>NC_071118.1:23989285-24593214 GCF_024256425.1 Clarias gariepinus | reverse complement strand
TGTATATAAATAATAAATTCAAAGTTTTATTGCTAAAATATAAACACTGGCCCCAGCATAAGTAAGTGGAAGTTAGTTAATGCCTGGTAGTAAATCGTGCACAGTGCAACGTATGTATGCTGTCTAAGATAAGAAATGCCACTCTGTGTGCTTACTAGTTACGAACTCCGATACTCAGGGAATGCACACTAATAAACAACTCACTCCCAAACACTAAACATGATGTGAGAGCAGTTTTGTGTGTGTGTGTGTGTGTGTGTGTGTGTGTGTGTGTGTTTGTAGGGGGGGGGGGGGGTATAGGGGTGCATTAATAATCCAGTCACAGTGCGGTTTGCTATTTGCACTATTATCTTTCGAGGAGGGGAAGTGGGAGAGTGAGAAAGTGGGGGGCTTGGGGGCTGAAAAGCACAGCTCATTTCGAAAACAGGCCCTGCGCATAGTGAGGGATAATCATATAATTTGCAGATTTAATTGGAAATATAAATCCCAACGCACACGCCATTAGGAGGAGCGTTAATACACACCTCTGTGCTTGATGCATGATGACACATCGCAAATGTACAGGGTCAGCTGTGTCACTTTTAAATATCACGTCCTCCTGAGGAGCCCAAATGGAGCGAGGACATTTAAATATCCTACGCCGGCTCTCATTCCAATGCAATTACCAATTACTCCATCCCGACCCCCCCGTTCGTTTCCTTCTCTATTATTTCCTTTGTCTGTTGGCGGCAGGCGTCACTGACACGGCTTTAGATATTCCGTACCAAACTAGTCTCAAACCACATTAGCACAGCTTTGTGTCCTTGCTTATGATGACTGGGAATTAGGTTGTTATACGGTGATGACATTTAATCTAGATTTAGGTGTTTTTCGTCCATCTTTTTTTTACAGTGGAGGAAAATCTATCTGATATGCCAGCAGACTTGTGTACATTTCCACACCTCCACACACGTAATGCTTTATCAATAAACCAGCCAAGCGTTGGCTGTTTTTTTAATGGACTTGTGATTGCATGCTCTGGCTCCTAATTACGAAGGCAAACACAGCTTGGCAGGCTTTCAAATGTCGGATGGAGAAAAGGGTTGGAGAGAGATTGGAGGGAACAGAAAAGAAAGCAAGAATATTATGATGTATAAAGGTACAAGACAGCAAGACAGTTTGGGTAGAAGACAGAAAGAAATGGTTGGACTTTCTTATGGAGCTTAATAATATATATATATATATATATATATATATATATATATATATATATATATATATATAAAGATAAAGGTATTTTTTCTTC
Source organism: Clarias gariepinus (assembly GCF_024256425.1). NCBI lineage: Eukaryota > Metazoa > Chordata > Actinopteri > Siluriformes > Clariidae > Clarias > Clarias gariepinus. The sequence continues at coordinate 24,591,929 of NC_071118.1, read as the reverse complement.
CTCTTAATTTTTTTATATCTACTATATTTAGTAATTCATTCATCCTCTATACCAGTTATTCTGTATACGAGTCATGGGGGGCCTGGCGCCTAACCCAGGAGTCTTTGGGGTGCCAATCCAACACAGGGCACCAACTCACACATGCTTATGCTTATTCAGACTTTCCCAGAAATTTGTGAATGCTAGTTAGCCTAATATGTCTTTGGACTGTAGGAAGAAACTTCAGTACCAGGTGGAAACCCATTAAGCCCAGGTACAACGAACAGACTTCTATAGATATTTGACATAAGGTGATAGGGTGAAGACATTTGTTAGTGTAGGTGTAGGTTGGTTGGTGTTTCCAAATAGTTGCAGTGTATGATTGGGTGTGTAAGTGTGTGTGTGTGTACTTGAGCCTTATGCCCTATTATCCCAGGGAAACATACAATACTAACCTGTATTAGATTAGTAAGTAATTTAGTAATAAGTAGTAAGACAAACTATAAAACATTGGGCTAAAATAAAAGCTTTTAAAAATGTGTTCCAGTTTTGAACCATGGTTTGAATTTAGTTTTTCCTTAATAATAATAAGTTTTCCCTAACCACCCCCCCCCCCTCTCTCTTTCTATATATATATATATATATATATATATATATATATATATATATATATATTGTGGCGTGGGCGGGGCGGCGGCTGACGACCAGCATGCCTTGCGGGGATGTCGGTGTGTTCACCATGATGGGGAAAGGTGTTTGGGTGACGTGTGAAATGTGCTCCGGTTCAGGCTGAAGCTAAATTGGATGAAGGTTCCTGAGTGAAGGTGCTGCTCATGCCATACCTGCTGTGTGCCTAATAAAGAACTCCCAGCCATTGCATTGGGCAGTAAATAAGCTCACTCGTCTCTCCAGCATTCTTTCCGGCATAAAAACGCTACTATATATATATATTAGTGCTGTCAATCGATTAAAAAAAATTAACTAATTAATCGCACAATTTTTTGGGCAGGTAAAAATCCCGGCACTGGAGCTTGGGGCGGAGGCGGACGGCGCGGGTGACCGTAAGGAGGCGCTGCGCGAGGCCGAGCGCGCTGAGCCCATAATGGCGGCACATCACGGCGAAAGAGCCGAGCGACCGCTCGCAGCTCAGTGGCGCTCGGTAGGTGAACCTAGCCGGGGACAGGGCTACCCGTCGCGGCTAGGCCTCGACACCGCTTCCGAGATTCCGCGACGACGCCGAGGCCAGGGACCGCTGGACTACCGCTGCAACGTTCTCAGGCCTAAGGGGCAGCGTACACCAGCAGCCGCTAAACTAGCGCTGGGAGGACGCTTGGTAAGCCGAGTCCAGGTGGGTGGACGAACTTATTCCCACGGGTTCGTTGTGGGGAATGTCGAGGAGGACTGCGTTTTGGGGTTGGACATTTTGGGTAGATGGGGTGCGGTGCTGAACATGTCCAGCGGAACTCTGCGTGGTAACTTGGGGGTAGCCAGGTTGGTTTGCTCCACCGGGACCGTCTTGCGCCTCACCAGCCGCACGCCGGGGAAACATCGAACTCTGTGGAGGCCGGACCGCCTCAGGACTACGTTCGCGTTCATCCCTTACCTGCCAAAGGACACCGGCGTTCCCACCGCCAGCGCCGACCGCCTCCACGCCTCCGAAACAAAGTTCGTCGTGGTGACCGGGGACGGTCACAGCTCGGGTGGGGGCAGTGTGGCGTGGGCGGGGCGGCGGCTGACGACCAGCATGCCTTGCGGAGATGTCGGTGTGTTCACCATGATGGGGAAAGGTGTTTGGGTTAGTGGCTTCGGCCCTGTTTGTGTGTGTGGGGGTGTGACGTGTGAAATGTGCTCCAGTTCAGGCTGACGCTGAATTGGATGTAGGCTGCTGAGTGAAGGTGCTGCTCATGCCATACCTGCTGTGTGCCTAATAAAGTACTCCCAGCCATTGCATTGGGCAGCAAATAAGCTCACTCGTCTCTCCAGCATTCTTTCCGGCATAAAAACGCTACTATATATATATTAGTGCTGTCAATCGATTTAAAAAAATTAACTAATTAATCGCACAATTTTTTGCAATTAATCGCGATTAATCACAATTAAAAGACTGAAACTTTTTGGATATTTAAATGTAAATAATTAATGTAAACTCAAGACAATGAAACTATTTAAATTCAAATATGATTGTTTATTGGAATTTTTGTTTAACTTGTAACACAGATTTTCTCATGTAAACAACATACCTGCAATAAACCATCAATATTCTCCAAATTAACTGTTGGCTTGAAAGCCATATTTATTACAGAAATAAAAACACAGGTATGTGCCATTTGTGTCATTTGAATTTCAAAACAATCAATGCAATTTACATTGGTGAGGCCCTGTAGAGATTGTTTCGGTGGGGTGTTTTGCTTTTAAGTGATATGTCAAAGACGAATTACTTCTCTGGTATTTAAATTTGGCTTTGCAAAATGTACAGATTACTTTTGTTTTATCCACAGAACCATCCGGCAGAGTTTTATACTGAAACCTTCCGTCTAAAAGTCCTTCCTTGGTCTTATCCATACTTCTTTGCACGTTGAACACACGTCGGCCACAACAGGAAATAAAAAAAACTGCAACCGCGTTAATTGCGTTAATTTTTTTTAATGCATTAAATATTTCAAATTAATCGCATGCGTTAACGCACTAATTTTGACAGCACTAATATATATATATATATATTTATACGAATACACCTTAATAAAATGGGAATGGTTGATGATATTAACTTCCTGTTTGTGGCACAATATCTTTTCAAGATGGGTGGTGACCATGGTGGCCATTTTGAAGTCGGACATTTGGGATCCAACTTTTGTTTTTTCAATAGGAAGAGGGTCATGTGACACATCAAACTTATTGGGAATTTCAAATTCAAATTTTATTTGACACATACACAGTCATACACAGTACGATATGCAGTGAAATGCTTTGACAACTGCTCGTGACCTTATGATAAAAAACCTTAAAATAAAAGACTAAAGAATAAGAGGAAAATACAAGTTTCTGACCACTTATAAAGCAGTTATTAGCAGGTTTCCTAATTGAAGCATGGGAGATGGGTGGTCTCGTAGGGTGTCTTGCATTGAAATCTGCTGCAATGACCCGGTTACTGCGTTCACCAGACATCAACACACAATTTCTATCTGCTCCTTAAGTGTCATTAGTTTGTAAACTGCTAATAACTGCTTTATAAGTGGTCAGAAACTACTGTTCAAAAGTTTTAGATCACTTTCTAACTCCATGATGGTTCCTGATTTTTGTTTCTTTCTACATTGTAAAGGAATGCTGAAGGCGTTCATTAAATGCATTAATCTCCTTTGAACAGGTAATGGTGAGATGTTCCTGCTACTTCTGCTCTGTAAAGACTTCACAACGCCTCTAATCTGAGGTGTTGTTAATTGGTCACTTTTCAGGCTGATAACTCTAAATGAACTTCTGGTCTGCGGCAGAGGTAGGTTTTGGTCTCGCCCTCCTGGGATGGCCTTCATGAGAGCCAGTTTCATTATGGGACGGATTTTGCAAATGCACTTGACAATACTGTTCTTGCAAGAACTATTACAGAAAGGCTGACCTCTGTGTCTTAAAATAACAACTAACTGTTGTTTCTCTTGTTGTTACATAATTACCTAATCCCATATGTGTTATAAAAATCTGCAAGCAATCTAAAACTTTTGAACGGTAGTGTATATATATATATATATATATATATATATATATATATATATATATATATACAGTATATATATATAAACACTACCGTGTTTTATATATAAATATATATATAAAACAGTGTCTGTATATATATATATATATATATATATATATATATATATATATATATATGTATAAACATTTTGTGCAAATGTATCTAAAGTAGTTACCTATCCGTCCAGCACCTTAAAAAAATTCTACTTAGCGGTTGAATTGTTGACTCGAGCGGATGAGTGTGTGAGTGAAAATGGGACATTGCAGTAGCACGAGTGCAAATCTAATGGCTATTGACATGCTTGATCCTCTGCCTTTAAATCTAATTCACTCTTTAAGAGAGAATCATTGGCACTAGCCCTAGTGCACCATCAATGCCAGAAGCAAATAGGGTTAATAGGGTTAAGGCCGACAGAGTGTATTTACCTTTAATGAAATGTCCAGACTTTAGTTGTGAAGCTTTTTTTTGGGGGGTAGATAAATGTATTCTCTGCCAGCATTGGGTTTTTGCTGACACGTCAAAGTCTGTCACCTATTTCTGAATAATGGATTCTCTCTCTCTCTCTCTCTCTCTCTCTCTTTCAGCTAGTGAGGGTGAATAAAGGTCCAGATTTTGGCTTGAAGAAGCTTTTCTTTAGTCGACCTCATTCATTGTAATAATAATGTAAGTAAAGTAAAGAAAAAACATATATATTCATGGACAATAAAAAAACTTCACTGTAAAAAAAACACACACAAAAATGTGAACTGATAGTTCATGATTTTGTTTGTTTGCCATATTACATTAAAATTCCGGTAATTTAAAATTAATACTATGCTCAGTACTTTATCCTGGAAATACCCACGTCTTCTTAAGGGGTTACATGCATGTGCATGATATTTCTATGTAATTATGTCCAGCTGCCATGTCTTAGTTCTGATTAAGTGTTTTATCTTTACACTATCATGCCCCGTTTAGACAATGCTATCATAGAGCGGGCCATCGAAATGCTTCAACTTGGTGCAACACAAGCAGACGTCGCCAGATGGTTTGTAGTTGCCAGGAATACCATTTCCAGGCTATGCAACAGATTCCGAACAAATGGTTCCACTGCTGATCCGTCCTAGGACTGAAACGCCAAGAGTGACAATGCCAAGTTAAGATGGACTAATTTGATGGCATAATTTGAGAAATTCCTACAGAGAATGATTCCACTATGGATGCTGGTATTCCAGGGTTGCACTTGACTCATCAGACTATTCAGGACCTCCTAAATTTGCAAAGAGGTCATACCAGGGGCCAGTGTTGACTCTGTCATTGTCAAGGTCAATTAAAATATTTAATTTCTGTTACTGATGGACACACTTTCAACTTTTTTCGACAGAAATACATTTATGCATGCAACATTTCTTTTGTCCATGAATTACTGTAGAGCCTGTGTCAGATTTTTTGTCTTGTCCAGATTGTAGGGTCATATAGCCCTGATGTGATAAAGTAGAATTACATAGCATTGACTGTATTGTCAAGATTACACTGAGTAAAATGCTTCGGAGCTAAGTCGTTCAAATCAGCTTAACTAAGACACTCATAACGCATCATTAGCAGTGATTACAGTAGGTTACATTACAGTCTTGATTTCTAAATTGCCTTTGTAGAAGAAATCAAAAGTAAGTAATGAACTAAATAACTCAAAATACATGAAGAAACAAACAAGTTGCTTTGTCTAGCTTGAGTGAAAAGATCCGGGGTCCGTTCTTCGTACGTCGCTAACTCAGTTAGCTGGATTTGATTGTTGTGGATTTGTCCTGATCTTGGATTGTTTCGTTCTTCGATGCGCTCCTAGCGTTTGTTGTCATAGCAACATATCCGTAAACTTGAACCTGCTCGGAAGCAGGTTTATTTCATGTAAACAGGATTTAGCCTGCGCTCCTGGCGGGTTATGATTGGTTAAAATGGCGAGGTCACATCTGATTGGTTAAAGAGCACGACTGACTCACATGGAAAAAGAAAAGTATATGCCCCCTGCCATGGACTCCAACCCCCCTCCTACACACATAATCGCTATCAAATATTATATATGAACATAAATTTATAGGTTTATTGTTATCAAATATGATATTACTATTATAATAAACCCTGGGCACGAGACAGCCGTCAAGACCATTAATACAAATTCTTGTATAATGTTTATTTTGTAACACATTTATTTTTCAGGGGTTTGTCATAAAAAATATGCAAATGAATACTTATATATATTAAAAATAAATATTTTATAATGATGAATTGGACGAAACTAATTTTATTATAAAATAAACAATATAAAAATATTTCTATTTTTTCATATACCTACAACATATTTATTTTCATATTGCTTCATCGTGTAATTTGTAAACCATTAACTTATGAATTTATGTTCTAATATAATATTTGATAGCAATTATGTGGGGGGGGGGGCAATCCATGGCAGGGGGGCATTTCAGCGCATAACACGTGTTACAAAAAAAAGTTGAGCCGCTCTTTTTCCATTTCGTCAACCAATCAAAGGGGTTGTGATCAGTGTTTCTACTGTCGATGCACGTCGCCCTTTAAACCAACGCACGAACGCGCAATGATCCTTGACAACTCAATCCAGCTATACTAATTGATTGAAATGTTAGCTACAGTATTTAAAACAAGAAATATATTGTTTCCCAGATGTTGCACAACTATAACTAAAATGCCACACCTTTTTTTAAAAGGAAAAAAACTAAAGAAAAAACATTGATAAGTTGCTGTGGCGTAAGTGAAATAAAACACTTCTGGACCTAATGATTTTGAAAACCAATCAATTTGCATCGCTGTCTTTGATTATATCCTAACAGCTTGCCCCTTTGTGTGTTATTTCTTCCTCAGAGTATTGCTGACTGATTTTGAAAGGTTCCACAAGGAGAGATTGTAGTTCTCGCATGCTACAGTATGTAAGAGGTACTGTGTGTGTAAAGGCTTGGCAGAATTGCAGCCAGTAGACAGATTAAAATTAAGTTGTATTTAATCTGAAATAAATTATCGAAATTATTTATCGTAAAAAATGACCCTCATCTGTGCTCTCTAGTGAGATGGATGCACATAATGCTTGACTCAGTGCCCGGGGGAACATAAATCTGTGATTGTTTTCTCATTAACTTAATGCTGGTCTTGTGGGAATATGCAGTACAAAGTATGAAGGATTGGCGACCACTGTTTCTCCCCTTTTAATGCAATGTGGGCGGAGCTAATCCCGGGTAGCTTGCTTAAGTTTCACCTTAATATACAGCGTCTGCATTCCCCGTCTGGACAAAAGCAAGGGATTTAAAAAGGTTTGGAAGAAATACAATACAATATGTACAAACATCATGGCTGAGCGTACCATTGGAACATCTTCTCTCTGCATGCAGCAGTCCACGGATGAAGTGAAGTGTGGTGAGAAACGGATTTGAATGCAGGCTTTCCTAAAAACCCCGTAGCTAAACAAGGAATGAAAGCACAGCTTCTTTAAACAAGAGGAGTTGATATGTTGGAGGAGTGTGAGGACGCTGATAGTGATGGGAGTGTGAGAGCATGCCGGGGCGTGATGGTGTTGGAGTGGCGTGAAGTGTGAGCTTGTGTGAGGGTGTTTGTGAGATAGACGGGGGGAAAATGTGCGTGGGTCCATTTTGGGATAACCACAGGAGGGCCTGCTGTTCTTCGGAGGAGTTATTTACAGAACGTGAAATGCAGAGAGTAAGGAAGAACGTGTGTCCTGTTTGTATGGTGTGTGTTTTAGAGAAATAGAAAGTGTTTTTTTTTTTGTGCAATTTTTTTTTTTTTTTTATAAAGTTAAAAATGGAGCGTGGGAGTGCTGTCGCTTTGGACCTCCAGGGTTATGGGATTCTAATGTTGCCTCCAGTTTGTGTGTGTGGAATTTGCATGTTCTTTTGGGGCTTGGTGGGTTTTCTCTCGCCGTCCAAAGACATGCAGAGTAGGTTGATTGGCATTTAAAAAATATGTGCATCCTGCAGAAATACATACGGTAAACCGCAAACAAAATAATAATAATTTTTTTTTTATTATTGCCATGAGTTAAGTGGTAGAACAGATCTGTCACTAGTGAACATTACATCTTAAAGGAGCTGAAATCAAAACTTTACATAAAACGCCATCTTGTCACTGTGGCCTTGAACCTCCAGGGTCCGGGTTTGATTTCTGTCTCGGGAAGTTTGAATGTTCTCTCCGTCCTTAGTGGGTTCCCCCTGTGTAACTCCAGTTTACTCCCACAGTCCAAAGACATAGAGACTAATTGGCTTTTCAAAGTTGCCTATAGCGTGTGCGTGAATGTTGACCAGAGGTCTTAAAAAAATTGGAATAAATACAATGGTCACCACTATCCTCCACGGCCCCTAGTTGGACTACCTAGATGGACCTAGATGGTTCCTAGAGAGATGGAGGGATGTCAATTATTATGTTTCTTTTTATTAAATCTGTTTATCATTAGATGAAGACCCTGTGAATAAGCTGCTACTTTAGATAAAATACCATACTGTATGAAAACAAAAGTGTCACAGATTTGAGCTTTAACAGGATTGTGAAGAAATACTACAACATATGAAAAGTAACCACAATTAAACATTGGTAAAGTCCATATTTCTAATACAAATTTATTGAAATACATTGTACATGTACATCATTACATAGGAAAATAAAAGCAAATCTTTCAACATACAGTAGGCAGCAGTGGCCTCAAACGGCTGTGGATAAAATGCACGATCTTTTGGAAGAAGTCATGTGGGATATTGCTGAGAACCTCCTGAATATGTGCCTCTAAGTCCTCCAATGTGTGAGGCTTTATCCTTCTCCTTTGCGTAGACCCACAGGAAAAATCTCATGAACTAAGATCTGGACTTCTTTGAGGCCATTTATAAGGTCTGTTTCGTCCCATCCAACGTCCTGGAATATGACCACGAACGCATAGTAAACGCAAAACGCCGTGCTGCATCAACCTGCATGAAAATAAGGTCACAAATGTTATCCATGCCATACATCATACTAATATTGCCTATTAATTTTCACCCACCCTGTATACAGTATTTTAGCTCATGCTACAACATCCATCTGTTCTGTCTGCCCTTTATAGACATTTAGTCATGAAGTGGGATACTGTACACGAGTACAAGATTTTACAGTATGCAGTTTATGTGCACATAACAATAAACAGCTGTGACCATGACCCCACTCAATTTTTTCATGAACACAGATGTTTGCATCCTGCAGGGCTACTTGAACACGTTATAGCATCATGAATTTATTTATAAAGCACTATAATCATAATATTGAGGCATACAAGAATATAAAGCAAGTCATTTTGAGTTTTTTATGTGCTTCTTGGCAATTGGATTTTTTGCCCAGATTGACATTGCTGGTACAGTAAGGGTGTCTCTGTAAGGTTACCTAAAAAAAAAAAAATCCAGCCCACATACAGTATAACATACAGTATTGTTTTATTTCTAATCTTACCACTGGTAATTTTAGGCATTTAACACAATTTTATATCAATTGGTTTGGCAAAAACATAGGACATTTTTTGTTTGTTTGTTTGTTTGTTTGTTTGTTTTCAAGCTTTTTATATAAGGTGTAATCAAGTCAAATCATGACTTTTGATTGGGCAGAATAACAGGACACAGTTATGAGAATAAAAACTTTTTTCACTTTATTTCTGTATATACAGTAATTTCCATTAGGTTTCACTAGTGCTTGGATACCATCAATGATCAGAAATGTGGAAATGGCTTGGAGTGAGGTCAGGACTACAGTATACAGAGGATATGTCAATAACTCCCAGCCAAGTACCTGTAACGAATAAAGGTTATTGGTGAATGATTGTGTATACAGTTCCCACAGACAGATGCGGCTCCTCTGCAATTCGGCAACAGGTTATCCATCGATTTTCAGGGATCAGATGTTCCACTTGCGGAATGTTCATAGGAAGAAGTGCAGTGGGCTCTTGAACGGTTTGACTTGAACGCCCATCATACATTTAAAAATGCTGTTTTCATGTTTTAGTGATGAATGGGAAGAATGCTGACAAATCACCTTAGAACAAGAATCACATGACCCACATTTGAAACTGAGAACAATTTGAAATAATTTGAACAGAGAACAAAATAATGAAATCTAAATAAACAGCACTGATTTCGAAGGCAGATCCTGAGTCTCATTTTTTTTGGTATGAGCTACTGTACTAACTTCAACCTCTGGCAACCTGCAGGCTCAACACACACCCAAATAATGAATGTGTAGAGACCGGACCACCTGGTTGAAACCCACCAAGCACAGGGAGAATATGTTAATTCAACACACACACGCGCACAGACTGAAGGTGATATTCGAAATCCTAATCCTGATGGTGCAAGGTAGCCCTGCTAGCCATGGGCCACTGTGCCCTGAGTACAAACGTTAAAAATATTTATTTATTTATTTATTGCATAATATTATAGTTTGTTAGATATCTTCCATAGCTCTTATATTCCGAGCAAGGCAACCACTGCATGTGACAGAGGTACAAATTAATTGAGTGAGCGTTTTTTTTTTGTGAAGTTGTTTTTGAAAATCGCAAAATAACAAACAAGAATTGGCTGTATATTTCCAATGACATGGATTTTAGCTGGTGTGATATATTCAGCTGGTAAAATATATTTAGCTAGTAAATGATACAGGGTGTGGCGGGTGTATGACATGGTCATATCTGCCATGTGTCTGGATTTGTGTGAATGTTGAAATTGGCTTAGTTTAAACAAAATTCACTAAAACACTGGTTTAAAAAGCAAGCATAAGCCTGAATAATTAACAATAACATATTTAAGCAATTATTCATGAAGAAATTCCTACATACTAGTTTGATTTTATTCTGAACAAACATGAATGTGGTTAGTGACCACAGAAACAGCTTTGCAATGCTGAAACTGTAATGACTTGGCATGAGGAACACTTTTATCTCTTAATAATTATTTCACAAAGCTAGACTTGGCTTCCCTTTTCCGTCAGTCTCTTATTGGATTTCCTTTCCACCCTGACAGCTCTAATAGTTACATTCTCGAAACACTTGACTTGAGAAGGATGCAACTTTCGGAAAGACTAGCACACACTACATGGTTTCAACATGGATTTCCCAGGGCTCTGGGACAAACTCCACCAGCTCTGTCTACTCCGTGTGCTACACGCTTGTGATTTTGTTTGGGATACAGAAAATGAAAGTCCATGGGGAAATCAAATTCATCTGCTCTCATGCGCAGCAGAACTTTGAACCCAGTTAATCACCCATCTATTTGCGTGTGAGGGCAAGTGCAAAATGTATGCACAATATTTTTGCTTCCATATTAAATGATTTGGCATGCCAGGCCCAAATGATTATGAACTGCAACAGAAATAATAATGGGGGAAAATAAAACTGTGAAAAAAAAAAGACTTTTGTAATATTGTGCATTGTGCATCCTCTTTGTAGAACAGACAATCTCCGCAGGCATCTCTGACCCAGGTCTTTGTCTTCATTTCCTCTTATTTATCTTGTTTCTTGTTTATAACAGTGAAGAGGTCACCTGATAGATAGCTCTCATTTTCATTTCCGTGAAAAAGCACATTTAGACACATCACACAGTTTTTTTTGTTTTTTTTTCTATTCCATATACATGTATCCCTTTTGCACTGTTTCTAACATGCCCTTTGCACTTTATTGCCACCCTACCATATTGTCTATTTGGCCTTTTATTGGGCATTAAAGCAACGTGGCCTGGTGTAACCATTCCATATTGATATTATGTCCATTTTACTAAACTAAATTATGTTTAAAAATCAACATTTTGACAGCAAAATGGGATAAGTCCATTTTTGTTACTTTAAAAGCAAAAAAGTACAGTATTACAAACTCAAAAAAAATATTTTTGTGTGTTTTCAGGGCTTTAAAAAAACACAAATCACAATTTAATAAGTTAAATTATTAGGGATACATACTGTACTGTAGGTGTGAATTTTGTGTGATTCTTCGAAAAAATATATTATTCCACCTCCCACAGTAATATCACATTGAATAAATCAGCATGGAGTTGCGTTAGTGATTATTTAACTGCACAATTTAGTATCAATATCTTTGTTTTGTGTAAAGAAAAAAATATAGCAAACTAATGCTTTGAATGTCTTTTTGTAGTGAGTCAAACAGAAAGTAGTGGCAGTAAATTGATTGTTGAAGGGCAGCACAGTGGCTTAGTTTCTTAGCACTGTCTTAGCACTTAGCTCTAGCACTAGTGTCTTAGCACATAGCACTGTATTTTACCACTGTCACCTTGTGCCGTAAAAGGTCCAGGTTTGATCCTTGCATTGGGTCACTAACGACATGTCCGTCAGTCGTCCCTTAACATTACAGTAATAGCAGATAGAACCAGTTCAATTAAATTTTATTTGTATAGTGCTTTTAACAATTGACATTGTCGCAAAGCAGCTTTACACAATAGAAAGAATTATTTAAAGTTTGTATGAAATGTGAATCAACAAATGTCACATCGAATGTGTATAAATCAAAATGATAAGACTATCCCTGATGAGCAAGCCAAGGACGACAGCGACAGTGGCAAGGAAAGGTTCAGTCAGGTTTCAGGCCCCATCATAGTACAGAAACTGCACTAGTTAAGATTGCAAACGACTTGTTTTTAGCCTCAGACCAAGGCTGCATCTCAATACCAGTCTTACTTGATCTTAGTGCTGCATTCGACACCATAGATCATAATATTCTTATAGATCGCCTACAAAATCAGATAGGTATTCAGGGGCAGGCATTAAAATGGTTTAGATTATACCTGTCTGATCGATACCATTTTGTAGATCTGAAACATCTGGTGTAATGCCAGGGAAATATGGGGTCCCACAAGGGTCAGTTTTAGGACCTCTGCTGTTGTCAATATACATGCTTCCCTTGGATAACATCATTAGAAGACATGGGATTCGTTTCCATTGTTATGCTGATGATACCCAATTGTATATCTCAGCAAAACCAAACGAAATACCCAAATTGTCTAGATTAACCAATGTGTGTCCAGGACATAAAAGATTGGATGACCGATAACTTTCTTTTACTAAATTTAGATAAGACGGAGATATTACTTATATCGCCCAAAAACCAGCACACAACAGCTTTCACAATTCAGCCTGCATTAAGAACGATGTACTGTTACTACTAGCTTAACAGTAAAAGACCTGGGCGTAATAATAGACAGTAACTTGTTCTTTGAAAATCATATTTCCAATATCACAAAAATAACCTTTTTCCACCCTAGAAATATTGCCAAACTTATTGCATCTTATCCGTATCTGATGCAGAAAAGCTAGTTCATGCATTCATGACCTCCAGACTGGACTATTGTAAGTCATTACTAGGTGGTTGTCCTGCATCCTCAATAAACAAGTTTCAGTTAGTCCAAAATGCAGCCGCCAGGGTTCTCACTAGATCCAGAAAATATGATCATATAACCCAAATATTATCATCCCTGCACTGGCTACCTGCTACAAAATAGTATTACTTACATACAAGGCCTTAAATGGTTTGGCTCAACCAATACCTAACCAATCTTATGATGCGCTACAATCCACCACGCTCCTTAAGATCACAAAACTCCGGATTTCTAGTAGTTCCCAGAATTTTAAAATCTACAAAAGAGGGTAGGGCATTTTTATATTTAGCTCCAAAGTTTTGGAATAGCCTTCCAGACAGTGTTCGGGGAGCAGACACGGTTTCTCAATTTAAAAGTAGACTTAAGACGCATCTCTTTAATCTGGCATACGCGTAACTCATCCCATAACCTCATACTCCAGTACACCTATCCTGATTAGCAACTACGCTAATTTTTTCTATCTGTTCTGTATTTTTCTACCCATCCCGAGGCATCGGGAGATTGTGCCAGCTTCAGTAGACAAAGGCCAACCCTGCGAGGTTTCTGAGGCATCCAGAGAAGGACCAGCTCCAGCTGGATTCTGCTTTATGATGGTTGGAGCTACGCGTGCTGCTCCTGTGCTACCTGTGCTTTTTGTTAGTTGAACAACCAGACAGTAAGGCGTTACAATAGTCCAACCTAGTGGTGATGAATGCATGAACTAGTTTCTCTGCATTGTTTAGTGACAATATATTTCTTATCTTGCCAATATTCTTTTTATAGGTGAAATGCTATCCTGTTTATATTATCTACATGTGCTTTAATGAAAGGCTGCGATCCATAAATCACACAGAGGTCTTTCACTGTTGCACTTGATGGAACAGAAAAAAAATCTCTTATGTCCTGCACACGTTGCTCAACTTTAGTAAGCTGTTTTTTTCTTGTCTGGTTTTGGTAAGATACAATGAAACAATGAAAACTTATACCATGCTTACGAATTACGCTGCCCAGAGGAAGCATGTAAAGAGAAAAATGCAGCGGGCCTAAAACTGAACCCTGTGAAACACCAAACTCCACTTGAGAACATGCAGAATGGTCACCATTTAAATCAACAAACTGATAACGATCAGTCAAATGGCATCTGCGACTCAGGAGAGCCGTTCTCTTCATTCCTACTACATTTTCTAATGTGTGAAGGAGAATACTATGATCAATCACACAAAGCAAATGCAACAGCTTCACACACATACACACAGCACGTTATCTCACGTCATAGTGTTATAACTATTCATCACAGTGCATACACTACCGTATCCACATTATGCAATTTTGCACCCAATGTCCTATTTCACAGAACAGATTGCGGGTGTTAAGTGATGGAAGTGATGCAATAGCAGTAACAAAGTGTAAACATTAGTATTTTTTTTCTTGCTAATGAGAGAAAATTAGGTTGTGTTCAGATTAGTGTGGCATTGAACGATGTGATGTCTTCTAACGCGGAGTTCTGGCACAGGACAGTAAAAAAAAAAGCAGCATGACTGACAGATCTGTTGATGACTACAAGCATTATGTCGATTGTTGTTGACGGTTCATACATTTTGTTTTGTCTAATTTGTAGCAAGAAACCTCAGCACCCGCCACCCTCCACCTTCTCTTTCATAGATCCGAAAACATGCGTCACTCTGTTGCTGCCTGTGTGTGTGCGTGTGTGTGTGTGTGTGTGTGTGTGAAATGTCTATTTCCGTGAGAATACAAAGCAGATGAAGACTGAAACAACAAATTCAGTAAGAAAAAAAGAGAAAGAGAGAGAGAGAGAGAGAGAGAGAGAGAGTCAAGAAGAAGGGCTCACACCTCTGCTAATTAAGAAGTGATGAAACTAAGCCGAACAGCAAGAAACGACAAACATCGAGGGTGCTATTTTGAGGGCAGATCAAAGCGGCATTCCCCATGAGTCAAGCTAAGACCTACTACATGCGCAATTAAAGTACCCTCACAAAGGCGCAGTATATTGTTTTCTCCTTCCTGATGTCACCTCTTGTCTTAGGTTTGCATGAAAGGACTTGAACAGTTACGCGAAGGACCAAATACAATATACACAAAAAAAGGTTTGATATTTTTGTTAAATGTTCTGCAAGGACAGACAATACATTAAAAGTAAATAATTTTTTTATGTCATTTGTGTGTTGTTTCTCTTTAAAGTGCTATTGGTTAATAACTGGGTGTACACTTAAAATATTTAATAACCATGTGGTGTGATAGATAGATAGATAGATAGATAGATAGATAGATAGATAGATAGATAGATAGATAGATAGATAGATAGATAGATAAGAATTCTTCAGTAGAATTAAACTAGACTAGACTATTAAACAACATAGCATATGAAGGGACAACTGGACATTAGACAATAGATACCATAACATTGAACACCATAACATTAGACAATAGAAACCGTAACATGATATTTTAGACACCATAACAATGGACATTACATTTCAAATGATTAGACAATAGACACCATAAGACAATAGACACCGTAACATACAACATCAACCACCATAGACATCATAGACACTGGACATTAGACACCATAACATTAGACAATAGAAACCATAACTTGGATATTACACTTCACAACATCAGTGAAGAGAGCATAACATACTACATTAGACACCAGGACATTATACAAAGATGTGCTATAGCATTAACATCATATAATATTTACACATTAACATTGATTATCATTTATATAAAGTACCAGTAAACTAGGGACAGGATCATGGACATCAGAATCTGGTAGCATCAAAAGCCAGCTCATCTGGTCTGATCCTATCGATAAGCCAATGCAGCCCAAAGCACTAAAAAATGTCAATGCTGGCCTTAACAGAAAGACGTTAAAACATCCACGGCACTGCAGCCTGCAGCGCATGGGGCCCAGCAAGCGAAGAGCTTAAGAGTGCCGACCCCGCCTTAATTCTCCCCAGATCCCAAATATTTATAATTAACCAGAGAAATACTGTAAGTGTACTGTACATACAGCAACAGTCCACTGCTCATCAGAGATAGAAAGGTCAAAACCACCACACCACAGGTATTAACAACCTTCCACACCACTCCTTAGAGCAGAGAACTTGTCTCAGTCTATTACTTATTATGCTCTTTTGCTTTGTGATGTGGTCTTGCGTGAAGTAGAGTTACTGCTACATTGATTATCTTCAATATAACAGCATTTTATGGCACTTACTGTACAGCATATTATAACAAATTTACAATGTTAACGATGGTTATTTTAAAAAATTTATAGTTATGGTAAAGGTTGTGTGTAGCATGTGTTTAGAACAAGTTATGTTACTGTACAACAGCTGCTGTGTCCGCATCGCTGTGGTTTAATTATCTTATACCACAGCAGTGTTCCAGAGATTTCATTATGTATGACTTGTTTTATTCATTTTACTTAACCCAAGAAAAAAGCTGTATTGAGTTCAATAGATTGGGTAAAATATGCATATAAGAATGAAGTAATAGTAATATTGTATGGGCAAATTATAAGGTCAGTTTGGATATATCGGTATTATCTTAGCACACATGGTTTTGCAATTTTTATTTACTCTTTTTTTCCCCAGTTCAGTTCAAGCTTAGTTGGTTTTCCCCTGTGCACAGGGCTCTTTAGGTCAGTCCACAAGTTTTCAGTAGAATAGAAAACTCTGAGTGGACCATTCAAGAAAATCGATCATTTTTTTTCTTTCATGAACTATTCCTTTGTTGACTTTTCTGGTAAGCTGTTACTCCTTGGCATTTCGAAGTGATATGATGTTCGATTTGGGTGAAGAGGTGTTGTGTGTTACATCGTATCGCACCATTTTCACACTGCAGCAGAAAATTTATAGTTACATTTATTTCAATATTGAGGTTATTTCAGAATTACATTATTAATGCTTTTTCATTTTTTTAAATATTTTTTTCAGTCAGATGAGTTTATATTGTTTGTGCTTATAAAAACATGAGAAAACATACCCCCTCCTTTTTTTAATTTGCATTTTATAGCTTTTCTCCTCTTTAAAATTTGCGCTCCTTAAGTCCGATTCCTCGGTCCATGTGCATGGAGTTTGCATGTTCTCCCTGTGCTTGGTGGGTTTCCTCTGGGTGTGCCGGAGGAAAGACGTACAGGCTAATTGGCATTCCCAAATTGACCACAGTGTGTAAATGAGCCTGTGTGTACTGTATAAATGTGTGCCCTCCAATGACCTGGTACCCAATCCAGAGTGTACCCTGCCTCATCTTCCAAGTCTCCTGGGATAGGCTCCATGCCCCTCTTGATCCTGTTTACAAGAAAAGGTGGTACAGGCGACGAGTAAGTAAGTGAAGTTTGTCTTTTAATCATGACATTTACAATATTCCTAAGAAAGAAAAGATTAAAAAGACCCTCCTCTAGGTTAGGACTCAGCTCTGCCCAAGCGTTGCCATTTTATAGTTTTTGGAGTAAAGCAACAGATATTTTGTTTATCTATGGCTAGCACTGTCGCATGCTTGGTGGGTTTACTCCCATAGTCCAAAAACATGCATATTATGGTAATTGACGTTCGATCACCATTGGTCACCATTGACCTCCACAGTACGTAGTTGAACTACAGAGGTTCCTACATGGATGAGTGAAAAATACTGCATGGTCCAAACGTCTGATTGCTGTAGTAATGCTTTAATTTTGCATTTGGTTCTAATTTCGGACATCAGTTTTTTCGGACATCAGTTTTCAGTTTTCAGTCTTTTCAAACTATATATAAGCCTAAACAAGTTAGGTTAAAAGCAAAATCCTTGATTTTTTTATATGAATTCATGAGTTTTTGAGTTTTTGAAGGTCTTCTTTTTCACTTTAATAACAGTGTGCACTCAAGTTGGCACAGATTCCACAAGGTCGTGCAAAGCCTTATAACCCATTATAAAATAAGATTTTACATTTTAAATCTCTCGGAATATTGTTTGGACATGGGCTTCAATAGCAGCGATTAGTCATGAGAAAAATCTGACCTTTAGCACAAATCAGTCAATATGGTCAATATCACACATTTGCCTAAATTTAAATGCGGACAAAGTGCAAACTTGTGAATATTTCAATATTGGACATTTGCAATTTGTGTTCCTTTCCAAAAGCTACACTTGATGCTGCATGAAAATGTTATGGGAACGCTCTCCGCGTGACCGGTTGTTAAAGCATGTATGTCAAACACGCCAAAGATTTTGGCATATATAACCTCGGTCAGGTGACATCATTTGATTAGGTGCACCTGGAGGTTATAAATAGACATGAAACAGAAACATCCTCAGCTCTTTTTGTCTTCAGGACTGCATTGTGTGTTTGTGTGTGTGTGTGTGTGCAAGCACTTTTTCTTCCACTGAATCTTCTTTTTCTCTTCCTCTCTCGCCTGATCATGAGCCTTCTATCGTTCACTGCGCGTGTTAAATCCATTCCCAATACCCTAAAGGAGAACAAGCTAGGCCAGAAAGTAACTTTTACTATTTTCAGAGAGTGTTAGGTCTCATGGCAGCTGTTTCCACGGTAATACCCTTGGACCTTCTGCACATGATCGCTTCATTTCATCCATGGGCCAATCCCCAGAGGAAATAAGGGTTACGCGCCGAGAGCTTCCTACCCTTTCTACGTGGTTCAGACCCTTGTCCATGACTCTGGGTCCCACTCTAGGTCCGTGTTGTCATCGCAAGCTGCTAACAACAGACACTTCCCTCACGGGCTGGGATGCGGTCTTAGATGGCCGTCCAGCCCAACAGATCTGGAGAGGTCATCTTCTCGCGTGGCGCATCAATTGCCTTGAAACGATGACTCTATTTCTGGCCCTGAATTACTCCCTCCAGCAGTTGAGAGGCTACCATGTCCTAATGCGGGTGGAAAACACTATGGTAGTCTCATAAGTAATTGCCTGGGAAGACTGTGTTTGTGGCGCTAAGCTAGCGCACCAGATTCTGCTTTGGGGCACAGGACAAGTTCCTGTCCCTCAGGACGATTTACATTCCAGAGCAGATAAATATGGTAGCAGGCTTGCTGTCCAGGCAAACTGTGACCCACGGGGTTTGGAAACCCCACCCTGAAGTAGTCAGTCCTCTAGAAGAACTTATGCCCTCAAATTGAAGGTATTAAAAATTGATGCACAGCAAAAATGTAGACCCAGTCCACTGCCAAATTGTTTCAGTGCTGGAGTTCCTACAAGAAAATTGACCTCGGGCTCATGCCCTAGTATTCTTGAACGTACATAGCCGCTATTTCAGCTTGTCGTGTCTGGACAAGTGCTGTCACACTGGATAAGAGATGCTATTGCCCTTGCCTATGAAGACTTCGCTTCTAGTAATTAGGGCCCATTCAACCAGGGGGCTTGCCTCATTAATTGCTCTGCAAGAGGCGTCCCCTTGCAGCAAGTGTGTGATGCGGCAGGTTGGTTCTCTCCGCACTCATTTGTCAGATTTTATAGTTGGATGTCCATGCAATGCTAGCATCCCAGAATTATGTCTGAAACCCGTTGGGGGACTGTGCGCACACTACACAACCTTGGGGGTCCAGACACTTGCAGTATGGCGGCGTTGGTATTCTTGTTCTCATAGCGTTTTTACGCAGCATCGAGTGTAGCTTTTAAAAGGGAATGTCTCAGGTTACTTTGCTGTAACCCTGTTTCCTGAAAAAGCGGGATCGAGATGCTGCGCTCCAATGCCGCACTGCGGGCGTGACTAGACGTCCTTTCAGACAAAATTGACCTGTGGTTGTTTCCGGTTCATGCCTATTTATAACCTCCAGGTGCACCCAATCAAATGATGTCACCTGACCAAGGTTATATATGCCAAAATCTTTGGCGTGTTTGACACACATGCTTCAACAACCGGTCATGCGGAGGGCGTTCCCATAGCGTTTTCACGCAGCATCTCATTCACCGCATTTTCAGGGAACAGGGTTACAGCAAAAAACCCGAGACATTTTACCTATTTATTAAGAGTATTGCATTGTATTGTTGTATTGTATACCAAAAAACACTGTGCACAGTGAGATGTTAACATAGTGACCTAATGTTTTGGCAGGACTAGAAAATGGGATCTCGTTCCACCATGAATTTAACTTTATATGCTAGTAAAGTTTTGATTTAATGCAAGCTTCTGTAAGTGAGGCATTTATAGCGTCTACTGTAAGTAGTTAAGGCTCCATGTTGTAAAAGAACCTTGTAAAAGACCTTTCTTTGTTGTTTCTTGCAACAAGCAAATGACCAAAAGCCAGTCGACAACTACTGTATCATGCACATGGTTTGGACAGGTTTAGGGGTTGAGGAGGTTGAAGGTCTTCCTGATCTCTTATCATCTTCCAGTAATGTTCTTCCACTCTTGAAGTGCGCGTGCCACTCAAGACACCTTAAAAGACTAATTGCAGCATCGCCATAACCTTTTTAGATCATGTCGTACTTTTCAGTGGCAGGTTTGTCTAGGTTTAAGCAGAATTTTAAGTTAATTTTTTGTTTTGTTCTAACTTGCTGTCCATGATTAAATCGAAGATGTGGTAATGCATGTGGTCAGAATAGCACCAGTTGCATAGCTCTTGATGTACACAGGACGATGTCTTTTGGCACACTGACTTATGAAGGTCAGTGCTCCCTGTGACTGTATGCCTGTCCCCAACTAATTGTGCTGCCATTTGTTGGGGTATTACAAATCTAGTCTTGAAACTTTTTGATACCACCTCGTGTCATCCATAATACATCAAATGCAACATATTGCTTTTAAAAGAAAAAAAAAATACATTGGAATTTAATTATAAACAATTTGCTCTTTTACTTATCTTCAGATAGTCAAACGTCTGGTGGCTTGAGTCTAAATTACACAAACTTTCAAAACTTTCAACTTACAAAATTTCAAAGTGCTTCATTTTTCTTATACAGTTTTCCAACACTAACATTTATTTAAATAATAAAGATTTTATGTGTTTGTTTCGTGTTAAAATCTTTCTTTTGTAAAAGCTACTATCATCAATTACATTACAGCAGCTCACTCACTCACTCACCCACTCACTTTCTATACTGCTTGTCCTGTTCATGGTCACAAAAGGCCTGGAGCCTATCCCAGTGGGACACGAGTAATGAACCGGGGTACACACTAGATGGGATGCCAATCCACTGCAGGGCACACATGCACACAATTACTCATACAATTACTCACAGACAAAACATTCAATTTGAAAATGCCAATTAGTCTAATCTGTATGACTTTGGTCTGTGAAAACCTGGAGGAAACCATCCAAGCACATGAAGAACATTCACAGACCCAATGCAGGAATGGAACCCTGATCCTGAAGGTGAGAGTCCACAGTGATAACCAGTATGCCAATGACCCTCCTTTTACAGCAGCTATAAAAAAAAAAAAAAACTTTCCTTTACATCTTCCTTTCTTTTTTCTTGAAGCTAATACAACAAAATTATGTTGCAGAGAGACATCTATTCTTTAAAGGAGAGCAAATTTCCAGCTTTACCTTCGATGGTTCTAAAGCTCTGATTTTGGAGACCTCCCAAAGAAGCTAAACAAGATCCTGACACAGATCTCCATATGATCTCATTTTAAGCTCATGTATGCAGCAGGTTTAAAATAAGTTCCTGTGTTAGTGCTTGGTAAGCAGAAAGATATGGCAAAAATACTTATGTAATCCAAAATATATTTGTTCAGTGCAACAATGTTGTATTTAATTTTAACCTTGCAGCTAAAAGGTTACCAAGCTGGCCATCTGGCCTATCAGATCAATAAGTTCCACAATGCTGCTGTATTTTATTTGTATTTATTTTATCTTAAAATGACAACATCTAAAATTTCACTCAGGTTAAGCTGACTAGTATTCACCCTATGTGCATAGTTGTACTGTATACTGTTGTTCAGCTTGCATGTACCAGAACTCAAGACTAGAAAATATAAATAGACTCATTATCAAAGACATAAAGTGTGCGCAGTGAAACCCCAAAACTTATGAACAAAGCCGTGCTGTGTGGGTGTGTACATGCACATGCTTGTTTAGTGCACAGAGAGCAGTGGAAAAAAAGAAAGAAGAGGAGGAGTGCGTATAAAGATAGAAGACTAAAAATGATATCGGTGAATGTCTCCAGGGGCCGGCACAATGGCACAGTGATGGAGGATGACAGCTTGATGTTTTTAAATAGCTGTGGCTGCTGTCTCCTGCCACCCGGGGGGACAGCACTAAGGCTGACACAAATAGTCTCTAATGAGGATTAATCTAATCATGCGCTGACACAAAATAAGGCCTGCATTCCTAATCATCTCCAACCCCAAACTCTGGCATTTAGGAAAGGAAGCGTTCACACCTCCTAAAAGGTACCCTGGCATAATAGCACTCACAATTTGAAGGAAGGAAGTAAACAATCAAAATAGAGCAAATATTTATGTGATCCAGTGAAGACAGCACAAAATGGGTGGATGTTGGGAAGATAGGCAACAACCAAGTCTAGATTTTAGACATAGGATTATTTTTGCATTTTGGACTGACACGAAAGATAGTGTGAAACCCTCTTATTTTCCACAATGCCCAAAGCTACCACTCCAAAATGGTCCAAAATGGTTCCTGAATTTAAATAAAGCTTAAATGACCAGCTCCATATTTTACAACGTAGATTTGTGCCAGCTTTATTTTTTCGTTCCAATTCATCATCTTGGGTGACCTTCTTTTACTACACAATTTAGTTAGCTTTATGGCTATCCATGTGTGTTTGAAGATGAATAGGCCACCAGACTGCAGATTTGAAGTTGAGGATGAGTGCCCTTGGCGCTACCTAAAATGTTTCAATAGTTTGGAGTAAGTAGATTCTCTTGTGAAATATTTAAAACATCTTTATAAAAGCTTTGCCATCCTACAAAGCATTAATGGTGGACAATCTGAAAAAGCATGTTGGGCAGGATGAGGTTTCTGTTCATTTGTGAACAGCCTCTTTTAATGAGCATGGTTTCTTTACATTCAAAACTAAACTTTACAGTAAATTCATTAAAAGATTATTTTACCAGTAAAAATATGAAATAATTTAAACCATTTACTTAATAGTTAAAATTCCAATACTTAACATTACATTTTTAAATTAATACTCTCGATTGTAACTGAGTACCTATTTAATACATTAAATAAGAATTTTGTCCACTCTTGCTTTTTTGGATGTTAATGAATAATGTCAGCCCACTTTAATTTAAAAACATTATCTCATTCAAATTTCTATAATAAAAAAAAGTTTTTTTTTTTGTACATTGGTCAGAACTTGCTCTTTTAATGATACGTATCTTTATGCTAGCTACATTGGAGGACCTAAAACCAATCTAGTAATATTTTGTTGGTATGTCTGTACTGTATTTCAGTCCAGATTTGTTACAGCATCATGCAAAACTGGCTGAACCGAATCTAATGAAACGTTCCCAGTCCTTCAGTATGTGCATGAAGTTAAATCAGTGCCATAAATGCACTTATAATGTTTAGTAGAAGTGAAGTTATTAGCAGTTATGTTCCAGATTATGTCACAGCATCTAGCCCTTTTTTCGACAAATATAGGCCTTTTTTCTTCGACGTGGGCGTGGCTACACTAATCACTCAAAAGAGCCAATCAACGTGATACTTTAATAGGTATACACAAAGTACGCAGAAGACAAAGAAAAGAATGTAATGCACCTACAAGCTGGCAAAATCCTGAATACACACACGCGACAGCACGACTCATTATGGCTTATTTAAAAAAAAAAAAAATGGAACGTACACTATGAAAAATAACCATACACCATATATTTAATAAAAATGTTGAGTAGAAGTAAAGTTATGAGCAGGTATATGCCGAGTGCTGATCAGCTTATTTTCAGCATTTACCTTTTAACTTTTTTTACAAACTATTTACAACTATATACAATTTAATTATTTTTGCAACAGATCAGTGTCCCTCCCCACCAACAGATGTCACTGTCTTTAAATGTCTAAATGGCTGTTCAACTTCTTTTTACTTCCTGGTTTTACTCTATATGGATTAGGGATACATTGGAATTTGTTACACTGCACTTAATGGTGTAAGAGTGAGCAGTTTGAAAAGATGTGGCTGGCTGGCGTCATGTGGCTCGGAGGAAACATGTGATAGTCTCCAGCTCTCTCTGACTGGTACTGTAGTTGTAGCCTTGATGGAGGCGTGCCCTTATTATGGGTGGGAATTGGGTAAAAAAAAAAAAAAAATGAATTAAAAGATAATTAAGCCTAGTTCTACCATGGAACCCCTTAAAGTGCCATAGTACCTATTCTGGTGTCTTAGTAATGTATGAAGTATCATGGTAATACTACGGTATATTCTGGTATGTATTATAGTTTCCTATACGTAACTGTACCACATGTACTGCAAGAGTAAAACGCCTCATGGGTTAGTTACCCTGTATTCAGAGATGTCAATGTACGTCCAAAAAGTTGGCCAAGTCAAAGTTGGTCAGAATTAGTCGAATTGCTGTTTCATATGAATTCACTAGAATGTTTGTGCATTTCTTACGTAACTGTCTGAAAAGCACTTACGTCAATCGTTAGTCTGTAAACTGAAGACTGATTTTAAGTATTACGCCCTGACTATGCATACTTAAATCATCTCTGTTTAGTCTCTCTGTACTTTCTGTTTTTATACAACTGTTTTGCACTTGTGGGGGGAAGAAACATGAATGTAAATGTACTTTTATTTTTACCTTTTTTACATAAATGAACTGGCCGACACTTAGCCATCTTCGATATTATTGTTATCTGTATATACAAATTCATCATCCAAAACCCACTCATTTGGGTGTTGTGCAAAGCAGTACAGTTTATTACAAGCAAACCAATGCACATGTCCTTCAGCAGGCCTTTTCTGTTAAGCAGGGCTGTAAATCTCCTCTCACAATAAGAATGATCTAAATATCTTCGGGTCTCGGTCTGTGTGCAGACACACTTGCCCAGGTTTTATTCCCGTATAAGTCTTATTTACTTGCTTTGTTTTATTCATAACTTTACTCCTTTGAGTTTTATGAGCAGCCACCCCCCACCCCCCACCAAAAAAAAAAAAAAAAAAAAAAAAAAACAGGAGCGACGTGTCCCAGCTGTGCATGGGGGTTATTGAATTGTAAATAAAGTAGTGCACAAGATTTACTCCTACAAAAAGAGTGACAAAGGAATAAAATGGACCCAGTTCCAGGTATGAACCAAAGCACCTGCTCTAGAGAAAGAAAGAAAGAGAGAGAGAGAGTATGTGTGTGCTGTTCACAGAATGCACTCCCGCTGTTAATTCATTTCCATTGCAGATCGAGAATGTGCCCATTAAGGCTAGGCCGAACATGAGTAATGTGCAACACCTGGACCTGCTCCCTTTGTCACTGATGTCTGGAACGCAGCAGTCTAATTACGCCGATTAGTATTTAGGAGGCAGTTCCGACTTAACAGTCCGGTGGTAACAAATGGGATCCTACATTACACGTACAAATAACACGTCTGCAACAACCTTTTCTGTTGCATCATTCCAAGTACTGATATTCTGTAAAATATTATGTGGGTATCTTATAAAAACATGCGCATATGCCGAACAGTATATGTATACCATATATAAAGTCTCACTTTATATATACATACAGTATACACTCACTTATCCATCTTTTATACTGCTTATTCTGTATACAGGATCGCATGGGGCCTGGAGCCTGGAGCCTATCCTACACAAACGCACACACACAAACACGCTCATTCACACACTATAGGCTAATTTGGGGAAAGTAAATTAGTCTAATATGCATGTCTTTGGACTGTGGAAGGAAACAAAAAACCATGGAGGGAACCCACCATAGGAAGAACATGCAAACACTATGCACACAGACCCTAGAGGTGAAAGCGCTAACCGCTAAGACACCGTGCCACCACTATGTATCTACAATACAGTACATATACTGTACATCGCCTGGCCTAAAGAATACAATATCATCTTTTTTAACAATCTTTGGCTTCTTTTGGTTATGATGCACAATGTCTTTTCATAATTGATCAAATCTATCAATCTTTTTACATCCATGAACACTATGGACAATTACACGCACACCTTCCTTCATATCTACACTACATGTTGTACGTTTACATCCTGGACCATTGCACAAAGACACTTTAATAACTTTGCACACCTACCTTCACAACTACACTACATGTTTACGTTTACATCCTGGACCAGTGCACAAAGACACTTTAATAACCTCTGCACAAAGACACTTTGTTCTATGCATATTTGCACACCCAGTACAGTATATTTTAAATTGTACAGTATATTTCTATTTTTATGTACATCATATTTCTATTTTTATTTTTAGTTCTATTTTTCCTAGCACATTTCTATTTTTAGTTTTAGTTCTATTTTTCCTAGTTTAATTTAATTTTTTAATTTAATTTCTATCGTATTTCTTTTATTCATATTTATTTCTTATTTGTAAACTTTAATTCTCTTTTAGGGTCTATGGCAGTCGTATAAGCATTTTACTACATTTCGTACTGTGTATGACTGTGTATGTGACAAATAAAATTTGAATTTGAATTTAGCGGCAAAGTTTATGTGTGAAATTAATTTCTCCAGCTTCCAGAACCAATAATAATAAAAAAAATTAAATCCGTACATTGAATAACCTGGTCGTTTAGTACATTACTTTTACGATGCAACTTTTAAAAAGCGCTTGATTGATCTCCATTAATGATTTTTGAGAGTTCAGCGTTGTTAGACTGTTCTTAACCGAAATCCAAAAATTACTCCTTAGTTGCTTTGTTTAGACACAGTCCAATAATTTAACCCTTCTAAAATATATATATATATATTTTTTATCCAGGCAGTGTACACAGGGGTGGACAAATTACTCATAAACAATACTTAAATCGTCAGTCATTATAGAAAATTAGGTAATTATGAATGAAAAAATTGAGGTAGTGGAAAATGGAAATATCCAGCCGTTCAAGCTACTTTTAAATGCACATGTTTAATGTGTTTAAATCAGCATTTGGTGTGACACAAAAATAAGCATCAGTTCTTTTAGGTACACTTGCACACAGTTTTTGAAGAAGGATATATATATATATATATACACACACACACACACACACAACACATTAGAGGTTAGTCTGTGAAGCCCTATTCGATTTTACAAGACCTGACAATCCATGGGATGAAATGAAAAGTCTATACTTACTTTTACATGGATTACGTGTTTCATAATCATTTCAGAGTCAATTGTCAGTGAGTCAAGAGTCGAGTGTCGACCACATGTGCTTTGTCGGGAGATTAATTTGTTGTCAACAATTGTTTTGACACTCATTGAATTTCATCCATGCATATGCAGAAGGCTGAGACAAGAACATATGAAAATCAACTATGGGACTCGACAATGTTCCTATTTCACATATGAATGGGCAAGAAGCCTATATAAGCTAGCAGGATTTATTTCCAGCTCCTATTTCTGTCATCTTCAGACCAGTGCAGATTTAGTGAGTTGAGGAAAAACTGAAATGATACAACCGTGCCTGCCTTGATCCACGTCCATGAAGACGCTATTATTGCTGCTGGCTGGCCAATTAGAAAATGCATCAGCCACCTCTGCTTGTTTATTGGCTTTCATCGCCCTGCGTCCCGATCCTGCTGTTTGCCTTTTTAATGCACATTTTCATGCGCCTCGCTGTTTGAGAGCTCACTTTCTCATCTTTAAGACCTACCATCAGGACATAGAAGCTAATTGTTAAAAAGCACCCTTATAGTCGCTAATCTGAATGCGGTTTAGTGTGAAACAAGCCAAAACGATCGCAAAATGGTATGGTGGCACAAAAAGCCTTGCTAAAACAAACACATATAACATTTCTGTTTTAGAATTGAACTGAGCATAGAGGTTTGAACTAAATGGAGCGAATCAGTAATTTCTCCTGTTCACCATATGGCTAAGATTGTTATTAACTGCTGCTTTCACATAATGTGGGTGAGTCCAATATCACTAAATGCATTGTATTGGTGTTAAATTATGCTTTAATACAGTGGAGCAATAAGCTTTTGTTTCTGTAGAAAAACACAGTTACGCATTAAGTAGAACCAGGATTCTCAGCTCAGCGTTTTAAAACCACCTCAACAAGCCTGGTAACAAAACTCAATATAGTTTATATGTAAGCTTTTAAAGATTTTTATGCACTAAGGAATCAACAATGTTAAGGTCTGCCAGACTAAAAGCAAGGCTCTGGTAGAAATGTCAAGGTTGTTTTTTAGGGGGCACAGTAATGTAGTGGGTAGCACTGTATTCCCGCACCTCCAAGGTCAAGGGGTTGATTTGGGTGCATGGAGTTTGCATTATATTATAGCAGCATGTTTTTTTGGACACATTTGAGAAAAAAAAGAGCCTGATGAGGACATGGTCGAAGCAAGATGCAGTAAGAACGTAATAAGGACCGAAGATGTGTAAGCATAACTGACACATCTTCGGCATACCTTATTGCAATGTCACCCCATCACTTTGTAGTGAAAAGCACTGTGCTTGCCACGGTATTTATAGTAACCTGTCAGATGCAATGACAATATACATTAGTAAGACCGTGATAAGTGCCGGCTATGAGGCTGGTGCAATCTGATTGGACGTAGTAATAACTATAATAATCGGTTCGATTGCATCTGACCTGGTGAGCGCATGATCATGTGTGTAATAGGAAAGTAGTGACAACATGATAGACACATTAAGAACCTGACAGGTCCTGTTCCTGGCTAGGAAGTACAGTAGTATGAACTTGATAAATGCAATTTATTGTTTTTCATTTTGACTTCATTTCCACTGCATTCTTTAATATTTGTAGAATGCAGTGGGAACTACAGTATATGGTGTCTGTCACATTGTGTCCGAACGTTATATACAGTAATAGGGCAAAAATACGTTTTTAAAAATACACAGCTTGTCATAAACATATAAAGCACGAAGGCTTCAGTTCTGAAAATCTACTTGCCGCAGAAAATATATTAAATCTTACAAAAGCACTGACACTTAAGATTCTTTCCATAAATGTTGAATAGAAAACCATCACCGTTAATATTCATGCATTCAATCACTCTTTCACTCATCCATCGTCTATACCTCTTTATACTGTATACAAGGTCATGGAGGGCCATATAAATAGACTTTAGGCAGGAGGAGAGGTATACTCTGGACATGGTGCAATTCCATATCAAGGCATACACACACTACAGGCAAACTGGGAATGACAATTAGGCTAGTCTAATCTGCATGTTTTTAGACTGTGATGGGAAACTAGAGTACCTAGACACACAAACTCCACGTACATAGACCCGAGGTGGGAATCGTACCCTTTGGGTCAATTTTGCCAACAAAACAATCCACCATCCTCACCTTTACTAATGATTATGAAATCGTCTTTGGTAAATAACACAAAAAAATTGTGCCTGTGTTGTTACTATATTAAACCAACTTTATTAGAGCAGCATTGTATTATATTTATTAAATTATATATTATGTTTGATTGGCATTGAATAAGTGTCATCAGTATTATTGTTACTCTGAGAGAATTCACACAGTTTTCAAGTAATTTTTTTCATGTTTAGTTTTTTTGTCCGCATAAACCCTAAATTGACATAAATTCTTCAAGCAGCTTTTATTTATTCATTAATTCTTCTAAAGAATTTGAGACTTTTCTTGGATGATTCTTGCCTATGCGTATTATTTCATTCCAAAGCTCATTCTGTAATGCGGGCCATCCATTTGGCCCATTTCATTTCCATAATTGTTTTCCGAGCATGCGGCTGTCCTGCTCTGCGCAGAAGACTAGGTGTGGACTAATGGACAGCAAATTGGATTCTGCCTTTGTATGCTGTGAAATGATTTCACCACCAATACTACCGCCCCCCTCCTTACATTCCATTGCCCCCCCCCCCCTTCCGTTCTTTGTGCTGGATCATGTCTCTCTTTTGGCCTCATGCATTATGGATCGGCTTAAAATGCTGGTCTGCGTAGTTCTCACTTATTGAAAGCTATGCTCATAGACCTCCGTATTTACTGAGAATGATCCTGCTTTAAGTCACTTTCTATGGGTTTTCTCTATCCTCGCTCGCTCCGCAGGGTCATTCTCAAGTCATCTTGCCTTCGATCCATTTTGGAGGCGATGTCCTTATTTCCAAAGCACTTCTGTCTGGGCTAATTTCGTTTCGCCTTCCTTTTAAACCGAACTTTATGAGAAGTCCAAATTTTGAACCACAGCAATATGAATTATATTTATGAAAAACCGAGCGAGATGAAAAAAACTAAATCTACAAATATAATAACTATCAATGAAAACCCTTTCTGCATGAAAGTGTATAAAACTGTATTTATTAGATTTTTTTTCAAGAAAATAGTACCCATCTCATGGTTGACTTATATCAGTAATAAAAGAGCACTAAAAGCTAATGCACAACACCCGGATAGAAAAGAAACAGCAACAGAAATGTAAATATGCATTCATAAAGCGCTTAAAAAAACACTTAAATATTAGCTAGTGATTCTTCTCCACTAAGGATTGCATGCTGGGAAATGTGTGACATCATCGCATGCGTCTGGTTGAACGTCGAATGGAAACGGACCACGCCATGCTGCGAAAACAAAATAATATGTTTTGGCCTTTCTTCACCTCTCTTTTTTCCACATTTTCCAAGGAAATAACACTTTCTGTTTAATGCAGCCTGCACTTGCTTAGAGTCTATCAGCCCCAGCTTTAATGAAATGCCGCTGCCCAGAATCCCCCTCACCGGCGGAAATCAGAGCCCAGGGCCATTACTTAGCTGTCTTCAGGAAAAAGGCACATCAACATAAGTTATTTCATTATCTCCCCAGGCTGCGAGAGAAGGGGACGTATGTTCACTCTGCCTATCTCGCTGTGTGGATTGCTCCATGGGGAGGTCATTGGGAAGGAGTTAGAGTTATCTGCAAAATAAGGGAAGGCATTCTCTAATGGCATTTCAATCCAAATATTTAATAACCTCACCTAAATGTTCACTCCATTCCACCATTTTTAGGAAAAGACTTGCAGCAAGGTTGCTCCTATCACCTTGAGCTAAATGAGGGGTAAAAACTATGTGATGTAAATAGACTAATAGGTCGAACTGGACATTAAATTTACAATTCATACGATTTTACCTTATTGCTATTACCAGTATTGCTGTAGTCAAGGCTGACATCATCCAAGATAAGTTCAAGACTAGCCGAAATCGAGTCTAGACCAAATCCCAAGAGGGTCCAAGCTCAGTCGAGATCAAGTCCAAATAATAAAAAGTCAAGATTGAGACTGAGGGTGGTTTCAGATTAACAACTCAGACGTGGATTGGAAAACCCCAAACTCTGGTTTGGTTGAGTCATGGGAATGGTTTGCACTGCATTTTGGGTGCATGACCATGCTTGGTGGTCTTGGGCATGTTGTGTTGTACATGAGCACAGTTCAAAACACAAAAGTAGACCAACATTTAAAACAAGCCAGAGTGATCCTCTAAATCGATTGATCATATGTGACAAAGTACAAAAATACTGTCAATGTTTTAGGCATACTGTGGATGTCAACTTCTTTGTTTCCCGCAAGACAACTACTGTAGGTGCAAACTGTGTGTACCTGGATACAAAACAACATTACTGATGTGAAAGCAGACCTGCAGGATGGGGTGGGATTGGGTAAGCAGTTGTACTATGGTATCGTTTGAATCAATTCTATGTCAAGGACATGCCTGTACTATAACTAGTTGTTTTCATTAATTCATTTGCTAAGGATTTTCAGAACAAAGAAACATCCAAATGCCTATAATTTTGAATTCGAATTAATTGGCAAAATGTCTCGACCTGAATCCTAACACACAATAAACTGATTCCCCATAGCGCTGTTTATTTCTTAATTCTGATTGAATTCAGAAGGTGGTGATTAATGTTCTTCATAATGCAATATGGTTAAATTCTCAAATCTGATTGTTTGGTAGATGTGCATAATAATGGTTAGAGATGGACCTACCTCAGACAGTACAGTAGTTCCATCTCTAACATGGTCCATAGGTTTGTTTCTATTAATCCACTTGTACTGTACTACAATATGCTACAGAAAATTAAATGATGGATGTTCGACATAATTAATGATTTTAAAGTTGTTAAATAAATAAAAATAAATGCTTAAATAAAGGTTGATAAAGTAAAGCATCGTAAAAGTCTTAAGGTCTTCAATAAGTCTCGTCGTAAGGTCTTCAAGAGGTGTTTATGCTTTTTGTTTTTTTGGTTAGGTGAAAAGTTGCAGTGTTTGAGGAAGCGAGAGAGAAAGTGGAAAAGCACGAAGGAAATGCGGATGAGGGAAAGGCTGTTTATCGTTTCTATGAATTATAATGCAGTTGCACAGTGACTTAACAAATCTAACCAAAAACCATTGTTTTTTACATTGTTCATTTAGAAAAAAATTGCAATTGTTCCCACATTGTTGTGGTATAACCAGAAGACCACAATCAAGACTGTAGTGTTAGACAAAAATAACCAATCACTTTGAATCCAATCATATTACCCCACACCATTAATTTCTAGAGATTATTAACATGTTATTTATTGCCTAAGAGCTCTGATTTTACAGTGCACAGATCATTTAAGAAAAATTACCCAACATGTCTATTCCACAAGAATCGTGACAGTGTGGTACATGAGCACATGCGTATGACGTGAAGAAGATATAATAAAGTGCTGGTGCCAGAGATAAAGGTGAGTCACAGAACTAAACCATGGCTGGAAATCTGTTGGAAGATGAAAGCAAGCGTAGGTTTGAGCGAGAGACCTCCTGGTAGCTGAGAAAAAAACAGCATGTTTTGCATCGCCGAGCGTGGAGGATGGTGCGGCGCTGCAGTTGGCGCTGGAGATAAGTGAGGAAGTGAGGCCAATAGCGTTAGCTCAGCAATGCCAAGAGCAAGTTAAGTCGTGAATCTGGCGTCTTATGCATGCATGCCTACAAAAAAAAAAAAAGAAAAACACACACATGGAGGCACAACCTATGCAAACGGCAGTTCATTTGTCAGTGTGTTGAATTGCATGCACATATGGTAGAGTTTTTTCTTATTTTTTCTTTTTTTTTGAGACTACATATGTGTATGCTTATGCATGAAAATCTTTGCCCTTATCTTAATCTGCATGTGTGTTTGGTGCATGTTCCTTTTGTATCTTATGCCATGAAGCATAAGTGCCATTTTCCACTGGCAGAGCTTAACATTTAGAGTTACAGGATCTTCCGTAATATCAAAGCAATTCTTTCTCTATTTCTTTTTCCCCCACTGCATTCAATCATAGCCTAATTTCCAACGTTTCTCTTATTTTTAGTGCCAGCACTTAACACAAAGTCATTTAGATTACTGTATTTTTTCCTCTTTTTATACAGTGCTGTATGTACCATAATCCGGAAACCCCGCTGATGAAATGTGGGCTTTATATTAAAAATAAAAATCCTAATCAGCAAATAAAAAGACCCTAACTAGAATTATACAAACAAGTAGTATTTAAATATTACACACATTTTAGGCATAAACTGCATAAAAAGCTTCAACGTTTGGATGCTGCAGACAAATCTATAAGTTAATAAATACCTGTGGTATATGTGTTAGATACATTTAGGCAATTGGCAGACGGTTGTATCCAGAGCGACTTACAAAAGTGCTTTATAGTTTTCATCATTGGATAGATCCTAACACTGAGTTACTAGGTTACTAACTAAGTACTAAGGCTTTGTAGGCAAGGATCAGGATTTTGAATTTGGGAAGCGAGTGCAGAGAGCAGAGAAGTGGGGTTAAATGTGTTAAACACTGTATACTATCTTACCACTAAGCCTACTCACATTAGCACTCACTCATTCTCTTCATCTATCAGCCTATCCCAGGGGACTCATGGCACAAGGCAAGCTACACCCAGGACGGGGTGCCAATCCATTGCAGGGCACAAGCACATACACTCTAAAGGGAATTTGGGAACGCCAATTGACCTTATCTTTGGATTTGGACTGTGGGAGAAACCGAAGTACCACCCACCAAGCACGGGAGAACAGGAAAACTCCATGCACACAAAACCTGGACCCTGGAGGTGCGAGGCCACAGTGGTAACCACTACGCCACCATTATAGTTAAGTAAGCAAGGCTGCAAGTAGCATGGTTTGCTATTGTTATTTCAATAGTGAATACTGAATCTGTGTAATCCATGAAATTTATGTAGAAAAATGGTGGAGAAGTTTTGTGACCAGGTGCGGAATTACCCCAAATCGCGTGCTGTTGACATGAGATCTGATTGTCTTAAACGTTGACGTGGAAACTAAACTATCTAAGTGTCGCCATGTTTGTTTACTTTAAACAAAACTATATGATTGAATTCTCTGGTGTGCCCCCTACTGTACAGTATGTGAACAATATCACTTAAGGTGTTGCTGTTTGACTACACACATGCACACTTCACCAGCAAGTATGTATATTTACACGTTTAAAGATGTAGTACTTGTTTTTAAAATTTGTCATTCTTATTTAAATTAAAAGACATTGCACTGCAATTTCACGTATTTCCATGTGTGTGTGTGTGTGTGTGTTCGGTTGTGCAAATATGCACATATGAGCGAGTAAACGCATGTGAGTCTGTTCATCTGTGTGTCGGTCCATCCTCACGTGTCTTCTCCTTCGTCTGATCTAGGACTTGTTCCTTTGATTTGGGGACTGTGATCCCCCTAAGACTCAGAGCAAACACAGGATTAGGCCTCGGCTGCACAGATAACGCTCCGATCAAAGTGCCTACTGAGCGCAGGCTGAGGGAGAGGAAATACGTTAAAGAAATCAGCGTGCCAGCCCTAGTCTCCATTTTATCTCCACTCAGCCAGGTGGTGATTGTCCCTCTTTGTTCTCCTATTTTGAGCGTCTGGCTGTCGATGGCTTTGCAGGAAGAAAAAAAAAATTCTCCTGCAATCAATCTTTGCGTGGCTGCTCTCAGCTCACGGATGAGACAAGGACAGTTTTGACTTCTGCTGAGGCTTTTATTTTCGCTTGTTTGTTTCCACACTTTCTTTGCTTTCTCTCTCTCAAAAGAGAAAAGCTCCCCCGCACATAAACACTTGCACAGCATCGCACATTGGGTTGGCAAAAATGTTCTTCCAATTGGCTTGTATATTTAATAAAGCATAGCTTTTGTTTCTTATAGGTGAGTCGTCTTTCTGCCTGGCTTTTCCAACACCATTTGCTGAAACAGGAACGCAACCAAAAGAAACTCAAACAAGAGACAGAAACACGTTTAAATTTCATATGCTGGACTCTATATATGTTTGTACTGTATAACTTTTAGCACATTGCCTTTTATGTGAAAAAATGGTGCACAATTTGGAAATTTAGGATGTACGTAAGATTATAAGGATGCAGAACTTACTGTGTACATGAATCAGACATAACATTTAAAACATGAACATTAAAATCAACTAGATTTCGGGTTTCCCTTGTGCCACTGGGTGGCTCTGACCCTTTGGGCTGTGTCTCTGCAGAGCCTCTGATGGTGTGCTTGGCATCAAGACATTGGCAGCAAATCCATTGGGTGTGATGAGTTGTGGGGTGGGGTCTCCACGGATCCAACTTGTTCATCCATCGCATCCAATGGGTACTCAATCGGATTGAGATTGACGCATGCGCATTCTGGTGCCTTTCCATCATGGACGAAAATTACTTTTTTCAGTGATTTGTGCTGCATTGGCTTTTCTGTTGAATCAGACCGGATGAGCTGGCCTTTGATCTCTACGGTCATGGGCATACCCACGATCCTGCCACCAGTTTGCTAGTGTATCAGTGACGATTGGTGTTGTCCAGTTCATCTGTCAGTCGTTATAATGTCATTGCTGATCAATGTATACGGCATGTGTAAATGTACAGCAGTCCAAACAGACATATTTAAAACCATCACTATTCAAACCATTCAAATACAATTCTTTTCTTTAAAAATTTGTATTGGTTACTGATCAATTATGAGATGTAATATAAACAGTGATATTATGTATCTGTTGATTTCTCTAAATGTCAGTCTGTGTTCAGATTTAAACCTTAAGCACATGACCTCTAACAGTATGGCACTGGAAAATGCTCAGGACATGAACACGCAGACTTAATTTGTCTCAAACAGAAATTAAGGTTTTTTTTTGCTTGTTTTGTTTTTAAATCTAGTTTATGATTAATGCATTTAGTTTCTTCTATTCCTGACAACAGAAACAATCGAGTTGTCTTATTTAAACCACTCAGACTCCGACCAGCCAGTTATTACTGTAAAGACGAATACATCGTGCAGGTCCACACTTTCATGATAATGATGATGTTCTTTTAGTTGCCTGAAAGTAAAAACCTTGTGGGATCCCATTCCTGGTACACACCTCTAAACTCAACCAGATGCCCAGTGTACCGTTATAAAAGAAATTAGAAACTACAGTACTACTCATAATAATAATAAAAATAATGTTCCCTACTATTACAGCGGCTGGGTGCCGTTCAAAACTTGTTTGCGTCAGTGGAAAGGAAAGTGAAGTGAGTTTAGGAATTTTCTTGTCGTTTTTTTTTTGCATTTTGTGCAAGATTTAGTGATGACATAGCACCATGGATCCCAAGAATGTCAGCAAGGATGGTAGCAAGAAGCAAGGGGTTTTTACCCTTCGGTTTGGTTTTTAAAGCAGCCGGTGCCAAGAAGAATAAAAAAATTAAGGTGAAGTGAGGTTTAATGTCTATTTATTTTATATTTATTTTAACATTTTTTAAATGTTTTGATTGTTTTTATATGTGAAAATATAATTATAGTGATGGAAATTGGTAATATTGGTAATATGTTTGGGTGACTGGAATGCATAATCTGCATTTACATTATTTCCAATAGGGAAAATGAGTTTTGCAATAGAACTTTTTGCCTTAAGAACTCAACCCTGTAACGGATTTAATCCGTATGCAGAGATCCCGCTGTAATCTGACACAGGATAACAGGTACAGATAATGTATGTACTGTATGTATGTACGGATTTATAATAATAGCATGCCCGCTATCTGTATTTACTGTATATCTGTTTAGCACACATTACTTGTAGCTTCTAGATTGTGTATTTATATTCAGATACCCCCCTAACTGCTCTAAAATGAACAAAGCTGCGTTTAAGAACGTGTTCTAAATGATTTTGGCACCTTTCAGCCCAATTAAAATATTCACCTCGTCTAATCTGTAAACAGTTTTGCTGACGATAGAAATAAGCCCGGTGGAAAAGAGCACTCTGATACTCATCGAGATTTTTTGTCAGGAGCTGTCAGGTCAGCTAAAAAAAAAAAAAAAAAAAAAAAAAAGACCCAACTGTAGCTCTTTTGCTGCTCCTTTCGCTTCCAACACTTCTCAACAAGCCGCAACTGACAGCTCAGCCAACACTTGCGATGTTCTCAGCCCAAAATGCATCATCGTGAAAAAAAAAAAAAAAAAAAACCTGACAAGCAGTTAAAGGAACATGACCGATATGGAGCCTGTTGAGAATAGGACCCTCCTGAGATGCCAGCATGACTGTTCAGTTCACAGTGAAGGGATAAAGTGGCCAAAATGTGCAGATGGCGTATGAAACCAATCCATGCAGGATGAAATATGGTGATAAGATCTGTTTAATGATCTGCCAATTAATTCAAAAAATCACTGCCAGGAATATATATATATATATATAAATATACGATCACGAGTACAATGAGTAACAGCAACATCATGCGAAACACTTTAAAGCCTAACACCGAATATATCTGACATTTTATGATTTAAAAGATCTGATGTGAAATATATCTGGTTTGTTATTAATGTTTGTAGTCACATAGAGTGTACAGTTTTTTTTTTTTCTTTTCTACTCTGATGCTATTGTCATAACAAGCGACATGAGACGAATATCACTATACAGCAGAACAGGACAGAAAAGACAGAGACCGAGATGGAGATAGAGGCTGAACGTGTGATTTGCTAGGCTACAGAGCCACTTAGCAGACAGAGAAGGAATAGCAGGAGACCGGGAATTAAGTGGAGGAAAAACCTGGGAGAACATAGACCTGTAGAAAAACATTATGTGCAAATGATTACTGTGTACCAATTGGGTTATGGATATCAGCGTATTTAAAAAATAAATAAATAAATAAAACAGGAGACGATGCTCCTGAGGTCTAAGAAAGCAATCTGAAAACCCTGATTCAGCACCACTGTCTTGGACTACACCGCCAGATCTGGCCAAAGAGGTAATCACACACATTTAGAAGAGGTATAAAAAAGACTTTTTACCCTGTCTTTTTGTTACAGTGTGCTTGTGCTAGGCTGAGGCACCACACTCTTTAAGGACCCCTGCTACAGCCCAAGAAGACCCCAGCATGCCCAAATCCACCATCACAGCAAGACTCATCATCTTTTTCATCCAATTTTATTGTCTTCTGAGCACAGCTATCAGGGGAGACCTGCGATAAATGAGGTCTACAGAATGCACTGATAGTACTTAACATCCACTGGCTGAATTACTGGCTTAAGGCCCGTGTTTAAATGGGATATACATCACATGCTTCAACGACTTGTTAGGAAAATGTATATACAAGCCAGGCTTGATTTGTTACGCATTCTCCACTTAGGCTTAAATGCACGGCCTTGCAGTGGAACTTGAAACTTGGCATCTGGACATGGACGAAGAATGGATTACTCGCATTTACAGTTCAGCCCATGCCATTACAGTGCAGCGAAGGCAGTACAGTCAGGTTCTGGGCTGAATGATCGATCAATAGATGAGTTAATAATATATCTTAAGAGGGAGATAAAAGTGAAAGGGCATTTAATTAGGGATTAATGTGTGGAGGTTTTGTGTTGCTGTAGTACCGGAGTCTATGTTTCATTCTCAGTCCATCACTGAACTAATGTAGGGATGTTTCCCTCACTCAAAGAGTCACCATCTATGGCATACAGTGGTATCATTAGCAGGCAAGGGTTCGCTTGTGACAACAGCACCACCAATGGTCAAAAGTAAAATTACATTTAAAGGGATGAAGTAAAGGTTTTTTTGTTTTGTTTTGTTTTTTAATCCCAATATATAGATTCACAATGATTTGGTGATAAATCTACATCAGTCATCAACAGTGATATAATCATGGAGGTGGTAAATCCACAGGTAGGTGGAAATCTTTTTTACCTGCATTGTCTGTGCAGGAAATACAAGGAGTGATCAAGTCAAAATCAGACTCTTAGCTACAGTAAAACATTTGAATTAAGCAAACATTTTAAAGAAGGCAGTACATCCTTGGAATGATGATCTCGACCTGAAAATTGATGGATAACTTGTTGCCAACTTGCAGAAAAGATCCATCTGTCTGTGAGAACTCTACACACTAGGTAATCATCCAAAAACATTGCTTTGACACTGCAAGAACTCACTCGCCTGTGAGTTGTTGTCACATATAGCTCCAAGCCAGTTCCACATGTTTGGGCCATTAAAGGAGTTCCTGGAAGCCCAGTGTTTTAGATGTGAAGCAGGTAGCCCAATCATGGCTCTGGCATACTGAGAAAACTTTCTACCTTGATGGTATCCAAGCACTAGTGAAACACTGGGATGGGTGTTCTGTTATTCTGCACAAAAAATCCTGGTTTGACTTGAACACCCCTTGTAGATGTAGCAAGACAAAGCAAAATTTCAAGTCATCCAAGTAAAGGAACCACTATAGAAATGAAAGAACTGAACGAACAGGCTTAATATATGAAAGTCTCCAAATGAGCGTGTTCCTATTTGTATGCATAATAGTATCTAGCCTTTGATGAGACTCCATACGAAATATCTTAACCGGAGTGATTTCATGATTCTAGCACTGAGTGATTAATAGGTAGTTCAAAGTTTTTTTTATCATAACCAGCCATTACTGATAAGGGGGTACAATTTTCAAACAAAAGACCACTCATGGTTCATAGCATCCCTGTAACAGGAAGTCAGATTTCTTAGGAAGTCAAGCAGCGTTGTGCATGTTGAAGCATTTTCAAGGCATTTGTAAACATTGCCAGCGCTTGTCAGCTCAAGCATGCAATTTTCATAGGATAAATGTATTCATTTATTCATCTTCAGTAAATGCTTTATCGCGGTCAGGATCACCGTGGATTCATAGCCTATTCCAGGAACTTCATCCTCGAGGCAAAAACGCTCAGAATCTAGATGAACCGATCAAGCCACAAGATCAAGATGATGCAGGTCCGGTAACGCTGCCTTGTTTGTTGATCTCTTATGAAGAAGCTTGAAGTTGCTTTCCCCTCTCACCTCACCTCCCTAGTGTCAGAGTGGGGGAGTTCCTGCCCGAATAGCTTTAATTACATTCCCAAGCCCCCATTACACCTCACCCCTTGCCAAGTCTTTCTCCTCCAGGCAACAGAGGTATCCTCCGTTATGAAACTTCCGTCTATCCCCTCCTCTGCACCCCCAGCAAGCCTCCCATCGCCCCAGCCTGGCACAATGAGAAGCAAAGATAAGAATTTTCATTATCTGGCCCCCCTCTTGGGAGTCTCCTCATTCTCATTCTTTCTTCTGTCCCTTTTTTTTCTCAATGCTCTCTCTCGCTCTCTACTCAAAAGCCTTTTCAAATGAAGGGAGCCGATCAGACGACAGGCTGCGGCCATCTTTTTGTTTTCGTCTCCCGATGTTCTATTCCTTTCCTTCTCTCGAGCAAAGCGTAAAGAGAGGGGACCGATGCCGTTCCCACTCTCCTTGACTTCTCTCCTCCCTCTAATTTCCATCCACCAATTTTCGGCAGAGTGCCGAAAGAGTGAGTGTGATAACTGCGCTCCGAATGGACAACTCCCTTGTTTATTCGCTTTTGAAATTCTCTTCTATTGTCTGGTGTGGTGAGTGATAATAGAGAGGAAAGGCAGGCGTTCTTATCTCCTCGTCTCAGTAAAAGGGACTTTCTTTTTTCCACAGCGTTTTTTTTGTTGTGTGCATTTGTTGTAGGCATGGTGCTGTGTGAGGATAATGGCTTCAGACAATGTTTTCTATTCAAAAGAAACTGCACGGCTTATGATCTTGCTGTTTAAAAAAATAAATAATTTTCAAAAATAGGCCGTGCTCGCAGTAAGAGCAAACAGACAATTAAGTGCAGTCAAACTCACTGCATATATATATATATATATATATATATATGTGATCATGTAAGGAGCATGTTCTCATGCAGTTATTGTACTGAATTAAGGTAGATATCACACAGGCACAAGGAGAAAGGAGAAATGGAGACATTTGCTGTCAGGTTCATTATCTTTCAGAATGACGATGATGTGGCTCCTGGCTAGTTTAAAGGAAACCGTGATATTGTACGTGTCAGAGCTCATGTTGAATGTATTCTTGATTGTTTAGTCAGTTATTATCAATAGTGACTGCAAGTCAGACTCTGTTTATGCATAAAAGAAGTAGCTTTGGTTGGCAAATCCTATAAAGCTCTGTGTATCAGGGTATAGTGATGTTATACTTTGCAGCTGTACCTCGGCATACGAACGCAAGCCGAACTTAACGCCGGCTGTTGCGTGTACGTCCAGTAGCTGATTAAAACTTGTTCATGTCAGTAGAAAGCCAAGCGAAGCAAGTTTACATATTTTTTGTAAGTTTTTTGCATTTTGTGCAAGATTTAGTGAAGACCATTGGGTTGCAAGAATGTTATCAAGGTCTGTAGCAAGTGTCTAGAGGAATCATTAAATTAAAGTAGAATTAGTGACATGTTTTTTTTTTTTTTTTCAATTTTTTTGTTTGTTTTTATACGCAAAAATATGATTATAGTGTTGGAAATTGGTAATAATGGCAAGAAAATTTAAATGGCTGGAACGAATTATATACAATAACATTATTTCTTATGGAAAAATCGTTTCACAAATAAAATTCATATACCAAGGTACGGCTGTATTACTCGGTGTTCGTTTTCTATTGTATCATTTTGACAAGGTTCTGTACATGAGGAAGGAGTCTCCAGTGTATGGTAAATCATGGCAAAATCAACTCACAATTGCTCTTTTTCAATTACAGTACAGCCTGCATTTTATCTTAATAACGTCAAGAAAAAAAAGAAAAAAAAAAAGTTAACCACAAATTCTACGTTCTACAGCTTCTACAGTACTTAATGCCACTGATAACAGAAACCGACATTCCACAAGATAAACTGTAACAGTCAACACCTTTTATTTACAAAAGTCATATTTTGTCAATGATTAAGTGTGGTGTGAGTGAAAAACTAAAAAAAGGGATAATAACGCTAATATGCACACACACACACACACATGAACTATACAGTATGCATTTTAGTAGTATCGTGTTTAAATATTCATTCATTTCAGTAGCAAATAAGGATCCATGCTAGTAATCTGGATATACACTAACACTCGAACTTTGTCATGTTTGGGGCTTAAACCGGATAAACTCCAAAAGCATTAGTAAGCAATCGCTCTCTTTGGCCCTAAAAGGCCTGATCTGTTAAAAAGGTGATTAAGAAAAATTACTGATCACAACACTGATCGTGTAAACAAGTTTGCATAGCCCTGAAGATGCATTTTGTGTGTGTGTGTGTGTGTGTGTGTGTGTGTGTGTAGGGGGAGACACGAGACCAGTCTGTTGCTCTAATGAATCTCTGTGCTGATGGGTCTGGAGATAGGAGGTGACAGATCATAAATAATCATTTATACGGTTGTGTCCCTGCTCTGCATAGCGGACCACCAGGCGTGGACAGGCACACGGCAAAGCATGGAGCCACTAAACACAGCTGCATCCCTAATGCCATCACACCAAAAAGGAAGCGAGAGAGAGAGCGAGAGAGCGTGAACGAGA
This sequence comes from Clarias gariepinus, assembly GCF_024256425.1. NCBI lineage: Eukaryota > Metazoa > Chordata > Actinopteri > Siluriformes > Clariidae > Clarias > Clarias gariepinus. Next base: position 24,548,932 of record NC_071118.1, on the reverse strand, counting down.
ACAAGTGCAAACACATTTCCATAAATCCACTCTAATAACCAACGAAGCTAATCGAGCACCATGGCTTGGATGATATTTAAATCACTGGACATTCTTTACTGTGTGCATATAAGATGATAAGTGCAATCTGTAAGACACTCATTGCATTTCTACTTGACTGTATGAACAAGGAAGTATAAATATCCAGAAGTCATAATTTTGTATTTTTTGAAAGATGAAGTGTTGGTAGGTGAAGAGATTTCGAGGCAAAGGGTCAAGAAGTGGAGAGCAGTCGGTGCGGAGCCAGCTGGCGTGAAAGCATTTGAAAGGTTGCCAGACCCTTACTGAGGAAAAGAAAAAAAGTTAAGAGACAAAAAAAAAGAAAAGAAAAAAAAGCCAAGAAAGCAACAAGGAACTAAATGGACAATAAAAGGTAGAGAGAAAGGCAGTGTAATGAGAGGTAAAGCAAAATCAAAGGCATCTGTATTGTAATGCGTGTTATTTACCTTTTAATCAATACCTAACATCCCATTAACTTTTAATGTGCACTTCCAATTGAGGCCAGAAATTGAATAGAGCAGGGGGAACTCTCAAGTGCCTTACCATTAACCAGAGAAATGTGCTGGCCATTTGTCCCATTATTAATAAAAAGGTAGGCCCCTGAAGCTAGCATTTCAAGAACGTTACACCTTTCTATCGTGTCTCTATGCTGAAAATTAAGGAAGGTCGTTTTTCTCGTCTTTAATATCTTAATCCACATTTAAGTCCATCAGGAGTCATTCTGGATAGGAATCATTCAAAAGCTGGATCATAGAGCAAGGTACGAATTTGAAGGGTGTCGTCCGTCGAAAAGAGAATCTTGATATTATATAAAGTTGGATATATACGTCTAGAGGTGCAAAGCTATATATATATATATATATATATACGGAAAAATCTGTTACATTCAATGTTTTTCATTTATTATATAAGAAGAAGCACCATTTCAACTGTCTATTAAAGAACCCATGTTTTATTTAAGTTAACACAGGTCTCAGAGCTCCCTCAATGTGTGTGTGTGTGTGTGTGTGTGTGTGTGTGTTTTAATGCTTCAGCTAAGATACCCCTTCAAGATAAATCATGTTTTCATACCTTAAACTCATTTTATTTCACTCCACCTCAAAATGTGCTGTTTCAGTGTCTATGTGTATGTAAATAAGCTAGTGCGGAACTTGAACTTTGTAACTTGAATTTCTAAAACTAACCAAAAAAAAAAACTGCATAACAAGTGCCCTTTAGTCAGTTGTCTTTGGTCAGCTTCCCTCCATCCTAATAAAGTAAAGAAAGGAAGCAAGAATCCGATCTTTAATACGGGTTTTAACCAGGTACCTGCACTTGCCTGACTAAACGGCTTAGTCGCATTTATGATGGGTAAAATTGCATTACACAGGAACACCAACACACACAAAGTGTGGCATACTCTGCATCCATTCCTCACTTCATCAGCTTATAAAAGGTGTCAAAGGTATTATTGCAGCATGTTACAGTTCTCCCCCCCCCTCCTCCCCCCTCTCTCTGTCTCGCTCTCTCCCTCCACGTTTTCAGCCGGCACCATGAGACAAATTTAATTGAGCGGATCGAAATGCTTAGACCTGCAACAGGGAGATACAGTTTAACAATACACGGTAGTGAGAAATTACAGCGTACAAACTAAACTACTACAGATGGCCTCCAGCCTCATGGCATGCAGTGGCCTTGAACCACCTTCCTCTGCTCAGGCTGTACGTTGATGAAATCTCCCAGCAGGATGAAATCTCAAACCGCAATCCAATAAAAAACCAGAGACACATCGTAAATATTTTCGATTGGGTGATTGCATGACGGGATAGGCTGATTGTGCTTTAAGGATGTTCAGCGCAGTCTATTGGGATGAATCTGCCAAGACGGGGAAAATGACAGAGTTTACTTATATCGAAACTGCTATTGAGTGCTTCCTGCTTCTCCAGAGAGCAGATAATGGTCAAATATATGACTCGGTTTTTGTCATACGGTATGTTCCAGCAATTCTGTGTGCTTAAATGGTGTTCCCATTAGGTATCAGAAAAGCACCCGTAAAGTGTCCAGCTTTGTGTGGAACCTTGGCTTTTTAAGGTGTGGCATTAAGCAGTGGGCTTGAAAAGTCCCGTCTGATTAACGCCCTGTCTCCTTCCCATCCGCTCCCTCTCTCCATCTTTCCCTGGCTAGCTCCAGGCCACCTCTCGATCACTCTCTTTAAAATCTGCTGAGTAATTCTCCCTCCCTTGATCCCCGGTGAAGGAAGAGAGTGAGAGAGGAGGGAAAGATGGAGAGAGAGAGAGGGAGAGAGAGAGGGAGCAAGACCGGGGTGGGGTGGAGGGGACGGTGCTGACGTTACCCGGCTCCCAGGACTTGCCCATAAATGAACTCATTTTTCATCCTGCCTCCCCCGTTAATGACTGGCACTTTGCTCACGCAGAGCGCGGGCCTCTGAAGAGCACAGCGAGTGACAGAGCACCATTCATCTTCACATGACGGGAGCGCCAGGCCACGAGATGCCACACCGTACACGCACGCTCGCACACACATACATTTTTGACGAGGATTCAATTGGGACAAGCAGGAATGGGCACACTGGCGTGGAGATACTACGACACTAAAAATGCCAGCGGCACATGGACAGAGGTGTCAGGCGTGCCCAGTGAGTGAAAGCGCTTCAGGGGGAAGAGGGACTACTGGAGCTGTCAGGAAGTTAAGGTGTATGATACAGTGAAATTATGATGCACGCTAGATATGGAGAATTTGGGGGCATTTCTGGGGATACACCAGCCACGTCATATACATGGCATAAAGTCATGCAAGTGATTTTAAAATAGTAACATCTGGCTATTTCCTCTTATGTACTGTAGAAGGCACAGTACTGCATATTCACCCCTGAGAGATTTGGAAAGAATTGGAGCCTGTTAATGTTTAACCATTGTACTTCTGTATTTAAACACTATTTAAATATCTATTGAAGACTAATTACAAGGTCAAGCAATAATCATTTGTTTGAGATTGTCCTTGGTGAACTTCTAGGCTGAACTTATCCAAAAAAAAAAAAAAAAAAAAAAAAGCCAGAGGGTGTTCTGCTATTAAAAATGCAAGCGTGCAATGGAGGCAAACATCTCCTGCTGTCAAACACAAATTTAATTGTGCTGCCTGTAGTTCTCCGCTATAATATTACCTTTTGGCCATGTGATGAATCACTGTCATAAAACAATGGTATTATGAGATGACAATAGCACCAGTTGGTCAGAGTGGAGGCACAGCAGTGGACACCTGCGTTTTCTTTCAGTTCAAACTTGCATTCGTTACCAGTAAGAGGTCCTGCTTTGCTTTCACCTGAACTATTTGTTGGTCTTGAACTTGGTGACCTTTAAAGGAAAACTTTCCTCAGCAAAAGTGTGCTGTATAGTGAAGATATAAAACGCTATACGCTTGGCATACAAATGCCCACCTTTGCCTCAGGAATTGAAATTTGAAAGGAATTTGCATCGGCAATGGAAGTCGATGCCCAGAAGCAGTTAAAAACTTGTTTGTGTCAGTGGAAAGCCAAGCAAAGCAAGTTTTTTTTTACTAGATTTAGTGAAGACATAGCACCATGGGTCCCAAGAATGTTAGCAAGGACGGAAGCAAGAAGAAAACAGAGACACTTTCAGTTTTGTTTTTAAAGCAGCCGGTGCCGAGAGTATTCAAAAATTATGGTTCAGTAAGGTTTAATGTTTATTTATTTTATATTTTACTTCATTACCTATTATCTAAATGTTTTAAAAGATTTTATATGCAATAATATGATTATAGCATTGGAAATTGGTTAAACAGGTAATATTTTGGGGTGGCTGAAATGGATAAGCTGCATTTACAGTACATTATTTCCTATGGGAACATTCCCCTTAAGGGCTAGCCTCTGGAACGGATGGAATCCGTATGCCGAGGTACCGCCGTACCCGGAATCATCTTGGGACTAGGCCAGTGCAGAACTGCTGAAGTGCACATTTACAATTCAGAAAATCACAATTGTCTGAGATTTGATGTCAATTACTGATTTTATCATATTACGCTTTTACCACAAAAGACTCATGGTGCCAGACTACATTATATCCCATATTACATTTTGAAGTACCAATTAAAACTAGATTGACTTTGGTTGTAAACATAATGTCAGAGTTGACAAGTGGCATGGTAAAACTTGATCGAAAAACTTCAAGGAGAACCAGGTTCAAAACGGTACCCATCCTTGAATGGATGACACAAGATAGTGGTGTACAGTATAGTATATAATTTTTAACTGTGACATGCTGAGAATTGTCTGTTATTTACTGTATGTAACAACCTTGGCAGCAACCTCATTTCCCGTCTCATCTGTTTCAACTGCTTAGCGTTCAGCATCACCAGTATACTATTACTCAATACTAAATGCCAATCAACCTACTTTGCATGTCTTTGGTCTGGGGAAGGAAACCCTAGTACCCAGAGGAAACTCACCAAGTATTGGGAAAACATGCAAAACATGCAAAACATGCAAACTCTACACAGGATTGTAGGTGAAATTTAAACCCCCAACTTACTCTTGCGAGCTACATAACAGTGCTAACCATTAAGCCACCATGCTGCAATTATTTTTTTTCATAAAACCAGTAAATGATTTCAAAGATTAAAAAAAGATTCATTATTGCCAGATCAAGTATATTGCCAATATAGTGCTATAAATGAATGTTGCAATTATTCCATTAGTCAATGCAAATTTGCTTTTAATTTAATTTTAGGCTTCTACCCTCATTATTTACCAGCTTATAAAATAAAACTTGATCCAGCACATTCTATTATTTTATATATATATATATATATATATATTTTTTTTTTTTTTTTAACGCTATGCTCTGATAGTTTTTGTGGACACAATTTTAAATCATTCATTTATTTATTCATTCATTTATCTTCTATACCACTTATTCTGTACAGGGTCTTGAGGGCCTAAAACCTATCCCAGGAGACTTTGGGAACAAGACGGAGGAAATACTGGACAGGGTGCCAATCCATCACAGGGCACACACACACAGAACTGGCAATTTGGGAATGCCAGTTAGTCTAACCTGCATGTCTTTGGACTGTGAGAGAAAAATGGAGCACGCAAAGGAAATCGAGCATGAGGATAACATGCAAACTGCACGCACACCGACCTGTCCCTGAAGGTGCAAGGTTATAGTGCTAATCACTACGCCAGTGTGGCACCACACTAAATCAAAAAAAAAAAACATTTTTTTTTTAATTGTGTGCAGACTTTTAGTTCAATATTTTAAGATATGAAATGAATATCTTATAATTTGAATATTGTTGTTGATGAGGGGGAAAAAGCAAAGAAAATCAATAAATAAATATTCAGATTAAAATGAGGGAAGAATTGCTTCAAGTGTTGGCCGTGCCTTGATACGCTTGTAAATACACACATGATGCTGCTTAAATGTGGTAGTAGTGGTTTGCAATGTTGCCTTGCATCTCCAGGGTCCGGGTTCAATTCCCGTCTCTGTGTGCATGGAGTTTGCATGTTCTCCCTGTTTGGTGGGTTTCCTCCAGGTACTCCGGTTTCCTTCCACTGTCCAAAGACATGCAGATTAGGTTAATTGGTGTTCCCAAATTGCCCGTAGTGAGTCTGTGTATACAGTATATTGGTGTCTGCCTTGCAATGGATTGGCTATGTAATGACCTTCCAGTGTGTACCAAACTAGGTGTGCCATAAGTCTCTGGGGATAGGCTTCAGGCCCCCACAACACTGTGTACAGAATAAAGCGGTACAGGCGATGATGCTGATAAGAAAAAAAAGTTAGAAGACAAACAATGTCCTACCAATAAATAAAGCATTTAAACCATCTGGTTAGATACTGTAAAAACTGACATTTCCTTTTACTCATGACCAAGATGAATTATACCTAGGCTTCTACAGAGATCTATTTTTGAATGACAAGTAGCTTTAAGCATTTCTGATTGACTGCAGGAAGGATTTTAAAAAATATAATAATTCAGGGCTTTGACAGTAGTTTTTAAAATGATGTACGTACAGTAAGTAACGAGATATATATACCTGGACCTGTTAAAAATCAGAGATCTACTTGGCATCCGCTAGCAGATGGAGGTGACTTAAAGTGACACTCGGATGGGAGGCAACATCTGGAGAAGAGAGTATGGTCACGACTGCACCTGTGACCATTAGGATTCAGGAATGGCCATGCCAGTGCCAGCTCTGGAGCCAAGAAAGATGATGCCAGGCAGGATGAAGCCTGGGCCAGGACACATGGCAAGCATATCAACGCTCAAACAACATCTGAAAATACATTAACAGCTGTGAAAGGGGATGAGGCGTGCACACTGAGTCGTACCTTAAAATCATTCAAAGCAAGAGCACACGCATATCGCAATCTGCTCTCGCTGAAATCAACGCAATTATGACCAAATCGGGAAATGCAGAAAATAACAGATTGTTAGTATTTTTTGGGCTGTTATCGCCAATCTGTTGCTATGTCTTACTTCGGGACTGTCGTTTGCCACATTTCATATGAATGCCATGGGATATAGCAGCTCTGAATAAAGTATGGATAGAACTGTGTTTTTAGAGCCAGCCAAAAAACATCTTGATACAAACCATCACTGAACAGATACACAGATGCCGCCAGCACCTTAACAACATGTTTTGCAATAGAAAAATTATAAAAAAGGTCAGAGGTCAGATAAATTTATGAATTAAAAAGAAACACAGACAGCAGCAGATCTATTTTGACAGAAGGAACGTAAAGCTAGATAACACGTGTTCATAAGCCATGAGTTCAGTTGCTGGCTCCATTATCACATTGCAAGCGAGAGAGAATGAGAGAGTGTGAGAGTGAGAAAGAGATAGAGGGAAAGAGAGAGAGAAGTACCGTATGGTGTGTGTTAACCCCCTCCCCAACCTTGCTAGCATGGCCCGGCCCGGGGTCCGCTCCCGACTCCGACCCGTCAGAAGTCATTACACCCCCTATTAACTCACGCTTGGCATCATTAAGCATGCAAATTGAAGGGGGATGATGGTGAAAACTTTCTACAGCAAACTCCCACCACTGACACCAGTGTAGCGGTTGGACCATCATACCCAGAGCATATTGACTCTACAAAAGTTTATCACAACTCAAAATCCTGCATGTCGAAAATGACTGTTTTTTTTTTTTATGCCAAGCTATAAAAACGTGACTGGGCATAGTGATATAGGAAAATAATCCATCACAGGGTGGCGTCTTGCACCCACTATTGCTCTTTATTACTTACATTATAGCAGCAATAAACAGTCACTCCCTCACTCGCTGTCTCATGAACTTCATAAAGTGCCAAGACTATTTCACAGAACTGACACTGGAGACTCCTTTCACAAATGCAAAATAAGCATCTTACACAAAAAGAATTAGTTATTTTGTTTATTTTGTTTATATTTTAGTATTTGTCCCAGATTACATAGTCGCTTTGAAATATACAGCTAAGATTAATGTTAAAGCTGATGCCACAGAACACTTATCCACCCCTTCTGACCAATCAGATTCGAAAATTCAAAACACTATGGTATAATAGATAATGTAGCACTTCAGTAACACAAACCTTATGTAACACCTTACACTAGAGGTCCACCTCATGTTGGCTAAAGATGCATTTCTGAAAAGAATATTGACTGATCCAAAGGGTCACGTTATTTTTGGTGAAAAATTTCTTTAGAAGAAGCGATTAGCCTTCCTTTGGAGCGGGATAATTGCTAATCGAAGCAGGCGGCCATCCATGTTTAATGTTGGAGTCAATTTGAAGTTTTTAGTTCTTCCAAATACTTTTAAGCAAGTTAAAGAAAGTGTGTTTTTTTAATGAGTTAAATGAATAAGTCAAAAAAACGTTTTTTTTTTTTTTGGGAAAAGTATAAAAAGTATGAACGTGGACATTGCCCACAGTTTGTGAAAGACAATCGGCTGACAACTCGACCCCTTAAGTACCTGCCACAGAAATGACTGCTTTGTCTCGAGGGTGGGGAGTTTCTTTCCCTTGCCCCGTCTGCTGGATGGCATGTGGACATTTATTTAATAGCAGATTTAACGTTTAATTCCATTTCACTTTTGTCCTTAGGTTATCAGGTGAAAAACAGACTTAAATAATTAAATGAAAATAAATGCACCCATTAAGTTTGTTTTGTTGTCAACCAAAGGCAGGAGGTCCAGAAGGAATTTATTAAGATTTTTTTTTTAAGAACAAACAACACAAATACAGTACTGCTAATTAGAATGAAAAAAAAAGCCCTTCCTGCAAATCAGTGATGATGAATCCACAGGTTCAACTACTGCTGCTTTACACAAAACATTCATAATTAACACAATAACCACCACTCTAAAATAATACTGAACAGTTCTTATTTCCATATATTACCATGTGTTTTCATTAACATACTGTGTATTGTCCTTTTAAACCTTAAGCGGCAAATCATCTCTATTGTTGCTTGAGTAATTTATTCTTTCCCCAAATAATTTATACGGTTTTAATGTTTTGTTATAAAGCTTACCTTGCTGTAAGGAAGAAAAAAAAAAGTTTTGGATTGGGCTCTTATGCTTTCTGAAACATCCCCTTCCTACCACTGCTTGCATGGCTTTCATCCACAGCATCAGCACAACAGCCATAAACTCCATCACAACAATTTACAGTTACAAACATTAAACCTTCCTATTTCTCGACCATACGATTGAGGAGCTTAGGTCATGCTTTCATTTGGTGTGATATATCGCCCCCCATTGGTAACACTGCTTCATCTCAGTTGAAAAAAATAAATATGAATCTTTCAGATTTTGATATTCAACTTTCATCTCTTTTTATATTTATGTATAGATTATATATTACTGTATACTGTATACGTGCATAAACCTGTTTATTGTTTATTGCTTTATGAAAGCAAAAGAACTTGTCCTAATGGTTAATATTTCATATTTTGACTGAACAGCTGAATTCCTGTGTAACCAGGAAATTGAACATGTGGAACACTTGTCATGTAATGACTAGAGATAGCAAATGTTCCCGAACCTAATTGTATATTCTAGTAAAAATGACAATATTCATCTAAAAGACATGAAATAATCTAGAGTACATGTTCACATTTACACCAGTTTGAATACAAATATAAATCTAGCAGTCTAAAAGTGCTTTTCCGTTCGCTGACAAAACTAGGGAAGCTGTGAAGACGGAGGGCTAGCTCTAGTGTTTTTATCTATTGGGCTAACAGGTTGGCTTGATCTTAACCTTATAACATGAACACAAGTTAGCATAAACATACGCTTCAGTAAATAAATAAATAAAAAACTAGCTTGATAGATGTATTTTTTTTCTCAGATCTGCTTTATCCTTTTTAATATATATATATATTCCTGATTTGTAGTTGTTAGTCGATTATATGTTTTAAAATGAAATGTAGTTTTTTCTCTTTCTTTTAACGCTTTAAAAAAGCGATGAAATTGTTTTCCAATTTATAATTAATATTTTTATGTTGTTGTTATTGTGCAATATTTGTACATGTTTTTGGCATTAGATCAACTGGTGATCCTGGTTAGTTAGTTAGTTAGTTAGTTAGTTAGTTAGTTAGTTAGTTAGTTTGTTTGCTATAAACATCTCAGTCTGAACTTCTGATCTAACCTGATCTGACATAACAGGGGTAGTGTAAACCTTAATACTCCATTAAGTAGGTAAATATTAGCCATGTAAACACATAATCTGATTGTTTCCCTCTTGTTGAAAAAATTTATTCTTTACCTGAATGTTTGCCACAAGTGAAGGTAAAAGAAGATTTGAAGGAAAGAAAATGTTGTTTCCCATCCTAATCAGTAAACTCAGTACAACACTACACTATCTCTGTTTCACAAGACTTTACTACAGACTTTCACCTGCTGGGTTTTTGTCAGAGTAAGGTAACTAATTAGTTCATATTTCACATGTAGTAACACATCTAACCAATCAAATATGAGTCTGGATTCTTGTAACCAAACTATGAACAAGACAATGCGGACTCATCGGAAAATATGGGAAGCACAATTTAACCTCAAAGTTGGAGCTGCTTTTTCTTATTATTCTTCTGCCATATTTTCACCAGATTAAATGCTTCTCATTGGGCAAAACCATTTTGAGAATGTCACAAAATATTTGGATTAAATGCTTCGAGCATGCAAACATACATCTTATCAGATCAGTGTCCATATAATGGTTTAGATGGAATCCCTATTTGGAATGATAAAGATTAAAGAAATACTGTCTCATATTGTAAACATAGCTAGTGCACAATTTTCTTTGACACTAGAGTCTTTAATCATGTTTGAGTTTGAGTATTTCATTTTTATATATTTTTATTCCATGGAACTTTTGAACTTTTTAAGGTGGCACGGTGGCTTAGTGGTTAGCTTTATCGCCCAGCACCTCTATGGATGGGTTCGAATTCTGCCTTGGGGTGTGTGTGCATGGAGTTTGCATGTTTCCCCTGTGCTTGGCGCATTTCCTCCGGGTTCTCCGATTTCCTCTCAGAGTCCAAAGACATGCAGATTAGGCTAATTCGCATTTCCAAATTACCCGTAATGTGTGAACACACATGTGAATGTTGACCAGAGGTCCTACAACAGTTGTAAAATAGGAATAAATACAGTGGTAATCACCATTGGCCTCTAGTTGGACTACAGATGGTCCTAAGTTGATAGATGGATGGAAGGTTTACATTTAAAAGCACTTTAATTGGTATGTCACAACAGTATTCTACCTTTTATTTTGACATACAGTAGGCCTGTGTGATCTTCCTTTAAGAGTACTGCTTGAAAAGACTTTTGTTCTCTCTCTCTCTCTCTCTCTCTTATTGACTGACTGTTATATATATAGGCTTGGGATATTTCTTATTGAGCTTGACAATGAAAGGAAATCAAGCACTGTGCCAGATTTATAGCCAGCCTACTGTAGATTATGGTTAAAAGAGCTTGAAATATAATAAATATTCAATTTATAAAGCTTGTTATTTAAAATTGAACAATGATTCAGACCTGACACATCACAAACCCTGAAAGCAGAAATGAACTCAGTATGCACTTGCCTTTTTTGTAGTTTAACTTTTTTTTTTCTTTTTTCTTAAGCTTAGTTGCTGCAAATGAAACCTAACACATTATAATAATAATCTAAAATTGCAACGAGCAACTCGTAGGGCTTTTAGGTTAATTTGAATAGAGAGCGACAGATGTCTAACTTCAGTTATCTGTCTCTGGAATGCATACAGTATGTGTTTGTCGACTCACTAAATCAAAATGTGACACTAGCGAGTGTGCGTAAACATCTCCAACTCTTTACTTGTTCTAAATATAACAGGTGTCACTTTGGCAATAATGAGTGCCAGGCTGATTATGTGGCTCACTGGTTCATTTTACAGCGTAAAATTAGAAGATTGGCTTGAAGCCTATCAGTCTGTATTAAGTTGGGAGCAAGCCAAGCAAGGCTTAAATGATAGTTTGGCAGCGTGTGCATCGTTATACAGTATATGAATGACTTTCAACATTAGATTAAGCAGAGCTGGAATAGGAAAACATCAACATGTGGATAACTACTTGAATATGAATTTTTATGCAGGCTTAAAACTGAAAAAAAAAAACACACATCAGGAATGGGTTTTACAAGATAAGGTAGGCTTGTATGATTTTATTTTATGTTTCATATGTGGTAGTTCCGTTTGCTACAGAAATTAAATTGATATCTATAAGGATGCTAATGCATTTCAAGAAATGGAACTTGCTAAAGTAGTTAAGTGAAATTTACCCAATATCAATATTAAAAATCCATTGTGCAATAAGAAATACAGAAGGCTTTTTGAATGACTAAATATTGTACAAATCATACAGCATGGCAACAACTAAGGTTCCATAGCATTTATACCATTTATACATTTTGAGCCCTCACTGTGATGATACAGGAGACATTTGGAACCTTTGCATTTGTGCAAAACATCAAAAAAAAAAAAAAAAAAGACAAATCACAGAAGGGAAAAGAATGTGGAATAGTAAAGATGAACATTTAAGGTAGCAGTTGCCTTTTTTTCCTGGCTAGAATTGAACTAAGTGAACTTTTACCTGACTTCATGAAATGTCATTCCAATATAAAATACAATGGCAGGACAGTAGTCCTTTAAAAACGATAAAATGGTAATAGCTGCAGAACCAAAAGCCCAGGTTTTGGAACTTGATCTGATCCATAATTCCTCCTATCCAAAAACCCACCTTTAAACCTCACTTCCAACCAGAACTTGGGTGCTCAGACCGGATTCAATGCTTGGCACATAACTGAAGGCTAAAAAGATACCCTTTAATGCAATGTAATAACTATTTTTTGTCATATTTTCGTTTAGATCTCTGGCTAAGTTGATCTATTTTTCTATTTTTTTGCTTTCTTGTTATACAAAAATTGTGATTAGAATATCATTTTCATTCTCACTCACATACCAGCCTTATTGTGATGTGACTCAGCTAGAAACACGCTGGTGCTAATTGACAGGGTGTCACAGACTGTGCGAGGGCCATGGGCCAAGCATTGGACAGGTGGAGGCCTAATCATGCAGAAAATGAGACCTTTGGCGTAGAGGGCAAAAAGACGGAGCAGGAGGAGGAGGAGAGGAGGACTGGACTGATGAGGGGTGTCCATGCACATGACCAGGACCTACTCGGCCTCCCACCTGGCTGCCTATCTTTGTCCTATCACCTCCATCAGAGCTCACATCTGAGCAATGAAGTCCTCATTCACAGTACACATCATTATCAGCAAGGCCAGCTGGCTAAGGTTCACCCAACTCAGCATCGATCTAAACAGCCAAAACTTTTCAAGGCACATGAGGCCTTGTACATTAGGCTCCATGTGAATGAATTTATTTGTAGATTGTTCACAGGTATTTAAACACTAGAAATTTGATATTCATAAAATCCTGTAGGATGTAAGAAATGGCACCAATGAAGTACAAATTAATGTGTGTCTACAGTATGGAAGCTTTATCTATGGCATAGGGGACAACTTTATTTATTAACTAATTAATTTATTTTTTTGGTTTGTTTGTTAATTTTTAATTGGGCCACTCATCTCAGCCATCTAGCTCCACCACCACTCACCCAGCCTAAGCTCAAACACAAAAGGGCAATTTTAAATACATCCTTAGCCATTAGCCTTGTAGGAAAAACCCAGATAAACTCTTTACCAACCATTTATAAATCCAATATTATAGTCCGATCAAAGCCAGCCTCTGTTTTGCAAACATATACTAAATATGAGGGGATAAAATAGTATTATTAGTACTGGTATTCGTTACTTGTTTAATTTTCTACTCAACTTTTTCGATGGAGCACATTTTGGGTCATATTGAAAAATTTGTTGAACCATCTGTTTCTCCAGTACTTGGACTAACCTAAAAAAAAAAAAAAAAAAAAAAGCCCTCTTCCCAGTTGTGTTGGACTAACGGCACTTAGTTATTAACCTAGTTATATATATATATATACATCACCAGCTGATCTAATGCCAAAAATAGAAATAAGGATTAGTATCTAAAAGTTATATGCCTTCTCCTTAACCAAAATAAGAGTGAAAACTCTACAAGTGAATAATGATTAGAAAAAAGTAAAACCAAACACTAAAAAGACTCAAATCAAGTCAAGTCAAGTAGGCTTTTATTGTGATTTCAACCATATATAGTTAAGTACAGTGAAACGAAACACTGTTCCTCCAGGACCAAGGTGCTACATAAATTAACAACATAAATTGACAAAACTAACTGGCTAAGAAAAAACCTAATTAGCTGACTAGCTGAGACAAGACAGATTGACATTTTTAAATTAATAGCACAACAACATGACACATTTCAATACCTTGTGGTGATGAGGTATAAGGTAATGAGCTGAGGTAGTGTGTGTGTGTGTGTGTGTGTGTTTATCAGTCCAGTCCCTGGAAATGCAAGTTACCTAACTTTTTTCACAACAAAGTTGTATTAAGTATTAAGCACTTTTCTTTCAGTGAAGTAGGTGGCAAGTTCCTTTGAGCATTTCCTGGCTCGCTGTTTTGTTGAATGTGTGCTCATGGTCAAAGGTCATGTGACTGGCAAAGGGTTTTCATTGCACCATTTTCACAATGACAGAGGGTGGTGGGGGATCAAATGAAAAGTTGATTTTAGTTTGTTGTAATTTTAGTTTTATATAAAGCAATTTTCATGAATCGGTTCATCTATACCCTTTGTCCCTGAGCTAAGCTGCATTGTTGGAAAATGTGATGCTCATTTTGTCATCCACTGCAGGATTTTCCATTTATATATGATACGTCAACAAACACACATGGGTTTTAATGCAATCAGTGCTACGTAACTTTAAAAAAAAAAAAAAAACACTTTATACATTAAATCAATATATTTATTGGAACTTTTGTAAAAAAAAAACTTCAATATTAAAAGATTATAAAATCATCTTGGAACTATATATTGGCAATGCAATTAAAAGAAAAGCTACAGCTTTATTTCTGGATTTTGCATCTTTAATGATGCTTAAATTCAAGAAATTATAACACACAAAGTATAATGAACGATAATCTACTTTCTGCCTTCCTGACTTCATAATCACATGCAGCACTGCGACTGTCTTGCACCGGGGTATTCTGCAAGAAAATGAGAATGGCACGGTTCAAGAAAAACAGGTCAATACCCCAGTGAGCGTCATAAGGCAATATTGCGGTATGTATAACCATAGCAGGCTCAGCGCTCCATCGATTGACAATAGAAATCAGGTGGGTGTTAGCCCAACACAGCTCCAGATTGCTGTTTAAATGGCTGCCAAATTGATGAAACTCACTAGCTCGGTGACTTCATGCTGTTTCAATCAGAAAATTAGCTTCTTTGAGACGCAGGGGACCAGCTGGGGCTTGTACTGTATCACTCCACGGGGCTCAGGTGCAGAAAATATTTGTATTCCTAACGCTCAGAGAGTTAGTACACTACACTACTAAAAGCTTTTTGCCTCGGTGTATTAAAAGAACACCCTTAGTGGATTCCCATCTGAGCTTTAAATGCTGCAGAAATAAAGTTGGTCCTGCAATCGCTTTTATTAATATTTTAAAAGAAACATTGGAGGGAAAAAAAAAGGCAGGATTTGTTTTGCACTGTACAATACTGAATTATTGGAAATTGTCGTAACAGTGGGAGGATTTTTTATTCCTACCAGCAGCCCTATCAGGATTGAATATTGAATATTTTATTATCCTGAGTTAAAGCGGAATCATTTGTTGTCAGCTCATACATTCTGCACATTGCATATTCTGTACATATTAAAAAAGTGACATATATTTTCCATTTTATTCTTTTTTTTTTTTTTTCATTTTAAAGTGTGTGTGTGTGTGTGTGTGCGTGTGTGTGTGTGCACAATATGTGGATAAAACTGTATTTATTCCTGCTTGTAATTTCACTGTTTTGGTTGATAGTTTCAGTCATTTTTTTTTTTTTTATATATATATATTTATATACAAATGTTTCACCTTCCTGCATAACCTTTTAATCCTTTTAACAATATCCATCCATCTTTTTTCTTACATCTTATAGTGTGTGAATTCTAATCCATTAATCTTTATCAATGAATTTTTAAAACTCCTTATGCTTATTTTTTTTACTTTTAGATTTTTTAATCCTATGGTTTTTTTTTTTCATAGCTTTTCATGTTCTCATTTAAATTTTTACTATTTGGTCATATTGCACTGCCATATACAGTATATAAAAAATTCTAAACTATTCTCTTGGTATAATGTTATAGTAATAGTAGTAGTAACTATAGTAGTAGTTGGAAAAACTTATGTACTGTATGGTGTATGTAAGTTTTGTATTGATAGATGTATACAGTAGGTTATCTTTAAAAAAATAATGGTAATGGCACACTACATATAATATTGTAGTATAAAAACACTACAATTACAAAAATTACATTATCATAACCATCAATCAGAAAAAATATGGCCTTAAATATGAAACATCAAACACTCTGCTCATCCTCCCCATTTGAGAAGAGGATAAGAAAAAGGAAACCTGAAATGACTGGAAGAATAGAGCGGCTGTGAGATATAAAAAGCAACAGAAGGGAAATCAACTTTCTCAGCTGTGGCCATATGTTACCAAGGTGATGTTCCATGAAATCGATCCCACTCTTGATATTTGCCAGCTCTTGAGTTTCTGTGTTCTGAGCCGATCCTTCGCATGTCCATCTGGGCAGCAGTTGGAAGTGGCGTAGATTTGGAAGAGAATGGAGTGTGCAGGCCACCATGAAAACAAATGTAAAAAAAAAAAAGGTCTTGCTTTGATTTAAACATTAAAAGCACTGTTACAGTAAGTAAGGGATAATACACAACGCTATGTCCTGTTACAGGAAAATAATCCGTGATGGGATGATGTAATGCTTTAAAGACATATTACCACCCTGACTTTGATTATTTATTAAAACCAGAATCACAATGTATTTTACTGATCTCATCCTACAGTGGTTTGTCAATTATGACCATTGCATAGCTTTAAAAACAAAAATGACACATTTCATCAATGCATAGTTAAGAGTTATGTTCCTATAATATAATCACTGACATTATAGCAGCTATAAATTCCTCTTCTGAACTTTATTAGATAAAAATACAGCTTGTCATGTTACAGAAAAAGGTGACTTTCCCATAGTGGGAATTCTTTCATATGGGAGACTCCTTCCATTAACATTGAAAGAGAAAAGTGTGTTGCACAGTAAACTCATAAATACAGTATGTTCACAAGAAATGTCTGCCTTTATCAGAGGGAACAAGTTATATAAACCATTGTACAAGCCACTATTATAGAAAACTGATCAACACCTCGCTCTGATAATCTGCCAGAAAGTTTCTCAAATATACCGTAGCTGGTGCAGACGGATACTTTGTTATAGGGTATTGTACAGTACAGTATGAGTTCATATTCAATGGATCAGTAACACTTTGTAGAAAACTTTTCAGAACTCGGTACTTTTAGTATTGAAATAGAATAGTGTTTGAAAATCTTTTGTGATCGCTCCTACGAGAGTCTGGGCAATATTTTTATGAAGGCCTGCACTTTGAGCGTGAGCAATGTAGGATCGAGCTCTGGGCTCTCCGAGCTCCTGCCTGAGGGAGATTTACAGAGAAAAGTGAAACAGTGGGACAGAATCAGGAGGAAAAAAGGCCTTTTGTCCATGTCCCTCCATTAATCTGACGACTGTAGAGAAATGCCAAGGGGATTAAATGTGTTACTCTGCAAGCTTTTTTTTTTTTATCCACCCCTTGCCACTCTGACTGCAAATTGAAAGATGGGGAGGGGGAATAAAAGAGTAGGGGGTGTTAATTGCTTGCCAATCGATAATTCTATAATTACTTTGTGATAAATGGCTGGCTCGCAGTGCTGGGGCTGCTGGGAAAATACAGAATATAGGGATAAGGTGTGTGTGTGTGTGTGTGTGTGTGTGCTGGAGGTGTTTAAGGGCATCAGGAAAAAAAAGGAAATATTTGCTTTAGCGCCTACATGCGTAGCCGCCCTGGGTATTGTGACAGGGAATTTGTGTCAGGTTTAAACAAGCAGTTGAAGGCAGCTGGGAGCTTCTGTCTGGGGCTTCAGATGGAGCGAAGGAGGGGGAAACGGCTGAGCGCTAGCTCCCCTTGGCGACAACACACAGCAGAATATACTCACTCTAGCAACTTCAAATGTCTGCACTAGTCCATCACATCGCTGCCACGCCTTTCCCCATCTGCTTCTTTGCAAACAAAGCGCACAAACTACAGTATGTGCATTTACTGTAAATATATGTGGACTGTTGAACTCGTTGATCGGCTAGACCAGGAGATCCGTCACTTATGGACTGGTGAGACGGCTACGTGCAAACTGATGATTGATGGATCATTTTCAGCAAGTCCAGTTTTATTCTCATTTTTCTATAAACAAGACAATCCAGAAGCTGTGTTTGCACCACTAGGCTGCAAAAAAGTGTAGAACAAATTCAATGGCACAAAATCCAACATTTGTCCTGGGAAATCTGGATAGCTGTGTTGCACAACTTACAGATTTACACACTTGTTCACTTTTGGAGGCAATTTATCCACTGAATTGTTTTGGGGAAGGTGGGAGGGAACCAGAGGACACAGACAAAGACACACGCATTCAGACAAACCAGGATAACACCAAGTAGTAGAAATATTTTTAAAATGACATATGAACTCATTCCACAACATAAAATTTTATTATTAGCTATTTTTAATGTCCTGCTCAACCCATTTTTCAACAGTTTTGTAGAACATGTTTTGAGAGCTTATTATTGAAAAATGGGTGAACCAAACCTGATTGAGGCATCTCCACTGTTCTGTTGAGGATCTCCATGCCAAAAATGTTAAAATACGTCATAGTGTCTTTAAATATGAGAGGTGTTAAAGTAAACCAGTAAACCAGGTAGAACATTTGAATGGTGCGAACATTTTAAAAAGGGCCATATGGTCCAAGAATGATGATCCCGGCCGAGGTGTCTCAGAGTCCATCGCAGTTGTGCCGTTTTACATTCAATAAGTGGAACGCCTGATATTACAAAATCAATGCATATCTTGTTGCCAACTTGTGAAAAAGATGCATTTAATGCACACACAATCTGTCATGAAAACACTTGCACATTACAAGAACTCAGCTGGGAGTTATTGCCACATGCCACATAGAGTCCTGACCTTGTTTCAAGATCATAGCTTTGATATACTGAGAAAACTTCCTACCTTGATGGTATCCAACTGTAGTGAAACACTAGGGATTATATAGAAAATAATGGTATTTTAACGGTCATAACATATGTATATATATATATATATATATATATATATATACTATTGGTATATATATATATATATATATATATATATAACAATAGTATATATATGATACACACAGGACCACTTGCCCTACATTTAGGCAGTTGGCAGACGGTCTTATCCAGAGTGACCATCTCATTGTCTCATTATACACCTGAGCAGTTGAGGGTTAAGGGCCTTGCTCAAGGGCCCAACAGTGGCAACTTGGTGGTTGTGGGGTTTGAACCTGGGATCTTCCGAACCGTAATCCAATGCCTTAACCACTGAGCTACCCCTGGCCCTATTCTGTAAAGTTACTGAATGTTGTGTAATTACTGTGTATAATGTTTTTGTGTTAGTCTGTATTTTAAGAGCTACAAACAGGCGGAAACAAATTCCTTGTGTGTATCAACATACTTGGTGAATAAAACCTGATTCTGATTCTGATAACTGTGGTCTGTTATTTTGCACAACTCTTGTAGTATTTTTTCATACATTTGTAGTATATTGTAGTATATAAGTGGATCTTATGTCCCAAAAGAGTCGCACAACAACACCCTCTAATATAATAATCAAACATCATCTCAACCATTTGGAAGATGCCTATTCTAGGGTCTGTTGAAAAATATTAACATTTTTATTATTTCCCAACGAAAAAAAAAATGCAAACAAAAAAAAACATAATCTATTGCTTTTTTTTATTGGGGATGTACAGTAAAAGGGTTAATATACTAAATATTGTCCCATTGCTCTGATACATGGGAAACAAACCACACAAGTTGATTTTGTAACTGATTATTCTTTTATAACAGCACCACCGTGTTTTGTTACTAAGTAAGAACAAGACAAATCAATGGAAACTGATGTTGTGGGTTTTTTTAGCTTCAGATAAAAAAATATATATAGATTTAAAAAAAACAGGATAAAACCAGGTAGTCTTCGTATATTTCATGTGCGTAAACAGCGGTCTGTACGGTTATAATTCTTGACATGAAAGATTTCAGACTTTAGGTATTACCTTATAGTGCTTGCTTGAAAAGAAACAGCAACACAAAAAAAGTTTCTTTGAGCCATGGTGCTGTGGTGACGGACAAAGGTCAGGGCCCAGCCCATGGAAAAGAAATAAATCCAAGCATTTCAAGGTTAATGGCAGAGCGCAACAAAATGGATTCCATGTCAACGGCAGGCTGACAGGTGATTTGACTCGGGTAAACCTGTGTAATCAATCTCAACCCGGCCACTTTCACCTGGGGCTACGTGCAGGGGGCGCCAAAAGAGCCAGTCTGTTGACTCGCACCAATGCTATATAGTGCGATCGACCAATTAGAGAGATATTTTATGACAAATAAATACAGGCATGGATTAAGAGTGACAGGCTGATTAGTGAACTTTAGTTCCTATTCAACCAAATCACTTGAAATCAGGACTACAAACATGGCAATTATCAGAATTGATGTTAACGAGCAGTGAAAAAAAATGTAAGCTGTAACTTTGTGATATTTAAAAATATAATGCTTATAATTTACAGTGTATAAGAGTATAATGTAAGAGTTACTTGTCTCAGGTCACTGATTTGAACATTAACATAATTAAAGAATTTACTTTCTTCAAAAAGGGTAATTTCCCCAGGTTGAAAAATACTATATATAGTTTTGACTGTGTTTATAAAATAAAATACAATATGTTTCTCTTTTGTGTGTATGTCAACTACATTTAAAGTCCTAGCATTTTTAATTATAGATATCAAAAAAGCGATTCATTTAAAAACAAAAAGAATAAAAAATACATTTGAAAATAATTTCATTGTGCATAACATAAAGTCATTTATTGGAGCAAAAAAAATTCATATGAATCACATGAAAACAAAATGAATCATATACTGTAAATAAAAATGTGCATGTAATGATATTTTTTATCAGAAAAGCACATGGTGAAGACAAATACCCCATGAAAAATAAATTGTGCAATAAATGCATGTAACAAATGAATCATGTTAAAAATCATGTAAAACAAATGAAATATTTATTTAAAAAAGGCATGTAGTAACAAACCATGTTTAAAAATGAAACAAAAACTAATAAATTATAAAACAAATCAAGTTGAAGAAAAATAATAATATTTTAATTGCATGTGAAAATAAAATAATTGTTGACCCTAAAATGCAATAAGATTTATTTTTGCATGTGTAATAAATGACTTATGGGAAGAAAAAAAAAACACATTAGAACAAATTAACTGTGTTAAAATCACATGTTGAAATAAATTAATTGTCTATAAATCACATACAGTACAGGTGCAAATGAATCATCACAACAAATAAATCCCATTTGGAAATAAAGTTTTTTTTTTGCTCATTTGTATTAACTAAAAAAATACAAGGTTGATGTCAGGCAATAACCTTTTACAGATGTTCTTCAACATCAACTAATTTCCTCTGAAGCAACTCTATGTTATAGAATTATTAATGCATGAAAATCATACTGTAATGACGCGTAAAACTCCTAATGAGAAGGATTTCATTTTTGGCACGAAAAACACAATGGACAAAAAGCAAGCATATGATCCTAGTATGGGCCAATCTCTGTGAAAAAAAGAAAGGTTTTGTCAGTGCATTGGTCGCTCTTTCAATGATATCTTTATGTTGCATCCATTGGATGACCTGAAACCAGTCTCACAAAATGTTATGAAGTGGTGAGTAGTTATGTGCCAGAAGTTTTGACAGCATACTGCAGATGCATCAAACTGTCAAACTTAAATTGATGACTGGAGAAAATTCATTAAATGTTTTGCAGTACTTAAATACTGTACAGTATCTGCCTGAAGTTTAACCTGCACCATAAGTTTGAAATCAAAATGTTAAATAAAGTGATGTTTTTTAAAAGTTATGTGTCCGATTTTTTTACTACTTTAAAATAAGCTACCAATAAGCTACTTGTTTACTTGCTACACGAACACCTGCACCAATAGACGATAATTGACTAATTGATTTATTGTTTAACTAAACTGAAAATTTTAATGGGATTAGTTCATATTCTCACAGCTGAAATACCAGCGTTAAAGTGGTATAAGTGAATTTTAATACGCTGGAGTCATTTTAAAACAAAGCATCTTTATCCGATCTACTTTGTATATTTAATCTGTGATTTACTTTCTGATTACCTAACAGGAAGTGCATTTGGCTGAAGATAAAAGAAGTACAACTTAGTTCATAAAAAACGAGAAACGGTCATCTAGCCTGTGATCTATGTTATCCAGTAGTGTACATATTTAATATGATACACTAAAGGAATGTGAACCGCTATTTGTTCGATTAAGAAAGAACATTGCTTTTGTCCTGTTTTACTTATGTGAAATGTACACCAAATTATAGAATGACTCATATAGCATTAAATATATTCTCTCTTTATTGCAAGAAGATAAAGCACACTAATGCTTTTTGATATGTTCAGCTATATTATCATGAAATAATAATACATATAGAGCTTTATACGTCTAGCCTTCGTCTGTACTCTTACAATAGGGACTAAGAACGTGAAATTACTGCAGTTTTCACCCAAAGTGTATAAAGCACCGAATTTGTATTATTAAAAAAAACGTGGAAAAAGCTACAAAAAGTGTCACTTAACTCAGATATATTTCAAACATAAAACACATAAAATCATATTCCCGAACAATGAATCAATCAATAAAAATCAATGTCCTTAACCATAATAAGCCAACAATGTTACACTGAAGCTCTGAGTAATTTTGTAAGACATTTTACTTTAGAAAATCATGTAAACTCAAACATGAAGGAAAGTACTGCCTGTCATATATTAACTTACAGATGGCCACACATGGCAGAGAGCACGGCCAATTTTGCTTCATACTTTATGGATGGATGTGCCATCATCAGTATTTGAACTCACAATCTTTACAGTAAATGACATGCCATACAAATTGAATACTTTAAAATTCTCAATACGAAAAGTGGAAATTTGTTTTTTGCTTTTAAAAAAAAAAAAAAAATTTTTTTTTTTAAACAGACCTTAGTATACAGTATGCCTCTTCCAAATGGTTGAGAAGTTGCTTTATGGTAAAAGCACAATTGTTGGACATTAGATCTACTTTGTTTTTTTGTAGTATGACACAAATCAATTGAAAGTGTACACTATTTAAAGGCACAGAGACATCTATTTTTTTTTTTTAGCAAGGCATACGTCAACTGAGTGGTAGAGATGGCTAAATCAGACTAAATTCGAGATTTTAAAAAATGTGCTCTACTAAAAGGTTAAGCGCAAAACATTAAAGAGTTAAAAAGGCAGACAAAACAATCATAGGCTTATTATTAATAATGGGGTATAACAGAACACTGGCACATCTTTAAACAAGGAAGCAAAACTGGAACCTCTGACTTGCACACTACAATCAATCAGATAAAGGAACATGATGAGAAAGAGAACACAACGGATGGATCACCCCAGAACAAGTGCACATCAGGTTGCAGAACATTGACAGGGGTGGGGACAGGACAAAAAGGTCGACAAAACAAAACAAATTTTTTATACAGTGTAGGTGAACGGGGCATACATTATACATAGTGGAATGCTGACTCAGCGCTGAAAGGTTTCCAAGCTATGGAAAGTTCAAATCCCAGCACTGCCAAGCTGTCACTAACGAGGTCCTTAACCATCTACTGCTCCAGGGGTACTGTACAATGGCTGACCCTAGGCTGTGTCCCAAGTGTCCTTCCAAGTCAGAATATGCGAAGGCAAACATTTAATTATACTGTACAAGTGTGTATATATAAAGTGTAAAGACAGTGGCGACCGCTGAAACGGAACAGCGGGAAGACAAAGAAGAAAGACAGTTACTGCATTCCTACTGAGTACTAAACAGAAAATGAACCACAGTTATTATAAAAATAAAGAATGTAGTAATTTGTAAAACATGTTAGCCAACCCGTTTATAATGTAAAATATTGTTTTCTTTTTTTTATGCTTTAATGTTTTCTGGACATAACGATGGCATCCCTACTTACAAGTCTAGTGAATAACTCCCAGGCACGGATTTGGCACGAGTTGAAAATATTTTATTCCTAAACTAATTTGGGCCTTTGAATTCTGAAGGGTTTTACGCTAGATTTAAATAATGATGAAACACCCATGTTGAGTGGCACATCAAACTTCCCCTGCCTCATTTGTGCTCAAATCAGCACGGAAGTCTCATTAAATGGCCTGCATACTGCAAACCCCCGTCCCGACTGGCAAAGGCAGCGAGCAGACAGCCTGGAAAATAACCACTCAAAATAACAGAGAAGTAGTCTGGAGTTCTGGCAACGCTTGCTCTTTCTCTTTCTGAGTCAGTCGCCACAGCTTGTGAGACGGAATGCGTTATTCTGACACAAATGAGGTGTGTGGATGTATCACAGTGGGTACACAGCAACTCTTCCAATTACCTGTGTTGTATGAACAAATGGGATATCTTATTCATCATGTTCAATTGAATTCTAGGATGGTTATTGGTTTATTGGTTTGACTGTGTACAGTACAACAGGAAATATGAACCAGAACAATAGTAATAGTTACAATAACAGAATTCAGGGTGAGGTTTTTTTTGCAGTATATAGAGAAAGAAGAAATCTTAGTGCTGCGATGTTATCTGCAACAACAGGGTTCTTAAGGGCAAAAGCATTAAATCTGAAAAAAAAATATATTTTGATAGCAAAACGCAATAAATTTAGACTTTTTCTTATTTTAGCGAATTATTTTTTTCTGCCTATAATAAATAACATATACTTTTTTTAGAAGCTTTAAACCCTACCTTAAATTTAAACCATAATACAGAGCAAGTTCATTTCATCACATAAGTCAGCATGTCATGAAAAGCCAGTTGCATTGTTTCTTTCTGTCAGCTGACCAGTGGATTTTGGATTATGAATTTTTGGAAAATTTTGAATCCAAGTAAAATAATGTTTAATGCCTATGCATTTACCCCAGCATTAATGAACTATAGGTATGTGTCACTTGACATCGGCAAAATGTTGACATTGATATATATCTTTTTAATCGTTAATACAGTATGTTCCTAATTATTGTTAACAATCTTTGTGATTAAAAATATTTTTGTGCAACAAAAGTAAATCTTTTTACCCTTGATGCTGCCAGTGACTTTTACAATTAAAGCAAGTGTTTGCTGTATTATAACGTTTTACAGTATAATAAAAAAATACATATTGCATCATACTAAATTGTATACCTAAATAACCCTAAACACAATTTTAGCCTGATTAATTCACTTTGGTAAATCTGTGTATAAAAATTTTTATACATATTGCAAAAACAAAATTTTTCAAACATATTTTATCCAAACAATTTTGACATATTTTGGCATCTATGCTTTGTATTATGCTTATGGCTTAAAGAAAACAAACAGTTTGCAGTACTTTATGCTTCGGTAAAAAAGTTATCTAAAATCTGCAAAAATAGAGTTCGCATTGTGCTGTCAAACTATTCAGATACTCTGATATTGCTCTTCATATTGGCCCTTACCTACAAGTGTGCATAAGGACTATGGATCACATTATTGAAATTGCATGAAAATTTTCAAAAGTTGATTGCCCATTAAAAAAATAAGAACATCATATATTATGGAGATTCACAGGACTGGGATGGCTCAGAAAGTTGAAGCTCTGGGCTGGTTACTGAAGGGTTGGGGGTTCCAAGCCTGCCATCGCCACTGCCGTGTTGTCACTGTTGGGCAAGACCCTTAATGCTTTGCCCATATTATACCCAAGCACTGGGCAGACTAGGTGCCGGAGATGGGATAAGCACTCATATTAAGGATTAAAGATACAGAAATTGCATATTCTGATACTCAGACCTCAAACCTAACTACACACTTTAATGCCCCTTAAAAGTTACTCCTAAGTGTGGATTTTGCTAAATAACAGATGTGTCTCTTTGTTATGCATAATTTAAAATAAAATTAAAACTTCAATGCTTACCTTTCTTGCATTTTTTTTTAAAACAAAGACAATATAGAGCTGTTTATATAGACACATTGCTGTGGTATAGGAGGAATAATGCACTTCGGGACATGGTTGTTGTAGGGAAATGGTTATCTTCAGTACCTTAACAATTACTCTGCTTTATGATCTGGTTGCATCACAGCACCCTGTTATGTTAGTCTTCCTTTTTTAATGTCACTTATCTGCTAGACTTCTTAAACAAAGGACTCCTAATGAGCCTCCTTTAGTCATGGTAATTTACTGAGGTTTGTGTTATTATGGAAGCTGATATTTTTCCATGATGTGATGAATCAGTATTGAAAGGCCAAAAAGAGAAAGATAGCACTCTGTGATACCGTACAAATGTATGATTACAGTGTGAAAATATTCTGTCAAACTTCCTAACTTTTTCTTACTGGATAAAAAGTATCTTTAATCATTCCTCCTGAGAATGTAGTCAATATAAAGAAAAAGAAGAAAAAAAGCAAACCGATTCCTTGGAAGGCTTTCGCTCCTGGACAAACTCATGAGGTGCTTCCTCATTCTGAGAGTACTGTTGATTAAATTTGTCAGTTTATATGGGGTGGCCATAAAATTCGCTTTACATATGAGATTTTTAAACTGTTTTCTGCTATGTACAGGATAACCAAACGTCTGGGTCCATAGACATAAATAAATAAATAAATAAATAAATAAATAGCAGATGCTCAGATTGATGGCCCATGGCTTCACGGTACTTGTGTATGCATTGATCCAGACTTTTGGGCCATCCTGTGTTGCACAGAAATATGCTTCTCTTTGGCAGCACACACAACTTCAATTATTATTAAGTCTGTTTTTCTGCAATGCAATATATTGCATCACAAGGAACTATCTAAAAACTGATTTTATGTTTATTTTTTTTAGCTTATATCCATTTCCCTATACGACATAACTACCAACATCTTCACCGTCACTGTGTGAGGAATTTCCACTTGGGAAGAAAAGGAAAATCATCCTGTTACTTACAGTACTTTATTGCTATCGTTATTAATCACAAGATCAAAGTTGTAGTTTTGGTTTTTGTCTAGTGTTGTGTAGCATTCACAAATGTATAGCTGCATTAAAGCGAACCGCAGCGTTAACCTTTAATGGATAGAGTAAATGAGTTCTAATTAGTTACAAGCATAACTACTCAAATTTAAGACTTTATTTAATAAATGCTCTTTTACGTTCAGGGCTATCAGAAAACTACCAGAATTCCCATCCAGAGTTTGACATGGATGCCACAGTTCTTTTTTTTTTTTCCATAAGATTGCCCAATAATACAATACATTTATCATCTATACAGCTTTATCCTGTATACAGGGTCATGAGAAGCCTATCCCAGGAGACTTGGGAGGAAGTGTACACCCTGGAAGGAGGGCAAGCCATTGTAGGGCACACACACAGACACACACTCACATGCTTTTTTACACACTATGGGCAAATTGGGAATGCCAGTAAGCCTAATCTGCATGTTTTTGGACTGTGGGAAGAAACTGGAGCACCCCGAGGAAACAGTGGGAGAACATGCAAACTCCATGTACATAGACACAAGGTGGGAATCAAACCAGACCCTGGAAGTTCAGCCTCCATGACAGGCGCCTGGAGTTTGCCTAAAGGCACCTGAAGAAGTCTCCAACCATAAGAACAATTTTTTTAACAATTACAGCCTCAAGAGTATGCTATAAGATGTTTTTTCTTCTGGAAGTTTCTCCTGTCTCCACAGAGAAACACTGGAGCTGTTTCAGACTAGCCATCTCGTTCTTGGTCACATCCCTAGTTAAGGCCCTTCTTCCCCGATCGCTCACTTTGGCCAGGCAGGAGGAAGAGTCCTGGTGATTCCTAACTTCTTCTATTTATGGAAGATGGAGGCCACTGTGCTTATCTGGACCTTCAATGCTGAAGATTCTGCTAAATCAATGCTGTACCTTTTCCCAGATCTGTGCGTTATACAATCATGTCTCATAGGTCTACAAACACTTCCTTCAAGTTCATGGCTTGGTTTGTGTTCTGACGTGACTGTTATCTACGGGACATTATATAGACAGGTTGGTTTCTTTTAAAGGAATAATTTTCCACAGGTGGACTCCATTCAAGTTGTGGAAACATCTAATGGATCCTCATTGGAAAAAGGATAAATCTGAACTCAATTTTGAGTGTCATGGCAAAGCCTGTGAATACTTATGTACCTGTGATTTTTATTTTTATTTTTTTTAATACATTTGCAAAGATTTCAAACAAACTTCTTACACGTTTTCATTAGGGTGTTTTGTTCGTAGAATTTTGAGAAAAATCTATAATTTAATCCATTTTAAAATGAGGATGTAACATAGCAAAATGTGAAAAAAAGTAAAGCGCTGTGGATACTTTCTGGATGCATTGTATAGCTCAAGGCCACATCAATCATGTTAACTTAAGCTGGTCTTAGGATAATTAACTGAAGTTCAATATTTTGTTATAAAGGACTGATTTATTATTAATAGTTGCTATTTTAATTTGAAATTTAGGGCAGGAAACCAGTAAAGTGTTACTCCAGGGTCCTAGTTTCAATCAGGTTATTGTCATATGCCATTGCATATGTTCTGCAAAGGTGGTTTGGATACACTAAACTGCTACTAGGTCTGAATTTGTATGCTTGGAGTTTTACCCAGGGTGTAATCCCAACTTGTGCCCAAGTGTTCCTGGGATTAGTTCCAGATCCACCATGATCCTGACCAAGATACAACAGTTTCCATGGATGAATGAATGAATAAATGCACTGCTTTTGATATCTAATGACGTTTAAGCCTCTGCAGTCTACAGAGCTATAGAGCGAGTAAGGCAACATCTCGAAGGATGAAAACAGATGGAGAGAAAGGAAATAGGAAAAAAAGGAGGGATGAATAGACAGAGGCCTGGCACATGGACAGAGATGCCGAGCTGTCACACACAGAGCTAAGTGACAGCCAGCAGCACATAGGTCCGATTGCCTCAATATGGCACGTTGGCTGAGGCTGTCATGGGCACCATGGCTAGCTGGAATTTTTTTTAAAGAACTAATTTTTATATCCATGTTACCCTGTTATATACGCACTGTTTGTTTCAAAGTGGGATCATTGTGGCATGGTTTCTAGCACGTGCAATTCTAAATGCCTGACATGTATTTCAAAGAACTCGCCTTAATAATATGCCAAGTGTGTATAAAGAGGTTGTTGTAAACAGATGTTTGATTATTTTGTAAGCCTCTGAAAAGGCATGCCGTGTAGTAATATAGATTAATAGTGGGCAGGTGGGGCCTTAGCGCCATTCTGACATTTGTTTACTCCTCGTACCCAGTGCTAACCCCACCCATTTCAGCGTAACATTCATTAAATTTAGAGCAGCTTGCCAAGTACTCATGCTAACGAGCTCGATCCAGGAGCTCACTAGGGAAAACACCCGTAAGGTTCCGGCTTAGTTTTTAATCAGCGCTCTAGCATCCCATCATCCGGTGAACGCTACTCTTCAGCTTCATCAGGAATAAACAAAGAGGAAGCAAATGGGGAAGCGATCAGGGGTAAAAAATGTCCGATATTGAGTGATGAATGGAAAATGGAAACGATAAGAGTAAACAGTGAAGCACTGAAAGCTGGTGCGGTTAAGCTTATATAAACACGTTATATTAATCATGTTCATGGATGCTACTTGTCACATTTAGTGATACGTATAAAAAGTATGGCAATTGTTCTTTAGTCTGATCTGATTGGATGAAAATGATTCTTAATCGTCATTATAGACTTGTCCTGTTAAAGATGTTGTGTTTGTGGCTGGGTTGTGACCTGACATCCTAGAGAAACATGACAAATGCTAGACAACAATGCTACAAATGACTGAATAAGTTTAAATACTAGTGCTTATTAGACATTAACGTCACTCGGGTGTGTGTGATCCCATGAAGTGCTACTGTAGAGCTTATGACTAACTTCCAAATAACGTTTCCTTTAATGGAAAAAAAAATGGCCTGGTTTGATCAACAAACTCGCAGATTACAGGAACTCGGCTGGAAGGTTTTGCCAAATCTCCTGTATAGTACTGACCTGGCTCCAAGACATTTCCACATGTTTGGGACATTTAAGATGTTCCTGGGAGGCCAGCATTTCAGACATAAGGCAGGCAGATAAATCATGGCTCCAGCTTACTGAGAAAACCTCTTGCCTTCATGGTCTCCAAGCACTAGTGAAATGCTAGGATAAGCTGCATTAGTGTAGCAGGGGATTATAGAGAGAAGTAAAGAGAGTTTTTACTGTCATAACTGTGTTCCATTTTTCTGCAAAATCTAAAGTCCCAGTTTGACTTGAATAGCCCTTGTGAATTAGCCTTAGGACAGACAATACCCTGACGGTGCTTCACCCCTTTTTACAGCCTCTATTTCATAAATTCTATTTATGATTATTTTTGTTCTTCATTTTTTAAGAAGAAATAAGATGTTGTGCATGCCAAAATGGAGGAATACTTTCCTGTGTAAGGAACGACGTTGCCCTGCCAGGTCATTTGTACCATCCTTGTACCATGCCATTTATACCCCCTCCCTCCTGCTCTGGCTGGCACTACTGAACCATGTACTCCAGAACTGCCAGACACAGCAACAGTTTCTTTATTCACCCTCATAAACTTTTGACACTGATTACTTGTTGTTGTCATCCTTCTCAATCATTGTCTATACTACTATCCTGGGGGCCTGGAGCCTATCCCAGGAGACTTACAGTAGGGCACGAGGCCGGGTACACCCTGCATGTGGTGCCAATTCATTGCAGGGCTCATTCACACACTACAGGCAATTTGGGGATTCCTATTAGCCTAATCTGCATGTCTTTGGACTGTGGGAGGAAACCAGAGTACCCAGAGTAAACCCACCAAGCACAGAGGGAACAGGCAAACTCCATGCACACAGACCAGAGGCGGGAATCGAACCTGAAACTTGGTTTATGGGGACCACCATGCCGCCAGTACAAACAGTCATTAAAAAAATCCCTTATCATATGTGATGCACACTATTGGTTATTTGCACTACCGTGCACACTCACTTTATGTATAGTGCTGCATTTACTAATAAGCCTTAATTAATCTGTATCTGTATTACTTTTGTGTACTTACAGTATATAGTGTCTTGTCTATGAACAAAATGTACAATATTGTTATTTATGTCTCTACTTTAAAAGTCACTAACAACCAGAATCAAATTCCTTTTGTGTGTCAATATACTTGGCCAATAAACCTAATTCTGATTCTGATCTTAGACCTGGGCCTGGAATCACTAACAAAGTATATATACTGTACACACAAATGCGCATACAGACTGTTTTCTTCAACCCTATTTACAACATTATTATTGCTACCGCAAGTATATAAAACTCTAACCACAGATCTAGACCTCTGTGGTCTCTTATGTAGTTGCAGTCACTCAGTATGCAGAGCTGAAGCCGTAGCCGGTCTGTTCGCGGTTAAATCCTGCCTCGCATTGATCCCCTAGTGTTACTGAACCATTGTATAAGCACACAAAGCCGGGGACATAAATCAAGGACTAAGCACGACAACTTTCTCTCTCGGAAGGATGAGCGAGGGAGGACATTCGTGCTCGGATAAAGATAGAGAGGTGAAGGATTGGGTAATAAAGCAAAACAATAAAAATCTGCCTCACTAGCAGGGAAATATTAACACTAAAGCTTTGGTATTACCCCTACACTTTTTCGATCCACCATGGCACATTTTTACCCCCTTTTTTTTTTTTCTTTTAAGTTGTTGTAGAATAGTTTTTCAGTCTCTTCGATCTTTTAGGCAATGTTGCTTCAATGTTTAAAGTTTCTGGGTACTGATCAGAATGCTGTTAGATTGAATCCCAGCACTGCCAAGCTGCCACTGGTGGGGCTTTGAGCAAAGCCTTTAACCCTGAACTCCTGATGGCAAGTGATGTGAATGGTACATTGTTTGTGTATCGGTTAGTTTTACTTTATCTGATTGATGAAAGAAATCGAATTGTAACAAAATGAAAGAAGAGAAGCAGAAGAATGTCGGATAATGGTCTCTTTGGAGGAGATGCTAGTTATTAAGCATTGGTCGCACATAAAATTCTTCCATTACAGTTTTCTTACAGTTGACTCACATGTCGAGAAACCATGGGAAATTGAAAGAGCATGGAAAAAAAAACCCTTCTAACTTAATGTGTTTTACATTTATTTTCTGTATTCTAAAACAATAATGGAAACAATTCCAAAACTATAAAAGAACAACATTATTTTATAATGTAGAACGAAATAAAAATCAGGAACGAATGTGCGTGCAAACCTTTGAAAAATAGTGTACAATATATCCAGAGTGTTTTTATGTCATTAGATAAAGGCATGGTCAGCTATGAAGCTTAAATAAAAAATAAAGTATACGTGGATCTATGCAATAGATTTACATTGTTTATTTATCCATGAACAGCCTGGACAGGTTTGTGGTGGTTCATATTAGGCTAACAGTGGCACTGGTCAGAAAATTGGAACAAATCTGGATTTAACAAATTAAGGGCTCAACTCCAAAAAGGTGCACACATCGAGGTACAGTAACAAACTTAATGCTACAGAAACTTAAACACTAAAATGAGAACAGAAAAAAAACTGGTAGCACCGAGAAGTCTAGTGCTGCAGTAATTTGGGACATACAGGTATGTACACTATATGGACAGAGGTATTTGGCCAAATCTGCAATGACATTGTTTCCAAATACATATACTTCAATATGGAGTCAGTCTCCGTTTGCAGCTATAATAACTTCCATTCTTCTTGGAAGGCTGTCCACAAGATTTTGGAGTGGGAATCCATGCCTATTCATACAGTACCGTAAAGCATTTATGAGGTCAGGCACTGATGTTGGACGAAAAGGCCTGGCTTGCAATCTCTGTTCCAGTTCATCCCAAAGTTGCTCGATGGGGTTGAGGTCAGGGCTCTGTGTTCGGGCCAGTCAAGTTCTTCTACACCAAACTCATCAAATCATGTCTTTATAGTCTTTGCTTTGAGCACTAGGGCACAGTCATGTTGCCATGTCCCCGAACTGTCACCACAAAGTTGGAAGCATAGCATTGTCAAGATGTTTTGGTATGCTGAAGCATTAAGAATTGCCCTTCACTTGGGATAAGGAACCTGATTGAAACTCCTGAATTTAATTTAACTTACAGGTTTGGTCAAATACTTTTGTCCATCAAGTATATGTGTGGAGCACTCGACAGATACCAATGTTGTAGTAACATCCATTGGTATGCTTACAGATCAAAAAAACATTTTTCAGAAAAATCTATTTATATACTGTATCAGTTCAACCATTCAATTTCATGATTTAATGCTTTTGACATGGAAACGTCCCAATTTCTGTTATAATCGAAATCTTTAGTGTTGAGTGAAAACAACAGCACGCAAGAATGAAAGCGTACATCCGCAACTCTATGTTGTTTTCAAAGACAAGTTAAGGTTTATCTCTAGAGTGCCATCTGCAATCCATTTACCATTGCAGTAGTTCGAAAAAGCCATAAAATCACCATTATGGTGTGACTTGAGCAGATATGGAATTCATTAAAAAAGGCACATTAGATCGGGGTGGTACGCATGTTTTTTTCCCCCTTTTACTTGGTTATCTTCGGGTTTTGCTCAGTGGGAAACTCATTAGCTCCTCGTGCTGGCAGAGGAAATAAAACTGGCACATTTTGTCTGTACTTCTGTGAAAATTAATTAGAGAAAGCAGACACCATTGCTGATGTGCCAGGCTGTATTCTGACAGTTCGCCTTTTTTCGTTACTGGTATCATTTTATTTTTTTTTATACGCCTGCCATTGTTTTCACTTTAATAACACTCGCTGTATCCGAGGGATTGAAGTATTGATCCACTCAGATCTGTTCAAAATTCTGGATTAAATTGCCTTGTCTCTGGGTTTTGCCGGTCATGCTTTGAAAAAAAAAAAAAAAAAAAAGTAATAATAAAAAATTTCAAAAATCCTCTTTACCATGTTGTATTGAATTAAGGGTCTTGGTGGTGCATTGGTCCATAGTGTTTATCCTCCTTATCTTTACCACTTACACCAGGAGAAAATTACACCCATTATCTTAGATCCTTTTTATACATAAATATGTAATTATGTAGTCCTTTTACAGAGAACCACATCAGCCTCATATGATGGTATAGTTTATCTTTATGCTTTGTGATATACTACAGCAATATCCATGCAATGGTTGTTTGTATGTATCTGTCTCCCAGATCACAATCTCACACTAGACTTCATCTGTTATGAGTCCCGGTTCTCTGTTTTAATTAGAACTGAAGCAGGATGCATGGCCCCTTCAAGTAATATATCTACAGAAATGATATCTTTCATTACAATATTAAATATTGATGCTGTGATTCAGAGACCTTTTACTCTGGGTTACTGTCTTACAGTCCCTCCAGTCTCTGCATGTTCTGCCCCAATCATTATCATCTTTTCTTTATCTGATTGAGAGCAGTGTGGCTTATTGAACCCTGGCTAGAATACCAGAGGGAGACGATGCCCTCTTATACCAGAGGTGATTGGGAGGTGTTTTTTTTTTTTTTTTTTATCTTTCAGGTGATTCGGGTCGGGAATAGGAGCGCCTCAGTGATATAAAACATTGATCAGCATTGATTTTGTGTGTCTGTGTGTACGCTGGGCTCTCCGTCTCCTTTCACTAGCCCTCCTTCTCCTCATATCTGGCCAGGCTAACAAAACAATGTTTACATCCCTGTGTCCTTGTGGGCGGCATTTTACCAGAGCGGAGAGTGGTGAGAAAATCTATATAAGAGAAAAAATGCGAGAGGGAGACTGAACAAGAAAAGGGAGATTCAAGGAGGTTCCTTCTTTGTTCGGTGACCTAAGGAGTCCTTTTGGAGATAAGAATGCAACCTGTTGAATATAAGCGGTTGCAGAATACACGAGGTAATGATCGTTAAAACTTTAATTAAAGCAAACCTTTATCAAAAAAGACAATCGATCTTGAGGTTCAGTGAACGCATCAAACAGTAGACCCATGCATCACCATTATGAACATTATAGGCTTTTGTGACAGTTCGTATATATATGCAGGACCATTAAGTCCTGACTCAGTCTCATCACTACAGAAAGCAACTGAAGCAGTACCATCACTGTGCTTATGCGGTGTGAGAAAGCGAAATTGCCCTGTTGCCGTGCACTTAGCTGGCCTCACATCTCTCAGAGTGCACCTAGAAGGCATGGAGGCCATGGGGCTGAAAATCCCATCAAGCCATAGTTCCAGGTCCACGCACAAGAAAGATGAAGCATGGTAGCTCATCAAGGGACATGGCCAAGCCCTAACACCTCTTACTCTTTTCTCTTCTCACTTAGTCCTCCCCTCCCTCTCTCTATACCTCCAGCCATAAGAGTAAGGCATGCCCAACAAGCCAGAACCCGCTGTGTGAGACCCCCGAGTCTGTCTGCCCACTTGCTAAATAAAGCAGCCAACTGCCTGATTGATAGACCATCACTAGTCTCTGCCCCTTGCATGTTTCCCACTTCACCGCCTTAAATAGGAAATCTTCGCTGGGCTGCATGGTTTTGGTGCTCATTAAATCTGGTATTTGATGGATGGTTCCAATTTTCAGCCAAACCCAGATGAGTCACCTAAGCAGCCTCTCCTATCTCTGTCACTTCCTCAGGTAAATCCCAGGTACCCGTGTGGACAGGATTGTTCTAAAGCGGCATCAATCACCCCAAGGCCATAACACCACAGCGCGCTGTTTCAATTATGGCCCCATGCTTAGGCGTGGTGCCATTCTCATACCAAAAAATAAAAAAATAAAAAATCTGATTTTTTCAACCCGTCCTCTGGTCTTGTGTCTCCTCAGCAACAGAGCCCTGCTTATTTATCTCTTTTTTTTATTCATTTTGGGGTTATTTATAGGCAAGTCTATCATCCCCCCAAGGGCTGTACCAACCCCAGCGCTGACAGATGCCACCATAGCCCAAATAAGTAGCGTGTGCCTCGCGGCGTAGTGCTCAGACAGAAAGGCATCGTCTGGAGCCCGCCGAGGCCTGAGCTTTGTCAGTCTGGCGCTGTGGGAGACAGGCGGGTGAAAAAGCTAAGCAGGTGCAGGCCCACGGTCTCTGGTGTGTCAGGTTCATTTATTACTCAGCAAAGACAGATACACTCCACTCAGACATAGCTCGACTCTAGCAGATGGGAGGTCAGTCTAGTGAAATCAAAATAAAAAATATGGATGGGGAGGGTAATACAGAGTTGGGTGGAAATAATTTCAATCAACTAGATGACTCTGAAGAGCTCATAACTGAGCCTGACTGAACTTCAAAATTCTGGCTTTTTAATTTGTATCTGTCCTCTGACTTTCCAGATGTTCCTTGCAAGACTTGCCTCACTGCTGTGGCCTCACAGTTTGAGTGTGTCTAAATGCATAAAACATGACATGGTGAAGGTCGAATAGTGCTTCAAGCTGCTAAGATCCCATCACTGGTAGAAATGGTGTCTGCGATATGATGTTGCGCTGGGTCAGTCCATTAGAACAGCTGCGTCTTCATAACCGAGTGGTTCCCAGCAGCAGTTCGGACCATTACCAAGCTCATTAATTAGCTACCACTTTAATATCTCCCTCCGGCCATGGCTATCAATTAAAAATAGGATATAAAGTGAGATCGGATCAATGAGTCTCCCATTATGGCATTGACTTGTATAACCAGGAGACCATGTTTGACTTCGGCTAGTTCCTGTTAAAAGCATAAAACTAATATTCATAAAATGCAACCTTGCAGAACTGTATGGGCTATTCTTATCCACTTTACCCAATTGTAAGTAGACTGATTTCACTAAATTGATTTAATGGGTTCATGGATACTCCTGAGAAACGGTGCTCATCGTTTAATGAGCAGTTTTATTACACAGCCTTTTAGAGAGTTATATATAAAGTTCTTACAGTAGGATTTGTTTCCATTATACTACAGTGTGATGTGAGATGTGTTAAGGTATCGATTAAATAAAAATACAACCAGGAAAATATAAAAAGAGTGGAACATGGACAGCTTATAGATCCCTTGTTGCATCCTGAGTTT
This sequence comes from Clarias gariepinus, assembly GCF_024256425.1. Lineage (NCBI taxonomy): Eukaryota > Metazoa > Chordata > Actinopteri > Siluriformes > Clariidae > Clarias > Clarias gariepinus. Next base: position 24,511,943 of record NC_071118.1, on the reverse strand, counting down.
AGAGGAACGTGAAGTCATAGGTTCTCTTTGTTTTCATGTGGTTTTCTTCATATAGGTAGACTGGATACACTCCTAGACTTAAATGTGTGCTATACCCAGTGATTGACTAGCATCCCATCCAGTGTGTATTCCTGTCACCCAGTGTTCCTGGGATAGGCTCTGGATCTACTGTAACCCTGGCCATGATAAAGCATTTATTTAAAATGGATTCATTAACATAATTTTGTGAATAAATAGAGTTCCAAGCAAGGTCCATGGGGTGTGCTAGGTCTTTTGGGGGAGAAAAAAAAAAAACATCATGTTGTAAAAGCAGTTGTAGTTATTTTAGCAAAATCAAAAATACACAGTTTTCAGACAAGATCATTCAGTGGCAAGAAGATGAACAATATATTTTTTTCATATCTAGACTTGAAAAAATACACAAGGCTATAGTTCAGTGATGAACTGGAAAACAAAAAAAAACAACACAAAAACAGATCTCTTTCTCATCCTTCCTATCTCACACTGCACTTAACCTTGTCTCTTGTCTCTAGTCTGCAACAAATTGCTTCCTCCCAGTTGTGATTTCCTTCTGCGCCACTCACATGAATAGCTTTAAAGGCCCAGTGTCATGAACGGGGTGTTGTGGCAGGTGTTGAACGCCGTGGGCGGAAGGAGCAGGCATAGAGGCAGAGGGGTGGTGTAACCAAAAAAAGAGTCTTTTTAATGATAGTTAAACAAAGTATAAATAAAGATACAACCAAAGAAACAAACAAACTTAAATGATACTTAACTGTGTGCTAACAGGAGTTCTCTGGCAAGACACAGACAAGGGGAGAGACATAACACGCCCTGCGGCGAGACACCTAACACGCCCTGCGGCGAGACACCTAACACGCCCTGCGGCGAGACACCTAACACGCCCTGCGGCGAGACACCTAACACGCCCTGCGGCGAGACACCTAACACGCCCTGCGGCGAGACACATAACAGGGGGACAAACACAACAGGACATAAACGAGGTGTGGAGCTGAAACGAGACACTAGGGAGAACAGGAGACACTGGAGACACTGGAGACACTGGAGACACTGGAGACACTGGAGACACTGGAGACACTGGAGACACTGGAGAGACAGGAGAGGACAGGAGACACGTAACGACGAGACGAGAGACCAAGAGAGGGACAGGACAAGGGCTAAAGACATGGCAATCAGCTAGGCATGGCTTCTAGCTAAACATGGTTAAGCATTGCTTAACCATGGCAGTTAGCTACACATACACCTAGCTAAGCATGTCTTCAGCCCCAACATGCACTAAGCTATACTTACCTACTAGCTTAACCACACTAGGGAATAGGGGCACAGAAACATAGACAAAGACTACCCAGTGGCTAGGCGAGGCAGCCCTCCAAGGCTAAGCGAGGCAGCACTCACAAGCTAGTCGTTACTCCGAAGCCCGGAGGGACCGCACTCTAAACCTAGGCACACTGGGACGCTAGGGGGAGAGGAAACACAGACAAGGGATACCCAGTGGCTAGGCTAGGGGACCCTCAAAGGCTAGGCTAGGGGACCATCAAAGGCTAGGCTAGGGGACCATCATATGCTAGGCTAGGGGACCATCATAGGCTAGGCTAGGGGACCATCAAAGGCTAGGCTAGGGGACCATCATAGGCTAGGCTAGGGGACCAGCAAAGGCTAGGCTCAGGACACATCAAAGGCTAGGCTGAGGACGCATCAAAGGCTAGGCTCAGGACACATCAAAGGCTAGGTTCAGGACACATCAAAGGCTAGGCTGAGGACACATCAAAGGCTAGGCTAGGGGACACCTACAGGCTAGGCTCACTGGGCAACTCGGGGGAGAGGAAACACAGGATAGCTAGAGACACAGAAGGGCTATGGCTAGAAGCATGCTAGTACTGTAACTGTACTATAAACTCAACATAGCATTTAGCTAATCATGCTCCTAGCCACACATACACCTAACTGCTTACCTGCTCTAGCTAACCACAGGAACACAGGAGGACAGGACCGAATCAGCTCCACTAACAGACACACAAAACATACACAGAGACATTGCCAATAAGAGAGCCCAAGTTAACACAACTAAAATCAAAATACAAATTAAACAAATAAAAACAAACCAAAATGCCCACATAACTGACAGTGGTTATACCCAAAAATGCTCGACCCAGTTTCCCAGTCTAAACAGCTATTTATAGATTGGATGATGGCTACCTCGGTTCAGGTGTGCACCGCATCACCTGACCGAGGTGCCTGCTGGGAAACTGAGTCGGCCAACAAAAACTACAAACTAAAAACAGTGACCTCTAGTGGAGGACCCTTACAGTACCCCCCCCCTTAAACCGCTCCTCCGGAGCGCTATTGGTGGTCCCAGGGCACTTCCCTGGTGTCCCTTCACCCGACCCCGACGGGCTAGCTCCCCTAGTCAACTGTGTGGCGGAGGCAGCACCGGATCGCTGTTGTAGGCCGGGCGGAGGGGGCAGCACTGTATTGCTCTGAGAAGTAGAGCCCCTGAAGACAGTGCTGTGTTGTCCCCCAATCCGGGCGGCCGATGCAGTACTGGCTTTTCCTCCGCCGTGCAGCGGTGGGTGCCCGACATCGAAGCCGGGTGCTGGACGCTGTGCTGGGGTGTCGCTCCGAAGGCGGTGAGCCTTGAATAAGGGCTACTGGACGAAGGTGGGGGCCTCCACATGAGGCCTGCTGGTGTTGCTGGGACCTCCTCGAGGCGCTCGGCGGCTGCTGCTGCTGGGACCTCCTCGAGGCGCTCGGCGGCTGCTGCTGCTGGGACCTCCTCGAGGCGCTCGGCGGCTGCTGCAGCGGTGGCCTCCCCGTGAGGCGCGAAGCGTGCTGCAGCGGTGGCCTCCCCGTGAGGCGCGAAGCGTGCTGCAGCGGTGGCCTCCCCGTGAGGCTCGAAGCGTGCTGCAGCGGTGGCCTCCCCGTGAGGCTCGAAGCGTGCTGCAGCGGTGGCCTCCCCGTGAGGCTCGAAGCGTGCTGCAGCGGTGGCCTCCCCGTGAGGCTCGAAGCGTGCTGCAGCGGTGGCCTCCCCGTGAGGCTCGAAGCGTGCTGCAGCGGTGGCCTCCCCGTGAGGCTCGAAGCGTGCTGCAGCGGTGGCCTCCCCGTGAGGCTCGAAGCGTGCTGCAGCGGTGGCCTCCCCGTGAGGCTCGAAGCGTGCTGCAGCGGTGGCCTCCACGTGAGGCCTGAAGGGTGCTGCAGCTGTGGCCTCCACGTGAGGCCTGAAGGGTGCTGCAGCTGTGGCCTCCACGTGAGGCCTGAAGGGTGCTGCAGCTGTGGCCTCCACGTGAGGCCTGAAGGGTGCTGCAGCTGTGGCCTCCACGTGAGGCCTGAAGGGTGCTGCAGCTGTGGCCTCCACGTGAGGCCTGAAGGGTGCTGCAGCTGTGGCCTCCACGTGAGGCCTGAAGGGTGCTGCAGCTGTGGCCTCCACTTGAGGCCTGAAAGGTGCTGCAGCTGTGGCCTCCACGTGAGGCCTGAAAGGTGCTGCAGCTGTGGCCTCCCCGTGAGGCCTGAAGGGTGCTGCAGCTGTGGCCTCCACGTGAGGCTGCCGCTTTAGTCCCAGCCCCCTCTGCTATGCCTTGGTGGTCGAGCATTCTGTCATGAACGGGGTGTTGTGGCAGGTGTTGAACGCCGTGGGCGGAAGGAGCAGGCATAGAGGCAGAGGGGTGGTGTAACCAAAAAAAGAGTCTTTTTAATGATAGTTAAACAAAGTATAAATAAAGATACAACCAAAGAAACAAACAAACTTAAATGATACTTAACTGTGTGCTAACAGGAGTTCTCTGGCAAGACACAGACAAGGGGAGAGACATAACACGCCCTGCGGCGAGACACCTAACACGCCCTGCGGCGAGACACCTAACACGCCCTGCGGCGAGACACATAACACGCCCTGCGGCGAGACACATAACACGCCCTGCGGCGAGACACATAACACGCCCTGAGGCGAGACACATAACAGGGGGACAAACACAACAGGACATAAACGAGGTGTGGAGCTGAAACGAGACACTAGGGAGAACAGGAGACACTGGAGACACTGGAGACACTGGAGACACTGGAGACACTGGAGAGGACAGGAGACACGTAACGACGAGACGAGAGACCAAGAGAGGGACAGGACAAGGGCTAAAGACATGGCAATCAGCTAGGCATGGCTTCTAGCTAAACATGGTTAAGCATTGCTTAACCATGGCAGTTAGCTACACATACACCTAGCTAAGCATGTCTTCAGCCCCAACATGCACTAAGCTATACTTACCTACTAGCTTAACCACACTAGGGAATAGGGGCACAGAAACATAGACAAAGACTACCCAGTGGCTAGGCGAGGCAGCCCTCCAAGGCTAAGCGAGGCAGCACTCACAAGCTAGTCGTTACTCCGAAGCCCGGAGGGACCGCACTCTAAACCTAGGCACACTGGGACGCTAGGGGGAGAGGAAACACAGACAAGGGATACCCAGTGGCTAGGCTAGGGGACCCTCAAAGGCTAGGCTAGGGGACCATCAAAGGCTAGGCTAGGGGACCATCATATGCTAGGCTAGGGGACCATCATAGGCTAGGCTAGGGGACCATCAAAGGCTAGGCTAGGGGACCATCATAGGCTAGGCTAGGGGACCATCAAAGACTAAGCTAGGGGACCAGCAAAGGCTAGGCTCAGGACACATCAAAGGCTAGGCTGAGGACGCATCAAAGGCTAGGCTCAGGACACATCAAAGGCTAGGTTCAGGACACATCAAAGGCTAGGCTGAGGACACATCAAAGGCTAGGCTAGGGGACACCTACAGGCTAGGCTCACTGGGCAACTCGGGGGAGAGGAAACACAGGATAGCTAGAGACACAGAAGGGCTATGGCTAGAAGCATGCTAGTACTGTAACTGTACTATAAACTCAACATAGCATTTAGCTAATCATGCTCCTAGCCACACATACACCTAACTGCTTACCTGCTCTAGCTAACCACAGGAACACAGGAGGACAGGACCGAATCAGCTCCACTAACACAGACACACAAAACATACACAGAGACATTGCCAATAAGAGAGCCCAAGTTAACACAACTAAAATCAAAATACAAATTAAACAAATAAAAACAAACCAAAATGCCCACATAACTGACAGTGGTTATACCCAAAAATGCTCGACCCAGTTTCCCAGTCTAAACAGCTATTTATAGATTGGATGATGGCTACCTCGGTTCAGGTGTGCACCGCATCACCTGACCGAGGTGCCTGCTGGGAAACTGAGTCGGCCAACAAAAACTACAAACTAAAAACAGGGACCTCTAGTGGAGGACCCTTACACCCAGTTGGGGATTGCAGCAACTGACTGCAATTTTGTTTGTTTGTTTGTTTGTTTGTTTGTTTATTTCAAGCTTTTAATTATAAATAAAGGGTACGCAGGTGAATAGTTTATACATGCTTAAATGCATCGTCTTATATATTTGCCTTAATGAGCAGTTGAACAGGTGTACCTAATAAAGTGGCTGGTTAGTGTATATTGTTAATTATTGTAAAGCTTTATTTATTTCTTTTTATTTGTCATTTATTTGCGAATCCATTCAAATCTCTCATTCCACCACATTAGAAAGGTGCTTTACTGACTGTGGAGGCCATTTGAGTCTTGATGTTAGAAATCAACTCATCAACTAAAATTAGATGTAAACATTCTGGTAAAAATATAAATGATTTTTAGCGCTGTCAATTAATTAAAAATACTCAGACTTACTTGTATTATAAACGTGAAATTTTTTGGGGAAAAAAGAAATGCATAAAAAACTGGTTGGAAGAAACATATTAAAGAGTTTTATAATATCTTAAACATTAAAATTTAACAACTGTTAAATTTAAATCTCTTGAATGGGATTGACATTGCATGAGGTGGCTGGGGAGTATGGGGGTGCGGCAACCCACCGACAGCAGGTCCCAGCCCTTTAAGGTAAATATCTAAGTCACTACATTTAAGCATGCAGACCTGGCCAAATCAATCTGCTGAAGTTCAAACCAAGCATCAGGGAAGAAAGGTGATTTAAGTGACTTTGAACGTGGCATGGTTGCTGGTGCCAGACTGGCTGGTTTGAGTATTTCCGCAACTGCTGATCTACAGGGTTTTTCACACACAACCGTCTTTAGGGTTTACAGAGAATGGGCTGAAAATGAGAAAATGTCCAGTGAGCAGCAGTTCTATGGGCAAAATACCTTGGTGATGCCAGATGTCAGAGGAGAATAAAATGCTGATGGAAAGGCAGCAGTAAGTCAAATAACATCTCGTTACATCCGAAGTATGAAGAAGAGCATCTCAAAATCCACAATGTCGAACCTTGAAGCAAATGGGCTACAGCCACAGAAAACTGCACAGGATGCCGTTCCTGTCAGCTAAAAACAAGTAAAATAAGGCTACAATTCACATGCTCATCAAAATTGGACAATAGAAGATTGGAAAAAAATTGTCTGGTCTGATGAGTCTCGATTTCTGCTAAGACATTCAGATGTTAGGGTCAAAATTTGGTGTACACAACATGAACGCATGGATCCATCCTCACCCGTCAGACTGATGCTTATGGTATAATGGTGTGGGCTAAGGAAATTCTTGCCACATTTTAAGCCCTTTACCACCAACCGGTGGGTTAAATGCCCCAGTCTGCATGAGTATTGTTACTGACCATGTCCATCCCTTCATGACCACACGATAATGTGCTAAAATCTTTTCAGACTGGTTTTTTAATGAGCATCATAATGAGTTCACTGTACTCGGTCACCAGATCTCAATCCAATAGAGCACCTTTGGGACGTGGTGGATCATGGATGATGGATGCGCAGCCAGAAAGTCTGCATCAACTGCGTGATGCTATTATGTCAATATGGAACGAACTATTTAAGAAATGTTTCCAGCACCTTGTTGAATCTATGGAGAATTAAAGCAGTTCTAAAAGCAAAAGGAGGTCCAACCCAGTACTAGCAAAATATGCCTAATTAAATGGCTGGTGAATGTATACCAACCACAATTAAAAAAGAAAATTGCCCTAAGTCTCCTGGGATCTGCGCCAGGCCTCCGCGACCCCAAATATGGGATAAAGCGACATAGACCATGAGTGAGTGAGTGTGAATGAGTGTATGATTGTGTGTGTGGCCTGTGAAGGACTGGCACTCTGTCCAGGGTGTACCCCATACTGTGACCCTCCATCCTGGTTCTCCCCAGCGATCCTGTATACAGCATAAGCGGTATAGACGGTGAGTGAGTGAATGGACACCTATAGAAAATAAATCTGTCTTATGGAAAAATAACCCGACCTTCCAATTTAAGAATTGAATAGTGCTGCAGTCTAGCAAATGACACAGCTTACAATAAACTCTTACACTGTATTTCGATTAAAACAAAGTGTGACCTGGATGCTTCATTATTAAAGGAGATGAGAGACTGGATGCCAAGATGGCAATCTGTTTTCATTCCTGCTCACATACTGCTTTATTCAATTCAATTCAATTCAATTTTATTTGTATAGCGCTTTTAGCAATTTTCATTGCCGCAAAGCAGCTTTACATAGTCAAAAGAATTATTTAGGTTTGTATGAAATGTGAATTTGTATGAATCAAAATGGTCAGTTTGTCCCTGGTGAGCAAGCCGAGGGCGACAGTGGCAAGGAAAAACTCCCTGAGATTGTAAGAGGAAGAAACCTTGAGAGGAACCAGACTCAACAGGGAACCCATCCTCATTTGGGTGAAACAAAAAGCAGTAAATGATCTGCATATATACAGTGTGTAGGGTGGGAGGCAGTTCAGCTAAAATAGCTGATGTTAATTGATGACATGTGGACGTTTATAGCCCTGTACCCACTGTGTCCTCACAGGGGAGATCTAGTGCATTCCCAAGAGAGTTGTCAGCAAGCGAGGGGTAGACACACGCACACATGCGCACACACACCTGGAATGGGGGTCTTGATATAGCCTGGCACACATACACAACAACTGGCATTTCTCTGGTGCAGATGGGGACACAGGTGGGCATCCGGGACTGCAGGAGGTGTGGGGATCTGCCAGGTTTGTGTCCTCCTTGCTGCTCAGAGTATACATTCCTCTATTTTCCCGTTGATCACATCTGGGCTGAGGTCCACACATCCAGAGTGGTCAACGTGAAGCTGCACTGCCCTCTAAAGGGTGTTCATTTTGTCGCCTTGCTGCCAGGATAAAGTAGAGTCCAGGAGTTCTCTGAATGCATTGCATTGCTGTAGATTACAAGACAATACATTACATACTAATATTAAGATGTACTTAGTCTCCATTTGGTCTGGATGGTCACTTGAGTGAATGTAAAACTCGAAAGGTTGATGAAAACTTTGTAGCTTTATTTAAATGTAATTTTTAAAATCCTTAAATATTAAATAATTATTAAGTTGAGGAGCTCCTCTACTGGGAATTCATGCAGTTAGCTAATCAACCAATCATATTCTGTAGCACAGTACAATGCACAAATCATGCAGATACACATTAAGAGAATTAGTCCAGTATTCGTGTTTTACCGCAAATTTTGTTATTTTCAAAAGGGCGGAACAGTGGCATAGTGGTTAACGACCGTGGGCTTGCACCTCCAGGATCCAAGTTTGATTCCTGCCTCGGGTCTGTTTGCATGATCCCCTTATATTTTTTGGGTTTCTTCCAGGTATTCTGGATTCCTCCTACATGCATATTGGGGTAAATTATGTATTCAAATTGCCTGTAGTGAGTGTGTGTTTGTGTGTGTGAGTGTGTGCCCTGCAATGAATTGGCATCCTGTCTCATGCACCAAGTCTCCTGGGATAGACTCCAGGCCCCCCCACGACCCTGTATACAGGATAAAGCAGTATAGAAGATAAATAAATTAATGAATGTATATATAACCCATATTGCCAAAAGTATTCGCTCGCCTGCCTTCATATGCATACTGTAGTATGAACTTAACATCCAATTTTTAATTCATAGGGTTTAATATGTTGTCGGGCCACCCTTTGCAGCTATAACAGCTTTAACTTTTCTGGGAAGGCTTTCCACAAGGTTTAGTAGTGTGTTTATGGGAATATTTGACCATTCTTAAAGAATAACATTGGTGAGGTCAGACATTGATGTTGGACGAGAAGGCCTGGCTCGTAGTCTCCACTTTAATTCATTCCAAAGGTGTCCTATAGAGTTGAGGTCAGGACTCTGAGCAGGCCAGTCAAGTTCTTCCACACCACACCAAGTTCTTAAAGCTGTATATATATTAGTTCTATAGCTTATATATATATATATATATATATATATATATATATATATATATATATATATATCACACACCTGTAAAAGAAACAGAAATTTACACATTTAAACTTTGATTAAAATAAAGCTTAGATCAGCCATTGCAGTTTGACATTAGATATATACTGTATTATTTCACTTTTTGTTTCAATTTTTAAAGCCTTGGAAGAAAAAAAAAAACTTGTAGATCGTTTTTACAGATTATATTTTCATGAAGTGGGATCATAAGTTTTTCATTCAGGTAAAAAAACACATTTATATTTATGTGTTTACTAGATTTTTCTTAAATTATGTAAAATCTGCCATTCCTCTTAAAAAGCAATTCCTTCAGAAATAATACTGAAACAGAACCATTTCTAAACCATTTTGCGCTGTGGTAAAGCATGTGTTTAAAACTTTCTAAAGCCGTGAATTCCCCACAGCAGAAAGAAAAAAAAGAGAAGTGTACACATCTGCTCGCTCTCTTTAAACAGACTCCTTTAATTCAAGCATAATCTGTAAGCCGTCATTTCAAACATGATTAGAAAGCCGTCTGTTACTCCGGTCTTTCGATAATACACAATATCATTGCAGGGCAGCAAAGCTACAAATAGCATTGATTTCTTAGCAATGGAATTCAGACAGCTAATCGATGAATGCGTGTGTCTTCCGTGTGGGCTGTGAGGACGGATCAATGCCGAGGGGGAGATGTCATTGACAGGCAAAGTAAACCCACTCCTTGGCATATTTAGTGACCTGCTCACCACGAAATGTTTAAAAGAAAGCAGAGACAACACAGATGCTGCGCGTATTTCTGCAATCAAAATGCAATCACGAGACAGGAATTAAACTAACCAGCACAAATACGGCTAACAAGCACGGGGCCGGCCCTTTGGCCGCAGACGTGTTTTGCAATTTTTCAATGCGAGGCGTGGACATTTTGCTCACAATCCAGCTTCACTCTTTGCCCTATCCACCCCACCCTCCATTCGCAGCTGCCCCTCCTCTGACCCAAACTCAACTAAATGATTTATTGATCCAGAGCTAACCTCCATATAACCTGTAAATTACTTCAGCCCTATGGCATTATCCAGCAGTGATGAGCAGGGCCCAAAAAACCCCCCGAAGACGCCGCTCGCAGGAGACTTAATTCAATGCCGGACCAAAAGGCCGATTCCAACTTTGATCAAGCTTAACCTCTTTTGCAATAATTACTATTCCTGTCAGGGGCCAGAGAAGGTTGGAAGTTCAATGAGCCTAGGGACCCGTAACCGAGCGTGATCCGAAGGTTTTGTCTGAAGTTAGCTGAGCGTTGCAGCGTAATCTTTGGACAAAATGACACATTGCAAGAAGTTCATCTAAAAGTCTGCAAAGAGCTGTACAACTTTTACAACAGTTCTCTCTTTAACAGAGAGAGAGAGAGAGAGAGAGAGAGAGAGAGAATTTGGGTAAAATTGTGAACCTGTCAAAACTTCCATACTGTATTCTGTAGATGGCTCGACACTCAAAAAAAATTTACTTATCAGACTCCCTGGTGTTTTCTGTTATTTATTTATTTGTTTTTGTTCATTTAGCATTTATGGAAGGAGTCTCCAGTGTCGGCACTTTGACCAAGACTTCAAGACAGGTCTTAAGCCTTTAAGGTAGAGAAACAAGAGCAGTTGGTGAGGTCATAACTGTTGATATCTGCAATACTGTAACATTACCTGACTTGACATAACATTAACTGTAGCTATTATCATATTCTGTTACATTATGTTATAAAATGGCATCACTTATTAAAAAAAAATTACAACATGTAACCATTAGCAATAAATAAAGAGGAATAAAATATGCCCAACGGCATGCCGTAATATCAAAGTACTACAACGTGGAGGGGTAAGTTGATATTTTTTATCATGCCATCATGGCAGGGATTAACTTCCTAACTTCATGTGCTACTAATTACCTCCTACAAAATATGAAATAAGCTTAAGGAGTTATGTTATGGTGTTGTGACATGGTAATATATTAAACATATTCATTCACAAGGTACATGGTATATAATGACATCATCACTGCTAGTCCTGTCAACTTTAAGAGGCTAGATGATGATTTATATTAACAGTAACAACTTATTTGTCCTGTCTGTTGAATTTTATGACTTTTTACTTTTCTGTAAAAAAAAAAGCCCAAAAAAACATTTAATTTAAAAAAACAAAATTATGTATGCTATAAAATAACACCTAAAATGATGTTTATTAATAAACTGTTATTTAGCCAACGAAAAGACAGAACTAATCCACTTTCGAGTGGTAACAGTGATTATGTTTCACATTTGACATCGGGTTGTGTCACACCGACCAGACATTGATTAGTTTCTCTTAAATGACAAAGTATTTTTTCTTATTGTTCTTACATAATCATTTATTTAGACAAGCAAAGTAGCTCACACAGTTTCTTAATAACCATGTTGTTTATTGTATACCAGGCAAGACACACAGTGGCATGAGTTCTTAACAGAAAAGCATTCAGTCCTGGGAACACCAGTATTTTAAAATAATTACATTATAGTGCCATGTGATATACAACAATTTTCAACTCTTGCACTTTAAAATATGTTCACGCTGTGTGAAGTTCACACCATTCTAGCTGGGAAAAGAAGAGAAGTTTTAAAAACAGCTTATAAAATGAATTCATCATTCTACATTAACATCAAAGGGAAAAAAAAGCATTAGGACTTCTTTATGTCTGGGTAATCAAGAAAAGGTACACACTGCCTCCCAGTGGTGATAAACCCTTTCTACAGCTGGGAAATGAAACCCAGACATGCAAGTTGCCCTGTAGTAAGATCTCCATCTGTTGAAATACTTTTTCAAATAAGCATAAGCGCTAACTGCTGTGTTTTTAAAATAATCGAGAGAGAGAGAGAGAGAGAGAGAGAGAGAGACCAATTTCGGTTCTACTAACTAAACGCATCAGCATTTTACAATCAGTGATTCGGGAGGTAAATAGGACCCAGATGTCATGTCGATGTTAAGAAGATAATCGTGGTACAGAGTGTGTAAACAGTGTGTTTGGTTCACTGGAGCTTCGCTGCTTCATTGTTTTGCAATGCAGAGACCCTGGATCCATTTCTGAACCCGTCTGATAAGCATAATCTCTGTTTATCTATGACGCACACATCTGGTGAAAAACTGCGAATTTGAAGTACCGTGTCACGTAAATAACCTAATATTGATTTATCAACACAGACTGCTGATTTCCCAAACTGTAAATTAAGCTCATCCGTTATACAGAAATGATACCATGCACCATGCGAAATAATCCTTTTTTTATATACAGTACAAAGATTACCTAAAAACTCCAAGTATAAACCCCTACACATATACACACATTTTGGCACGTATCACTTATTCCACTAATCTAGGTAAACTTTGAGAACTCATCCTCTATTATATAGTGGTTCATAGAAGCAGTCCCATAGCACTCTTCAAGTTTTGTTTCTGTTTTTGTATATATAATGACATGATTGTCTAAAAAAATGCTAAAAATAAGCTGGGGAATTTCGGATTAGCAAAAGACAGGCACTACTTATGGAAGAGCACATGGGCCTTGCAGTGAAAGAACAATCTGATGAAGATTAATTGAGCAAGCACTGAGTGCAAAACACTTACACTTATAACTGAAAAATTATACAAAAACTTCAACTGTTCAAGACTGCATGCAAACCTTATGTAGAAAACGGGAAGGATATGTAAAAAACTCCCTGAACCCCAGCCCCCTATAACTATACAAGCCTCTGAAGGCAGTGTTATGATCTGGGGTTGTTTCAGTTGCTCGGGTTCAGGCTCAGGTTATCACATGTATGCAATTGTGAAAAAGTGGTTCTGGAAGCACAAGGAATCATATTACCACATGTACTATAATCAAAGCTAAAGGTGAAGTAGTGAAAATGTGTGTGACATTTTGGCCAGGCAGTGAACAAACATAGCGTACAAACATACAATCACATTTTTCGTAAGTCATGACAGCTTGTTTTCACATCTTAATCAGAGATGCATACCGATTCAAATTTGTGCTTGTTTTCTTTCACATTATACTACTTAAGTATAAGTAAGCTTAGTGTACATTGTTGTGCTCTGAAAAAAAAAAAAAAAGTACCGTACAAAAGTCTTGAGCCACCCCTCATTCTTTCATATTCTGTTTCAAAACAAGAAAAATACTTTCTTGCATTTTTGTTCATTTATTTACTCTTTAGGAAGAGTTCTCCAAGCTTCCCGAAGGACTTTTTAGTTTTGAATTTCGGTCCAGTTCATATACCTGACCAGTTTCAGGGAAATGTTTTGTTTGTTAAGCCCCACAGTGACTTTTGAATCATTCAAGCATGAATAAGCATCTAACCTAAGGCATGCACCAGTGAGAAACAGGTGCAGATGTTGACAGATGATCAGGCCAGTGATTAGTATAATGATGATGCTTGATGATGAGTGGTTGGAACATATGAGAAATGAGGGGAAATAAGGTTGCTGCTGAGGTTGTTACATTAACAATCATTTTTACAATTGTGTCTGTGGGCACTTAGCAGCCTGTCGAGGTAAACCATTTGTTCCCGTTTCTTGAATTTAATCTATATTATTTAATTTAATGAAGAAATGAGGAACGTTAAGACTTTTGCACAGTACTGTATGACATTTCATAATAGCAAAATCAAAGCAAACTCAAAATATCAAGAGGAGCTATTACAGGACGTTCCTCCAATACTGTAAAACATCGCTAGCACCAACGAACACTCCAGATAATGCTAGCTAGGTGCAGACACTGGGTGAATAAAGTAAAAAAAAAAAAAAAAAAAAAAACAGCTCTGCCCCAGGATGTTTTTCTTAAATATTGATTATTGGCTAAGAAGACATTACGATGCAATCAAATCCAAATGACAAATGACAACAAACCATGCATTGCAACTGCAATACAGGATTTTCAAAGATGATTCCTTTACTTTTAGTGCAGCCCGATAACTCGTTTAATTTTCTTAATCCACTGAGTACCAAACAGTTGCTGTAAAAAGCTATGCCTAGTCTCTGTGTTGACAAATATTATTACTTCTAATATTTTTTATATTAAGTTTAATTATTCCTTTAAGCTACGGTAATATAGGATCTACACTAAATAAACAACAAAATGTTTGTTTTACCAGACATACAGTAGTGTACAGTTTTAGAATTATGAAAAAAAAAATCTCACGTTTAAAGGTGCTAGTGTGTGCTTACAAGACGCATTGTAACTGTTTAGTAATCTTGTCAACATGCATATAACTGCATATACAGTCAAACCCTGGGTTGCAAGCATAATTCGTTCCAGAAGCATGCTTGTATATCAAAACAATTGTATATTAAAGCAAATTTTCCCCATAAGAAATAATAGAAACTCTGTTAATTCGTTCCATAACCCAAAAATATTAATATAAAAATACTAAATACAAATTATAAAGTAAATATAAAACAAATTAACCTGCACTTTACCTTTAAAAAGTATCCCGACAGAGCAGTGTTTCCGTTAGTGTGTTTATGTGTGTGAAGGCGAGAGAACAGGAGGAGTGAGGGGGCTACTGTGTAGCACTACTTTCTCACACACACACACACACACACACACACACACACACACACACACACACACACTAAGAGAAACACTGCTCTATCGGGAAACTTCTTAAACGAGGAACCTTTCTAACGACACTCGCTCGTGTGCACACTAAAAGAATCACTGCTTTCTGACAGAGAAAGAGACACTCTGGATCTTTAACAAGGGACCTTTTCAAAGACACTTGCTTTTGCTTTAACTGCGCGTGCACACACATGGTCACAATGTTATAATAAACAGTACATGCGCGCACGGATGTTGTCTAAACGAGTGACGCACACGCACTGGGAGTATGGGAGACAATTATGCATAATCCCATAGCGTGCGATAGAGAAGAACCATTGGCTTGGTTGTGATCACGTGATGCTCGGCAGACAAAGCGCATGCGTACTACTCATGTATCAAGACCTTGCTCGTCTATTAAGTTAAAATTAATTTCAAAATTTAACTCATCTTTTTGCTCACAGACCAAGTTGCTCACAATCCAAGGTTCCTTTGTGATAGTACAGTTTTGACCAAATTTTGACTTTGCCTTCAGATTAGACATTTATAACGTTCCCTTTTGTTTGAGCTACTACAATTCAGACTTACATGTATATCATGTAAGCTATATACAGTGGGGAAAATAATTACTTGATCCCCTGTAGATTAGTTTGCTCACTTACAAAGAAATTATGGGTCTACAATAATTATCATTATTGTAGAGGATAGAAACAGAATATCAATCAAGAAGAAAAAATTATATAAATGTTATGAATTTAGTAAGAAACATGAGTATTTGATCCCCATACCAAAAAACAATAATTCTGGCTGCCTTCAGATTGAAAATGTGCTCATGAGGTACACAGATTAATTTAAGAAGGTGCTCCTAACAACAACTCGTGTATAAAATCCACCTGTCTATAGCATCTCTATCTTCCATTCAAACATCACCAACATGGCCGAGACCAAAGAGCTGTCAAAGGACATCAGTTGTAGATTTTGATTGATTACAAGACCATTAGCAAAGCTTGGTAAGAAAGAGACAACTGTTGATTTGCAAATGCACGATTCTCAATGAGTAAGAATAATCATAAGAAAAGTAAAGGATCAGCCCAGAACTACACGGGTGAGTTTGTGAATGATCTCAAGGCAGTTATGACCACAGTCACCAAATAAACCATTGGTAACACAATATGCCGCCATGGATTAAAATTGAGGTTCCTCTCCTCAATAAGGCACATGTACAGTTCTAAGGTTTGCCATTAAACAGAGATTAATTGGGAGAAAGTGCTGTAGTTAGGTGAGACCAAAATTAAGGTCCATAGCATCAACTTGACTTGCTGTGTTTGAAGGAAGAAAAATGCTGACTATGATTCTAAGAACCTCTTGGGGCGGTGTCTCTGCTTAAGGTACAGGCTGACTTGAGGGGCCAATACACGGGGTCATGTATTGTAAAATTGTGGATGAGAACCTCCTGAAGATGGGTCGTGGATGGGGGTTCTAGCATGACAATGACGAAAAACATGGAGTAGCCAAACCAGTCTCCAGACCTTAATTCTATAGAAAATTTATGGAGGTAGCTGAAACTTCAAGTTACCAAGTGACAGGCAAGGAATTAGAGAAGATCTGTAAAGAAAAGTGGACTAAACTCCCTCCTGAGAACTGTGCAAACCTGGCAACTAACTACACAGAAACATCTTACCTCTGTGCTTGGCAGCAAGGGTTTTTCTACCAAGTACTAAAGTCATGTTTTGCTTGGGGACCAAATACCTCTTTTCCTGATTGAAATGCAAATCACTTTATAACATTTATATCATGTACTTTTTCAGAATTTTTGATTGATATTCAGTCTCTATTCTTTACAATAAATCTATGATAAAAATTACAGACCCTTCATTTCTTAGTCGACAAACGTAAAAAATAGGCAGTGGATCAATTAATTATTTACCCACTGTAAACCAAAATAAGCTTGTATAATAATTTGTAATTAATTATTGCTATAAAGCCAGACTTATCATAAAAGAGCATCGCAAGTACACCATTCCAAGTGTGCGCAAACTAGCAGATTATCATTTAAGCTTGCATGTTATACGTACATTTAAAAAGGCACGAGTGGGTGGTATAAGGTGACATGATGGTGCAGCGGTCCAACCCTGAGCACAGGTTTCTTACTGTGCACATGTTCTTCCCATAGGTTGCACCTAAAAATATTTGTTTTTCTTCCAACTCCTAAAAACATGCTATACTCCAGATGAACTGCAAACCCTGACCGGGATAAAACGGTTAAAAACCATAAGCGGGTATGACAAACAACAGTCCAAAATATGCAATTTTGCAATGCATATAATGCTTATCCCTTTAAAAGACAAAAAGAAATATGTGACAATTGCATTAGCATCACTGAACCCACAGAAAATATGCAATCTCATCAAGATCCACAGCGTAATCTGTGAGATGCATAGGTTCTTTATTATCATAGCGCTCGCCCTTGTAGCTCCTCCAGTGGCCAGCCGGGAGGTAGATATCACGTTCCTGCTTTCCAGGCTCCAGCACTGGTGCCACCATCAGGTCATCTCCTATGAGAAACTGCGAATCCACTCTGTAGGCCGTCTCATCAGTAGTGGCTATCCACCACAATGGACGAATGATGGGGTCTCCAGTATTAAGTACCTCCCCTGCAAGCTCCAAAACTCTGGGGGCCACCAAAGTCTCATGCAGTGCTGTGAAGCGTCGGGCGATGGATACTACCTCATCGTCATACTCCCATGGTGGGATGGAGAACTGCATAGCTGGCATGAAGGCAGAAAGCTCCAGCCAGCGAATGTAAAGCTCACGGTCAGGGAGGTTCCCGTTTCCGTATGTTCGGTTGGTGTATGCGTTGCCCCCAATCATGTCAGGCAGAATGAACTGGTAGCCAAGGATGCTGATGGTGAGGACAGTAGGTATGATGGACTTAAGACCCAGATCATACCCCCAAACTGAATCACGATCGCTGAGGCGGAAGAAACAAGAGATGTTCTGAGAGCCATAGCCTGATCGCAGTTCTGCTCGTTCATTGAATGGCAAGGCCATTTCTGTGTACCGGCGTGTGAACGTGCTAGGATCCGGAAGATGGACCTTTGTCTGAAAGTGCCAGGGCAAGAAATTTGTTTCACCAGCATCCAGCTTGAATGATGACACACCATATTTAGAACGTAGGGTTCGCAGATGTGAAGTGAACCAGTTGCGAGCATCTGGGTTTGTAAAATCCAGGATGCCACCAATGCCATTCCACCATTGCACCAACCCAGGAAGTTTTCCAGTAGGCTCCATCACAAAAAGACCTTTTTGGACACACAGGCCAAAGTTGGGTGATTCATAGTTCACAAAGGGATGTGTCCATAATGACAACTTAAAACCATCATCCTTTAACTTTTGAAACATCCCAGACACGTTGGGGAACTTTACAGAATCAAACTCAAACTCGCCATACCTGCTGGTGTACCGGTCGTCCAATTCTATTTGACTACAGTTAAAGCCATATTTCCGTATGTTTTCAGCATAATTCAAAAGTCTCTCCTGATTAACATCAGTTTTGTGCAAAGCCCAGGTAGACCATGTAGGATATCGGAACATTGCTTCCAAGGGTACCTTGTTGGGTTTGGGGAAATATGTGCGGACCATGACTTTGTGGATGGAGGTCACATCAGGGCCAACGCACACACGGTAGCTAAGCTCGGCATATGGTGGTATCCCACGGAGGGGTTTATATGGACTGTCCTGGTATCTTGCCTGAAAGTATAATGACTTCTCTGTGTCGTTCCAGCCCAAGTGAAAGGGCACCGAATCGTTGATCTTGATGGCAGTGGCATTGGACGAGAGCCAGTAGCGCTCCAAAATGCCACCAAAGTCATTTCGGTTTGAATAAAGGTCGCTGGTGACAAATGGCTTGGGAGCTTGTTGACCAGAGATTACAATAGGCCAGTGTTGGACAGCAGATTCAGAACCACCGTACCAGTGAGAGTCATTGTAAGACATGGAATGCATTACAGGTCGGTCCGATTCCAGCTCCTCCCACCGCACACGGTAGCACATTACAGTTTCCTTGGGCTTCACGGTCATTATGAAGAAATTTACTTTGCCAGCATAGGAGCGTGAGCACCGCAATATCACACCCTCCTTAGAACATGAGTCCAAATCGAGGGTTCCAGATCTGAAATGTATATGCACCAAAATTTACATTCTTATATCATATTACTTCCTTTTCTGAATGTATGTAATTTCAGGTATTTTAAAGATGCATTATGTCTGCCTTTAAAGATTAACTATAAAAAATACTGATTTAGAGTTATAAAAATGTACAGATTATGCATGCTTTGTCATTCCCACCCACCTGAAAGCCATCCTGAATACAATCCCACCGGCTTGATTGCGGATGAGAAAGCCATCCTTGTTAAGATCCAATAACTCTGTCTTTAAGAGATCAGCTTTGCGGAGTGAGGCAATATAGTAACACCACGCTGTTACAGCGGCAATTACCAAGACCAGACCCAGTACTCCAGCACCTACTAGTGGACGACTCTCCTTATTTATTTTTTTAAGGGTCACCCCTTCTGTGATCGTGCCCCCAGCACCTCCAGGTACCACTTGGTACATTGTGTTTCTTCTCTTTTCACACTCCTGATGACTCCTTTAACTGATGACTATAAATTCTCCTTTGGAGACTATACTAACATGGTTGTGCATCATTACATTTAAAGAACAAAGATAGGTTAGAATTTGCTCAAGGTATATGATCTTGAGCAGTGTTTTCTTTGCTCAGGATTCTTCTTTGCTTCTGTCATGATCCTTTTTACAAATCTGTGAAAGAAAAGTAAAATGTCAGGATTTAGTTTTACCTGCTTACAATAACTTAAATTAAGAATTATTGTGATTCAGTAACTTGACATATAGCAAGTGTTTATTGCTGTATGCCTATTGTGCCGCAAAAGAGACAAAAAAAGAAGAAAAAACAGAAAAATATATTTTTAAATATTATATCGAGAGTGTCTCGTATACTTCCTGGTCCTTTTAAAAAAATGTGATTTTAGTCCTGCCTTTATCCTAGAGGTTTTTAACCAATAATAGACAAGAACGACTTCTTGTAACCAATCATAACTCTTAACCTTACACAAGCAGGTTAATAAAAAGCTGGGTAACAATAATTCTTTTTTATTACTTCAATAACCATAATAATTATTTACAAATCATTTAATTATACATGAATGTGTTTTAGACTGAAACTGAGATTTAATCAATTATAAATATTGTGCTAACTGGGGATTTATGGAGTTTGCATGTTCTCCCTTTGTTTTGTGGGTTTCCTTTCCACTCCGGTTTCCTCCCACAGTCCAAAAACATGCAGGTTAGGCCAACTGGCGTTCCCAAATTGCCTGTAGTGTGTGAATGAGTGTGTGAGTCCAATCACAGACAAGACTCAATTCTTACAGCCAATCATGATGCTGAAGGCAAGATTTCTAAACCTCACACAGAGGCTTGCTAACAGATTAGCGAAATTTTTTTTTTTATTATTTTGTAATTTACTTTAGAATACAAGGAGTACTTGTCTACTTAGCACATAGATATACACAAGCACATCTCTGCAAAATAAAGATTTTTTCCCCCTTTCTGCAATTCTTTTCTCCCGTTATGTGTCTTTTGTATTTTTTTTCCGTCCTAAAATAGCTTGGTTTATTTCCACATTCAATGGTAAATCCAGATTGTAGTTAAAACTCACCAAACCACTTCCCTATCCTAGCTTAGGGGCATGCAGAGACGCATAATGAACCTTCCATTCCAAGCCAAGCTCCTTTAATGTGTCAATGTGTCAACAATTTAAAAGGTACAAAGTGATTAGGGTACAATGTGAAAAGCTTTTGGCAAATCCTGACAAACTAATCCTTTTACAAGACTTGGACTAAATAAATGAGAAAATCCCAGTCCTCTGTGCTTCTTTTAAAATGGTTCATCAGCTGATTTAAATTCACAACACCAACTTTAATTTATTTCTGTCAAAGAATTTAGTTTTTAAGAAGAAAATGTCGTTATAAATAAATGTGGAAAATAGTCATTTAAATAGTCAAAAAGGTATGCATGTAAGCAGAAGGTATGTAAGGAGAATTAGCTAATTTTTGTCTTTCACAGAAAAGTTCGTAAATTGACCTGCGCTACCTTCTAAACCCTGGGGATTGAGACTGTAGCTCCTTAACAAGGGGAACTGAAAGTGCAACATCTCAAGCAGGGAGACTGAAAGTGTTAGGGGGACTGAGACTGTACCTCCTAACCAGGGAAATTTAATTAACACTTGGCCTGGTCATTAAATTTTCTTTGACCAAGGTCTGAATTTTATATTTGCGTTAGGATTAATCTTTCTCTCGCTCTCTCTCTTTCTCTCTCTCTCTTTCTCTTTATTATATAGTCATTCTAAGTCCATAAAAAAAATAAGCAATATAAAATTTCCGTTGCATTCAATAACATTTATTGTAAATTTTTGGTTACTACATTAAACACGTGGACAGGTTCATCTTTGACGGTTTTTATATTTCCTTGTATTTATATAGAAAACAAAAAACAATATTTAATCAATCTTCGGTAAATCTTTATTTGCATGATGCTGATTCTAATACATTTTGACTTGAAAAACGAGCAAGTCTTGGTTTACGAGTACCGAGTATCATGTATCGCACATGGCCTTCTTGTTTTGACGCCAAGCGTCAGTCACAACTGAGCCAAGGTTTTTTTTTTCTCTCTCTTGCGCTGCGGAATTGTGGGTAATCGTCTCCCCTGCTGGGTCTTAGTGCGCGTCTCTTACTGGTATAATCAACATCTGTGCACGCGTTACTGTTTACTATAACACTGTGACCACGTGTGTGTGGAAAACATATTTTATTTTGTGTTTGTAAGCATGTGTGCACGCGTGTGAAGCAAAAGAAAGTCTTATTAGAGAGGTTAAAAATTCATTTTCTCCCTCTCTGTTTCAGCCTGTCAGGTCGGTATATACTCTCTCTCTCTCTCTTTCTCTCTCTCTCGCCTTTAAAACCCTCTCTGCTTCACACACACACAAACACACACACACACTCTGCTCTACATAGAAACACTGTTCTGTCACAATTCTTTTCAAAGGTAAGGTGCAGTTTCGTTTGTTTGTTTTACGTTATAGCAGTGATTCCGTTAGTACGCGCTTACACGAGTGTCATTAGCGATGTTCGTTAAAATTTTTTTCGACAAAACAGTATTTCTGTTAATGTGTGTACGTATGTGAAATTCAAATAAGAAAGGAGAAAGGTTTACTGTGTAAGATAAGAAGGGGCAGACAGGAGGGGCTGAAAGTAAGAGTCTCCCCACACACACATACACACCGCCTGCGCGCATAAGCGGAAACACTTATCTGTCAGGATTTTTTTCCCCCTTTTTTTTTTAAGTAAAAGTGCAGGTTAATTTGTTTTATTTTTTAAATTTTTTATTTTTTGTATAAATTTTTTTATGTATTTTTTTGGGGGGATAAACCATGCTGTGTCGCACTTTCATTTCCATTTCTTCCGCACACCCTGCCACATAAAGCTATTTACTTTTTAGTAGAGCCATAATAAAAAAATTGGTAAATTGATAAACTCGCTACGCTTAGCTTTCCACTGATGCCAACCAGCCAACTGACGCAACTTCAGTTCAAGTTGTTCGTATGCCAAAAATAGTAAGTTTTTTTTTTTTGTTCTTGCTAAATTTTGATTCTTAAGGCGAAAATTTGTAAGAGAGGGCATTCGTGTGGTCATTCGAGGCTGTGTTGTTGTGCACCCAAATATAGTGTAGTGTAATGTTTATACTTCATAATTATACAGTGAAACACTCACAGCAGCACTTTCCTAACACAATACACAGTGAAATAAACATTTCTACAAATTACAGTCATTCAATTGCATTTTCCTCATTATTCTCTGCTCTTTACTACGTACATTTGCACATGCAATTCAGCAGTAAAATGAGCTCGGCTTGTAGTAGGTGTACAGTAATATCCGTGTGATAGTAAGGAGGTCAGAACAGCTGGCTGATTTTACTGCAGTGACTCTGCAGCAGGAGAACTCCATAAAGGAGAGGTTAGTATGTAAACACCGGGCAGTTATTAGGCAAACTCCTCCACAGCACATTTCAGGAGAAATGACAATAACTAAAAATATGATTAGGTTTCTGTATAATTCTGCAAACATATCAGGAAGTCTGAGCTCATATTCAGGTCATGTTTACAGCACTAACCTTCCTCCAGGACTGTTATTCAGGACAAGACACAAAAACACAGTGTGGCTCCACAGCTGGACCTGGCACGTGCAGGCTACACTCTACATACCTCTATCTCATTACATAACACATGTAAAAAAAAAATGCTATTTTTATTATAAATACTCACCGACACGAGTGCAGGCAAACTTCATAAGCAGAACTTCCTCAACGTCAACCGCTGTACAGACACACAGAGACAGAGACAGAGAGAGATTGAAAGGGGGAAATAATGAGGAGAGTGTGTTTTTAGAAGTGGGCGGGGCTTAATCTCAGAGCGGCGCGTTTTTCAGTCACAGGACGTAGTCGCTCTGTGGCATGCTGGGAAATGTAGTTTTTTAGTGAAGGCAGAGTAAGCTATTTAAAGCTATAGGATGTGCCCTATTTAAAAAAAATTAGATAAGTTCTAAAAAAGTTTTAGAACTTATCTATCTATCTATCTATCTATCTGTCTCTTATTAAAGACTTTACTATTATTGTTGTTTTTCCATGATTAGACCAATTATGTACTAATTCTATATATCTATCTATCTTTTCATCATTTTTATTAGTATTATTACTATTATTGTTTTTTTCATGAACAGACTAATTACAGGTATGTACCAATTATGCCTATCTATCTATCTATCTATCTATCTATCTATCTATCTATCTATCTATCTATCTATCTATTAAAGTACAGAGCAAACATTACTACAAAGCAGTTTTTTGTTATTTATTCATATTGTCACCTTTAAGCTTTATCCATCTATATGCTTTTTATTATCTCTCTCTCTCTCTCTCTCTATATATATATATATATATATATATATATATATATATATATATATATATATATATATATATATATATTTACATTTACATTTACATTTAGGCATTTGGCAGATGCTCTTATCCAGAGCGACTTACAAAAAGTGCTTTAATGTTTACATAATTGGATACATACTTACACTGGGTTAACTAGGTTAATAACTAAGTGCCATTAGTCCAACACAACTAAGAAGAGTTTTTTTTTATTTATTTTTTTCGGGGGGGGGGGGGGGTTAGTCCAAGTACTGGAGAAACAGATGAGTCTTGAGTCGTTGCTTAAAGATAGTCAAAGTCTCTGATGTACGGACATCTAGAGGAAGTTCATTCCACCACCTAGGTGCCAGAACAGAAAAGAGCCTGGATGAATGCCGCCCTCGATCCCTGAGAGATGGTGGAATAAGGCGAGCAGTGCTGGAGGACCGGAGGGAACGTGGTGCAGTGCGTGGTGTAATTAGCGCAGAGAGGTAAGTGGGTGCTGGGCCATTTTTAGCTTTGTAGGCAAGCATCAGTGTTTTGAATTTGATGCGGGCAGCTACAGGAAGCCAGTGCAGGGAGCGGAGGAGTGGGGTGGTGTGGGAGAATTTGGGGAGGTTAAAAACAAGACGTGCTGCTGCATTCTGGATCAGTTGCAGAGGACGAATCGTGGACAGAGGCAGGCCTGCCAGGAGTGAGTTGCAGTAGTCCAGTCTTGAAATAACAAGGGACTGAACAAGCACCTGAGTAGCCTGTGAAGAAAGAAATGGGCGAATTCTTCTGATATTGTAAAGAAGAAATCGACAAGAGCGAGTAAGGTTAGCGATGTGTGGGGAAAATGACAAATGATTGTCCACGGTTACCCCAAGATTGCGGGCGGTGGCTGAAGGAGTGATTTGGTTGTTGTCCATGGATATCACAAGGTCTTGACCTGGAGATGAGTCACAAGGGATAAACAACAGTTCTGTTTTACTAAGGTTGAGCTTCAGCTGATGAGCAGCCATCCAAAATGAGATGTCTGCCAGACATGCTGAGATCCGGGTGGAAACCTGAGTGTCAGAGGGAGGAAAGGAGAGAACAAGTTGGGTGTCGTCTGCATAACAGTGGTATGAGAATCCATGCGATGATATAACCTTACCAAGAGACCGGGTATAGAGGGAAAACAGAAGAGGACCAAGTACTGAGCCCTGCGGTACACCAGTAGAGAGTCTACGTGGGGCAGATGTAGATCCCCTCCATGTTACCTCATATGATCTATCTTTTAGGTAAGAAGCAAACCATTGCCACGCTGTTCCACAAATTCCAAGGCTTGTAAGAATAGATAATAAAATCTTGTGGTTCACCGTGTCAAATGCAGCTGACAGGTCCAGGAGGATGAGGACATATATATATGTTTATATCTATCTATCTATCTATCTATCTATCCATCTATCTATCTATCTATATATATATATATATATCTATCTGTCTGACTTACTTGGTCATTTTCATCATTGTTATTAGTATTATTATTGTTTTTTTTCATAAACAGACTAATTACAGGTATGTACCAATTATGCCTATTTATCAATCAATCAATCAATCAATCTATCAATCTATCTATCTATCTATTAAAGTAACAGAGCAAACATTACTACAAAGCAGTTTTTTGTTGTTTATTTATTCATATTGTCACCTTTAAGCTTTATCCATCTATATGCTTTTTATTATCTATCTATCTATCTATCTATCTATCTATCTATCTATCTATCTATATATGTTTATATCTATCTATCTATCTATCTATCTATCTATCTATCTATCTATCTATCTATCTATCTTTCTGTCCATTCTTCTGCCCATCCATTTGTCTGTCTGTCTGTCTATAAAAAGTTCACCAGAACTTATTACAAATAATAGGTCTGAAAGTAGGTCCACTAACAATTATGTGTATTAAAAAGAAAGAAAATAAAAACTTCACTGCAATTCCTTTCCAGGAGAGACAATGTTCTTTTATATATTTTATATAAAAGATCACTGCGTAACAACGGCCAGCCCACTCCCATAATAGCAACAGAGATCAACCGATTGCTTTTAAACTTTTTAGATTTTAGGTTTGACAAACATACGTATATATATTACTGATACTGGTAGGAAATTTTGTCAAGGTAAGAAAAACATGATGGAACATCAGCATTGCTGATTTAACTTTGTGTCAGATTTTAAATGTCATCAGTGAGATGCGAAGAAGGACAGTGAGAGGAAGAAGAGGTGGAAGAAAACAGCAGAGAGGAAAAGTTAATTGGGAACAGGTGAACAGAAAATGTAAGTATATTTAAGCTGTATTTCCCCTCTCTAATGTTGAGGTCTCTGGGCATTTAGACATTTAGAAAGGAAGAAGATAATCTTTTGTCTGATGTGTTTTACAGAAACTTGGCTACATGATGGCAAAACTGATTCCAGCATTACAATAAACGGCTTTAGGGCCATACAAGAGGACAAGAGGCGAGACAAGCAGTATGTGAAAAGGAGGAAGGCTGACTGTTTATATATTGAGAACATGCCGTGCCATCTGGGTCATGTAACTGTTAAATAACCACAGTATTGGAATGTTGGCTGCGGGGCTTTGCCCATATTATACAGTATACCCAGTTCTCTCATGCCATTTTAATCACCATTTACATTCGTCCATCTGCTCACGCTGCTGGCACAAGTGCCATTATATGCTCAGTCATAGCCAAACCTCAGACCCGCCACCCCAATACCTTATTCTTCATTTCTGGAGACTTTAATCATGTGTTGCTCATTAGGGCACTTCTCACCTTTATGCAGATTGTAGATTGTCACACCAGGGCTACAAACCTCTGGTGCAGAGGCAACCAGCTACTGTCAGAAATGTGAGAAGGTGGTCTGAAGAAGCCAATACTGATCTGAAGAAAGGTTTGAGGCTACAAATTGGGAGGTATTCTACGAGCCACATGGTGAGAACACTAATGACCTGACTGATTACATAATACATCAGTTTTTGGGTTGATACCCATGTACCCCTTTAAAAAGAATTTGCTGATTCCATAACAAAACCCTGGATCACAGCCTACTGATGATGGACTGATGATGTGCATTAACATTTTTTGGAGCCTCAAAAGGATTTACAACATGGTACAAAGTCCTCCATACACATGAAACGACCACCATTCCAGTGAAATTATTACCTTTTCAGCGGATCAAGTAAGGAGGGAACTGAGCACACAAAGGCTGTGGGGCTGGATGGAATCAGCCTGTGAATACTAAAAGCCTCCTAGTCTGCGGCTAGAGAAGGTCCATGTGCTATGGTAAACATCCTGCTTAGTCCCAGTACCAAAACTAGCACACCCCATGTGTCCTCAGTGACTACTGGCCATGTGAAAAACTAATCCTTAAATCCCCTCGACAACTAGCGAAGCCCTCTCTTGACCCCTTACGGTTTGCCTGCAGTCTTGTATTTGGAATTGATGATGACATCACACATGATGATGCATTATCTAGAAAATTTAAACAAATTTATCTTCACCAATATGTTGGATAAAATAATTAATCATATGTTCCCATCAAAGACTGAAACATTTAATATGGCTACAAATTCCATTATCAAAAGATATTTTTTTTTTTTTGCAATGTTATAGCCAGTTAAAGTTTGATAAATATGAAACTACACTAACAGAAAACAGTGAGCTTTTTAATCGATGAACCTTATTAGTTGGCTGTGGTTTGGGCAGCCAGCCAACAGGGGACACTGTAAACAATGCAAGGGAAAGAAAGAGAGAGAAAGAGAGAGAGAGAGAGAGAGGGGTGTGTTTGTGCGAATGTATTTCGAAAAATAAGTATATCATGAAAAAGGTTTTTTTTTCTTCGTAATTTACTATAAAAAGTGAAAGTCTTATATATTCTACATTCTTTAAATTAAAGTGTAACATTTCAACCCTTTTTAAATATATATATATATATTGATGATTATGACTTATAGGTTATGAAAAAAAATACAGAATCCTAAAATATTGGAATATTTTACTTCCAGTTCAAATTAAATTTCTATTTGTACAATATAAATATCATGTATCTCTAAGTCTAGTTCAGTATGCTCCTTGTGCATCCATCTATGTATCCACCATTTATAATGCTTATTTTGCATAGGGCCATGGAGTGTCTGGATTACAAATACAAAATACATTTTTTTAAATAAATACAAAATACAGTGGTT
Organism: Clarias gariepinus; assembly: GCF_024256425.1. Taxonomy (NCBI): domain Eukaryota; kingdom Metazoa; phylum Chordata; class Actinopteri; order Siluriformes; family Clariidae; genus Clarias; species Clarias gariepinus. The sequence continues at coordinate 24,483,800 of NC_071118.1, read as the reverse complement.
TTATTTATTGAGGTAAAAAAAAAGCTGTAAAAATTGTTACCCCTAACCTAATAACTGGTTGTGCCACCCTCAGCAGCAACAAATGTAATCAAGCATTTGCAATAACTGACAATGAGTTTTTTACATCGCTGTGGAGAAATTTTGACCCATTTTTCTTGGCAAAACTGATGGCCAAACACTCTCCGCAGCCCATTACACCACCAACAACATTTTTGACCGTTAACTAGCAACAGTGAACAATCAAAAATATTGGTGTTAGTGTGATGGTATGTTTATGTCAGATGTGACGAGACACGTACTGTACCTTCCAAAAACTTATGAAAAAAATATTTGGGTGGAAAAATTTGTCTCATCAGTCAACAAAATATATGCCACATGTTGTTGATGTTTTTTTTCTTTTTCGTATTGCTGAATCATGAACACTGAACTTAACTGAGGCAAGTAATGCCAGCAGTTTTTTAGATGTTGTTCTGGGTTCTTTACGAGCTCCTGGATGATTCCACGTTGTGCTCATGAAGTTTTCTCCATTTGTGGATAATGGCGCTTTTACTTTCTTAAGATCATGCCATGATGTGTTGCTTTTTGAGATCTTTTAGCATGCTTCACTTTGTCAGACAGGTTTTATTTAAGTGATTTATTGATTCAACAGGTCTGGTAGTAATCAGGTCTGGTAGTGTGTCAGGTGCAATTTAATTAAACTTTCCAAAACTCTTAGTTAATTTCACTATTTAGCTTTGTTCACCAGGTAGGTTTGGACAGCTTTTTCTTAAAAAGCTTTTTTAATAAATAAAATGACTGGAGAGAGACTGGGGAGACAGTAGCCTTGAATGGAAAGTGCTGATAAAACAAAAGTTTTAATATAACCAGAGTGAGGATAATTTGTGACGCATCTTTGTACTTTTGGGTCCCTTAAACTGCAGTTCAAAAACACAATTTAAATACTATCATCATCACTGAGATTTCTATCAAATAATAGACAAGAACAAATTCTTATAGCCAATCATAACACAGATGGCAGGATTTCTTAGCCAAGCTAATAATGGAGCTTCCCATCCAGATGGATATCTGCTGTGCTGCGCTTCCAGCACTGCATGCAGTGAAATGGATGTAGGAGCTCCTGAACAAGTAAGTGGTGCTCGCCACTCAGATATTAGTGATAAGCTGCCATTAGTGAGATCTCCTGCACCAATACTCCAATCAAGTTAAGTTCCAATTTTTATTAACTTTGTTCTGTTAACCCTGTTATGCTTTCTGAGAGCCCTATTAGCCATATTATGCTTCCCGAGAGTGATGTTAGCCACGTTATGACATCTGGGACAGAACATGCTTCCTGACAACCCTGTTAGCCATGATTTGTTTACTGTTAGCCGTGTAAGCCCTGAGACACTGCCTGAAACCTCTGACCTGCTCCAGAGATACCCTCCTGGATTTGATGATATCATGCTCACTCTGCCACTTGGGTTTAAGGACCCCAAAGCTAAAGCACATTCCAGCCACAGCCCTGCCAGGATTCAAGAACGGTTATAATAGGATCTACTGTAGCAGGTTTTGTTGGTAAAATAGAATTATGTTAACATATTATAATATTTAATTATAAATATACAATTCTAATATTCAATACACATTTTCTTTGACGAAGTAATATGATTGGACAAGAGGCATTCCACGAGTGGTGTTAACAGAGCATAACAGCACTGGGGCATTTAAATATATGTATCATTTTATGTAACAGGCTTTGTTGTACACCAGTATGGGTAAAAGTTGGCACAGTCCATAGTACTGGCAAGGGGGGGAGGTCAGTTTCCTGCCAAATATATATATATATATATATATATATATATATATATATATATATATATATTTGTTAATATTTTAGTTGAATATATTGTATATATTAATTAATTTTCTAAATTACAATGTTTCTGTCCAGCGGGTTAGAGACCAAACAGTGATCTAAAAATTTTAACAGCTGATAAAAATGCCTGGTGAGATATGTTTTCACGTACTGCCCTGGGTAAAACCTATCTGCATACCTACATGTTGACCGGAGCACTAAAATAAGCTCAGCTTGTAGCAGATGTACAGTAATATCCAAGTGACTGTAAGGAAGTCAGAACAGTTGGCTAATTTTATTGCAATGACTGTGCAGCAGGCTGCTTTAGAGAACTCCATGAAGGAAAGGCTGGTATGTAAACCTCAGACAGTTATTATCCGACTCTTCTACAGCACATTTCAGAAAAGCAGACAACAAATAGGTTATAAAAATACAATCAGGATGTATAAATTCTGCTAAGATATCAGGAAGTCTGAGGATCTGTGCTCATAATCAGAACATGTTTACACCCTAACCTATCTACCAGACAGTCATTCAAAACAAGACACGAGAAAACAAGGCACATGCAACCCACTTTACATATGTCTGCCTTATCATGTAACCCAAGTCAAAAAAATTATTTGTAATTATAAATACCTACCGACACGAATGCAGCAAGACTCCTAAGCAGACTTACTACATATCCAGCTGCTCCCCTGTAGCACGCTGGGAAATGTAGTTTTTCAGTCAAGGCAGTGTTATTTATTTATTTTTTAACATTGTTATTGTTGTTGTTAAAAGTAGTATCTGATGCTGTTTGTTTGTGTACAGTGAAACCTTGGATTACGAGCATATTTCGTTCCGAAAGTGGGCTCGTATTTCAAAACACTCGCAAATTAAAGGAAATTTTCCCATAAGAAATAATAGAAACTCAAATTATTCGTTTCACATCCCAAAAAAATAAATACATGAAAAACTAATTAATACAAAATAAAAAGTAAAAATACATTTTCTTTACCTTTAAAAAAAGTGTTTCCGTTTATGCACGCAGGCGGTGTGTGTGTGTGTGTCTTTGTGTATGTGTGCAAAGCTAAAGTAAGAGGAGACTCTTAAGTTTCAGCCCCTCCTGGCTTTTTTCTTTTTCATCTTACACAGTCAATCGCCAATGACACTTGTGTGAGCGCATACTAACGGAATCACTGATATAAAGTAAAACAAACAAACAAACAAAAGAACTTACACTTTACCTTTAAAAAGAATCGCAACAAAGTGTTTCTGTGTAGAGCAGAGTGTGTGTGTGTTTGTGTGTGTGTGTGTGTGAAGCAGAGAGGTGCCGCTTCACACATACACACACACACACACACACTGAAGGCAAGAGAGTGTGTGTGAACCGGCATGATGTCAAATTACGCGTGTGCACACATAACGACAGGCTAAGGGGGGAAATGGATTGTTAACCTGTAGCGCAGCCACATAAGGGGGTTGGTTTTAAAGGCCAAATAAAAAATAAAACCACCGGGCCTTATGAGCGACCCTGCCATGGTTTATTTTGTCTCCAAGAAGGCTCTCGCGAGCATGCATAGTTATGGCGCAAGGGAACCGCGATGACGTGTCGGGTCACTTGTTCCGGTATAAAAGCGGAACCGGCAAAGCACACGGCGTGGAGAGACAAGGAGACAATGTGCTGGTTGTGTAAGAGAGAGAGAGCTAGTTGGATGCTTCCCAAGGAATACCTTTCCCCTGTGGATTATTCTTTTGTGGACACCTACTATACTGTACTCCTCTCGTTCCGTTATCTCGTGCTCCCGGATTAAACATCATATACCGGTGGGACCGAGACATCTCTCCCTGCCACCATTACACACACATTACAATAACACAGACATTGGACTTTTATACATGCACACACACTCACACCTTTTTTCTATTAGTGTATATTTTGTAAATATTGGTCTTTGGCGCACCTTTGTATTTTGTTTTTCTGTTTCACTTAATACACTTTGGGTTTGCCTTGAGATTGTTGTTGTTGTCGCGTGTCTTTACTTCCTCCGCGAAGTTTGCGCAATACCGGAAGTAATCTTTATTAGCCCGTATTTAGATCCTTAACACCATATTAGTGTAACTAGCTTAAATAATAAAGCCGAGCATTACATATTGGTGGCCCGTACAGGGAATGTGCGTTTAAAACCTCTCTAGTAAAGTACTCTAAAAGTACACGCACGCTGTAAACATGGGGTCCTCGAACACAGGGCGGTTGTACGAACACAGAATCCTTAATCCCCAACAGTGGTGCAGTGCCAGGAGGGCATGGCTTAGATGGCATAGGGTGTGGCACAGGATGTGGCACAGGCGGAACAGAGTTCTTGGAGCAGACTTGACCCTCAACAGGCTTCTTAGAGCAAACCAGGCCCACGACAGGATTCTCAGAGCAGGTTGCGTGCTCAACAGGGTTCTTAGAGCAGACTGGGCCCCCAACAGCATTCTCAGAGAAGACTAGGCCCGGACACTGGAATCGACATGGTGAGCCCTTACCATGGCTAACAGGTTAACAAGGCCTTCCACAAAGTTAACGCGGCTAACAGGACTAACAGGGCCTCCAATAAGGCTAACAGTACTAAGATCCAAAAAAATAGGACTTGTACTGGATGCTGAAGCTTTGCTTAGTTGCCACCATATTGAGCTGCTTGATCTGTTTTTTTAAGTGCTGTTCCTTACTCCACCAGCTCATGCATGAACTCCCTTGCATGCCAAGCCAGAAGGACAGCAAGACATATGTCCATCTGGATGGTGAGGTTCTCTGCTTGCTCCTAAATGGCACACATCCATCTCTGATGGTCATCTCTGATGGTCTTCATCAGAGAAGCTGGTAAACGTAGAAGAAGAAGCAGGATGTTGCACTTTGTGTCACAGTTGAATGTAAATACATTTCTGGGGAGGTGCATATCAGACTATGGTATAAGTAGCTATATAAGACCTATGGCGTAAATTTGACGGATAAGAATACAGTACCAGTCAAAAATCTGGAGACACCAGTCAAAAATTTAATACAAGTTTGGATTCGTTTTCAATCTTTACCGACAATAGTGATTTTTTTTTCAAAATTATGAAATAACACATATGGAATTAAGTCACAACACCAACAGTCAGTTGTTATTTTAAAGTCAGCTGTTCTGGAACAGGTCTTGCAAGAACAGTATCGTCAGGTTCATTTGCAAAACCCATCAAGCACCATGAAGACCATCTCAGGAAAGCAAGACCAAAACTTACCTCCGCTGCAGAGGAGAAGTTCATTTAGAGTTACCAGCCTCAAACATCACATCAACTAACAGCACCTCAGATTAGCGCCGTTATGAAGGCTTTACAGAGCAAGTAGCAGACATATCCAAATATCAACTGTTTAAAGGAGATTATTGCATATTTTAACTGTTTTCAGTATTAATTTACAATGTAGAAAGAAATAAAATTCATGATAGACCATGGAATTGGAAGGTGTGTCCAAACTTATGTCTAAATCAGCCTTTGATCATTGGCTGTGTGTTTATTGGGCAGCCACTCAGTTTGCAGTGTGTAAGGAAAATTTTCAGAGTTGTTATTCACTATGATATTTCTGTCATTTTGTTTGTCTGTTGTTTTTTTGTTTTTTTAACTGAGCAGCAAAAGGTCTAAGGTACCAGTAGAGAAAAGTCAATTAGAAACCTTAGGCACATTGGCACTTGGCACAGTATCACAGTGTGGTTGCAGCCACATGATGAGAAGTTTAAAGTAGCTGCGGGTGACTTGGAGACTGTTTTGGTTAAGGCAAGCAGGATGGAGCCTAATGTGTGGCTTTTGTACTGAAGGCTTATGCTGATAAATAATAAATTATTTAGCTATAAATAAATTAAATAATAAATCAAAAAGTATTTAAATTGAATTATTGAATTGAACTTAATTGTAGTTCTACCAACTTTCTTATCCCTTCGTATCCCTTTCTTTCTTATCTCATTACCATCATTGCTTCACCATTAGTGGAATGAATAGTGTTGATGTTACTATAAAATCTTTATTTAATAAGGTCATCCTTTGATATTGTCAAAAAGAAAGAAACAAAAAAAAAAAAACAGGACAAGCAGGTGCCAATGTGAAGAACATGTGACAATTTTACAGATTGTAGTTCAATGCCATGGATCCCTCGATATAATTTAATAAATAGCTCTTATGTGGGTAGTGTTCCCAAACCCCACTAGCAAGCTTAATTTCTGCACCCTAGTTTTTCCTAAGACCCTGTCTGTGGCCATGCTTGTGATAGAATCAGGCTTGCAGTCAGTGTTAAATTGAATTAGTTTAATAGGTTCTTTTGGGTTGTGTGTTTGTTGAGTTTTGTCTATGAGGAAAATGTTCATATGCTTAATAATGTCCCTGTATTTTTATTTTTGAAAGATGCTAGCTGGCTTAACCGGAAAATAATTTATTCTTGGTGTCAAATATGTTGACCGATTGACCTGTAGAGTGTAGACACACAAGGGTGAGTCAAAAATTATCCTCACTGAGTGTTGAATTTATTTGAATTAACATTTAGAGAAACAAATACATACTTTTTTTTTTTTTTTCATTTTTATAATCTCCTCTCACTTTTCAATACACTTTTTCATCGGTCAATAAATTTTTCCTCAATAAGAAATGTTAATGATCTTATGTCATTAAGTATTATTAGGCATATTAGGTATAACAACTAATATGTTGTTATGTTGTTATTATATAACAATGTGGAAAGTTAAAACATTGAATGAATAAATAAATACAACAATATAAGATTCAGAAACCGTTCTTTATTCATAAAAGTACACACACAACAAGTAAAATACAATACAACACAACATACGCAGCAACGTCGTGTAGGACAGTTTTCTTAATCCATCTCTAGCATTCAGGCCTTGTCTCCTTGTTCTTACTGCTGTTTATTTTTCACAATGGCTTTAAGTCTTGCATAGAAATTTCCAAAGTTCTGCAAAAACAACAATCAAAAAAGTTTTCATAGTAGGATCACATAATGTATGTTTAAAAGGGTTTCATCATGGATTGTGGAACAAACCTGAATTGCATAGAACACTAATCCTAAGTACCCAGCAATACAGCCACCGAGGAAGAGATCAAATGCAGCAGGCTTCACCCTAATGAAGGAAAATGTGATGATTTTTCAGGAATTTTAGCTTCTCTCATTGGAAATAGTAACAGATAAGACTTTTACAAATCAAACCTGTACATCATCATTTGCTGCTTCATTTGATCGAAGAACGTAATGTCAGGATCCCTGGCAAGGAAACGGTGGGGGGAAAATCAAATGCATGAATTAACACATAAGTACACAAACTTTTTCAGTATTTTGTTAGTCACAATACCTATATTTTCTTTGTCAATTAAATGAGTAAGAAAAAAATTAGGTCATGCAACATGATATAAAGCTTAATAAATGTTATAGCACATGCCAAATGTAATCTGAAAACTAAGCATGTACATTGGGAATCTGATGCCACAAAGACCAAAAAACTACAGGGGTTAAGGTATTGGACTATAGTTCAGAAGGTCCCAGGATCAAATTCCACGACCATCAAGTTGTCCCTGGATGGCCCTTGAGCGAGGCCCTTAACCCGCAACTGCTTAGATGTACAGTATATTGAGGTAATAATGTAAGTTGCTTTGGATAAGGGCGTCTGCCAAATGCCCAAATGTAAACCATCTAGAACTTTTTAAGAGTATCAGACAGATTATGTGACTAGTGCATCAGGAGGTGGGATTAAAAAACAAGCAACAAACCAAAATTTTAAAAAGTTCAAAATTCAAAATTTTGGAAATGTATTTTTTTATTTTTTACTAGGCAACTATAAATAAATATCTAATATCCCAGTCATAAAATATGTTGGTCTTCAGCACCAGGTCTACAGATTTGTGTGTGTGTGCGTGCATGTGTGTATATATACAGTACCTGTGGTCCTGACGGAAATTGTGTCTGTAGACGTGTTGAAGATGCCGTCTGAACTCCTGCTCCAGGCTGCTGATGAGAAGAGTGTGCTGTGGTTCCGTGTCCATCAGCTGAGTGGCTCGAGGCACAGAAGTCAACATGGTCATCAGAGCAGATAAACGACTGTCTAGGACATCCTGCAAGATAAAAGGATTTTTTTTCATGTCAAAAAACTTTCTTCTGTTACATTGACACTGGAGACTCTTTCAAGATAAAATAAAACAAAGCATTTCCTTACAGAAAGCTTCACCACTTCACAATATAAGCCATTTATTCCTTTAGTCTCTTCATCTATAGTTATTACAGAATTGACAATGCATTAGAATTAAAGCATTAATATAAACCTTCCTATAAATCTCCTGATTGTGTCACGCTTTATTACAATGTTTCCCTTATGTGTGTTGCATTACGTCCATAAAGGTTAATGGCTGAAAGCCTTAATAGAATATTAATTCAAGAACTCTGTCAGTGTCCTTCTTGTCAAGGATCACTACCGGTGACGAAAATATATGAATTTATAATCTATACGGCTTAGTCTGTATATAGGTTCGCAACGGCCTGGAGCGTATCCCAGGAGCACAAGGCGGGGCATAACCAAATGTGCATGAGGAAACCAGAGCACCCTGGAGAAACCCACCAAGCATAGGGAGAGCCTGCATGTGGGAATAGAACTCTCAACCCCGGAGGTGTGAGGCCACAGTGCCAAACACTACACCATGTTAAATTCATCAACAGTACTGTGCAAAAGTAATGAGCCACCACTTTTTCTTCATATTTAAGTATGTAAAGAAATGGGAACAAATGTTTTACTATTGTGACAGACTGCAAAGTGCCTAAAGATACAATTGTTAAATTTGATTGTTTATGTAATCATCCTTATTATTAGCGACCACATTTTTCCTCTCGTCCGTTCCAACACCTCAGCATTCCGCATCACCAGTATACTAACCACCAGACTGATCATTAAAATTTTTCGTCATCATCAAAAAAAAATTATCATTCTAATCTCAAATCTCATCATCTAGCATCATCTCTTAAGCTGCTCAGGGACAAAACTTGCCAAAAATGAGAGCCAAAAAAGGCATTTAGGGGGCTTGGAGAGCTAATCCTCAAGACTAGATTTAAAACAATACAAAAAAAAAAACATTTTTGGCAGCAACATCCAGTATAAAGAATTGTGGGGTTACTTAAGACTTTTGCACAGAACTATACAAAAAACAATAAATAAATAAATAAATATGTCATACCAAACTGCCCTTGAACACTTGCAATTCTTTTGGAGAACCCTGTGTCATAAAATAAATTAAGTAGCTGGTAAGTGACCACCTCTTCTATTTCATTATTCGAGGAATAAAAAAAAATATATATTGTCTCACCTTGTCTGACAGATCATACATGTACCTCACCAAGGCTTCAGCAACAATAACCGTGTTACGTTTCAGTTTTCTGATGTCCACTTGAGACCTACAGTGTGTGTATATATAAGGCCAAAAGCTAACAGATCTATTATACATTATAAATAAATTTTTATTATGTATATACTATTAAACCTTATTCTGCTAAATATGTTTACATCGTATCAAGGATAGAACCCCGACGCTCTGATCTACTGTCCTGCAGGTGAGACAGAGTGAATCCTGGGATGTGTCTCATTCCATAGTGCTCGTGCTCCCATGCTAAAGTAGAGTCTTGTAAGTTGATCTTCTTGTGTACAGTTCCAAACCTTACCCATGGAAATCTGGATGAGATCACCTGCAAGAAAAAAAAATTATAATATGGTTATGTTGCTTTATGGTCAAGGTTTAAAAATAGATGATTTTGTACTAGATTTGGCCTAACTTCCTGCAGTTGCTGGATGAAGTTAAACTGAGGTGTCTCTGGTTTTGGCGGTCGAGAAACATGGAGGAAAAGTTCATCACCAGAGCCAAGTGAGTCCAAACAGAGGACGAAGGCCACATTATCATGCAGGAGACTGGATTCTGTGTAGTAGAGGGACACTTGTGTTGGACATATAACTTTTTTGACCAGCTCACCAAGCAATCCACCAAGAACACTTTGTAGTCCAACTAGGGACCGTGAAAGCCAACGGTGACCATTGAGTTTATCACCATTTTCACAACAGTGATAGGACCAACCACAACATCAGTTAGAATAATCTGCAAGTCATTGGACTCAGGGAGAAAACTGGAGTTTTCCACCAAGCCACCAAGCACAGGGAGAACATTCAAAACCTATGTACACTGACCTCGAGGCGGGAATCGAACCCGGACCCTGGAGGTGCAGCCTCAAGGCTACAGTACTAGCCACTATGCCACTGTGCTGCCATATTGAACACTCATTCCTATAATAACCTCTAAAGCTCTCATGATGGCCAAACACAGCAGCCATCCAGCCATCAGGTCACCAACCTGCATGGTCCATGTTTTCAGCCAACCAGTGTTTGGTGCCAATGAAGTTATATTTCCCTCCACCAGTAAGAGAGAAAAGGAGGTGAAACCTATAAACAATACAAACACAGATCAAAATGAATGGCAAAAAACCTGCAAGAAGTATCTATCAAAGTGTTATTTATTTAAGATGTGATTAAATAACAGCTTGTAAACTTTTCTACTGTGTTGTATCTTTTCCCAGACTAGTAATGGACCAGGAACTTACTGTGCTTTGTTGCGGGCATCACTGTAAAGTCTTTGAAAGAGTCTAGCAAGTTCTAGCAGCATGGTGACACCACTGGCATTCGAGTCTGCTCCATATGACAGCCACTGGAAAAACATACAGGCTATACATGCATAAGGAAAATTAGGTACAGCAACAACATAACCATCATCATCTGACTTTATACAGTACTACAGCAGCTTTGACAGTGGTTACAACTGCAAAGAATAGTGTAAATGAATTTGGTTATATTAACACTGAAGGGCAATGCCAGTTGAGTGAGCACTTGAAAGAATATGCATAACTATACTATGTATCAAAAATGTTATTATACATGTACAAAGGGGGTATCAAAAAGTTTCGAAATTAGCCTGCCAACAGCGTGCAGCACAAGGCTGCACATACAGTAACAGAGAGCACTGATCATTGTAAGTCAGTGTGCCAAAAGACATCATTCTGTATAAACTGGGTTTTGCAACTAATGCTACTGTCAAGTTCGTTCCCAGTCTGCTGTTCCCAGTGTGCTGTGCATGATTCGTCCTTCATGTTGAGGATCATTACTAGTGACGAAACTTGGGTGTATGACCCTCAGAGAGACAGAGAGTCTTTACAGTGGAAGAGCCCATTATCCTAAAAGCCGAAAAAGGTGAGGCAGGTCTGCAGCTTAACTAAGTGCATGCGCATTGCCTTTTTAAAGATTTGCGGCATTGTGCAACGAGAATTCTTCCGCAGAGGCCAGACTTTCCTTAGTGGATTCTTGTAAACAGAGCTAACGGTTTGATATCGAAACTTTGTGATACTTCTTTGTACTACTAATTTAAAGATGAGTACAGTAATGCCCTGATTGTGTGTAGATTTTTTTTTAAATTAGTAATCAAGGCTTACCGGAGCAAGGCCAAACGAGTCATAATGGGCGGTGATAACAATTGTGGGTGGCTCCTCTCCAACTCCAGGAAGCACACCCTTGGAATAAAAAAATTTCTCATTCTCACTCTGACAGGTCACAATTCACTATTTAAGTAATGTTTTTCCTCATTAAGGCAGTCCATTAATCTCACCTCTAATGTAATGATAGAGTTGTCAGTAATGGCCTTGATGGGGGAGTTGTTGTTTACCAAAATTTGAAAGGCAGTAGTTGTGACCATACTACGAAGAACTAAAATATGAAAAAAAGCAACAGAATCAATACAAATAATTCAAGTGGAAATGTTTTGTTTTTTATCAGAGGGGTTGTAACTGCAGTCCATACATATATTAAACCACAAATGTAATACAAATCTACAATGTAAATATAATGTATATATAAATATACTCTATAATGTAAAACTACTACAAAAGCCACCAATCCTATAAATGCAATACAGGTATTCTTTTAAAATTGCTAATGAATTTGGCTCTTACAACCCTGACTAATTCCCCAGTCCCTGATGAAAAAATGCATTCCCATAATATGATGCTACCACCACCATGCCTCATAGCAGGTTTAGCGTTCTTTAGTTGATGAGCAGTATTATTTTAGCCAAACATAGTCAGTCAGTTTGGTCCAATCACAGAAGAGGATCATTTTACAGATGTTCCATGAACATGAAATTTGTATTCATAAATCTATGGGTCAGTTGTATTTATGCATATGTATGATCATTCTAAATGGACTAAAACCATCTGGACTGAACTTATGCTCAATAAGTAAATATGTTTAATGCCAACATTTCCAATTGTAAGTTATCGTTTGCACGTTATAAAAATATCTGCTTGATTGCATGTACTGTAACCTACAGTACATGAACTGGAACAATCCATGCCTCAGAAGTCCTATCCTATTATACCTATTTGGCATATCACACCATTTTATATCTCTGATGTTCAGACATTGTCATGTAAATGGCATTATAAAGCCATTTAAAAAATCATTAGCTCAATTTCCAAATAAAAGTTAAGCTATCAAAAACTTCCAAACATTTAGCAAGCCAGCCAGGATATAAAAAAGATTAGCTAAGGGTTAAGATCCTTTTCAAGCTGTCAACATTAAATAAGAAAATTCAAGAGGGGAATGTAGGCTAGGTTTATACTGTCGGTTAAATGTGACTTGATTAATTTTTGAATTATACGTGACACATATCGGATATGTTCTATGTCCATGTAAACAGGAAAAAAACGCATGCATTCCGATATTTCGAGATCGATTTCAGGCCTTCTTCATATGTGGAAATAAATCAGATATAAATCAGATATGTGCTAATGCGATTGTCGTGTAAACAGACAGATCAGATTTTCTTAGGCATTGTGTTCTGTAAATCATTAAAACTGCGACTTCTTTGATGTTTATTGACGTAATGTTATTCTCCGGTGAAAGCGCGTGTGGAATGATAACATCGCAGGTGACATGGAAGAGGAAAAGGTCCCCCTGCCTTGTGTTAATGCTTATTAAGGCTAAATAACATCATTAGTAACAAATAACAAAATCAGTATTTGGTGAATGTAACTCATGCACAGGCTACAATTTGTTTTTTCCCTCCTCCTCCCATTTCAAAACCATGGTGACGTTTTGCAAACTTTGCATATATCGCAGGGCTAGCATCAAGCATATTTCGCCTTCGTCCATCTTTGCTAGTGTGTAGCGCAAGAACCTCCCTTTACGTATGCGCGGATGGTATGGCAAGTGTAAACACTTGAACCGGAATATGTGTCATAGATGAAAGAACGTGTAAACAGACTGTCAAAAAAATCAGAATTGTGCATCAAGACCGGCAGTGTAAACAAGGCTTTTGATAGCTTTACCTATCAGATCAATTCCCTATAAGATATCATTCACTTAAAATATTTATGCCATCAAAAGTATGGACTAACACAAAATCCTAGCAGCTGACAAGCAGACAGGATACTACAAAGACATGGATTGGACTCCTCTCACCCCTAATCAGAATAGAGGTGGACTTGGTGGCTGCTGCATGCTTCACTTCTGCATACATATATAAAAGCTGTTCATCCTCAGGGACCACATAAACAGGCATGAGGGTCTCCATCTTTAGAACCTCAGACTCTGTAACCATGAAACCCTGGAAATGAGATAAGAGGAAAGATTTTTAAACCAGGAGCTCAATAAATGACATTATAGGCAGATGAAAAATTAAAGATAGTGTATTATAAGCTCTTACAATACACTATCTTTAATTTTAAATTTTCCTTAATTTTCCTATCCTCATTTGGTGAGCTCCTGGCTTAAAAATCTTTCCAAATAAACAAAATGCTCCAAAGCAAGGCAAAACGGAGCAAAATGCTCCAAAGCAAGGCAAAACACCCCATGTTTAATTATTTATCTATAACAGCACATCCTACAGTCTTATATCAAAGCAATTTACTAACAGTTATTCATATAAATTATTTGTATTTAACTATTTATAGTTTTACTGCATTTTATGTGGTGGAAAACCAATGATAGTTGGTTACTTACCTGTATGTTGTGTTTTTTAAAAGCCTCTTTCCACCAAAAAATAATAAACATCTCCTTAACTTTACCGTATTCACATTTTTATTTTTCACTCACACATTCTCTATACCGCTTATACTGTACAGGGTCATGGGAAAGAATAAAGAAGAACCAGAAAGTGGACATTTAGCCAATCATAAAACAGTATTATAATATTTGTAACCACCTGGATGACATCCTCAGGTACAGTAGAGATGTTTTGAGGTATCAGTATGAGCAGTGCAGCAGCATTCTGCCTCTTAGACTCTAGAAAGCGTTCTATTGTGAATTCAGACAGCTTCATGATCACACAGCGTCTGGTCAAACTCAAATCGTCTGGTGAACGTGCTTCAGCAACCACCATGGCACCCTGACAACCTGGTAAAAAAGCATGATATTACCATTGACATAACATGTTTATAATAGAGATTAATCAAAAAGAATAAAGAAAACATACTCTCATAGTGTAGTAAACAGCTCACAGCATATAGTTATTTTTCATAATGACAGAAATGTTGTGCAGAATTTTACAATTAACAATACCACATGGATGTTCTTATGCTAATGTGAAATCCAAAGTACTGTACAATCTAAGGTTTTGCCCTTACGTAGCGGCTACAGAAGTGATACAGTATGATAGTACCATGTTTTTCCTGGTGCAGACTGTAGTGCTGCATCCTGTAGGCTGTGAACTCGTATGACGATGCAGCAGAAAGAGCCGAAGTGTATACCAAGTGTGTAGAGAGCAACAGGAGAGCCATCATCCTCAAGCTCCTGTAAGTCATGCTTCCTCTAAGCTTTTCCATCATCTTGTACACAAAGTAGATCAACAATAAAAGCATCAATATACTGTATGTGCTAAGAACTCATCGAACCATATGGATATAGTACTAGCAAATGAGTTGAAATACCAGTTATTGGTCCGAGCCGTTGTTAGAATGCACAAGTTCACTTCAAGCGGCCTGAAGGTAAGCCGACTACACCATCTGTTCTAAGACAGATGAAGCATGGGTAATCAGACCTGACCACCAATCCCTGGCCTCCTTCTACCCTACTGTAAGTGTGAGATTTACCACTTCCTGGCTTATCACTAGGACAGACCTTAATACCAAGTCATATGAAATCACTCAGCCATCTTAAATAACTGGATCTACAAGTTAATGAACCATGGGGTTACTTAGGTTGTTATAGGAGTACTAACTTTTGGATGACTGTAACAGCAAATAATATTGAAAGTTCTACCTATAAAATAGTACACTTTGATGTACTGTAGAACACCTTGCAGTTATGATCTGTTTTAATTCAGACCAGACAAAGATACATTAACACCCCTACAAATACGAAGGATATAAGGAAGTAGAAATACTTTATTCATTATGAAGAGGTTCACAGAGGGATTAGTAAAAGGGTAGAAATCCTTCATAATTCAAAAAAAGAAAAAGGGAGAGATTATTATTATTTTTTTTACGTATGAGCAGTCATGAGACTAAGGTTATGGGACAAAGAAGTATGAAGATATTGTGGTGAATAATAATAATAATAATAATAATAAAAAACACGACCACCTGGGCTTCATAAAATACCAATTTCAGTATTCCAATACAGTTTAAATCCAAGATCCAGATATTTGGAGCACAAAACAGAAAAAACACACACAGAAAGACTGCAACTGTAATGTGCCAGATGTATTTATTGATATGCTACACTACAACATTGTTAAATACTGATATGGAAACTGTTCACATTTTTACAGTCATGATATTTATCAGGATTAAAAAAAAAGTATGTCTATGTTAAAAAAAAAGCATACTTTCTAATTTGTTTCAATAAATTAAAACAAACCACACGCAATAAATAATATGTTTTACAGACACTGACTTAAGGCATACTCTAATTCAGCAGACCAGGACAAAAACATGATAGAAAAAAAAGGAAGAGCTTGATGCTTGATGTACAGCCAAAATAATTCTAAAATACAGGTAGAAATAAAAACTGAAAAAAGAAAAAAAAAAGAATTAGTGTCGGAACTACTGCTAATAGTTAATCCGCATTTCCAGATTTTTGACTTATGTGGGATTCGACCGAGAACACAGCAACTAAGCAGATCCTGAAAGTAGATTTGAGTATAAACACACCTTAAATGAGCACTTCAACGCTGAGTTCATGTTCAACTTCCTATTCACTTAACCTATTCAGGATTAATCATTATAAGAACCATCCCAGTTGTTTAATTAGCACACCAAGTCTACACATTATCTGTAAAATTTTACAATTAATTCCCTTCGTAAGTCTCTAAAGCAGAACATGATATTTAGAAAAGCTGGAGTGTTTGTGCCTGTTGTGTGAATAACAGCTTTATTAGGGCACCATTACATACTACTGAATATGTCAAGAATGTGTATTTGTTTCAAATCTTAAACAAAAATTCTTTAATTTCCGTTTACATCGTGTTAAAAAAAAAAATTTTGTCGGTCACACTGTCACGGTCCAGATCACAGTCCAAACGAGAAAGAATTCACTAGTCTTTGGCGATAAACAAATGAAATACACGATTGTGAGAAGATATTTTGGTAAACGTTTAAATGAAATGAAGAGGTCATGTTACTGCGGTAGTGGCAGATTTTGCTAACAAGATAATTTTAGCTAAAAAATAATAATAAAAATAATGAAATCCCACCAGTGTGTTTTATGTCAATGTATAAACTTGAGGCTTGTGCATTCACTAGAGCAAAGCAAAAGCAGCTTTTATGTTCCATGTCCTTTCCCTTCCAGTAAATCGGCTTTATTTTAGCGTTCGGTTTAAAAGCTACTTTAGCCAAGAAAAAGCAAAAACCTGTACTTTTCAGATGTCTCCGGCGTCAGTGTAAAAAGGAGTCAAACATTTTGGCAAAACTGTAAATATTGGCACCTCAGAATACTTTATCTATCTGTAATAATGTCACTTTTCAGTCTAATCTTGTGCTTTTGGCACACACACAATGTCAAAACCTAGAAAGTTTTGTTATGTGAGTAGCATGATATGTATTTGTGCAATAAACCCTGACACAGTTCTATATACAGTATACAGTATTGTGCAAAAGTCTTGAGCCACTCTTAAGTAGATCATATGTTGTATTGATAAATAGTTGTCCAAATGACTTTTTTTTGCGCTTAATTTCAGTCCAGTCGCTGTTTTTGTTTGTTAAATCACAGTGACCTATAAATCATTCAAGCATATAAAACATCTAACTTAAGGAATGATTTAGTGAGAAACAAAGTTAGATGATGACAGATGATCAGGGCGGTAATTAGTGTACTGTGATGCTGAATAATGCTGAGCGGTTGGAACAGATGAGAGGGAAAATGAGGTTGCTGATGAGATTGTTAAATAAACTTTGCAGCCTGTCGCAGTAATTTTTTTCCCCCATTTCTTTCATTCAATCTACATTGTTTAAGTTATTATAAAGAAATCGGGGGTGGCTCAAGACTTTTTACGCAGTACTGTATGTATAAATCGTCCTACAGTGTTACATTTGAAGTAGAAAGTACTATTTCTGGTAGTACAGCATATACTAGTCATAAGAAGAAGTCAGTATTGAAATTCCATTTCTCATTTCCTTAAATTCACATCATCGCCTTCATGCAGCCGTAAACAGATGTTTATGTACATAACAAGACAAGCAGCATCTAAAAAAAAAAAGGAAAAAAAAAAACTAAAAAAAAATCAGAACATATTTCTATGCAAAGCATCTATCAAGTCTAAACACTGATGAATTTAGATCTTAACTGCATAATTAGGACAGTTCGGCTTCCAGCTGTCATTTGTGTGCTGTGGCAATTTAAATTAGTTATTTTTCAAGCTCGACCATGCAATCGCTGACGGAACACAAGTGTAATTAATTTGGATAAACTCCTTATTTTGTTAGATGAAAACCTTACAAAAGCATTGGATCATTGGATAGTGTTTTAATGTACCATACCTACTGTATCACCACTTTAAACGAAACACCTGTACAGTTGTTTTCTATGTAGTAATCCTATCTGCCAATCATGTGGCAATAGTGCAATGCGTAAAATTATGTACTTATGGG
The DNA here is from genome assembly GCF_024256425.1 of Clarias gariepinus. NCBI lineage: Eukaryota > Metazoa > Chordata > Actinopteri > Siluriformes > Clariidae > Clarias > Clarias gariepinus. The sequence continues at coordinate 24,465,801 of NC_071118.1, read as the reverse complement.
GTTAACGCTTCAGTTGAGGTTTATACATCAATATCAGGGGGAAAAAAATGTTTGTGCTGGTTTGAGTGTTTGACAGTCTGGAATTTGACATACATACACAATCCAGCAAAGATTTTGGTTTTACAAAATGTTGTGGTGATGTTAATTTAGCAATTTTACAGACCATGGGACAACATTGGTTCTATGTTTTTGTTTTGTTTTTTAATTAAGAATGGATTAAATGATGTTGGAACAATGTTAAACAAATGCCCCAACACAAAGTTGCAAAAACAACATTAAGACCAAATGAATACCAAGCCAAAGGCCTGAGTGGGTCTCAAACCCCGGTTGCCGTCTTGGAAGTGCTGGCTGCTTGCCACTGGATCACTAAGGAACAAGCTTTTGATGCTCATAAATTGACTTACATAACTAAGAGCTCCACAAACACCCTATTGCAGCAGAGTAATGTGAGAGCTAGGATGCACCACATGGTAATATTTCAGAAAGAAAATGAAAGAGAAAGTAACATTACAACACTAAGAGATGTGAGACAAGAAATTAAAAACAAAGCTGCTGTATCCGTCTCGATCTCCAATCAGAATTCTAACCCTGTTAGAGACTTAGAAGACCATAAACGAATGTGGTCGAGGTTAAAGTTCGTATTTCATTGCTTTGAGGTTGCATTTGCAAGCTTGCGTTTGGGTCTTTAATTCATCATTATTTCTACATCATTTTGTCAAAGTCGTTTTTAAATGCCCCAAAATTCAACATGATCACAACATACAGTGCAATATAATAATCATTCATTGTTAGGGCTCCTGCTGGGAACAGTCTCTACAAACTGACTAGAGAAAAAAGACTAGGTGACATTCAATTCTGTGTTTTGATATGTTTTTCTGTTCACCACTATTGTAAAGAGTTACAGTAGACGTCCTGTCAAGTAGACGTCAAACAAGCCTGGCCATTCCCCTCTTATGTCTTCCAGCAGCAAGGCTATTGGTTACCGATACAAACCTGATGTCTAGGATTTAGAAACTTCCTTTGGAAAATGTCGAGACATTCTGTGAAATCTCAATACTCTAGATCAAGTTTTGGAAATTCCCAATTCGGCCCTTATGGCACTTACTGTACACAATTTGCCAATAGGCATTATGTTCCTAATTATCATCAAGTTACTGAGATCACGTTCCACAATTTTCCCTATACTCATGTTTCATGAGCTGAATAACTCAAGCTCAAGATTGATGTTTGCATTATTCTATGCATCGTGCTGCTGCTACATGATTGGCTGAATGCGGGAATGAACTTGGGTACAGGTGTTCCTAACAAAAAGCCAGTAAGTGCAATATGGGATACAAATTAATGGTTTAAAAATAAGATATAGAACAGCATTTTGGGATGGATAGATAGATATATGGATAGATAGAGAGAAAGAGAGAGAGAGAGCATTTTTTTGCTCAATACCAATATCTGAGCATCATTGTGCATTATAACATCCAAAACCAGAAACAAGTAGCTGTAACAGAAGCTTATTCTTTAGATTTTACAGAATACCCTTTGTGTGAAATGTTTTACAAATAATAATATTCCACCTTTTCTCCTTTTTAAAATACATATTCATTTTTTTCAAGTTACTGCATCCTATAAATACAAGACACTCACCTAACTAAAGCTAGCTCCCTCTGGTGGTGAAACCAACACAATGTCCTACCATAGGAGGAACCGAAGACCTATAACTATTTCCTGCATTTCCTTTTATTTCTTTTTTTCCTATATTAGTTGTAGGAGAGACATTTCATTTAGTTTAGTAGTTACTCAAGGGTTAAAGTCGAGCGGTGAGTTGAACTCACAGTACAAGGCGGGTTAGGGAAAGAAGGCAAAATGCATACAAGGCTATTGGATCTGACAGGCTGATGAGGAGGTCGCCTGGCAGCACACGCACGTGGGGTTGACTGATTTAGGAGGAATCAGATCGAGATCTTCATCGTCTGGGATTTCGTCTAGGCGGTAGCCGTCTTTCAGCAGCTGGATGTTCAGGTCTTGGTTAATTTGCTGAGGAGGATGCAAGAAGGAGAGTTGGTGTTAGCGATAGATAGATAGATGTGGGAGGGGCTAAAAAAAAGGAAAAAACAAACAGCAACCGCTTTAATTTCACAGATCTAAAAAGGAATAAATTCCACAGAAAGTGATAAATAATAGCGTGGCCCGATGTTTACACTTTGTTTATAAATTTAAACCTGTGATGGGCCTCACAGCTAGAATTACTACAAGATAATGCACATATTATAGAAAATTAATCAATACCAATCAGTTGGCTGTGGTATAAAGAAAAAGGTATAGTGGGAATAATGAGATAGTGTATTTGAAGGGACGTCAGATAAGGGACTTTTGATGAGCAGACAAGTAAAAGGTCAAGGTGGTATGGATGTTGTAATGTGTAAAAGACAATGCTATGGTGCACAGGTACCTGGTCCCTCAGAGATCTCACCTCGGCGGAGGAGTATCCTGACGAGGAGTATCTAGACATGTCAAAATCGTCATCACTGGAAAAAAAGAAAGGATAAGACACCGGATTTTATTCGAGTTGATTTTATTCTGTTGAATAAGTATAGCAACCTACTGTATGTAAGGAATAAACCATGAAGGGGGGCGCTATTATGAGAGTTATGTAATATGGCCTGCCACAATGCATAACTACTGTTAGCACAATAAAAGTAAATTATTTTCATATATCAACAAACTTGAAGTGGCTTAATTTGTTGATTATCCAAGTTTAGGTCTCTCTCGGACAGCTGAAAAAAAAATTCACTTCCAGCAGAGCAATAATTGAAAGCAGAATCTCGTCAATGAAACCTCCAGATCTTTCAGTTTGAGAAGAGATCAGGAGAAACTGATAGATCTAGAGCTTTTTGTGCGTGGGGGAGACTGGAATAAATTTCAAATTCAAATTTACACATGCTAAAATGTAGAGATGAAAAAACAATCGATTCAGTTAATGTATGTTTACTTAATCTTTTTAGTGGCAATTTATGTATTGCATGCCAAAATGTTTTATTTCAAATTTATTTTAATGTAAATATGTTTGCATTTGAGGTGGTAAAATGTTGCACTTCTAGTATACATCTGCAGGGGGTGCACTCTAAACTATTTACACATTGACAGAGAACACAGTATCTTGTGTGGTAGGAGCAAATTTTTAGCTAAATTTGGTTAGAATTGGAACAAAATCTGAAAAACTTTTTATTGCATTTAATATCACAGTTGATTATTGATTATCTTATCATGGTTTGTCTTGGTGTTCCCTTCTTTAAACTTCTTCATCTATCTGTGCACACTACTATCCGATAAAAACATACTGTAGCACAATGGAAACCCTTCCACTGCAAATAAGGGGATTTTTAAAGAGTATTCAAGATTTGATTTCAATCATGGCACAAATGCATCGTGCACACAAGTGCACTATGTGTGTACTGTAGTAGCACCTTTGTGTATAGGAAGAGTTTACCAACGTGTGCAATTTCAATGACCCATGTCAGGGGAAATAAAAAAAAAAAAGTCAGCTTTTGCATTGCTTGCGGTACAGAAATTGTATTAAAGCTGGAAAAAAGATCTGGAATTACTGATCATGATTTTATTACATTTTTTAACATTACAGAAACCTACAATTTATATATCCACTGTACATCAGTAAGGGCTATTCTACACCGATTTTGTTGCAAAATGCATTAATGAGTCATTTTAGTGGGATTGATTTACATCCGTATTCAGAAGAGACATCCCTGCTCCTTCTGTTTTTTCTAATTAAATAAAAATCAAAATAAATGTAATGAGAGCAAGGGAAAGAAAGATAAGTCTGCATTAAGTGCTTTAAAGTGCACAGTCACAATAAGAAGGACATCGGAGATGAGTGACCTGATAATAAATGACTTTACATTAATCAACCCTGAAAATGATTGTTTTCTAATAATTGCACATACTGGTGTGTTTTATTTATGTTATTCCACAATCTTTAAAGGCTTAAAATGTTTTTTGTCTAACATTTTTCTTCCTCTCTTTTCCCATATCAACAATTGAACAGGATTTTTAATTCCTGTTTCTTTTTGGTCTGACTGTAAGTTTCAGTTAAACTTTTTGACCAATCAGAATCAAGAATTTAACAGCACACTGGTGTAGGAGAAATGATCAGGTCAGTCCAAACATGTGTCATCTACTGATATGCAAAACTATAACTGTAACACATTATGTTATTTAAAGCTTGTTGAACTTCTCGAAAAGCACAGCACTTCCTTTTGTTCAGCTTCCTGTTGATTATTAAGGACAGTTAAAGATACAGACACTGAGATGCAGATAAAACTGACGAAACGTCTCGTGTTTTATATGAAGTTTAGAATTTGTATAATTAGCCTCTAGTACACTGAAAACTGTTCATAAAAAGACTTTGGCCAAAAGTAATTATACAGATTCCCACGTGCAACGAGACCATAAATGGATCTTTTGGGTTAATTACTCGGCTTTTATGGATGGAAATTTCTCACGTGGGTTTGCTGCAATTTGCCTTTCAAATAAGTTTTAAATAGAATGAACTTTCAGCCAAAGAGATAAGAACTGAGCGCCGGTAGCTAAGCATGTTATTTTCTCTGTGCTCTGAGTAAAAAAACAAAACAAAACCTTTATTTAAAAATTCTTAAAATCACGGTACCTGTCTGTATCCAGTGCTACCAGGGGCTTCTCGTCAGGACTCTGGTCTAAAGATGAGTATCCTTTATTAGGAACAACCAACCTAAAGGTGAAACAAGAGGTAAATAAAATAGTTTTTGTTTCATCAAAAGTAGAAAAAAACCATCCCTATTGTACTTGTGCTGAAATCTTTAGCTAGATCATTCAGAAACTAATCATTTAGAAATAACTGGTGCACTAAAGAAAAGTAAACGTATTTTCTTAACTCCTTTAGACCATATCAAGGTTCAGATCTATAGGCTTGCTCCATGTGGGTGGAAAAAATAAATAAATAAATATATACAGTATATATACAGTATATATACAGTATATATATATATATATATATATATATATATATATATATATATACACACATACATACATATATACACAGACACACACAAAAATATTTTTATAATTATTAATAATGAACATTTATATCGCACCTTAAGGAGCTATTAAGTCTAACCTGGGACTTGTGATGACATGTCTCATAAATAAATGGGTAAAACTGATGACATTATGCACAGTACGGGGATAAGACTCTTAGCTGCAGTAAAACTTTCAAACGTTTGTAATGTTATAAAAAAGGCAGTACCCCGCTGTGGTGGCACAGAGCCCACTGACATCGTTCCAATGAACATTCAGTAAGTGTAATGCCTGATCCTTAAATATAGATGAATAACTGTGTTAACTGTACACACAATCACTCACAAACACCACTTGCACGTTACAGGAACTTATCTGGGCGTTAGTGCCACATCCCTCGCACAGTCCTGACCTCGCTCCAAGCCATTTCTACAGTTCATGTTTGGGTCATTAAAGAAGCTCCTGGGGGGCCAGCGTTTCAGACGTAAAGCAGGCAGTTCGATCATCACTCCAGCCTAATGAGAAACCTTTCTACCTTGATGGTATTCAAGCACTAGTGAAATACTGGGATAAGTGCATTAGTGTAGCAGGGAAATATATAGAGAAATAAAGGGAGTTTTTCACTCTAAGAAATGTGTTCTGTTATTCTGCACAATCTAAAGTCCAGTTTTGGCTTAAACACCCTTGACACTATAATCCCATTAAATTTCACTTTATTTTACAAAAAAAAAAAAAAAAAAGGATAAATAAACTTACCATATACTCGTTTATCTAAGCAGATTATTAGACCCCATGACTAATGTACAAACCTGAAACCTGACTTTCTCTGCTATAGGACTTGCAGCCAAAGAGCCTACGTGTCATTTTTGGTATCACATTTATACATACGTTTTGATTCAGTACACCTTGGGATAACGAGATATCTAAATAATATCCAAAAGTATGAACCCTCCTGTACATTATAACACAAGAAGTTTCTTTTTACTTAAACTAACAGAAATATAGTTGATAAATATTAACATAAAAAAGGCTACAATGAATCTTTTGAGCTTTTATTTTAATGTATGGTAGGAAATCTAACAGGGTTTGCAAATTAGAACTGTATCTCTAATTGTACCAGAACAAACTGCATTTCTCTCTTTAAAAGCACTATCTATTGAAATCTCTAAAGACGCATAGTTTTTATAGAGGAAAACAATATTACCAAAGCTTTTATATTTCAATCTTTCCAATAACCCAGATACATCCTGACATAATGTATTGCTTAATTTACTTTTTTAAACTCTCGTTTAAACCATCAGTTGAGTTTCTATGAAAGTTTAAGAAGCCATACTTCTCTTTTCCTGCACAGAACAAAGGATCGGTCTAATCTGCAGTCTATGCACTCTCCGAGAGGACTATTATCTTCTGGTCGACACCAGCAGGTTCTCATTCCTTCTAATCCCAGCAGGAGCGTGACACTGACTTGTCTTCTCTCTGCTTTTCATTAGCGCTCACACTTTCTGTTCTCACACTTCAGTATGGTGTTTCGGCTCTACAGCTCTATGATGTGCAACAGGACAGTGGGCTCCATGTTATTTTCTTCCTGCGTATAATAAACTTACCGTGTTCTGGCCATTACGTTGTTTTTCTTAGGCTGCTGATTGACCGGGCTTCCCACGGTTCCATTTTTTGCCGAGCCTTTCCTGGCCAACTCTCTCTGTTTCTCTGCAATCAGAGAGAAAATCCATAAGAGCCTAGATTTGAAACAGTGATAAGCAAGTAGTCGTTATCGTGAGGCATTTTGTAAACAAGTGCAATGATAAAACAGGGTAAAACTACTAAATATGCATCATAAAGATTTATGACTGATCGTATAATATCAACTCACGGGCTGCTGTAATAGCTGTGATAAGCCTCTGCTCATTCAAGCAATTAGTCAATCAAGCAACAGCAACATCATGAACAAAAAGCATGCAGATACAGAGTAAAGTGCTTCGAGGTTATGTTCACACCAAAGATAAGAATGGTGGGGGAAAAATGGAACTGGTGACTAGGCTCCTGATCTAGGTATTTTAGAAACTGCTAGACTGACTGGTGTGGAAAACAAAAAACATCTAGCAAGGCAAAAGAACAGAATGTCTACAGAACCTTGAATAACCACCCATTACAACTGCTCTAAACAGAAAAGCATGTCAGGAAACCTTATCAGACCTTGTAAAACCAGGAATCTAAGTCAGCGCAAATTTAATGAAACTAGTGTTAGAGATAATGTTTTTAAGCATGTTCCATTGTCTGTTTCACTACTTAGCACTAAAATAAGTAAAACAAACTAATCTGTGAGTAATTGGGTCATTCTGGTTTATTAAATGTTAACATATTGTGCTGTAGATGAGGGGAAAACAGAAATTCTATGACATATAGTGATTGTGATCTTTCGTGTATCTCCAAAATAGATATTTTAAATACATGTTTTTTTATTTATTTAAATAAGCTTGCATTTGAGGCTTTAAAATGTTGCAGTTCCTCTGTATTTATATTATAATTTATAAAATTGTGATACTTATAGAATGGCAATACAAATCAAATCGGTACCTAGGTGTCATGATCATAGAGAATCGTGTGCTCCCTGGTGGTTTCCAACCCTTACTATGCTTACATAAATAACTACAGTGGAACCTCGCATTACGAGTAAATCGTTTTACGAGTGTTCCGCAAGATGAGCAAAGATTTTTAATAAAGTTTGACTTGAAAAACGAGCGTTGTTTTAGTTTATGAGCACCGAGTATTATGTATCATGCATGCGCTTCTTGTTTTGACACTGAGCGTCACATCATCACAACTGAGCCAACAGTTTTTTCTATCTCTTGCGGTGCGGAATTGTAGATAATCGTCTCTCCTGCTGGGTGAATACACACACACACACTGTCCTAACGGAATCACTGCTGTAAAGTAAAACAACAAAAAAAAATTAACAAGCTTCTTACCTTTGAAAACAGTCGCGACAGAGCAGAGTTTCTGTGTGTTTGTTTGGGAACCTGAGAGGAGGAGAGGCGGCTGTAAAGCCGAGACCTATCGTCTCCCCAGCTGGGTCTTAGTGCTTGCAGAGTGTGCGTGTGTGTTTGTGTGCGTGTGTGTCTGTGTAGGGCAGAGAGTGTGTGTGTTTGTTTGGAAACCTGAAAGGAGGGGGGAAGGCGGGAGTGTGTGTGTGTGTGTGTGTGTTTGTATGTGTGTGTGTTCATTCACTTACACCAACACACCCACAGGCTGGTTAATTTGTTTTTTTTTGTTGTTGTTGTTGTTGTTTTACTTTACAGCAGTGATTCCGTTAGTATGCGCTTATGCAAGTGTGACTAGCGATCTTCCTTGCTAATTTTTAAACGGTTTTAAAAACAATCTCTCCGTTAATGTGTGTGTGTGTGTGTGTGTGTGTGTGTGTGTGTGTGTGCATGCACTTTATACACACACACACACACACACACACACACACACACACACACACACACACACACAGCGCCTGCGTGCGCAAACAAAAACACTTATCTGTCGGGATTTATTTTTAAGTTTTTTTTAAGGTAAACTGCAGGTAAAGTTTTTTTATTTTTACTTTATATTTTGTGTTAATTATTTTTATGTTTTTTTTTTTTTTTTTGGGCTGTAGAACGAATAATTTGAGTTTCTATTATTTCCTATAAGAAAATTTGGTTTACGAGTGTTTTGGAATACGAGCCCACTTCCGGAACGATTTATGCTCGAGACCACAGAAGCTCCTAATTAGTGTTCTTGCTTCACACTGTGTGCGCCATCAGCAAATTTATAATACTGTTATAGTGGCCTGTTGTGTCCAGAGCACTCTGACATGCAATATTTTACACGTCAATGGCTTAATACATGGACCAAAACTCACCGATTTTCACTTGCAGTGGCGAAGGCTTGTAGTTGATGGGCACAGATTCGGCTTCTCTTGTTTTTGAGTCAGCTTCTAATGTGGATGTTGCTGCTGGGTCCTAGAAACATAATGTCAAACAAAAACAGAAATAATAAATTAATGATAAAATTAAATAATCAATCAATGTTGAAATATTCGATACACTATACTGCTATTATAAAGGATTCAGATGGTGGATCTAATGTTGATATTGTTCATGCAGAAAGTGTTCAAGTCAAACTAGGACTTTTTATTGTGCGTTCATTCGCATTATTGTTAAGTTAATTACAGTACAGTGACTTCATGGCATAAAGAAGTCAGACTGAAACAACAACAGTATCTTCTACAGTGATTAGGAATATAACAGATCACGTATTTTCCAAATACCAAAAAGTAAAAATCTTGCAATTATCTCAAAGAAACAAAGATGCAGCAATAGTAAGACTGTGCATAAACAGTACAGAGGCTCCAGAGGGTGTCTAGACGGGCTGGGAGTGTTGATTAAGCTGATGTTAGTCCACTTACACAGGATGACTCAGCAGTCTTCTAAAACCATTTTAATCTTCCTTTCAGTGCCTGTCCCACTTTAACCGCCCAGTGAGTAAGGACTAAGAGAAATGTAAAAGACAGAACATTTCGATACGGCTAATTGTTCACATGGAAGTTGATCCAGTGAGATCCAGTGTGTTTATATGCTTAAAGGGTTTAACTAGAATGCTACTTTTTGACGTTTTAATCTGCTGGAAATATAAGAAATATAAGCTTTTTTCCAATAAAATGTGCATTCTGCAGGATTCTGCAGTTGGTTAGATGCTTTACTGAATGTGAAACATGAGCCAATTAGTGACCCAGACAGAATCAGCCAGAGACCCAGTGGTAGAAGGTCTGAAGTAAAGACGGAGTTGTTTTGGCTGAGCTTGCTTATTAGGAATGAAAGTAAAACTTCCTATGAGGGAACTCGTCACTTTACCTAATGTTACCCCTACATGGGGTAAACATGTGCAAAGAAAATATATTCACTCCAAAAAGGGAGAAATTATCAGATTAAGTGTTCACAAGTATGAATTAAATAGATTATGTCTCCCCCCCCCATCCGATCAGGCTGGGCTGGGACATACTGTTCTGATTGAGTGCCCAAGAACGGAGACCAAGAGCGATATGAACGCTGGCCAGCAGGGGAGTGGGGAGGGGGGAGACATCGTTTCTGAGCAAGGTACGAATCAACCGTGCCTAATGTGAAAACGTCCTGAGCCTTCCATACAGCTACTTAATGAGAGGTTTCCAGTACTTATGTATGTATTATTATTATTATTTATTTAATTTTTTTGGGGTGCAAATAATAAACATAATAAACTCTAAAAGCGATTAGAAAAACTAACATTTTCGCAGTTACTACAGTGCCTACTACTAGACTAATCGTTTGTACTAGCAGCTAGCAGATTTGTAAGATAGCGTCATAGGTCACCTTACACTAAGTTTGGATACAGTGAATAAAGCTCTAAAAAAAATAGCGATTCGGTTTGCAGTTCATTCATGTGGCAAATTCATTAATATCAACAATGATTCCTAAAAAAATTTTTCAAAGTATTTTTTAAATACCCCTATCCCACCTACGCTGTTTCGCGCGGTGGCCGTAAGTATGGTTCATCATGATTCACCGCGAGTTTTGCCGATGTGATTAGATTTCCATCTTTCTGAGCGTCGGTCCTCGCATAGTCCAACCGCATAGGTGAGATAGGGGTATAACGGCAGAAATAACCAAGGGGGGAGGGTTATGAGGGACTGGGGTTGTGACACACAAACACTAACGGATTGGGAATGACTGCTGTCTGGCTCACTGATTACATAAATTGTCTGAATAATGGATTAAAATTTTGAAAATATAACTAAATGACTGAGTATTTAAATGGCGCACCCAACGCGTGAGATTACTCGTTACATCAAAAAAAGTAATCCAAGTGCTCTAACACGTTACACCCAACACATCCCTAGAGACTTAGGGAACAGGGAGGCGGGTTACACCCTGGACCGAGTTCCCAATACATCGTAGGAAACACGAGGCCGGATTCGAACCCGGACCCTGGGTAGTGGTTTTGTGATGTCTGTTCACTAGCATGATGACGTACACTGCACTTACGTTATATAGTTATCACATTATATTATGTGGGTATTGGAGTATTTTTTGAGCCTGAGCATTTTCTGAGCAAATCTTTGCTATGTTCTTTTGAATGTACAACATCACAGTCTGCCAATCTTTACCTCCTACCTCTATTCCCACACTGCACCAATCAAAACCAGTCAGCTTGTAACGGTCAAGATTTAAAAACTTATAGCCAGCAATAACAAATGAGCTTACTGGACAAAACATGTCCATGTTTAAACAAACGAATGACTTTATATAAAAGAGAACAATTGAATGTAGACACAATAACAAAGTTGCAAGGTCTAGTTTGATCATCCTTAAACTAAGCTTGTTCAGTGCTTGTTTTAGTGAAGTTTTTAAACAAGATGTAATTAATCTATTATGTAGCTTAATTTTTTCGTAGAGAAAATGTTTAAACTTAAATACTTGCTGCTAAATGCAGCATGTTCTCTACTTTTGTTCTCTAGATTGCCAAAAATAAAAAAGGGAGACTTCCTAATGCCATAGTTACCACCTAGTATTTCCTCTAGAAAACCATGCCAGCTTTTTGTTTACTCTGTAAGGTTTGGGTCCTTGTAGAAAATGGGAAGCAAACAGAGGACATCTGTTCGAGAGAAACAGAGGAAGAGAGAGAGAGCGTGCAAGGGAGCGAGTAATATTCTCTGCCAACAGAGCTCTTATTATGAGCACAAGCCTGGCCTTATTACAGGAGGCCACGAGGCACCGTGGGTAAATGCCACAGACCAATCAGAGAGGAGCAGGGTGCTCACAGCATATAACCACGCTATCCGTAGTAGCTGTCAGACCGTGTTTACTTTCTGACTAAGGTTCCTAAGTGGAACACAGAACCCGAAACAAAGCTGGGCATTATCGCTAATTCAATGTGCGACCTTGTCTTCAAAAACCCCCCAAGCCAGTGATGTAGAGCGCAATGAAGAGGCTCATACAAGACCGAGCTGAGGTAAAGAACGGTCACATGACCAGAACCACTTTAACAGTGGTCATTGTTCATCAAATAAGGGTAATTTATGTTTTGTTTTGGTCATCCCCCCCACACACACAAAATCATAGGCTAGTCTATAAATATCACACAAATGTTGCTGTAAGAGGAGTACAAAAAAAGGTAGTCATTTTTTTTTTTAATCTGGTAACAAATATAAAAGAACAGGAATGTACTAGATAGAAATGCATTTCAAGGAACCTCACTGCTTTCAATCGAAAAAAACGATTAGACGCACAATGCTGCAGAATGAAAACAACTATCCGCAGCACAGCTTCGTATTCAGCATTCACCTCTGGCCTTGAAATGAACGCACGCCTACACTAAAAATGTGCTGAGGTAATGAAGGTAATTGAGATAAAATGTCTCCAATGCAGGCTGGCACAATTCTGTTGCCTGACAGTGGTTAATGTAAAAGTGGTAATGTATAGTTACTGGAGGAGGTGCAAAGCTAAGCAAGTCAAATAATGCATAAACACAGAAGTCACAAGTGTGTCTTTAGCGCTGGACATTTAGATCGGTCTCCAGTGTGTGTGTGTGTGTGTGTGTATGTATGTATGCGTAAAAATAAAACATAAGAAAGAACTCCCTGCTTTCAAACTTTTTTTTTTTTTATTATTAGCCAGGCCTTAAATAAGCCACTGAGATTTCCCCCTAATGTGACATCATATAAGCAGATCTCATCCCGCGGGTTGTTGCTTACTGTAGCTGTGCTGTTTTTGTTTACCGGAGGGGGCTTTGCTCAGCATTAGCTCATTTACATTAAAACGTCTTACAATCTAACAGTATTTCAGCTTTAGTGTTAACAGACACACATCTAAGACCTGTTTTAACTTGGTAAAGAAATAGAAAATATGGGACCTTTAACACACCATGATCTCTTACATAAGAAAGTATCTCTAACCCATCCACATTATTTATACGCATAGGCTACATAGTTCTCTTTAATCTCCATTCATGACAAATGAATGTTAGCCTAGATCAAAAATGTTAGCCTAGATAACATGGTAGAGTTCAAATTTCAACTGCAGCATGTGTCATAATAATTACAATGTCATATTTTATTACAAGGTTATTAAATGTACTAAATTATATAAATTTGATGAAGTAAATACAATAGCTTCATCATTTATGATATTTTTAACAGGACTTTAGTCTTTAAATTTAATAAAAGTTACCTACCCAACACTGCAGACAACGAACAACTGTGGCATTGTAGGGAATTCACGAGTTGTTAACTATTTTTGTAACTAATTTCTTACTTACTGTACTTGTCTTGTCAACGACATCATCGGTGAGCTCATGTATTCGGAAAAGGGCAAACAGCACCCATAGGTTTTCTGTTGTGCTTCAAGCTTATTATACATTTGAGTACAATTACAGCTGCCACTTTCTATTCAATTTAAATTAACTTACTAAATTATTTAACTAGCACCTCTAAATATTTTCATCATCTTTGGGAGCACAGATATTCCTATGCAACCAAATGCATCCCAAATTCTATTAATTCAGCCTTTAAAACAACTTAGCAGCTTATAACTAAAACCACACAATGTTCCTTCTGACCATTTGGGGAAAAACCAGGACAGTACTGAGCTTTGTTTTAAGAAGCACGTGCATGCACGGCAGTGATGCGTGGTCCCAGAGGACCACTTCCTGTCTAGGCGTGCCATTTGGACTCCAGACAAAGTTGAGCCAACTCTCAAACTGCTTCAGTACACGTCCATAAGTGATAAAGCAGGGAATGCTGGGTCAAGCCTGCAAATGCCATTATTACACACCAAGTGCAGTCTGAGATGATGAACAAGTGTCTACTGTATGTTCTTTTAGAAACAGATGAGTGTACAGACAGTGTGCGCTGATTTATACTGGCAACACATGGAATGATAAATAATTCAGCTGGACTGACAGCTGGGAAAAAGATCACGCTGTGCGTAATCTTAACATCAACCCAACAAAACTGACACCAATGAATCTTTCAAGTACAAGTTATGGTTTTATTTATTTTTTATTATTATTATTTCTAACTCATGGAAAAATTATGCACAGGTAAGTTTTATATTGCTAATATTTTATATATATATATATATATATATATATATATATATATATATATATATATATATATATATATGTATAAATAAAAAAAACATACAGACAAATTTACGTCTATTCCAAACCCCAACAAGAGAAGAATAAGTAGTAGGAATGGAAATTACCAGATACCACCTGATTCGATATTATCACAATACCTTGGTGCTGATTCGATTTATATTGCGATTTTTCTTTTTTTTTTGTTCTTCTTGTATTAGTGAATTAAATATTGCATATATGAATATTTAGTTTATAGAAAGAAAATGTCAGAGATAATAAATATGGAGAAAATTCATCAACAATTATATGAGAGAATTCAGCAATGCTGTGGTGAAACTTATAACTAGGGGGAGATAATTACACTTATAGTTAATGACAATAATTCTATTGTAATTTTTTAATATCAAACACATAATATAAACTTGCAGTCTTAAAACAAGATAAACAGAATTTTTCTTTAATACATATTACTAAAGAACTAAATTATAGGCTTAATTTTTTGGTTTTTTTTTTTTTGCTGTAGATTACAATTTTCAAAATTCTCGCCTTTAAATTACACATAATATCCTTTAGTTACACATAATAACTTTAAATTAATCCAATTAACAGTAAGTCCCTGACTTACGAACGAGTTCCATTCCAGGAGTACGTTCGTAAGCCGGATTTGTTCGTAAATCCGACAAAGTGAATCTTATGCACCATTGACACAAATATACTGTACAATTTAAAGCCTAAAAATAACCAAACATGGTTATTTTGGTTCAGCATTATACTCGCGTAAGACTGCGCCTTTCAACTTCTATTGTGTTTACTATTAAGAGCTCTCAGAGCTGTATTAAGACTGTGAACTTGTTTAAAGCACAGCTAATTTCTATCATCGTGCTCCCGAACTGATTAACTGAAACCGGTGAGGCCAACTCATTTCATTCACACACACACACACACACACACACACATACAATATACCGGACTTTGGACATTTTATACATTCACTTACACACTGAAAATATTGTATACATTCGTTTGCATCTCTAAATGTTTGTAGATCTGTGGTCCATTCTGTGGAAAACCGTAACTTAAATATTCGTAAGTCGAGGACTAACTGTATATTATTTAGTTTAATCTAAAACACTTCCTATTCATTACCATATGACATACACGTCACTCACTTGAGTTAGCTGCCTAGAATGTTGCTAACAAAATACGAACATGAGTGCATCCAGTTTCCCACTTCTTCTGTAAAATGCACCGAGGTTGGAAATCAGATTATTCCAACTGGTGAATCTGCCAGTACTACTTCCAAGTGTTAGGAAACATAAAAAAGATATACATTTACATTTCTTAAGCTCTCTAAACCAAGCCAACATAATTATCTTTACAAACTGAGTGTCTCACCGGGCAGATATTCAACCCAAACTCTTAGCTAATCCAAAAACTAAACGGTGTTTAAACCCAATGCTTATTGCCCTTCTTGGTCCGTTACCATGTAAGCAAGTCCCATTGTGAGCTTTGTCTCTTCTCCATGTGTGCTTATAGCTGACCCAGCTGGACAGCACAAGAGATCACTCAGATAAGGTTAAGGTGATGTATTACTTAATAAGCGCTGTTTTGGTGTAGCCATAACAAACCGGTCCCATGGTGGTTCGATAAGAACCAACATAAAGCAAAGTTAATGATGGAATTCAAAAATTTATTGTTTTGTAATACCAGCATGTGCAAAAGTGTTTTATTCTTCTTATACCGCATACATTTATAGCTACCTTTAAAGCTGGGAGTGGAACTTCAAGGAATTAAGTTACTTCCGGTAATCACTTAAAAAAATTTGTTCCCTCCTATAGAATATCAAACATCAAACCAAACCTTATAGCCGAATACTCTCAATACATGTTGTTCTAGAAAACAAAATCAACACCTTCTGTCCAATTAGATTCCAGAATTCATCAGTCACAATAATGAAGAGACAACAATACTTTCAGCCATTGAGCCACAACCCATTTTAATGTCTATGCTCAATAGCCTTAAATCTGGAATTAGCATGAGAAAAGTGTGTCGCGGGGTAACAGCTGGCTCTCTGAATAGTGGGACTGGATAAAAGAGAGAAGCAACATCACCCCAGGCTGTGTCACCTCATCCCAGCTCCATTTCAATGAGCAAATGTCCAGCTGAGCTCAACACACTACATAAACTCGTGTCAAGTGAACAGACTATAAGATCGATCGCTATGGAAGTGGAGAGATTGGGTGAAGTGGATTGAGCTGATTTGAGACATAACAAACTGTGTTTAGTCTGCTTAGCCTTTTAGGTCAATAACTCACTGACTCGCTCATCTTCTATACCACTTTATCCTGTATTCAGGTTCACAGGGACCTGAAGCTTATCCCAGGAGGCTTAGGGCATGAGGCGGTGTACACCCTGGACAGGGTGCCAATCCATCGCAGGGCACACACACATACACTCACTTTTTTTAGGAAATTACTCTAAGAAGAAACTGAATCGTACTGTGTATCCATTTGCTTCTACGTGGATCATAATAAAAGATACCTACGTAATAAATGCATCATTGTGTTTGTCTTATTTATTAATACTCTTACAAAATAAAATATATTCATTAGAATGTAAACAAAATAAAAGACATCTAATTAAACATTAATGTAATGTTAATATAGAGGATTGCCAGGTCTTAGCAAAACATTTGGTGTAAAAAAAAATAAAAAAATTAAAAAATTAAGTGATTTACAATGTGTTAAATATAATGTTTGAAAAAGAGAGAGATTATTAGTTATTAGCATCAGATAGTACGCTAGTGTACTACTGATTTGAAACAATTTCAGACAAAGGACTGTAAAAAATGTACTATCTATAAAATCTATTTGGGGTTTTCACATGTGTGTTTGGCCAAGCTTGATGTAACATATGGGCTTTGTTTATTTTTTTGAAATTTTAATGGAAAACCAATATTATAATGAACGTTTTTATTCGACCTTGAAAAGGAATTTTGTTCCTCTCAAAATCCACCATATGGCGCTGTACATTTTTTAAAACGCACTTATAAGTGTGCAGTTGAAATCTACTTTAATGATCTCACACTTTCATTCTATGCACTTTACAAAATTTTTTTACTTCATTACAAAATTCAACAGATGACATTGTACGTTTTTTAAAATGTGTGCAATTAAATTCCACACAAATGAAGTCGCTGGCACATCTAGTGTACTATATGTATTTTATCACAAATAACCTACTTAACCTAGCATGTAGATCATTCAACATAATGCCCCATAATTATATTACAGTCAGTTCCGACTGAGTAATCGGCGAGTACTGAAATGCAAATACTCGTTTTCCAAAAAAGTGGTATCAGTGCATCCCTATATGGAACTGTTGTCTAAGAGCAATATCACAATCTAGGTGAGGCTGCACCCTCACATCACTTGCGATGCTGATATCCAGCACAACAGCACTTTTTTTCATGTAATATTCCTTAAATATTAAATGACAGGATTTAATACAATATACTTTACACCCCTTACATTTTCCTTCTCACTAATTACAGTTTAAATAATATTAGGCCTGATCTATAGTCTTCACCCTCAATCAGCAAAAATGAAATCTATTTTACAATTCAGCAGCACTGGCAATTTCAATCTGATTAAAAAGTTTTTGAAGTGGTGTGATGAATTACTCTATGTAAGTCAGCAGATATTTTAATATCTGTAATGTAATAATGTAATTACTTTCATCTTTAATTAATTATTTTTTTTTCACACTTCAGCACAGGATAAGCCTTTTAACTGTGCAAAAAAATCATTCTTAATGCTGGAACAATGCAAAGCTCAGGGCTGGAGTGATCCGACTGGAGCGTTTTGTACTGCAGGTTCGTTTCCCAATAACAGGTTTTTATCATCAGATGAACTGGATTCTAATCAATAGTTTAAAGTTTGTTGTATGATCTGTCCTAAGCAGCTATATTTTTTACAGCTTAGTATGAAAAAATCTACTTAAAGTGTTTAATAAACATTAAAATAATTACACAACATGTCACATACAAACTGATAATCTTTCTATCACCGCCAAGCTTCTGCTCCGCACTCCAGTCCAGTAGGTGGTGGAAATTCATTAATATAATTAATCCAAAAGATAAAGAATCGATACTATTGCAAAATAAGAGTATTTTTTTAAGTACTTTTAAAAAGATGGAAGTGGTTTGTAATTTCTGTAAAAGTTATGCTTTTTAAAGGAATTCGTTGGTTTAAGACTATTTAACAGTTGAAAGTTTACCAGTTGAAAACTGACCCATCGATTAAATGAACTAAAACAACCAACAAAAGATTATTTAAATTTCATAAGCGGTACAATCATACAAATTGTTATGTCTTACAGTGTACAGCTGTAATATCTGTTGTCCAACCTGAAGGTTTTGTCGTAACACATCAACTTGGACTTCAACAAGTGACGTCAAATCTCTATGGTTAACTAGCAACTAAAGCATTCTGAGCATTGTAATAATTTACTTACTTACACCTGCCAGTAGGTAAGATTAGTGAGTCATTTTTAAATATGGCTGTGTAGCAGGCAACTAAATCAGTTGGACATCTGGATGTTTTTGAACCCAGAACACCACTAAAATAGAATTCTGAAATGTCAAGGAAATGATTAACAAACACCGACAATCAGCTTTCAAAATTTTGTCCTGACATAATTTTGTACTTTTGTTGGCATGTCCTACAGTAGTTTATCTTTAATTTTGGGGAACAGGTCTGTCTGTATAAAGTAACCTCATCATTTAAAATCAGGATTTCAATAATTAAAAAAAGAATCAAAGAAGAAACTCGGTTATCTTTTTTATATGATCTACAAAAAATGCTGACGTAACAACTTTGGGTTAAACATCTGACTATATGTAAAATATAGTAGATATTTCATGAGACAAAAAAACCTACATACCTAAATAACCTAGTGTATAATGGCTGACTCATAGAAGTGGATGTTTCACATATTAGTCATAAATTAGGAAGACTTATTGAGATATTTTCACTAAAGATAGAGAAAATGTGTAATGAATGTGCAATTCATGTATTGCTAGTTTTGAAAGAATAGTTTTATTAGGAATAGATTTTCAAATTGTATATAGCTGCATTTGAGGTGGTAAAATGTTGCAGTAAAAAGTGAGCTGCCCAAGTATAATGATGGCCACCCAAATATATTTGCCCACCAACTAACTTCATGTGCTCCATCACTGCATCTCCTATCTGGTCTTCCTCTATACCTCCTGCCTGGCAGTTCCAACCTCAGCATCCTTCTACCGATATGCTCACAATCTCTCCTCTTAACATGTCCAAACCATCTCAATCTGACCTCTCTGACTTTATCTCCAAAACATCTGGGTTGTCCCTCTGATGAACTCATTCTTGATCCCATCTATTTAACCCTTTTAGGATAAAACGTTTCATTACTTGTAAAACCTGCAAATTTGTCTGCTAGAAGAATATGGGAATGACGTCACAAAAATGTAGAACATACAAAATGCATTATTATTATTAATGCATATTATATTTTAGTTACAGAAACAACTGAAAACAACCATAACAAATGATCATATAAATCTGTGCTATGTCATTGCCTGTGCCACTCATTTGTTGTAATTATTTTTTTCTCAGTCATGTTTGCATAGTTGGTTAAAATGAAATAAAGATCAGTTAATTATATTGCCTAGGTTGTGCTAAAAAAAACTGTCACTCTGTACAATTGTGCAATTCTGACCTTTTTTTCAAATAAATAAAATAGTGATGCAAAAATTGGTAAAAAATGTTTTTAAGGGCTATGTGCTCTGACAAACAGTTTTTTTCCCCATTTGTCTTATTCTTCACTGTAATCGGGTAGATGGAGGGGAGGGTTTGTAGGGGTAGGGTTAGGGTTATGTGGCTCAGGTGGCTAAGGTTTTAAGTTGTTGATCCTGGGTTGCCACACCCCATAATACCCAACCACTGGATGCATTGCTGGTCCCAAGCCCAGTTAGAAAATAGGAGGGTTGAGCCAAAAAGGCCATCCGGTGTAAAAACCGGTACAAAACAGTCGCTGTGGCAACCTCTTGATGGCAGCAGCCGAAATAAAGTATCAATTAAATCTCAATATTGTGTTAAAGGACATGTGTTGGTTGTGTGCTGGCAGGTAATGCCATCTGGTTCCCATGGCTACCACCGAAAGTATATTTCACACCTGTAGGAACCACTGAAATCGCAATGAGGGGGAGAACCTGGGTATCGTGATCCCTAGTGATTCCCATCTTTAGTACAATCTATAGTACTATCAGAATAAAGGGCAGGACAACATGCTCTTAGTTTTCATTAGGGGGATGGAAGTTATTTAGGTAGTTGTAAAGATGACTTCATGGTTAAAAAAAAAGTGTAATAATTGTGAACATTCTGTAATATCAATGGGGAAAACACTGGCCTTAGCTCTTCATCATCTGTAAACAATACAAATGAGTAACACTCCTCCTCATCAGTCTATTCACCAGTTCAGCCTTGTTTTCCCCCACATGTCTAGAGATTCCCAGCTACGGAGAATGTTCGAGAATGTTCGAGAATGTTCCTGACTTCACACCCAGTCTCGGTGTTTCTGCTGAACTCAGAGCTCCGGCTGTGATGCTGCATTAGTGCTAGCGGTAGCGCTACTCACCAGCGGCTGCGTCTCCGAGCTCACCGGCGGGACCTGGAATCTGTCGATTTCTTCCATCATTTTCCCAACACGATGGTCTTCTCACACACTATATCTCCACGGTTTAATCTGAGCTCGTAACCGGAAAACCGCATTTAATCACGCCGAGGTATCCGGAGCCGCTTCGGTTTGTTGTCAGCTATCTAACGGGTCCCGCTGCTCAGAGTCAGAGGTGACTCAACGTCAACGGTATTCACCCGTATTCCGAGGAAAATCCCGCCTCCTGCTCTAGGATTGTTCCTTTCCTGCCCAGTCACTCCCCAATCAGCCAATCAGATACGAGATAGACATTACAGCATATTCCTAACCAATCCAAAATGCTGCAGCCGGGATTTGCAGGAATACGGGTGGAGAGGAATAGAGTAACGTCAACATTTCACTTCCGGATACACAAACGACGCCCGTCTCGACGTGTTAATAAATAATTCATGAGGACACGCCCAGAAGGTTCTGTGTGTAAAATAGATGGGAGGATTGTTGTTGTTGTTGTTGTTCTGTTTATGTTTGCACTCATTTATTCAAGTATCTCAGAGCTAATGTACAGTACATGATCATGCAGGAGTATTAAATAACAACATGCATACATCAATAAAGACATAAACAAAAACAAGCAAATAGATAGGCAGACATATATATAGATAGACAGATTTTTTTCTTTGTATATGTTTTTTAAATTCCACACAATCTAGCAGAGCCACACTATCTATAGTGGTTAGCGCTGTGACCAGAATCTGGGTCCGATTCCTGCCTCGGGTTTGAATGGAGTTTGCATGTCCTCCACATTCTTTGGGGGGTTTAGTGGGGGGGGGGGGGAGGGTTCCTCCGGATCCTTTGGTTTACTCCCACATTGCCCATAGTGTGTGAATGTGTGTGCCCTGCGATGGATTGATATCTCGTCCAGGGTGTACCCCACCTTGTGCCCCAAGTCTGCTGATATAGACTTCAGGCCTCTTGCGACCCTGTTTACAGGATAAGTGTATACAGTATACAGAGTGGGTGAGAGTGAGACAGATAGATAGACACCATGGCGAAGTGGTTAGCACTGTCGCCTTGCACCTCCAAGACTAGGGTTCGATTCCCACCTCGATTCTGTGTGCATGGAGTTTTCATGTTCTCTTCTTGCTCGGTGGGTTTTCTCCAGCCACTCCAGTTTCCTCCTACAGTCCAAAGACATTCAAATTTAACTGATCAGTTTCTAATTTGCCTGTGGTGTGTGCGTGGATTGCCACCCTGTCCAAGGTGTACCTCGCCTCTAATCATGCCTCCAGACGCCTTTATACTGTAGGCTCCCAGCTTTTTGCGACCCTGTAGAGGATAAACAGTATAGAGAATGAGTGAATGAGAGAGATACTGACTATTATGTTAACAACCATAAACTAATAAATTACATAAATTATTAAATATCGTGGCAGGGTGGTGTAGTTGTTAGCACTGTAAATTTGCACCTCCAGGGTCGAGGGTTCGATTTCCACCTTGGGTCTGAGTGTGTGAAATTTGCACGCTCTCTGCATGCTTGGTGTGTTTCCTCACACAAGGTTAACTACCGTTCCCAAATTGCCCGTAGTGTGTGAGTGTGTACACCCCATATCTCCTGGGATAGGCTTCAGATCCCCCGCAATCCTGTACAGGATAAACAGTAAAGAAGATGAACAATCACTCACTTACTCACTCATTGGTGTCTATGGTGCTTTATTCTGTAATGAGGGTCACGGGGGCCTGGATCCTATTCCAGGAGACTTAGGGCATGAGGCGTGGTTCACCCTGAACAGGGTGCCAATCCATCACAGGGCACACACACACACTAATCATTCACACACTACGGGCAATTTGGGAACACTAATTAGCCTACAGTAATCTGCAGGTCTTTGGACTGTGGAAGGAAACCGGAGAACCCAGAGGTAACCCACCAAGAACGGGGGATAACATGCAAACTCCATGCACACAGAGACGGGAATCGAGTCTGGCCAGGATTAGAACCCAGAGAGGTGCAAGGCGAAAGTGCTAACCACTACACCACTGTGCCGCCCAGACGATGAGCAAATGAATAAAATTTAAATGAATCCTCATCATAATCTCTTGTAAATAAAGATACATTTTTGGTAGAAATGAACATTCATTGTCATTTATTATACATTTCTTATACACATTTATCCATTTGTGAATTTGAATAGTATTCAAATAATGGTGTTTCTATTTTTTTGTGTAAAATGTTATTGGCATGCATTTTATTGTGATTTTGTTTTTATACCACATCAAAATTACCATAGCAGCAAGATTGTAATAACAGTTTAACAATACATCAATCCCTTGCATGGTGTCAACAAACCCTGCTTTAGATTGTCACTAACATAAAAGCATATCATTCATTCATTCATTCATTCATTCATTCAGTTCTTAAAACCCATTATCAGTTCTATGAAATCTAAATAAATCTGCATAATGCTGTTGTGTTATTAGTTTTCTGCAAAATAGCTTAGGTTTTTATGACAGCCAGGTTTGCAGGTTATTTGATATTAGTTGTTTGGTTCAGGAAATATGAGATCCCATAGTAGTTTTCCCACTAAGAGAAGCGTTCAAGTCAAACAGGGACTTGTGATAACTTTCTAATGAATAAAGGCAAAAATGGTTTGACACTTACAAAAGACTTTAAGCATAGTACTGTGATGGGAAATTCAGCTGCACTAATATATCTGAAAGGTGCAAAAGTTTTAAACAAGTCTGTACATTCTTTTACAAATACCAAGCCATTTCCACATACTGTATTTGGCCTATTTAAGGGTTTCCTGGGAGGCCAGCGAAAGCAGACTGTCCGTTCTGAAACCTTTCTACCCTGATGGTATTCAAGCACTAGTGAAACACTGGAAGGAAATTATATAAAGAAATAAAGGGAGTTATTACTTTTATGACTGTTGTGTTATTTGCACAATCAAAAGTCCTGGTTTGACTTGATCGCCCCACGTATAATATTAAAGCATGCAATAATCTAAACCTGCTGCAGTATGGGGTTTGTCCTGCAGATGGAGATGTAAGATCATACATGAATGTGAATTTAGACAATTCTTCCCTAAAGCTGGAAGTCCTTCTCTTTCTGCTCCTGTTGTAGCGTCACAGTTTTGCTTCACTGGAACTTGGGGACCTAAATCTTTTCCAGCACAATAATTACCCTGTACGAAGTCAGTTAAGACTTAGTTTACTGAGGCTGGTGTGGAGAAACTCCTGCACGGACCTCTGGGATATATATATATATATATATATATATATATATATATATATATATATATATATATATATATATATATAAAGTAAAAAAAAAAATGAACTAATCAAATGAAAATAGCAAATACTAAAAAGGATAAAGTTCCCCAAGCAAGCATGGATTTGTGAAGGGTCATGGGGGAGCTCTGGTGCACACATGCACAGCTAATTCAGGTCTCTGCCAGCAGCATTGCTGTTGGCTGAACGTGGTGCTTACTGAGTGACCGGAATAGGGCTGATCCCTCACGGGCTGTCACGGTGACTCTTCTCTAGAGAAAGGCAGATAAGCTCTGTCACACTTAATTGGAAGTGAAAAATGCCCACGTTACTGTAGGTTGTTCATATTATTTTCAATGTCATTTACAGAAAAATAACAAGCTTTAGTCCAGTGTCCAATAATAATAAATCCACAAAGTGATGTTTTGATTTGATGAGATGATATTTGTATGTACCGTAGGCTGATCAATATTTTTAAAATTGTCATTTATTATTATTATTCTCATTGTTGTTTCCAACATAATTGCACTTGCACTTGCAAGAATCTCTTGCCATCTCTGGTTAATGCCAATAAGACTCTCTGGGTGGCGCCACAATGATTTAGTGGTTAGCCCTTTCGCCTTGCACTTCCAGGGACCGGGTTCGATTCCCGCCTTGGGTCTGTGTGCATGGTGTTTGCATGTTCTCCCTATGTTTGAAGTGTGTGCGCATGTGTGCCCTGCGATGGATTAGCACCCTGTACCCCACCTTGTTCCCAGGAATAGGCTCCAAGCCCCCCATGACCCTGTATACAATATAAACGACGACTCTCTGGGTTTGCCAAAAGTCTGCCATTCTGAAACTCCTTGAACAATCTATAAATATGGAGCGCAATATTATATTTATAAGGGTTTGTATTATATTATATTATATTTTATATACCCATGAGACGTATCTGTTATAATAGTCTGCTGATTCTCTCTTATACAACCCCCTCTGTGAGTTTACTTTAACATTGAGTAATAAAATTCAGGCAATAATTTTAGAAAAAGTGTCTAAGGAACACACATACATAGGTCAATGGGTTGTATTCAGTCTCTGTTTTCACTCTTAAAGCACAGCTCTGGACACACACTGTATACAGTACATGTAATGTAGACTTAGTCCTCCTACAGTTCTTCTGTGGGAGGCGATTGCTATACAGTAAGTCTCGCAGCTCATGCTCATACAGTACTTTAATTAAAGATGATGTCTATCCACAGTGGAGACTTTCTCAAAGTATGGAAAGGTTGAACTCTGTCAAAGATTCTTAATAACATGCACATGCACACACACTACTGTACTGTATATCCTTGACTGACAGGAGAAGAACTCAATGTGATCTGTTGCTGTAACCCATCTGGTTGACGTTGTGCAGTCTGAGATGCTTTTCTGCTCACCGTGTTTGTAAAAAGCAGTAACCAGTCAGGTCATTCTCCTCGCACCTCAACAAGGTGTTTTTGCACGAGTGGTTATTTACATGATTTACATTACATTTAACACTATTTACACACACACAACTGACCAAAGTGCTGTACATTCTTAGAATAAATGCAGGCATAGTATTCGAATATAAAAACAGACAATAATAAGAAAATAAAAATAAATAAATTCCTAATGAGACCTTAGTGCAATAAATTTTAAAAATGAGTTCAATTCAATTCACTAAGTCATAATCTATACTGCTTTATCCTGTATACAGAGTCACTGGGGGCCTGGAGCCAATCCCAGAAGACTTAAAGAACAAGGCAGGGTACACCTCGGACCAGGTGCCAATCCATCGCAGGGCACAGACACGTTATAATTGCATGCAATTTTAAAACTTTGATTAGCATAATCTGCACACAACCAGAGCACCTGGAGGAAACCCACCAAGTACTGGGAGAACATGCACACTTTATGTACACAGACCCGACGGGGGAATCATACCCTTGACCCTGGAGGTTTTAACAATGGTCATTTTCACAAAGCAGCGCTACAGAATCAGAAAAAAAAATTTGGGAACTGGTATGGAATGTGTGTATAAATAATTCTCGGAATATGATTATCAAGGAAAAAAACTTTCTGAGATGACAATAGGAAGAGACCTTGACCCTTGAACCCATCCTCATTTGGGTGATAACTGATAGCAGGGATTGATCCGCAGTCATACTGCAGGCTGGAAGTTAAATATGACAGGAGATATCACAAGTCATGAAATAAAAAACAGGGGAAATAACTTGACCCTGAACTGCACATGGAGTCAGTGTATTGTTGGGATGCCAGGATAGGAGTTACGTGTCCTGTTAGAAATGGTGCAGTACCAATTTGGACCAAAAGCAAACACCCAACCCCGACATAATGTAGAGGGCATTATAATAATCAAGTCAACTTGATTAAAAAGCATGTATACCTTTTTAATTAAGCCTAAACAAGTGGCTTAATTAAAAAGGTTATACTTTATTATCTTTAAAGCAAGATAATAAAATAAAATGTTGTATTAAATCCATTTCTTATATTCACTTAATGTTAAATGAACATTTCATTGTGCACTTTGATCTGCTTTTTAATATATTCTGAAAACTTCAATCAAAAACTGTTAACCGTAAGTATATACCGCATATGATTTAATGGATGGCTATATCTACATTTGATTGAATAGTGTGATCGAATAAGCCTGCCCCTGAGGAGGATTGATCGCAGTTTCCTGTTGTCTAGGCAACAAATCCAAAAATAGCCACAAAGAATGGACAAATCCAGGATTATGTCAAATCATGAACAATTCAATCCACTTAATTTGGTAATCCAAGTTCAAAGAACGGTTAGGGACGAGAGCTGGGTTCAGCCAGTCCTCTTGGTGTCTGTTTTTTTCAATGATTTAATTTCACCAAAGCTTTAAATGATCTCCACTTATGATCATTAAATTATATATGATCGTTTAAATTATGATGTTTAAATTAAAATATGATCATTTTTTCTGACCACGTTCCTTTCTCCAGGATGATGGTTCCAGGTTTTAATAATACGTTTGTCTATGTACGTCAGTTTTAGTAGATCTCTTTAGTATTTTTTTTTATTTTTATTTTATTTTTTACATAATGCAGGGCAACGATTTGACTATCTGACCATTTGACCATTTTGACAAGGTTTGTTTAAAAAATACCAAACTACTCACTGCATTAGTTGGGGATAAATAACCTATTGCCAGTTAAACCATATTAATCACTGCAGTAATGATCCAGTGGAACGATCTTAAATATTTGTGTAGTTAAATCCAGGTGGTGACTGTGGACACAAGTTTAAATGTTTTTTTTTATTTTATTTTTTTTACAACATTCCAGAACAATAATGGAGATTTTTAAAGATAGAAAAATAACACCTATGGAATTATGGAATTGGGTAACAATGACAAATGTCAGTTGTTATTTTAAGACATAAAGGTCAGCTGTTTGTAGATAATTCTTGCAAGAACAGCACCATGATGAAACTGGCTCTCATGAAAATTTAAAGTTACCAGTCAACCCTAATGGTTCATCATAGCATTCTGTTTTCTTTTGCTAAATAACTACACAAAATCTTTTGTTATGCTTCCACCATACAAGTCCATGTGAATTAGCTGTTATTCATCTACTATAATGTGAGAATTCAGCATTGCTATTAATATAAATGAAAAAGACTTACACCCTGAAATACTTTGACAAACATTCTTATATTCATCAACAGATAAAAGTGTTGAGGAGTTTAATAATTACTGAGATTCGCTCAAAGACTAGGATCCATTCGACTCTAATGGAGGCTGACACGCTCATCCGTTCACTATCTGGTGTTTGGAGGAAATGTCTTAAAATGGTGCAGTTAACAAAATGCCATATTACGCCTGCTCATCAAACAAAGCACAAATATTAGGATGGTACATTAAGCTGTCTTCATTAACAGTAATGAGCTCGGTAATATGCATTCAGGAAGCTGCTTAATCATACTCTCGGGACAGCTTCAGCAAATAGCTTTGTTACATAACAAAAACTAGGACAATTTACAAGGGACATTTACATGAATGACTCTGTATACTTGATTGCAGGTACTTGCATTAGTATTTTGCTTGTGTTTCAGCAGTTGTCGCTCAAGGCAGTAGTTGGGTATACTGTTTAGGCCCTTCTAAACTTTACAAGGAGTTTTTTACAAGGGTAAGACCATGTGGAGGAGGCTTTCTCAAACAAGAGCATCAAGAACATAATGGAAATTTCAACTTGAGCCAATTGCCATAACAGATTAGATAGCTCTAGAGAAGCTGAGGGGGTCCATGACTATGGTGCCTTTGGTTTTTCATTGTTACTAGTATTCATGTAAAGTAGCTGTGAGGCATTTAAAATATCAGAGAACAGCAATATATCCTCTCCAAACCACACACATTATCGTAAAATACAGTTTTAAATTAACATTAATATAATAAACCATCTTTTTTTATCATGCATAATATTTCTATCATATATTTTTTCAAGTCATGCATGATAGGTTACCAAATTGACTTGATGTGTGTATTTGTCCAATTCAAAGACTATAAAATAAAGTTAATAAACAATTTGTTAAATAACTTAGAGTCAAAAAGCAGCCGTGATCAAGAAAGTACATTTAAACTTTTCGCAAATAATAATAACAATTAATTTTTTTAAATAAAAACGTCATTTAAAGACATTTTACTTCTTAAAGGGTCGCAATGCTATCAAATCACAGAATTGTCTAGCTGTCTTATCTATTCTAAGCCTCCTGCTTCTACTAATTGAGGAGAATAGCTAGCCAGCTAGAATTATAAGGTCCTGACTGTATTTTTAAAATATTGACCCATAAGATTTTGACTACTAGTAGGCTCAGATAAGTAGAGGTGAAATGCAACAAAGTACATTTACTTTCATGTATCTGTACTTTGCTTGAGTAGTTTTATCCTTAAGGGGGTCTACTTTTTATGTTTACTCAACTACATCCTTGATCAAAGAAGTGCTCAAATTGGAATCCCGGGTGATGCTGTAGGCTTCCGTAGCTAGGGGCCTTAAGTGAGCTGAGGGCACTTAACTCTCTCACATTAATCACGACTCTACCGCCAATTACAGAAGTGGAAGGAACGAATAGCATTGTCCTCCGAGTGTGTTACGCCACTTCCAATGGTGTGTGAGCTCACACAAGCTGAGTACAAGCTCAGTACTCAGTTTGATACTTAAGTAAAATTAAAGGTGAGTACTTTTGTACCTTTTACTTAAGTTGAAATGGCAATAGAGGACTTTTACTTTAACATTTTTACATTAAGTAATATTTATCTAGGATATCTCATATTTTTCTAAAGTGCAGGATTAGTGTAATTTGCCCACTACTGCAAATAAGTTACATGTACAACAGTGCATTTAAAACACTTTTAAGCAATATGGTTGTATATTCATAAATATCAAATCCCACTTTTTGTAAAAAAAAAAAAAAAAAAAAAGTGTCATTCCATTAATACATTTAAAAAAGCAATTTTGACAACTTAATGTGATATAAGGGGAATAAAACACTTTGGGGCATCCTGTTCTAGAAAACGAAACAATGTTGTGATTTCCTTTTTTTTGTTTTATCTCCTGCTCATCGGAGATGTTATATTCATTCTCATTCACAGGTCCATGCTCTGACTAATTTAAAAGCAGATGACCCGGACTAAAGACACGGATAAGAAAAAGCCTTAAATCTTCTCTTTAGACCATGTTCAGAGCAAACTATTATTAATTTATTATTAATTATAACTATTTTAAGCTCGAAACCTGTGCATGTTGGAGGGACGTCATCCAGCTCAGAAAGAAATCTCATTAAGCTCCGACTAGATCTAATATTCAAGTCAGTCTGCAATCTGAATAAAATGACAAGATAATTCCTTGGTGTAAAAAATTACCCACACTTTATTATCTACTTGTTTCAGTGACACGTTTGGTAACAGGTCCTTAGTCTCAAATGATCCCTTTTAAAACAGCGTATTTACCAAAGCTATTATAGTTAAATGCTTGTCAAAGAGGTTCAAAAGCAATTGAGATGCTTTGCGTCTCCTAACTGGTGTCATATTTGAGTGATCCATTCACTCTAATAGCTGTAATCAGGCTTCCTCATTAAAACTCCCGCTTTATATATTATGTCCCATCAACCTGAAGTTTTAGTCTGCTGTTGCACACAATTGACGTTAGATGGCAAACTTGCTTAACCCTGATTCACTTCTGGTTTTGTCCTCGTGTGGAAGGTACATAGAGACAGTATGTTGGTGCGGCAGCTACAGTACAGATTACGTTAATCAACATAGTTTTTCTGCTATGTCATAAGACTGCCCCGAGCATGCAGGGGGCTTTAACCGTATCTGGTGTTCATCTGTCATTCTCCACCCTCCACCAGAGCTGATCAATGTGCCTGAGTCAATTCTTTGATAAGAGTTTTCCTGTTGTTTTTTTTTTTTAATAGTGTCTCATTTCGTATACTGAAGAATCAACAACAAAAAAATCTCTTTATGCATGTGTCACTTAATCTGTGTAGATATTTGTACATTTAAACATTTTATACAGCGATTAAATCTAGTCCTTGGATTATGTAAGTATGATTTCTTTTTTTCCCACTTTGAACACTTTAAATTGTACAGAATGGTTTGTTGAAATAACCTTTATTTATTGTTTTAACATGATAATGATGATAATAATAATAATAATAATAATAATAATCATTATTATTATTAATATGTATTTAATTATTGATTGATTTTTGGTTTTGTTCTATATAAAATCTATCCCAAATTCAATTATTAGCCACAGTTTATAAATTACTCAGTAATAAGATTTTAAATAGAGACAGTGAAGGAAACGTTAAATTTATTGAATGTAAGTCAACTAGAATATTAGATCTTTGGGTTTGAACAAACAAATAAGGATTTGTAGAAATACATATTTTAAAAATACAGTATAACAGGATTTTAGCACTAAATGTGATTTATAAGATAGATAAAAAAAACCCTGACTATCACATTCACATCTCAGCCAATCATGTTGCAGCAGTACAGTATATAAAATCATCCAGATATATTATATCAGCAATCAAAACAATATATTTGCATTTGTTAAAATCTTTAAAAAAAAGGCCAACACATATCATTTAATCGCCTAACTTATTTCTCATGTAGGAAGTAATCTGAATGTTGGGGGTAATCTGAAAAAGGGGAATTCGTATCTTGGATCAGAGCTGTTTTCCACTATATTGGACGGTAAACTCTGTTTTGTTGAGAATTTTACACAATTAGGATTATTCACCATCAGGACCGCTTTACAGCCATTTTCTCTCATCTTACTTCCAAACTGATTCATTAAAACCGATGAGTCCGGCTCATTTCTACCGCATGCCTCTGTGCCCATATACAATATACCGGACTTTATAAATTTTATACATTCACTTACAAACTGAAAATATTGAATACAATTGTAAATATTGGTATCTGGTACACTGCAATTTCTATTTTTTTGTAAAATACATGTGAGCTACTTCTGTGATTGAACCGGAAGTAGAACTGCATTCCGTTCGTATGTGCAGATACCGGTTATTCAAATCTTATTCAATTCAATTCAATTCAATTCAATTCAACTTTATTGTCATTGTTATAAATAACAGAGTATAAAGAACAACAAGCTATCATTAGAGTATTATCTTTCAGTATGTAATAAAGTGCGACCATGATGCAGCAGTGCAGTATCCATAAAAGGATAGGGAGGGCACAAATCAAAGAAAGTGTGTCTATTGTGTATTCTGCAGCAATGCAAAGTCCAGTTCACAGTAATTGTAATAGTTATGTAAGTGTCGCTGGGGTCAAGGGCAGAGAGAGGGGGGTAAATGCTCCTTTAACCGCCTCACAGCCATTGGAAAAAGGTTGTGGGACAGTCTGGTGGCTCTGGTGCGAATGGACCAGTACCTTCTGCCTGAGGGCAGTAGTTGGACCAGATGATCCGCAGGATGTGGTGCAAATGGTGTTACCTCCAGGAGACTAATCCCAGTGATTTTGCCTGCTCTTTTTACCACCGACTGCAGCACCTGCTGTTCTGCCTTAGTGCAGCTGGACAACCACATTCTTTATAGAACAACAATCACCATTTCACCATAAGCTGCAGAGAAAGGTTGGCCCTGCCCTTTCTCCTCAGGTAGACGAAGCGCTGCTGGGCCGTTCCTATGACAGAGGTGATATTATTACCCTATGTTAGGTCCTCTATCACAGTTATCTCTGTGTAATCATCTGCCTCCATCTAACCCTATCCTCTGCATCCTCTTCTCCCACACCAACTAACTTCATGTCCTCTCTCACTGCATCCATAAATCTCCTCTTTGGTCTTCCTCTATACCTCCTGCCTGGCAGTTTAAACCTCAGCATCCTTCTACCGATATATTCACAATCTCTCCTCTGAACATGCCCAAACCACCTCAATTCTGCCTCTCTGACTTTATCTCCAAAACATCTAACATGGGTTGTCCCTCTGATGAACTCATTCTTGATCTTATCCATCCTTGTCACTCCCAAGGAGAGCCTCAACATCTTCAGCTCTGCTACCTCCAACTCTGCCTCAACTCTTTACCTCTGCTCCCTGTATCCTTACCGTTCCTCTTGAGTTCCTCTCATTTAAACATGTGTATTCCGCGGCTAACCTTCAATCCTCTGCTTTCCAAAGCATACCTCCACCTCTCCAAATTTTCCTCCACCTGTTCCCTGCTCTCGCTACAAAGCATAATGTCATCTGCAAACATCATAGTCCATAGAGACTCCTGTCTAACCTTATCTATCATCCTGTCCATCACCAAAGCAAACAAAGAGGGGCCGATCCTTGATGCAGACCCACCTCCACATTGAACTTTTCTGTCACACCTACAGTACAGCACATCTCACCCCTGTCTTACAGCTCTCATGTCTTACATGCAGTCCTGCATGTCCTGCACCACTCTAACATACTTCTCTGCCACTCCAGACTTCCTCATACAACACCACAGCTCCTCTCTTGGCACCCTGTTGTACGCCTTCTCTTAATCTACAAAGACACATTGCAACTCTTTATTACCTTCTCTGTACTTCTCCACCAGCATCCTCAAAGCAAATACTGCATCTGATGTACTCTTTCTAGGCATGAAACCATATTGCTGCTCACAAATACTCACCTTGGCCCCTAACCTAGCTTCCACTACTCTTTCCCACAGCTTCATTGTATGGATCATTAGCTTTATGCCTCTGTAATTGCCACAGCTCTGCACATCGCCATTCTCCTGGAATACTTTCACTCTCAAAGATCTTGTTAAACAAACTAGTTAGAAACTCTACTGCCACCTCTTCCAAGCACTTCCATACCTCCACAGGTATGTCATCAGGACCAACAGCCTTTCCACTCTTCATCTTCTTCAACGCCCTTCTCAACTTACTTTTACTAATATTTGCTACTTCCTGCTCCACAACAGTCACCTCTTCTACTCTTTGTTCTCCTTCGTTTTCCTCATTCATCAACTCTTTAAAGTACTCCTTCCATCTCCTCTATCTTTCTGCCTTGCCAACCTGTACAGATTCACCTTACCCTCCTTACTATCCAATCTAGCATACAAGTCCTCATACAGTATGCTCTTTGTTTGGCCTTTGCCACCTCTACCTTCACCTTACTCTGCACCTCCCTGTACTCCTGTCTACTCTCTTCAGTCCTCTCAGAGTCCACTTCTTTCTTAGCTAGCCTCTTTCCCTGTATACACTCCTGGACTTCCTCGTTCCACCACCAAGTCTCCTTGTCCCCTTTTGCCTTACCTGATGATACACCAAGTACGGAGGGTACCTGTCTCCCTGATCACATTGGCTGTAGTTGTCCAGTCAACTGAAAGTACCTTCTTCCTCCCTGAAGACTACACAACCTTCTCCCTTTCTCAGCTTCCACCACTTTGTCCTCTGCTCAGCCTTTGTCCTCTTCACCTTCCTCACCACCAGGGTGATTTTACACACCACCATTCTGTGTTTTCTGGCTACACTCTCCCCTACCAACACTTTGCAGTCACTAATCTCTTTTAGATTACAACGTCGACACAAGATGTAGTCGACCTGAGTGCTTCTGCCTCCACTCTTATATGTCACCCTATGTTCCTGCCTCTTCTGGAATTTAAGTATTTACCACTGCCATTTCCATCCTCTTTGCAAAGTCCACCAACATCTGTCCTTCTACATTCCTGTCCTGAAGACCAAACCTGCCCATCACATTTTTATCACCTCTGTTCCCTTCCCCAACATGTCCATTGAAGTCTGCACCAATCACCACTCTCTCACCTCTGGGGATGCTCTGCATCACTTCATCTAACTCACTCCAGAATGTCTCCTTCTCTTCTAACTCACATCCTACCTGTGGGGCATAGCCACTAACAACATTTAACATCTCCTCTTCAATATCCAGCTTTATACTCATCAACCTGTCTGATACTCTTTCCCCCTCTAGAAAATTCCTAACAAACACCCTTTTCAGGATAACTCCTACTCCATTTCTTTTCCTATCCACACCATGGTAAAACAATTTAAACCCTAAACCTAAACTTCTAGCTTTGCTACCTTTCCACCTGGTTTCCTGGATGCACAGTATATCCACCTCCCTTTTCTGCATCATATCAACCATCTCATTATATCTTCTAAATATTTAGACCCAGGTTGTGAGTATCACACCAAGCTGTTTTGTATAAGGACTCGTGATATGATCAGCAAATTTTATGATGTAGTTAGAAGGAAGGGAGGTGTATAATGTAGCAGACATGTTTGTATAATGTACTGTATATTTACTGTAAGTGAGGGACTTAGGATACATAACTGGAGTATTTTGAATGTTAATACGCACTGTGGATGTTATGTGTTTATCTATTTGCACACACTGAGAGCAATTTGTTAGAAAGTTCATAGTCCAGTTGCACATTACAGTGGTGTTAAATGCTGAGCTAAAATTGACAAAGAGGGGCCTAGCATATGTACTGTATTTTTGTGTTCCAGATGTTCTAATATAGAATGGAACACAATAGCCACTGTCGATCTGTTTGGTCTTTATGCAAACTGTTAATGGTCCAGTGTGGGTGGTATGACATCGTTAATGTGCTTAATCACCAGCCAATCTAAACATTTTGCATTTATAAATGCAAGTGTGACCAATCTGTAATTATTGTGGATATTCTTAAGTTGAAACTACCTATAATACTCTTTTCAATGATTCCTGTTTTTTTTTTTTTTGACTTACAGTATAGCATGGTATAGCATGATAAGATTGGCATAGAAGTGGTTGTGTGTGTGTGTACAAAATAAAAGTGTTGGTTGGTTTTTATTGCTACAGTTTTGAGGAAAAAAAGAATAAATATGTTAAATATACAATCACTCACTCATCGTCTATACCACTTTATCCTGTATTAAGGGTCGCGGGGGCATGGAGCCTATCCCAGGAGACTAAGGGCACGAGGCGAGGTATACCCTGGACAGGGTGCCAATTCATCACACACACACACATCCACGCACTCACACACTCATTTACACTCTATGGGCAATTTGGAAATGCCAATGAGCCTAATCTGCATGTCTTTGGACTGTGGGAGGAAAACAGAGCACCTGGAGGAAACCCACCAAGCACAGGGAGAACTTGCAAACTCCATGCATACAGAGACAGGAATCAAGCCTAGCCAGGAATCAAACCTGGACCCTGGAGGTTCAAGGCGACAGTGCTAACCACTACACCACCATGGTTAAATATACAATTTATCCAAAAATCTGGAAAGATTCCAAAACCAAGTTGTGTGTCTTCACATAAATGGCTACGCAATCTGAAAATTACTGGGAAAAGCTTTATAGTCTACCACAACTCTACATATTTGTCCCAGGACCAGCTTTTATCACCTTTGGTGCATGATGTTATCTAAAATTAAGTTGTATTAAGGGTCCATTTATAACCCTGTTCACTTTTTACATTAACTGTGTCACCTTGGAGGATGAGGATGTACATTATAATCCTTATGTGGCCAATGCATCATGTTTCGAAGTTCAGCTGCAATGTGTTAAGTGAGTAAATGAGGCAGTGTGCAGTCCTTCTGCTTCCTACTGCTCATTAAATAGATAAAACAAACTACGCTCATAAGTGCCATGCTGAATTCTCAATTTATTTCACTGCTGAATTTATCATAGAGCAGGCTTACTCAGGGTAACTGTGTAAATATGAAATATTACGGTCCTAGCGTGCTAGCAGTGCCGCTGCTGTTTAATAAAGGCAGAACCAGTTAATCTTTTTTCCTTTATTAATGTTTTTTTTTTTTTTTTTTTTTAATGAGGACCGAAGGCTAGATTCTGACTAATTTTCAGCTAAACAAACATGAAGACACATCCTGGGTTTAGTATCACCTGTTGTTGAAATGCTAGTGAGACAATGGACTGTTTGTGTTGCGTTGTTGCAGGGGAATCGTGATGTAGCTGTTGATGCATCTGTCTCATTCAACACAGTTACTTTGGACATGAATCATACTTTTCCTGCAAAATGTTCAGAATAATGCTACTCTATGGACACGTAATGTGTTTTCAGCCTTCACTCCAATGAAGTACTTTGCTCCAGTGAGACGACAGTCTAACTAATGACTAAGTTCAGGCTCTTGATTCACATGCCTGTCTCAGTCATGGCTTGAGAGCTCAGAATTTCTGTGGCCTGAAAATTACAGGGAAGAATTCAATATATTTTAATGACAACATGACAACGTGATGGGTGGTCGGGATATTGGATTAGAGGGATAAACCACATATCCAGTATGTAATATACTGTAGTAACAACCTGACAATGAAACTATTAAGGTTAAGCAATGCAGGATATACATTATTATTATTTCAAAATGTACTGTATATATAACTATTGCATCTATATTTTTAAAGTTTGATGGCAAAATGAAATAACTTTATTTTTGCAGTTTTGTGTTTTTAAATGAAGCAAGAATTATGGAAATATTATGTGCATGTTTTTTTTTTTTGTCACAAAGGTGTTAAAACTGCAAAATATTTTGTCAAAAATGTTTGGATTATTTAAGGTGGAATTTCGTGTGATTTTTCGAAAGGTTATAACTCCATCTCCAACAGTTTTGTCACAAATTAGACATAGACACAATTGTGTTTGTGGTTATTAAGGTATGTAAAATATTATAAGTAATATGTTGGATTAGTTTTAATTAAAAATGAGGCGCAAAGCCACACTTTGATTGTGATTTTATAGTAAGTTGGGCAAATTAGTTCTAGGAAAAAAATGGTTTTGGTGCACATAATACCTTTTTTAATTACAAAGATTTTTGAAGATCTTGAAAAATATTAAAAAACAATACAAAAACATCAGCATCAATTTACAGCATCATCAGCCTCGTCCTCTACCAATTTCAGTTTTACTTCAGTAGTTGATAAAAGTTCCCATTTTTATTACAAGTTGCACTGTATAACCAACAGCTTTCCACAAACAGCATGTGCAATTCATGTGTCCTGCACAATAATGCATATTTTGGATAAATTTATTCAAAATAATTTACATTTTCAATTTTTTTTTCTCTGCTTCACCACAGTGCTTACACTATAGTATACCAACCTATATGATGATATGAACTACAGTAGTTCTAACTAAGAGTTTACACTGTTACTTGCTTGTCTGATTTAAGCTTATACCTACACATGGTTCATCATAAGTGCGATGTTCTTTGTTTGTTTTCTGTAACAAGACAATTTCCCATATGGGGTAATTAAAGTATCTGGTTTTACAAAAGAGCATTCTGTACAAGTAATGCTTTGCTTTATTCTATTTGGCTGTTGTTGAGGGAGAGAAGCTAGGGCACAAATGTGAGTTGGTTTTAAGATTTCCTTATTAGGAGTTTCCAGAGGGTTTGGTGTTTCATCCATATATCTAGACTTAAACAATAAATAAAAGAAAATACACCCGAACAGTTTAGACCCAAGGTCTGACCACAAATATCAGTTAGGTTAGGGACTATGAGCCTGGCTTTGTAGTGCTGTGTAAGATATTGCAAGTAAAATACAGTATATGCAGATATTTATTAGGGAAAGAAATGTGAGATTAATAAATAATGTTATGCTAATCCGTACTCATACAGCCATTTCTGCTCTTCAGGATTGTCTTGAGAACATGTTCAGGTAGACTGCAAATTACAGGGACTTCACCGACTTAGCTGGTCATCAGTGACCAGCTACATCAACAAGTGCACCGATGATGTCACTGTCTCCAAGAACATCATCCACAGCCACTTCAGGGTTAGCGGTAACACATGGGGGAATACACTGTGACACTGTGCCAGGGCATGCCATCACCAACTGCAGGCGGGACATCATCATTTGCCTGTGACAGTGATGGCTCCCTTCCAGATTCGCTGAACAGCTTCTATGCTCCTGGGAATCTCACTTGGTCCATAAACACCAGCTCCTTGCACAAGAAAGCCCAACAACACAACAAGCCCAGC
The DNA here is from genome assembly GCF_024256425.1 of Clarias gariepinus. Lineage (NCBI taxonomy): Eukaryota > Metazoa > Chordata > Actinopteri > Siluriformes > Clariidae > Clarias > Clarias gariepinus. The sequence continues at coordinate 24,427,113 of NC_071118.1, read as the reverse complement.
TTCCACCACCAATCCTAACCACCTTCTACAGAGGGACTATTGAGAGCCTTCTGAGCAGCTGCATCACTGGCTGGTTTGGGAATTGTGCCATCTCGGACCGCAAGACCCTACAGCGTATAGTGAGGACAGCCGAGAAGGGTCTCTCTGCCCTTTTAACGAAGAGATCTACACCACACGCTGCATCCGCAAAGCCACCAGTATTGTACACACACACATACATACACATACCCACAATCACTCAGATAAACTCAGCTACCTAAAAACATTGAGACGTAACTCATGAACACACACACGCAAACACAATGATCAACAACTATTTAACAATTGTTCAAACCAAACCATAATTGCTCTTTTGCAAAATATTTATTATTTGTTATTTGCACAAAACTCTTCACTTCTACTTACAATGTTTGCTGTTTCTCCTCCCACTATCTATTAAATTAAATAAAATTTGTATAGAGCTTTTAACAATTAACATTGTCGCAAAGCAGCTTTACACAATCAAAAGAATTATTTAAATTTGTATGATATGTGAACGTGTATGAATCAAGATAATAAGACTGTCCCTGATGAGCAAGCCGAGGTGGCAAGGAAAAACTGCTATCCCTGAAATAGTATCAAGAAGAAACCCTTAGAGGAACCAGACTCAACAGGAAAACCATCCTTATTTGGATTAAATTATAGGTGAAATGGATAGCAGAGATTGATCTGCATCATACTGTTTGAGACTGGAAGTTTAGTATAACGGGAGATGTTAAGTCTAGTTCATTATTGTAGGCTCAGGTAGACTGTAGGAAACTCCAGTCCTAAACTATCTAGCGACTGAAGTCACAAGTCCTCAGAGAACAGCTGTCTGCATCAGCCGAGGACAGGACCATCTTCGGAAAGACGTCCCCAGTCACCACACGTCTCCCAGGCAGATCACTAACCAAAAGCAGGACACCAGAAAGAGTCAGACAGCTCTTGGGGCAGAGAGGGTCTGGATTACTGGCAGCTCAGGAGCGACAAGTATAGCTCGACAGAGAGACAGGTAGAGGGAAAGAGAGAGAGGAGAAAAGAGAGAAGAGGAGAGAGCAAAAAAGGAGGAGAGATGGCAGTTAGGTATGGTCACAGTCAAACAATGTTGATGTGAATGTATATTTAGTGCAGAGTGCAAACAGGGACTCCGGCAGGACTAACTATGACAGCATAACTAAAAGGGAGAGCAAGAAGGAAACACAGACATGAGGGCTCCTTGAGATGTAAAGCAACCAATCACCGTCAACAAACCTGAGTGTTTAATGAGAGTGGGGAAGACAACATCTAAACATACCGGTTCACCATAATAATCTACGTCCATGAGTCCCCCAGATCTGCTCCTTTACCCACTGTAAGGCAAATATATTTACAAAAATGCTTGGCCAAATAAATTTAAACACTGAGACTGTGTCTGAGTCCCGAACACTATTTGGAAGGCTATTCTATTATTTTGGGGCTTTGTAAGAAAAAGCTCTGCTCCCTGCTGTAGTTTTCATAATACATGGTACTGACAAACAGCCTGCATCCTTTGATCGAAGTAGGCGTGGCGGATCGTAAGACACAAGCAGTTCACTCAGATACTGCGGCGCAAGACCATTTATTGCTTTATACGTCAATAGTAGTTTTTTTTTAAATCGATGTGAAGTTTCACAGGGAGCCAATGCAGTGTGGATAAGATGGGGGGGGGGGGTGTGGGGGGGGGGGGGGGGTTGTGCAAGTATCTTTTGGTTCTAGTAAGGACCATAGCTGCTGCATTCTGGACTACACCTAGTTAAACAAACAGACATAAGGCATTACAATAGTCCAACCTAGAGGTGATAAAAGCATGAACTAGTTTTTCTGCATCGTTTAGTGACAATATATTTATTATCTTGACAATATTTTTGAGGTGAAAGAATGATATCCTTGTAATATTATCTACATGTGCTTCAAATGAAAGGCTGGGATCTATAATCACACTGAGGTCTTTCACTGTTGCACTTGATGGAACAGAAAGGCCATTTAAAAGTACAGTGTGATCAGAAATCTTGCTTCTAGCTGCTTGTGGTCCTATGACTAGAAGTTTTGTCTTATCAGGATTAAGCAGCAGGATATAAATTAACATCCAATCTGTATTGCACACCTTGCTCAACTTTAGTTAGCTTAACTTAAGTAAGCTGGTTTTTCTCATCTGGTTTTGGTGAGATGTATAACTGTGTGTCATCAGCATAACAATAAAAAACTAATACCATGCTTACGAATTATGTTGCCCAGAGGAAGCATGTTAAGAGAAAAAAGCAGTGGGCCTAAAACTGAACCCTGTGGAACACCAAACTCCACTTTAGAACATTCAGAATGGTCACCTTTTAAATCTACAAACTTATAACAATCACTCAAATAGGATCTAAGTCACAAGATGGCCGTTCCCTTAATTCCTACTTCATTTCTAATCTGTGAAGAAAAATAAAAAATAGTGACACAACCCTGATCAAAGGCCAATAGGAGGTAATTTACTACTTTAACAAGTGCTGTCTCTGTGCTGTGATAGGCCTAAATCCTGATTGATACAGTTTGTTTATGCCATTCCTATGTAGATATGAACATAGTTGCTGTGCTACTACCTTTTCCAGAATCTTAGAGATAAAGGGGTGGTTTGATATCGGCCTGTAATTGGACAGCTGACAAGGGTCAAGGTCAGGTTGCTCAATTAGCGGTTTAATAACTGCTAATTTAAAGGATTTGGGAACATACCCACTGCTGAGTAAAAAGTTAATTATTTTCAACACGGGTTCTGTTATTTCTGCTACTATCTGCTTGAGAAAATGTGTCGGTATAGGATCTAATTCACAGGTTGACGATTTTGAAGAAGAGATGAGTGAAATTAGTTCACTCTCTTCAAGGGGAGTAAAGTATTCTAGGTTCGGATGTGGTGTGGTTAGATCATCACCTTTACAACTTAAATTGTCTGGTTTTAAAGGCAGATTTTTTTGCCTATATTTATGATTTTGTTATTTTTAATAAGAGTGGAGAGATACAATGATTTAGCATCACTGAGAGCTTTTTTATAGCTCAGGTTGCTCTCCTTCCATGCTATTTGGAATACTAGCAATTTAGTTTGACGCCATTTGCGTTCTAATTTCCGAGCGGTTTGTTTTAAAGTGCTTGTGTGCTTATTATACCAGGGAGCGAGTTTCTATTCTACATTATCTAAGGTATAATGAAATGTTGACTCTAAATATTCAGTCACCTGATTGAGTCCTGGTGTATGTAGCTGTATCCAGGAGCACTAGCTTCATTAAGAGCTACATACTCATTGTTTTTTATCCAGGTTTCTGTTAAACATAATATATCAAACTCCTGGTCCGTGAACATTTCATTAACAATAACTGTTTTAGATGCGAGAAATCTAGAGGTTAGGTTTAGATTAGAGGTGCTGGCTTTGTATTCAGTGTGTTTTAATTTTGTTTGTCTCTATATTTAATTAAATGACTAAAACAGACTTTCTGAGTCTTTCTACATTTTTGCTTAGCTCGGGAAACAGACACGATCTCAATATAGTAAACCCTAAGTGACGACTCTATTTAGCTGGCATACGGTTGGTTTAGCTTGTTTGCCTGCTCCTTAGCCTGAGCTCTGGATTGTCACTGAATAACTAGGCCTCTTCTGAGACTATGAGCTATTTTACAAGAAATGAGAGCAGCACCTTTCCAAGTGGGATGGAAACCCCCTAAGAGGCCAGCTTTGCCCTCAAAAGGTCTTCCAATTGTCTATTAAGCCCACATTATTTTCGGAAGCACCACCTGGCCATCCAGCGGTTCAGCGACCATAATCTGCTGTAAGCTATGTCACAACGTTGCATTGGGATGGGACCAGAGTATACTAATATACTACCACTTCGTCGGACATCACCTTTGCTAATTTAAACACCTCTGTAAAGTTACTCTTACTAACCTCTGACTGACGAAGGTGTATATTGTTAGCTCCAGCATGTACCACTATCTTAGAGAACCTATGCTGTCCTAGAGCCCTAAGATTACCTGCTATGTCCGGTCTTCTGGCTCCCTGGAAACACCTAACCATTGCTGCTGGCGCCACTAAAGGCCTAGCTAATTTCACGTGCCTCAGTATAGAGTCTCTTATAACCAAAGTTCTTTCAGGTTTCTCAGCGGGTGCATCACTGAGGAGAGCAAACCTGTTGGACACGTGAAGTGCAGAGGAGGTGTGCTCTGGTGGGCTAGCCTTAGCGTTAGCTTTGGCTGAACGAGTATGCGCGGCGAGTATGTCATCCACTCGCCCCGCTGTGAGGGCTCTGATACCGGAGTCGGGGGCTGGTTATCTCCACCTGTCCCAGTGGGCACAAACTCGTGGAAACCACGTGGAAAAGACGTGTTTTCACCACGTGGAAAAGACAGGTAATTTAGGCGTAAAAGGCAAGTCGAATCCACGTGTTTTTTACCACTTGGAAAAGACATGGATGTTAGCCCATGGAAAATACGTGTTGTGTTCAACGTAAATTCAAAAAGATCAAAATGTCTACAAGATCCTGTGTAAAGCAGACACAAATCACATAAAAGTTGTAATAACTAATAATTTATTCATATTTTAAAACAAATATTACAAAATGCACATAAAAACTGGGTGTAGTGCATAATACTAAAATAACATAAAAATGTGAATACTAAAAGACTAATTAAACCAACAAAACACCTAAGAGAAGATAGCCAACTGTCTCAAACAGCAAAAGAAACAAAATTACAAAAACATTTACTTAACACTTAATAAATGACACTGCATCCAGCCTTTCTTTCCTCTTAGGTGCATTTCGTAACCGATTGGCAATGGAGCTGAGGGCAAAGGCTTCTGTAACATCATGCGCCTTTACTACACTGTCTGTCAAAGGACAAAAATGTTTAGTATAATTTAGATGCATGGACTGCAATTTATCAATACAATCATTGTGTTAATATAAAACAAAGACACGACCACAAGGGACTGTTCAATTACTTACCAGTTATTAATTTGCACAGCGCTGTCAAATGATGTTTTATCCCCTCGTGATCCCTTCATGTTTAGTTGAAACATAAGTGAATTGGTAAGGAATCTAAAAGAAAACAAACTTATCTATTTATCTTCAAAGAAATAAATGGGTAGAGTAACCACATAAGTTACAATGAAAAGTTCCTTCTCCTATTCTTAGAAATTCAATGGAACATATATTCTGCAAGTGAATGTTAGTGTTCACTGTCAGAACTCCTCAGTGCATATAATATATTATACATGGTGATGGTGCTGCATTTATGACAAATTATACCTGTTCATCAAATACTAGCCTGTTTTTATGATTTTTGAATTAACGTTTGCAATTGCCTGTTATGCTTCGAAGCCTACATTAGCTACATACATAGATTCACAATCAAGCTAACCGCGTCGGTTAGAACCTACACTAACTGCCCCTAACATACTAGAATATTACTGCTTACCTCAGTGCTCACCCTGTAACATCACACACAATTGTTCTCTGTATGAAACACAATTGCCACGGGTACTTTGTAACTTTAGCAGACCAAAAATTTAAACAAATTTCGAAGTTTCTAATTTCTTTTTATTAGCTATAAATGTTTCGCGCTTCCACTTAAAAAAACGGTATCCAAGAAAGGCTGATCACTGCGCATGCTCAGTACCACTCGCTAGACTGCAAAGTCACTCTGCGCAGCGACGCCTATGTGTCGCCTCTGATAGCACATCGGTGTTCTAAACTTCTTTTAAGTTTTTAAATCCAGTGTACGTTGTAGTCAGATGCGGCATTTAGGCGATCAGTAACACATTTTGAAAATGCCATTTTAGAACACATTTTGGCTCATCTGTTCAACTTTAGAACACATTGGACGGGTCATATGCGTCATTTTATTTTAGAGTGTGTTTAATTTTAATTAATGATTGTCACATTTATGTAAAAACATACAAAATATGCATTCAAAATTAAATCCAGCAACCATCAATAGGTGGTACAAAATTATTTTCCACGTGATATCCACGTGGAAATGCACGAAGAATAATGTAGATCTAAAACTCCATGTGGATTCCACATTAATTTAGAACAGGTTTTCCACGTGCCTAAAACCACGTGGAATCAACGTGGATATCAGGTGAAAATTGGTGGATCCACCACTTCACCAAATATCCACCAGAAATCCACGTGGATTACATGTGTTGTGCCCGCTGGGGTGGCACCCAGACTTTCCACTACGAGAATAACACTGCTCTCACACTCTCTAACCCTCTCTAAAGTCGGTATGCGCTTCTCTAACCCTAATAACTTCTCTGGCAGAGTGCTCACTAACACACACCTATCACAAATAAAGTTATCGCACTCTACACACTGAACAAGCCGAATGGTAGACATGATAACTACCTCTGTGTCGGAGTTTTAATTGTTTAGTTATGGATTCCACTTATTGTTCTAGAAGGAGGAGTAACGCGCCTTCTCCGAAAAAGTGCTAACACGGAAAAAGGCAAATGTCCAGTAGTATTAGAACGTAAAACTAGTCAATATTGTTTTTTAGTATGAATGAAAAAGGCAGTATAATTTAAACGCTGATACAAACAAACAAGGAAGTTTAAGGGTAACAATACGAAAACAGGAAAAAGTTTGCATGTGCACTTTGTTTTCTCTTTTGTATAGAACTTTTTGTTAATTTAAAAATGTCAATTTGTCTTTTTTCAGCTAGTAAGCTAATTAGGTTTATTAGTTAGCTAGTTAGGTGTGTTAAACTAAAAGTTTTTGTTAAATTTGTTGTTAATTGATATTGTACGTAGCACCTTGGTCCTGGAGGAACGTCTTTTGTTTCACAGTGTACTGACCTGTACAGTATGTGGTTAAAATTACAACCTACTTGACTTGACTTGACTTCTAGTTAAAATAAATCAATTTACAGTTTATATTTGGGTTAGTGGTTAGTAATGTACTTTATTTATTCATGTTTTGATTTGGATCACCATCTCTATGCTCTATGGCCAAGGCTGAACCTCCTGACAGATGCAACCAGGTTTTGTGCTAAAAAATCCAGGTATTTAATTCATGATGGCATCAGCTTTCAGAACCATCCCTGATCCAATAGTGCGTGATTTAGAGTGGATATAGACTGAGATAGGCTTCAACCTCCCCGTGACCCTGTACACAGGATATACAGTGGTATAGACGATAAGTGTGTGAGTGAGCGATATACTGTAAAGTTTATACACAAGATTTTGTGATTTAAAAATTAATTCAGGGGAACTTACCTGGTTGCACATTTTAAGTGAAATAAGCAAGAACAGAACATTGCTCCAACATAAATAAAAGCACAAGAAGTAAGAAGAAGAAGAAGAAGATCTCGGAGGTTGGTAAGAAAAAGCTGGTGGAATAGCTAAAACGTGCTTACTACCTGTAACGAAAACAGTGGTGTTTCGCATGTCTGGGTTATAAGGTAGGGTGGCTAAGGTGGATAAAAAAAAAATTTCAAGCTTGCATAAACCACCACAAACAACGGTCAGACAAGGTCAGGGTAAAAATGTTTGGGAATAATTCTGTTTGGAACAAATACAAGACAGCATATTATATAAAAAAACTCACATTTTTTACCCACAGTAAAAAAAAAAACTGGTGGTGGCAGCATCATGCTATGCAGTGAGAGTGCATGTTTTTCGTCAAGATAAATTGAATCATACAGTCCATATACTTTATATAGCTCTAAATACCAATGTATTTCAGTCAAAACCTACAGGCATATGATAGACATCAGGAGATTAAAAAAAAAAAAATGTATATTTAAAAAAAAAAAAAATTCTGAACATTTTGGGATGGTGTAGTCAGAGCTTAAGTCTAAATCTAACTGAAAACCTGGAAAGTTATTTGAAAATGGCTGTGCACTGAAGATCTCACTGTAATTCAATTATTTTTAACTCACTGTGCTGTACAGTGGGAGCCACGTCAAACAGCCGCTTGGAGCATGATAGGTCCATGACAGGGCCGTGACAAGACCATGATCGATCCGTGCACGGAATGTGATCCCCCGCGATGACGTAGTTAACGATGCCCCGCCCCATAAACGCCCCCATGCGCTTTCTAAAAAGATGGTTGCAATGCTGTATAATTCCGCCAGATGGAGCATTGACTGCTTTAGTTAACTGCAGTGTCCAAGCAGCCGGTTACTATATTTAATATAATGTAGCGTTTTTACGCCGGGAAGAATGCTGGAGAGACGAGTGAGCTTATTTGCTACCCAATGCAATGGCTGGGAGTACTTTATTTAGCACACAGCAGGTATGGCATGAGCAGCACCTTCACTCAGGAGCCTACATCCAATTCAGCACTAGCTTTAACTGGAGCACATTTCACACGTCACACCCTACACACACAAACAGGGCCGAAGCCACCAACCCAAACACCTTTCCCCATCATGGTGAACACACACCGACATCCCCGCAAGGCATGCTGGTCGTCAGCCGCCGCCCCGCCCACGCCACACTGCCCCCACCCGAGCTGTGACCGTCCCTGGTCACCATGACGAACTCCGTTTCGGAGGCGTGGAGGCGGTCGGCGCTGGCGGTGGGAACGCCGGCGTCCTTTGGCAGGTGAGGGGTGAACGCGAATGTAGTCCTGAGGCGGTCCGGCCTCCAGAGTTTGATGGTTCCCCGGCGTGCGGCTGGTGAGGCGCAAGACGGTCCCGGTGGGGCAAAACTCGTGCCCGCCCTGCCAACCGCACCCGGTAGATGACATCGGAGAGCCGAGCTGGCTGTGAGTGTCCACGCCCATTCGCCCCATAGGTGCCCCCACCCAAAAGTCTTGCAGCGGTGCTCTCGAGCGCTGGGTGGGGCCCTTCTGCCTGGCGATGAGCGGTTCACAGTTCCACAACCCGTGGGAAACAGTGGAGCCGGTGTCCACGAGCGCCCGCAGTAAGACGCCGTCCGGCACATAGTCGATGTAAAGCCCCGCGGGGCTCCCCAACCGTCCACCCGGCGCTAGGTTAGCGGCTGCTGGTGTACGCTGTCCCTCAGGCCTGAGAACGTTAAAGCGGTAGCCCGGCTGTCCCTCAGGCCTAAGAACGTTGCAGTGGTAGTCCGGCGGTCCCTGGCCTCGGCGTCGTCGCGGAATCTCGGAAGCAGTGTCGAGGCCTAGCCGCGATGGGTAGCCCTGTCCCCGGCTAGGTTCACGAACCGAGCGCCACTGAGCTGCGGGCGGTCGCTCGGCTCTTCCGCCGCGATGTGCCGCCGATATAGGCTCAGCGCGCTCGGCCTCGCGCAGCGGCAGGTCGCTTTGCCGGCTAACGGCGCACGGAGCTGTATCTTGCTCCGGCGCTTGCGCAGCGCCAGCCTCCGCCCCGAGATCCAGCGCCGGGATTTTCTGCTTCCCGCTCCGCGTTGGTTGACGTGGTGTGCTCGCGCTAGCTCCGCCAGGAAAGCGCTTCTTCTGCGCAAGTAGTCGCTCCGCTACTTGGCGGCCCGCTTGGATTTTTAGAAGGTCCTCCTTTGTGCGCTCGAACCCGTTATTCTCCATCCCACTTCTGACACCAATGTAGCATTTTTACGCTGGGAAGAATGCTGGAGAGACGAGTGAGCTTATTTGCTACCCAATGCAATGGCTGGGAGTACTTTATTTAGCACACAGCAGGTATGGCATGAGCAGCACCTTCACTCAGGAGCCTACATCCAATTCAGCACCAGCTTTAACTGGAGCACATTTCACACGTCACACCCTACACACACAAACAGGGCCGAAGCCACCAACCCAATCACCTTTCTTCCTTATTCTGATGCTCGGTTTAAACTCCTGACGATCCTTTTGATCATGTCTACATGACTAAATGCATTGACTTGCTGTTGTGTGATTAGATGTGGCAGATTAGATATTCGAGTAACAAGCAGTAGAACGGGTGTACCTAATAAAATGACCAGTTAGCGTACAAACCAATGGGGAAAAAAACAAAAAAACCTACAGGAACAAGAGATGCACACAAAAACGCAAAGTGACACAACGAACGAGAATGTATTGTCTGAATTTGTACGAACAATCTGGGTTCAGTACACATTTCGTATTCATGTTTCCTCTTGCTGCCAAATAGACATCCGTCATATATCTGACAAGCGCTTTTCTCTATTGCACAGTCCATAATCCAGACGAGGAGAGAAAGATTTTTCTCCAGTGATTCAGACAAATTCCAGTTGACAAGAGTGTGCTTAATGACTCGCCGGCTTTATAGACTTCCGTCACAATTTGATTTCCCACTGAAGGCTTTAAATTTGCGAAATCCGTGTGCAGAACTGATTATTTCAGCAAGTTTTTTGGGATGTTGAAGTACTGTTCGTCCGTTTTTCTTTCTCTGCACAAACTCTACATGTGATTCTGTACAGGGTGGCAATAAATTGCAATTCTGTGGACCACACCAGCCTCAATGTGAACCAAATAACACATCGTTTTATGTTTTCTTTCTTTGTATTTTTTAAATGGGGAGAAAAAGACGGTACTGCATTTTTCTCGACAGCATTCTGAGACACGTGAAATGTCAGCCTGGAATGAGTAATGAGAAAAACACATTCATAGAGTGTCCATTACCGGCACAAACAGCCCCATTTCTGACTCAAAAAGGTGCAACATTACTGTCTTATAAGCCGGTGGAATTTTTGCCTAGCGAAGGTCGACAAATTCTGAACATTCACTGCAAAGTGATATTTAGAGCTGCAATTTTTCTATTCCTTAAACAGACTAACAACTTTTTATATTGTATGTTTTCCACAATTGATTTTATTTTTTTTTCATTGCTTTTTTATGACTCTTGGAAACTGCATTATGTGCAGTTTACAAGAATTATGCAAACTCTAAATGGCCCATCATCTATCCATCCATCCATCCATTCATCTATCCATCATCCAGGAACCTCTGTCCAACTAGGCACCATGGAGGCCTATATGATACTATAATGGCATTTAAGTCAAACTGGGACTTGTGACTTGTCAATAAGGGTGTAAAATCGATTGATATTTACAGAAGACTTTAGGCACAGTGTATGGTGATGAGACCATTTTAAAGAAGACCGTATGTCCATGAATGATGATCGTGGCCGAGGTGGCTCGGAGACTACTGCAGTCATTACCTTGAGCATTCAGAGTATTCGAAGCTTCTTAGAATTCTCTCAGAGAGCTCCTATCTTAGCTTAAAAAGTGCAAGCGGAGAGTCCTAGACTAAAAGTGATTTAGGAAACTTCTCAGAGCAACTCAGAGTAAGGAAATTACAAAAAATTACAAATTTCTTTATCTTAGTGATGAGGTGTGGTTGACCCTGTTGCTAAGGATGATGCAGCAATTCAAGGACTGTGATTAGTTGATAAAAAATAACCTCTGACCTCTGTAAAGGTCTTGAAATGCGCTCTTTGTGATAATAGAATACAGTACATAATTATAGAACTGACAGTGAAAAAAGAGCTCCTGGAGGCCAACGTTCAAGACGTGAAGCAGGCAGGCCTGGCTGTGCAATCATGGCTCTGATATACTGGGAAAATTTTCTACTTTAATGGTATCACTAGTGAAATACTGGGATATATGCATTAATCTCTATTAGTGTCTTTATATAGAGAAAAAAAGGTAGTGTTCTATTATTATGGACAATCAAAGTCCCAGTTTGACTTGAATACCCCTCGTATATTATTAGGAATGAGGCTTGGATTTCTTTAAATTAGTTTCCATTAAGTTTGCTGATTTGTTCATATTCTAACTATGTTCCCTGGTTCCAATAGATATCCATGACAGATGACACACTTGACAACACTAGACAGCTTAGCTTACGTAGGTGAGGTAGGTATTCTTCACAGTCTTTTTTTGTCTGTTGAATGACAACTTAACAACTCTCTCATAGCACTCACTCCAATCTGCCGAAGGTTTACTCAGAGAGCAGTTTTGTTTACCAGGATTGATTGGCATTGAGGAAATGAAATGATAAGCTTGGTGGTGGAGCCCCTAGAGCACTTGACAGCATGCATTTGTTAGCATGAAGCAATGGAGGTCAAACAGACCTACTGGCACTCGGGAAATCCAAGACGCCATTAGTGTTATTACATTGGCAGACCGTTTCATTTCCTCTGCAGCCACTGAGTCAAATGGCATAAAATGTACTAAATGAGAATTAACTGTGACACATGGTTATAAGAATGTTTTCTTCTGAGCTACAGGGGTTTTGTTAAATTAGCTTAACATGATTTTGCGATTCGAATCTATTGCAATTAATGTATCATGCATTTTTCAAGGAAGGGTTCGGTACTCAGATACAGAGAAACATGTCAGTTCGACAGTGTGTGACTTTACTTGGATGTGTATAACGTTTCATAGACTAAACGGTACTAACAATCCAAGCCAGTATGTTAAGACATGGCAGTCATGTGTAATTTACCGGTGTGTTAACAATTAAAGACACCCAAACCTCCATGAAAGGCAAACAGCTGGAAAAAAAGCATGCACAATATCATCTAATAATCCAGCTCAGCCACTGCAGCGCATTTATAATCATAGACCTACTGTACAGGACAGTTTTTTCCTCTAACTTTAAAAGCTAGTCTTATTTGTCTACCTCACCTAAGACAAGCTGTCTGCTATTGCCCAGTGTGATCATAGTTAGAATATAAACAAGAGTTGGACATTGTAACTGAAACACTGGACAATTTAGTGTTGGAGGGTTCATGGCTAAATTTGACCAGCCTGGTGGACAATCTTCACTGATGGCACATTCCACCAGTAAGAACAGAGTGTGAAGGTTTAATAGCACAGTTTTGCTTAAAATTTTGCAATGCACAAAACATTACGGTAGGACAAATTGTTGGTGTGTGTCTCGCTGGCGCATCTGTGATCAAGACAGCAAGTCTTTTTGATGTATAAAGAGCCACAGTATCCATGGTAATGTCAGCCTACCATCAAGAAGGGCGAACCACATCCAACATGCAGAACTGTGGACGCAAGAGGGAGCTGTCTAAAAGGAATGTTTGTGTGCTAACCCAAATTGTATCCAAAAAACATAAAACCATAACTGCCCAACTCAAAACTGTTTGTCGGGAGCTCCACAGGGTCAATGTACATGGCCAGGCTGCTATAGCCAAACCTTCGCCAACATGTACCACCCAAACTGTCTGATAGGGGTGGATCAGTGATGGTGTGGGCTGCAATATCATGGCATTCCCTAGGCCCAATACTTTTGCTAGATGGGCATGTCACTGCCAAGGACTACTTCTGGAGGACCATGTACACCCAATCGCTTATTTCCAAAAAGAATTGATATTTCCGCAATATAAATATATAGCACAGTGGTCTTAATACCAGAATGCCGATTGTATGTAAAAATTTAGCTTGCTGGTTGAACACCCGATCTCAGTACTAACAATATAAAAGGGATGTTCAAGTCAAACTGACAGTTATGGAGTTAAAACTAGTTTGCTACACTAATGCACTTATCCCAGTGATTCACCAGTGCATAGGACACAAGGTAAAAAGTTTTCTCAGTACGCTTAAGCCATAATCAGACTGCTTGAGTCATGTCTAAAACGCCGACCTCCCAGGAACTCCTTTAATGGCCCAAACATATGAAAATGTCTTGGAGTGAGGTCAGGACTGTACTGGGGATGGGACATGCATTTATTTTGTTATCCATCAATTCAATTTGATTGAATAAAAATTTATTTGTATAGTACTTTTAACAATTGTCATTGTCGCAAAGCAGCTTTACACAATCAAAAGTTTTCCACTCGCTGAATCTTTGCAGGAACAACTGCAGTGAACTTTGGCTCACTTTAAAAGTGGTATTCTTTAAAACATGTGCACCATTTAAAAGTTTTCCTGCAGCTAAGAGTCTCATCACTGTACTGAGCTTGAAGTCTTCTGTAAATGTCAATCACTTTTACTCCCTCATTCGAAAGAAATTTCATCACAAGTCACAAGTGGAACTCCTCTCGTACAATCTGTGTTTCTGGGAACTGAGGATTTTGTGTTAGAAGTCAGCTTTTTCTGAATTATAAATACAGTGGATTGCAGCATTAATGCTCATGTGAATTATTTGATTTAATAATTTATTTTTTTTTTACCACAAAAAAAATCCATTCAGTAGATTTGGTAGTGCTTCCGGTGTTCTGCTTTTACAAAGCATCATTCATTCAGTCAGTCAGTCAGTCAGTCATGCTCTTTGCTACCCGATCAGCCTGTGTGATGCATCTTTGCCTCTCCACCTGAGCCGCTCTGAAAGGGAGCGCTGCTGCAGCACTGGAGCGGCAAGACCTCATTTTCATTGGTAATTTGAGGGCACAAGTTTGAGTCACAGCGGAGCCCGAGCACCTGCCCCGTTTCTAAAGAGATTTCATACAGCGTGAATAGACTTTCTGGTGCTTCTCATGCAGCTCCTTTAAACAAAACTTCAAACAAAAAATAAAAAATAAATATAAAATAAAAATCCACCCTTGACAACTTGCATATACTGTGTAGAACATGTAAGTTTTAGTAGTGTTCAAAAGTTATTTAATAATGAAAGTTGTCACTCCCTCTTTTATCAATATATTGGTCTAATTTTAATTAATAAATAATTAATTTAATAAATGAATTAATTAATAATTTTTGGTTTTCTACATCACCTACAATGCCCTTTGATTATCTGTTAATAGTAACACAAGTGGTTTTTATCCCTTGCTTTTAAAATGTACATTAAACAGATTTAGTGAAAAAGGTTGGACTTCTTATTCAATGTTTATTTTTTATTTTTTTCATTGTTTTGTTTTTAATATTGAATATTTACACTGAAGACACTGAAATCATAAACAAGTCAACAAAATGTGTTAAATAACCCAAAATATGTTCTAGATTTTTATTTTTAAAAATAGCTTTTTTTGTAGCTATTAAAAAAAATAATTAATCTCTTAAAATCAACTAATCATTAACTATAATTGATGATCATCCCATCAAGATTCCTCAAACCTCTTTAGGGTTCATCCTTTGAGGAAAACTCTTTCACTGCTCATTAGTTGCAGGTTAGTTTTAAACACACTGTAGAAGAGTAATAATTATAAATGCATCACAATTCTGTTATTACATTTTATAAGTGCAGTGCAGCTGTGGACACTTCGTCGACATCTTCAATATTGTAATACAATTGGTCCCCTGGTGTCCTGCAGATTTGTGTGAATCTCTCGGTCTACCACATGCCAAAAGTGCTCTCCTGGAGCACCTCGAGGCATACATAAAACCAGGTTCAAATACCACGACTGCCAAGTTGCCCCTGTTGGGCCCTTGAGCGAGGCCCTTAACCCTCAACTGCTCAGATGTATACTGAAATACGAATGTAAGTCACTCCGGATAAGGGCGTCTGCCAAATGACTAAATGTAAATGTAGACAGTCTTGTGCTTCATGATATTATAATTATGAAAGTGAGTATTATAAAATGGTTATACATTCTGACCCATCTACACATGAGGTAGAAATCAAGATTCATTCAAGCAGGAGAGGTTTTCCACGTCTTCATTTGTCCAGTTTTGGTAAGCCTGTGCCAAATGTAGCCTCATGCCTCCTGTCTTTGGCTGACAGGAGTGGAACCTGATGTGATGTTCTGCTGTTGTATTTTTAAAAAATCATTTTTAAGGGTAAATTTCTTGTTTTATTGGCAGAACATTTTAATAGTTTTAAGCATGTATTTACTAACAGAATAAAAATTATTTGGCAAAAGTACAAGAAATCTATGATTGTCTGTTTTTTTTTTTTTAGTAAAATGTCTAGAAGTAAAAGTAACAATCATAAGGGGGCGTGTATGGAGTTAATTATGTGCCAAAATTTAACAAACAAACACAATCTGCTTTGCAAAGAAAAAAACGACTTTCTCACAAATGCAGCGTTTTGCAAACATACACAATCCGATTTGCAAAGAAAAAAATTCAACTTTCTCACAAATGCACCCTCCATATTTACTCCATAATTAACTCCATAGGAGAGAGGGACGGTCATAAAATTCATATTGCATGAGAAAACCTAAAAGAGTTGCCTTTTTGTTTAAAACACTCATGGTATGGTTCCGCATAATGCTGCCAAAGGGTCAAAACCAAAATTTCGTATCCGGTTGAAAAAACTGAAGAGCACCTTCTCCATGACAATTCAGCTCACAAATCTGTGAAACTTGTTGGCACCTTGCGGTATGAAATTCTACCCCCCCCCCCCTTTAATTTCCCCCCTCCTTAAGAAATTCTTAAGGAATTTCTCCTTAAGAGCCTAAAAAAAGGCTTCTTTAAAGACAGTCTCCACCAGCTTGTCCATCGTTTGAGAAGTGTGTCTTACAGTAGGTGGAAAATATCTAGAGATGGACTAAGCTCATGACCAACGTTTGTTTTCATTACATTAATTTTTCTTAGCAATATTACTTTTATGACCGCCCATCATATATTTAGTTTGTTGTAATCTTATATTAAGAAACTGTAGATTATTTATATATTTACTTTACTGTGAAATTATCATAAACCTCTTCCGCACTATAATAACATTTTTATACACTGATCAGCCTTAACATTACAACACAGACCATTATTCCCTGTAGGTTTTCCTTGAGCCGATGGAGCAGCTCTGTCCGGATATTGGCGGTTGGGTGCTGTGGGTTGCTCGGTGGGAACTGTGGATTGGATTCGGATGTCTGGCGCATCCCATGTGTGCCTGATTGGATTGGGATCAGGGGAGTTTGGAGGTCAGGTCTCTTTGGCTGCTGGGCCTCGGGCATGTCAGGCTGCGGTGCACTGTATGTTCTGTTGCCTTTTGTATCCTGACCATCATTGACATTTTACAGTAACTTGTCCTGCATCGTTTTTTCTGTAGGATTGGACTAGGCGGGCTTCTTTTTCTGGTATATAATTAAAAATTAATATGACTGTGTTAATTTTCAACTGTTTAACTGGTGTATGATTCAGTTTCATTGACTAAAATGTTTAATTTGGTAGAATTTATTTATTATGAAGCTTATGCTTTTGATATTTATCTTTTTCAATTAAAAAAAAGTATAAAAGTTACCTTTGAAGTATAAAATCTGTTCTTCTGTAATGTGAGTTACAGAAAATAAAAAAAATAGACATACTATTAATACAACTGAGATTTTTACCCCTGTGCAAGTTGTTCAGTTTGCATTAGAGAGCACATGTAATGGCTTCAAGGAGTATAAACAGTAATCCTTTCTCTATTCAACTGTTCGTCACTTTCAAAGCAAGGGATAAGACATATATTGAAAATGGGGAACTGAAGGGCACTACCTTTTCTTTATTACAGTAGAAATTAGTGATCTCTGCTATCCGCTTATAATAAGAGGCATGTTATTCATACAGCTTGTGGAGTGAAGAGCAGGAGTGAGTACAGATGCCTCTCATTATTCACACAATGTGTATGTGAGTTCCTGGTGTAAACACTAAATTGGAACAAAATTACTCAAAAAAAAAAAAAAACTGCAAATGCATTATTTTTTTGTATCTGTGTAAACCAGGGTTTTTTTTTCCTTCACGTTCTTGGGATCCAGGGATTGGATAGAATTGCTAAAGGGGCAGAAAACTTAGAAATTAAAATCTCATTAGAGTAACAAACTTTTTGCAATCATGTCCTGTATGATAATAGATTTTTTTAATAATACTAACTCCTTATAATATTAATTATTATTATAATATTTACAGATCGCTGAATGTTATATGAACTAAACCGGTGCAAGAATACACAGAGGCTGAGCTTCTGCTGTAAAACAGGATGTCCTAATAATAAAATAGGCTTAACAGTCTTATACTTCTTCGATAGTAACCCTATGATGAGGAATATACATATGTACAACAGTTAGTTACAACCCAGCAATCTGATTGGATGAGAGGAATTAAAGGAGTTCTGATAATAGACTGTAACAGCACTGGGACATTTAACTATATAAATCAGTCTGCTTCGCAGGTGTTCCAATACCAGTTAATTACACTGTCAGTTTGCACTCTGGGTAAAAGTATGTATTCTACAGTCTGCAGTATTGTGGAAAGGGCAGCTGCCTGCCAAAACCCACATTCAAAAACAGTCACTGAAACACTATCGGCAAGAAAACACATCTAAAAGTGTTATGCCATCATACGTTATGTGTTCTTTTATTTGTGGGCACAAAAATAACTAGTTCCTAACACAAGGTTGAATTCCAAATTACTCTCCAACCCCTGAATAAGGGCTCTACTCTGTGTTTGGGACAAGCGACTGGACACCCTAGTCTACTAGCTTTCCATTTAATACCATTTGGGCTGCAATTACCTGACCTTGTTTTCTAAAGTGGAATAGGTGGTTTTGATTCTCCTTTTCTTTTGGTCACATACTGTCATATTGGTAACAATTTAAAACTACTTTTACCCTGTCAGTCGCCAGCTTCACCTGTTGTGGTTACTGACTTCCACCAGTCAAAAAATGGAACGGTAAAAGGTAATAACTGGCTAAATAAATAACAACAACAAAAAACAACTTAATCTGTTGATAATAAATTGTGTTTTTGGAACTGTTGTATAAAAACAATATCACATTCAAGGTTGTGCTGTTGTGCTAAATATCAGCATGGCTGTGATGGCTTCATCATATTCCAGCATAACAGCACTCCCTCTTTTGTGATTGCTTAAATACACCCACCCACAAAAGTGAGTACACCCCTCTAATTTCAGCAAACTTTTTTGTAATTCTTCTCAAAGGACAATACTGTAGAAATGAAACTTGGATATATTTCAGGGTAGTCAACGTGCAGCTTGTATAGCAGTATAGATTTACTGTCCTCTGAACATAACTCAACACACTGTACAGCAGTGGTGTCAGAAGTATTCACATTCATTACTTGAGTAGAAGTATAGGGTTTAAAAAGATTTCTTTAGAATTTGAAGTATTAACTCAAGCTTTTTACTCAAGTAAAAGTGTAAAAGTACTGGTTTCAAAACTACTTAAAGTATAAAAGTAAAAGTAACGTGAGGGGGAAAAAGCATTAAGGATAAAAGCTTAGGCTGTGCCACGGGCCTATATACTGCACTAACACCTCATTAAGAAAAAAGAAAAATGTGTTGTTGTTGTTTTGTTGTATTTTTTAATGGCCATAGTGATTTGGGATACTGTATATGGAAATTGAAAAAGAATGCATTTTAGTACAATGCAAATACATTAAAGAACCATATACTGTATGTGTACTACTGAGCATTAACATGTTTGATGGAGAAGAAGATATAATAACTAGTTGCCTATAAGTATTTTAATGGTGGAAAAAGTCAAACTTCAGAGGCGTGTCATCGGTAATCTTTATTGGAATGTAAATGTACATCCGAGCTTAGCTGCAGGAATCTGTGAGGGCAACATACAAGAAAATTAGTGCACCCAGGGCAGGCTTAGTAACAATTACCCTTGTGTGGTTGTTTACAATAAACATTAGTGCTGTCAGAATGAAGGATTAATCCAAGTAATTAATAAAAAAAATTGAAAATGCTATTTTATTTAAACGTCCTTGCTGGAGTGTGTGACGTGACGTGACGTCATGTGCAGGTGCGATGGATCGCGCACCAACCAATAGGGTGTCCGAATGGTATGTTTATACTTCTCATCCAACCACAATCAAATTTACACCATCCGGATGGCGCGATTTATCCGTATGTTTTTGTTTGTTTGTTTGTTTTTTGAATGTCAAGCTGAAATAAAATAGGAGTAACGAGGCTATTTTAAAATGTAAGGAGTAGAAAGTACAGATAATTGGGTGAAAATGTACGAAGTAGAAGTAAAAAGTCGGCTGAAAAATAATTACTCCAGTAAAGTATAGATACCCAAAATTTCTACTTAAGTAAGGTAACAAAGTATTTGTACTTGACACCTCTGATGTACAGCTATTAGTGTTAAAATAGCTGGTAACAAAAGTTAGTACACCCTGAGTGATAACAGCTGTACATCTTTAACCATGCAAAGTCACATGTCCTTTTCATCGTGTTCATGTTTTTGTCCTGGGCCAAGTATGTCTCCAAATCTGAAGCCTATTAAGCACCAGTGAGCGTCCTCAAGCGGAAGGTATGGAAGCACCATGTGTCTAGCATCTATGATATCTTAATGAAGGAGTGGAAGAGAGGGATTAAGGCCATTCTATAATAAAGTGGTTGATGAAATGTGAGGGAGTACTCGCTTTTGTGAGACACTGTATATATTACACCATTAGTATTTTTTTTTTTAAAAAGTCTTCTCAATTGTTCAGTGCACTTTAGTAAAACGTTACATAACAATGCAATACATCAACTAAACTTCACACAAATTTCAGTCCTATTCGCTAGCATGTATTTATGAGATGCACTTATTAGATAGATTCATTTATCAGATCAGTGCCCTTGTGTGCATCAGATTAAAGCAGCATTTGCGGCTGGATGGAACTGATATGTTTGCATAGCACGAGTCCTGTTTTCAATGTAGATGCAGTACAGAGTAATTACAGGTATGGGTGCAGAGATCCATAAAATAATTTTCAAATGTGTAAATAACAGAAATAAATAATCTATGTGGTATATTTCTATATTTAATATATTGTATAGCAGTTAAACATTATCTGCATTAAAAATAATTAAAAATAATTGACTGAGCAAAGTTCGAAATCAAAATCTGGTGCTTGTGTAAAATTTGTCAAAAATTATTATTATTATTATTATTATGATTATTATTATTATTGTTGTTGTTGTCGTTGTCACACTGATGTAATGGATCATAAGCCTCCACATGGATATGGGTTCATAGGTTAACTGTTTCAATTATTACTTGATGTGATTGACAGCTTCTCCTACGAGCATGCGGTTGTGAAATATGAGAAGTGACTTGCTAATGAGCCTCAAAACGCGATGCACTAATTTGAAGAGTGGTTACAAGAGATAAACAGGAATTTGGATGTGTGAGATTGTTTGCACATTAGGAAAAAAACCTTGATATTCAGTAGTGGGTGTGTGGTGCAGTTCCAGTGTTCGAAGAGATTACATTTACATTGACTAATCATGAAAATATGAGCTTGTTTTTGCTAGTATTTTTCGACATCTGTATATCAAGTGGGCAATAATCAACTTGAATACATCCTGGAGGAGACAAATCAAATTGTTTACCCCAGCAGTACTCATAGGCAAAATTGCCTGCAGTGTATTCAAGATTGTTCCGAACGCTACACAGTAGTAATCCATGCGCACTTGAACACGCGCTCGGATAGTCAGACAACATCCTGAGCGTCGTCCTTTCATCTGTGTAACGCGCTCCTGCTGGAGTGTGTTGGTTGGAACTCGGCACGCAGCTGGTGGTCGACTTCTTTATCAACTTGATTATGCAGAAGAGAAGGTGAACTCCATCAGGGTGAGGCACGCAAAGAGAAAGAGCAATGGGACGACTCTGTGTATCTGCCTTGAGCTGGGATCTTTTTTCCTTTGCTGCTTCGCTGTAAACAACAAAACAAATGTGGTCATGCTGTTTGTAGGTATTTTTTTAAAATATTATACATTACCATTTTTTTCCAGTTTCCAGGAAAGGGGTGGGGACCTGAAGGTTGCTCAAACATCTGTATGTTACCCAAAAATATCTTTTTTATTTTGTGAACACCCACCTGTGGTCCTTATCAAACATTTTCCAATTTCAAATATTTTCGCCCTAAATAAAGTGACCTACTGTAGCTGCTGTACATCGCCTTCAATATATTCATGACGTGCACCGGCTAAAGGAATTATAGTTGCCAGGGTGTGGCGGGCAGACTCTCAGCAGGATCTTATTTTATTCTATAAAAAATAATAAGCTGGAGCTGGTGGTAAGTGGGGTTTGAAATGGTATTATGTGCACGTTATTTGGTGAATTTTACAAAACAAAGAACAAAAACAGAGAATAATACAGGTATGAGTGGGTGTTAAAGGGCACCTTGGTCTCGGTAACTCTTTCATGGTTTAACTATTTGTGTCATTAATAGTTCACACTGAAATGTACAGCTTTATTAATATCATGATTAGATAGAGGGCAGCATGGTGGCTTCATTCCCTTCAGGGCTCTGGTTCAATTCCCATCTCGGGGACTGTGTGCACAGAGTTTGCGTGTTCTCCCTATGCTTGAAGGATTTCTTTAGGTCCTCCAGTTTCCTCCCACAGTCCAAAAATGCGCAGCTTAGGCTAATTCCAAAATTGCCCATAGTGTGTGAATGTGGTGGATTAGCAAGCCATCCAGTTTTTACCCTGCCTCATAGAATAGTCTCCTGGAATAGGCTCCAGGCCCCCTGTGACTCTGTATACAGGATAAAGCGGTATCGACGAAATGGAGACAGTGGTAATCGTGCTATGATCTGAAGATCGATAGCTTGATTCACCGGTGATGCTGTAGCCTCTTGCAGCCGCAACCCTGGAGAGAGCTGATTGACCGAGCTCTCTCAGCAGGAGGGGATGGGGTGGACATTGTGCTCGTCTTTGAGCTAACGTAAGTGGAAGGAGCAGATAGCGCGGTCAGCATGGTTTGGAGGAAACACATGATAGTCTTTGGCCCTTCCAGACTGACTGGTACTATTAGCCTTACAGTGGGAGACCCCTAGTGATAGAGGGTAATTGGATACGACTAAATTAGGGAGAACAATCTGGGACCCCCTCCCAAACCGCAAAAAAAAAAAAGGAAAAAAAAATGTGTACTTGATGGAGTGAAACATGGGGTCAGATAAGGAGATGAGCCAGGGGCTGCAGTGAAAGAACAAGGCACTGAACAACAGAACAACAGACAGCAGAAAGTGTACGGGGAGCAGCAACCCTGGAGACAGAGACAGACGCTGGATTGAAAAGGGGACCCCAAGTGAAAGAGGTTACATTCTGATCGAATGTGGATCTCTATAATTCAACAGGTTATACTGTAAATTATGTAGGTGTATGGTTTGAAAAAAATTTCGTTCTATGTGCCTTTGAGCAACTGTAAATATAGTACAATGTAGGATGGTCCTGATATTTGAAAGTTAATTCTGTTTATTATTTACACTATTAACCAGCAAAAGTTTGGACACGCCTTTTAAGTCCATGGTCTTTACTGACTTGGATTTCTGTCTACATAGTAAAACAATACTAAGGGCATTAAAAATATGCAATAATCTCCTTTAACCAGATGATATTGAGATGTGTCTACTATTTATGCTCTGTAAAGCCTTCATAATGGCTCTAATTTGAGGTTCTGGTTGTTAATTGTTGATTTTTCAGGCTGGTAACTCTAAATTAACTTCTTCTGTCTAGCCGGAGCAAGACAGAATACATGTGTGTGAATGAGAGGAACCTAAGTGGAACGGTAAGGCTACAGGGATCAGAGGTAAAGATGGTGCAGGACTTTAAGTACTTAGGGTCAACGGTCCAGAGCAACGAAGAGTGTGGAAAGGAGGTGAAGAGGCGGGTACAGGCAGGTTGGAATGGGTGGAGAAAAGTGTTAGTTGTGTTGTTTAATAAAGGAGTATCGGCAATAATGAAAGGTAAGGTGTACAAGACATTGGTGAGACCAGTGATGCTCTACAGCTAAGAAACAGTGGCACTGAAAAAAAGACAGGAGGCAGAGTTGGAGGTAGCAGAGCTGAAGGTGTTAAGGTTGTTTTTTGGGAGTGGAAAGGCAATAGCCAAAAGACAAAGAAGAAGATGATATTATATAATTCAATTTTATTTGTATAGCACTTTTAACAATTGTCATTGTTGCAAAGCAGCTTTACACAATCTAAATACTTATTTAAGTTTGTATGGAATATGAATGTCTATGAATCAAAAGTCCCTGGTGAGCAAGCCGCGGGAAACAGTTTAATTCAATTCAATTCAATTTTATTTATATAGCTATAGGTCATTGTCTCAAAGCAGCTTCACAAAAATGAAAAAAAAAATTTTTTTAGAAAAGAAAATATTTGAAAGTGTGTATGTGTGAGACAAATGTGTCTAGATAATTATGAGATGAATGAATGATGAATGAAATGTCTCTGATGAGCTAGCCAAGGGTGACGGCGACAGTGGCAAGGAAAAACTCCCTGAGATGGCAATAGGAAGAAACCTTGAGAGGAACCACACTCAACCAGGCAACTCATCCTCATTTAGGTAATAACAGATAGAAATAACATCATGTGTGTTGTGCAGGTGAAAGTTCAATATAACAGAAGTTATTTAAATTAACATGAAGTCCAGTTCAGCATAGGGATGAGTCAGTAGGTGCAGAGGGCAGATGGGGTCTGGGTCACTGGAAGCACCGGAGCAGGATGTGTAGCTCCAACCATCATAAAGCAGAATCCAGCTGGAGCTGGTCCTTCTCTGGATGCCTCAGAAACCTGGCAGGGTTGGCCTTTGTCTACTGAAGCTGGCACAATCTCCAGATGCCTTGGGACAGTGGCAAGAAAAAACTCCCTGATATGGTAATAGGAAGAAACCTTGGGAGGAACCAGACTCAACAGGGAATCCATCCTTATTTGGTTAAAACAGAAATCAGGAATTGATCTGCATTTATACAGTGTGTTAGGTGTGTTAGCCAGTTCAGCTATAACAGTTGATGTTAATTGATGTTAATATGGAGTCCAGGTAGTTATTGGAGACAATTGCAGTCTTGAACTATCGAGCAACCGCAGCCAAGTCAAGTCCTTAGAAAAACAGCTGCCAACATCAGTCGAGGCCAGAACCGTCTTCATGGTAAAGTGAAACCGTCCCCAGACACCAGACGCATCCCAAAGAGACACACGGGGCATCCATGTGGCGAGATCTCCAACCAGAAGCGGGGCACCAGGATGGGTCAGACAGGTCCGGAGGGCAGAGGGAGTCTGGATCACTGGCAGCTCAGGAACGACATGTGTAGCTCAGAGAGAGAGAAAGAGAGAGAGGGGAAGAGAGAGGGGAAGAGAGGGAAGAGAAAGAGGGGGAAAGAGAACAGAAGAGGGGAAAGCAGAAGAGGAAACATAACAGTTAGGTATGGTCACAGTCACATAATGTATATTGTGAATGTATATTTAGTGTAAAGTGCAAGCAGAGTTTTTCTGCATCGTTTATACTGTCGCTAGACGATGCAGAAAAACTAGTTCATGCTTTTATCACCTCTAGGTTGGACTATTGTAACGCCTTACTGTCTGGTTGTTCAGCTAGATGCATAAACAAGCTTCAATTAGTCCAGAATGCAGCAGCGAGAGTCCTCACTCGAACCAGAAGATATGAGCACATCACCCCTATCTTATCTACATTGCATTGGCTCCCTGTGAAATTTCGCATCGATTTTAAAATACTACTCTTGACGTATAAAGCATTAAATGGTCTCGCGCCGCAGTATCTGAGTGAACTGCTAGTGTCTTACGATCCGCCACGCCTACTTCGATCAAAGGATGCAGGCTGCTTGTCAGTACCGCGTATTATGAAAAATACAGCTGGGGGCAGAGCTTTTTCTTACAAAGCCCCAAAGTTATGGAATAGTCTTCCAAATAGTGTTCGGGACTCAGACACAGTCTCAGTGTTTAAGTCCAGGCTAAAAACCTATTTATTTAGCCAAGCATTTTTATAAATAGATTATCCTTAGGTAAAGGAGCAGATCTGGGGGACTCATGGACGTAGAGTATTAGGTGAACTGGTATGTTTGGATGCTGTCTTCCCCACTCTCATTGATCACTCAGGTTTGTTGACGGTGAGGTGATTGGTTGCCTTACATCTCTGGAAGCCCTCATGTTTGTGTTTCCTTCTGGCTCTCCCTTTTTAGTTATGCTGTCATAGTTAGTCCTGCCGGAGTCTCTGCTTGCACTCTGCATTAAATACACATTCACTTTTTACATTGTTTGACTGTGACAATACCTAACTGTTATTTCTCCATCTCTTTGCTCTCTCCTTTTCTGCTCTCTCCTCTCTCTCTCTCTCTCCCTCTCTCCTTTTTCCTCTACCTATCTCTCTGTCGAGCTACACATGTCGCTCCTGAGCTGCCAGTGATCCAGTCCTCCTCTGCCCGCTGGACCTCTCTAACTCATCCTGGAGTCCTGCTTCTGGTTGGAGATCTTATCACATGGATGCCACCGTGTGGTCTGCCTAGAATGCGTGTGGTGACTGGGGTTGGTTCCACTTTTCCATGAAGGTGGTCCTGTCCTCAACTGATGCAGACAGCTGTTCTCTGAGGACCTGTGACTTTAGTTGCTCAATAGTTCAGGACTGAAATTTTTCACAGTCTACATGAGCCTCCAGGAACAAACTGGACTTTAATCTTACACATCTCCTCTTATATTGAACTTCCAGTCTCGCATATTATTATGCACATCAATCCCTGCTATCTGTTTTCACCCAGGTGAGGATGGGTTCCCTGTGGAGTCTGGTTCCTCTCAAGGTTTCTTCCTATTACCATCTCAGGGAGTTTTTCCTTGCCACTGTCGCCGTCACCCTTGGCTTGCTCATCAGGGACAATCATATCATTTTAATTCATACACATTCACATTTCATACAAACTTAGTTCTTTTGATTGTGTAAAGCTGCTTTGTAATAATGTAAATCGTTAAAAGCGCTATACAAATAAAATTGAATTGAATTGAATTGAATTATCTTGGCAATATTTCTGAGGTGAAAGAATGCTATCCTGGTAACATTTTTACATGATTTACATGACATGAAATTACAACGCATTACATTACATGACACAATCCACCCTAAGCTTTCATTAGGTGACCTTTAACTTTAATTACAGCACACAATGTGGTCAAGTTCATGCTTGAAAATGATTCCTTATGCTCCCAAAACCACTCTTTCACAGTCAGAATCCTGACATATGCGTGTGTCATCAGGGAAGAAAAACTCCATAGATGTGATAACCTGGCCATTTAGTACCAGAGTCTAGACCTGACCAAATAAAGCAACCCCAGATCACAACAAAAAACCTTGTACTTGCCACTAATGCTACCAGATACACAGTTTTTTTTTTGTTTAAAACTATTTAAACACAATTACTACCCAGTTTAATAACCATACTGTATTTAAAAACAGTGCATACTGCCTTACAATTCTGCTGTATCCTCTGTTTCCAACATGAAGCTACTCTAAACAAAACCTTTAATGGCCTTAAACAACAGCAGCAACACAAAAGCACAGAGCACTTCTGCCTATCATCATAGGAATCATCAGCGGCTCAGGCTGGGGGATAAATAGAGTGCCTGTAAACAACTACCACTTGTCAAAAGTAAGCAGAATAATGACAATAATGACGCCCCCTTGTCACCCTTTCATTTTTAGATTTGACTATGGTAATCTTGAATCAGTCTCTCACTCTTTTTTTTTTTCAAATTTTTTTTCCCACTTTGGCATCATAACTACAAATTCCTGCTGGTTCCTGCAACTGGCCTTGTTTTAAAAAATCAATAAATAAATGATAAAAAGCACAACATGCCTGACAAAGCCAGTTTCTGGTTACCTTAATGACTAGGGAAGTGGCCTTGTCTGAGAATTAATGTTATGATGAATGATTGGATGGAGTACAGGCACTTGGGTTAGGATTTGTTTCAGATTGGGATTTTATAAAGCATGGTGTATGGTGTTGGAAAACACACACACCAAAATAGAGTATATTCATCTGTTTAAACTTACAAATGCTTACTAGTGATGGGAAGTTTGAATCATTTTAGTGATTCTCGTTCATCAAAATGAATTATTATTTTTTGAGTCATCTGTCAACACATCTACATCCACAAATTTTGGTTATAGTTCCAGTAATAAAAATATTACAATGCAGCTAAGGACATATTATGATAAAACAGAATGAGCAACTCAGCTCTTATACCTTCTTGTCTGAGTCGTTCGTTCTTTTGAATCTATTGCACTGCTTAGCGCCTATGGGAGTCATGTAACAAAAGAACAAACGCATGATTCGGACCAAGACTTAAGACTTAAGACCACGGTGACAGTGCTAACCACTTTACCACAGTGCCACCTAAAGGAACCACTTGTTACTGAAGTAAATCTCTGAAACTAGAACCTTCTTCCATAAAATCTACTGGAAATAAAGGTTCATTCACAAAAATCCTTACCATATCCAGAGTTACAATTTTTTAAAATCTGTTTATGTATAAAGTCTTTGAGTAAATTGTTATTATAAAAGCAATGCTCACATAGTGATCAGAATGTTGGTGGGTATCAAGGTACCATTAGGAAGTACTTATGTTCCAGCCTCGGCAGCAACCTCATTCCCCTTCTTGTCTGTTCCAACCACTCAGCATTCAGCATTACCAGTATACTAATCACCACCCTGATCATCTGTCATCATCTTCACCTGTTCCTCACTGCATTATGCCTTAGGTTAGATGTTTTTTTTTTTTTTACGCTTGATAATTTTAATGTGCAGCTTAAAAACTGAAAAATATTCCTCAAAAAAAAGACAGGTCAGGTACAGGGACTGGCAAAAAAAAAAAGTTCTATGGGAAGACTGAAGAACTATTCCTCGATAGTACATTAAAGATACAAGAAAGTCCAGCTCTTCAAAAGCAAAACATGAAGAAATTGAGGAGTGTCTCGGGTATTTTGGACCGAACTCTAGGTTGGAATATGATAAACCTTATACTTTAAGGATTCTGTACCTGTGAGAGCTCATAATAAACCAATCCTCCACCGTGTCTTTGCACAATGCTTATTTGTTAGATAAGACACAAGCTTTCTCTGAGGATGAAACTGAACAGAGCGTTAACAAATCACAACTCCACCGAGTCAAACTCTTAATTAAAGCCCAAAGTCACAGTCTCCAGCGTGTCCTCCCCCAGGGAGTGATAACAGTGCACAAAGCTCCCTAATGTAAGTTGCTCTGATAAACCCTATTGTTATTGAACACAGGGCTGAGTCACGCTCACCATGCTAGTTATGAAATAAAATTGCTTACTGCAATGCTCGTGGTAATTAGAATTTTAGTGGTTAAATATTAAATTCCTTTAGATTAGGCTTGCTTGTCCAAAGACTATTGCATTTAAATATAAAAAAAAAGAAATATGCAAATAGGAAATGAATCAAATTGTCATGTGAGAAATAATAAAGCAGGATGTACAGTCCAAAATACTCTGTCTCTTAATTTTATGTTTCTGTAAAAAAAAACATAATAGAAATCATCTGATTGTAGTGAGTCATAGTGTTCTGCAAATCCAATCTCAAAAGAACAAAAACATATAATTTTTTTCACAGTAACAATATTTATTAAACAAAAATGAAGCCAAAAATACAAAGTATTCTCGCTGCTTCTTTCAGAGGATTTAAGAGGTTAAGTTGCAGCCGATTGCTGCTAATCATCACCCCTTTATTAATTAATTAATTAATTATCAACAGGTATGTAAACGCAGACTCAGCAGAAGTTTGCTGGTCTGGTTTGTTTTAACACGATGCCAAGAGGGAAAGACAAAAGCAATTGTCTTAGAGAAGCAATTGTTGCTGCACCTCAATATGGAAAGGCTTAAAAAACCATGTCCAAACAATTTAAAGGTTGTGTTCTTTTTGGACAGAAGATCTTCGCGAGAACATTCGCAAGAAGGATTACTCTCGAGTGGAAAGCAATGCTCAAAAAAAAAAAACAAGAGCTACATCTCAGATCTTACAGGCTACAAATACCATGACAGCACAATTACAAGAAGACTGAACAAGTTTGGTTAGTTTGGAAGAGTTGCTAGGAGAAAGATCTTCTGTCTAAAAAGAACACAAAGCACGACTGAGGTTCAAAAAACTGCATTTGAACCAACCACAAGGCTTGTGGAACAATCTCCTGTGGACAGATGAGACGGAAGTGAAATTGTTTGGCCTACATGCGCAGCGCTGTGTTTGGGGAAACCGAACATCATTTCAGCAGAAACACCTCATACCCAATGTCAAACATCTATATAAGGATGATGATTATGCTTGCTTTTGCAGCCACTGGACCTGGGCACCTTGTAGTCAATTAATTGACAATGAACATCCCCTTATCCCAGAATATTCTCAAGGTAAAATGTTATAAGTAAATTTTTCAACAAGCAAAAGCTGATCCAATGTTACAATGATCCAATGCACATTTGTAACATTAGATCAGAAGGACTGAAAATTAACAGAATTTTTTTTTTTAATGGCCTTCAGACTGAAATGTTGTTTTGGGACCTTAGGAGAGATGTGTATATGCGAATGGCCAAAAACCTGATAAGAAATGAAACCATTTTGCAAAGAAGAATAGGCAAAACTTCCTCCACAATTTTTTAAAATTAACTAAAATGAGGATGGATTCCCTGTTGAGTCTGCTTCCTCTTTTTTATGGTTCTAGGGTTCTTAGGGTGTCTTCTCAGGGATTCTCAGGATTATTTTAATTCATACATACACATTTTCATATTTTCTTTTGATTCTGTAAAGCAGCTTTGTGACAATGAGCATTGTTAAAAAAAACTATACAAATAAAATCAAATTGAAAATAAAGTAATAATAGAAATCATTATTTTGAGTTATTGCTGCAAAAGGTATTCTACAAGCTATTAAATCATTGGGGACTTTGTATGGCCCACATTTTTCTTGGCTTGGTCTTTGTTAAATAAATAATAATAAAAAATATGGGGAAAAGTTACATGTCATTGTATATCTACAGTTGTAACATTGTCTGTTTATTGACCTTTTTTCCATTTTTGCATTATACAGTACATGCCAATTGATTTTTTTATTTATTTATGTGACCTTTATTTAAAAAAAAAAAAAAAAAACTACCTACCTGGCTATGCATTAAAACCCACACATTCGGTGACCTCTAATGTCTTTGTTAACCACAATATGGGAGGACCACTAAGGTCAGGCCACAGGCAAACATGAAAATCACATTCATCACAAGTTTTAGTAATGCATGATACAATTGGCAAGACTTCACAAATAGTCGTAGATACAGTAGGGTTTAAGTAGCAAACTTTTTATCCATCCATTATCTATACATCTTATGCTACAGTATATATATAGGGTCAATCATTGCAAGGAGGGCATGCAAACCCCATGCACACTCAGCAAACGTGAAAGTTGAACCTCTAACTCTGGAGGTGACACTATTACCTCCAGAGTTGCTAACCACAAAACCAATGTGCAACGGCAGAGAAACTAATAAAATGTTAACCTGAGACAAGTGAACACAATGAATAACAGACCAACTTGTTGCTACCGAATGTTCTTTGTCGTTATTACTACAAGCAAGAATAAGTCTTGTACTCGTGTCTTTTGTCAATAGTCATGCACTCATATTTTTGACAAAACAATGAAAGAAAATCAATGCCTAAGCATATCCAGCTAATGTTCACAATGTCCTAACCCACACAAACTACACAAAGAGAATTTGGGGTCTGCACGTAATTGATGCATGTAATTTATAATTTGCTTTGCAAAAAAAAAAAACGTCTGGCAGAAACACTGATAACATATCCACCAATCTCAGGATGCAGCGATGCGAATCAGACTTATTTGTCCCCAGTCCCTTCATCTCCCTTTTTCTTTCCAGTTCTGTACTGTAAGTCACACTCGAATGATTCTTTTGTTTAGCGTGTAAATGCTTTGCTGGTTTTAGACTTTATAGAACGCTCTGTATGGTTACCCAAAGCTCTTATTTTTCTCAAGCTTAGTTTTAATAGTGTTCAAATGGCTCTCCGTTTATTTGGTCTCCGATGACTTGTTGTTTGAAGAGTAGATTTGTTGAGCCGCTATTTCAATCCAATTTGTGCTCGAACATTCTAGAGTCGTTTGAAGCAATAGATGCTCCATTTTCATTTCTGCCACAATGTGAAATTTAATTTAGCAAGCCTCTTTGAAGGCACCTGTCACTGATGGAAGCGGGAGTCCTATTTCAGAGAGTGAGCGCAGAAAAATACCTTATTGAGTTTTGGAGCTGTGCATCTTGGCTAATAATAGCTATTATTTCACACAGTCCCTGATACAATATTGGATGCCATTCAACAGGCATTTTATTACAGAAATGTTTAAGTATGGCAGGCTTATTTTCCTGTTTTATCTAATAGTATTCTCCTGGGGAGGCTGCTGTTCTCAGATCTACTGCTTGACAACCTTGACTATGTACTTTACTCCACACCTGACAGGTCTTTGGAAATGGGCAGTATAATGTATAAAAGGATGATTGGCTCTTGCTCCTGTTTTTTTTATTTTTTTTTTTTTAAAGATTAAATAAATTTCTTGTGCCATTTTGTTGGTACAAAGACACTGTTGCACTTCAGTCCAAATGATTCTCAATAAGAAACAGAACATTGCTATTATCAACAGAAAGATGGCAAATAACATAGGAAGTCTGATTGATTGATTGTTGTGAGTAAACATCACTTATACTGTTTGCTTTCATACAAGAGGTCTATATACAAGAAATTGAATATTGAATAACTAACAATTCAGGCACAATAGATGCGTTTACATGGGCAATTTTTCTTTTATTTAATTTAAATGCTTAAGCCTTTATCAATCATTGAACTACTTGGAAATTAAAAACTTTTGTGTGTGTGTGTGTGTGTGTGTGTGTGTGTGTGTGTGTGTGTGTGTGTGTGTTAAAACTGTAAAGTTGGCATGTCTGTACATTGAATATATTTGAGAAAAAATAATTTGGAGAGACGTACAGTAAGATGAGTAACAGAACACATCAAGATGGTTTGGGGAATTTTTGTCTGTTTGTCTGTTTGTTTGTACACGCATTATGTAAAAACTACTGACTGAATTTTAATGGGGTTTTCACATTTTTATTTGCTTTGCTAATTTGAAATGTTATGCCCTTATATCATAAAATATGTTTATATATATATATATATATATATATATATATATATATATATATATATATATATATATATAAATCATCATTTTTTAAGCTTATGGTGTGTGCAATTAAAGTCTACTTAATAAACCCAATCTTGCATCATCATTCTGCGCACGGAACACGTAAAAAAATGT
This sequence comes from Clarias gariepinus, assembly GCF_024256425.1. Classification (NCBI taxonomy): domain Eukaryota; kingdom Metazoa; phylum Chordata; class Actinopteri; order Siluriformes; family Clariidae; genus Clarias; species Clarias gariepinus. The sequence continues at coordinate 24,394,203 of NC_071118.1, read as the reverse complement.
AATAAATTAAAAAATTCAACAGATGCCGTTTTACGTTTTTTAATTCACAAAAACAGATAAAGATAAAGGCACACTTATTTATGCATTAAAAAATGTCTTAAAAATACATAAATACTTACTGTCCACAAATTTGTGTGTTACCAAATGTGTTTCTTCACGCAACTAAGGGTTAAAGCATTTTATTAGAATATAAATTTTTTACCAAAGTGGTTCCACTTGAGGTAAAGCTTTTAATCTACAGGAAACGAATAGGAAAAAGATATGCAGAGGTTAGTTTTTGGTTAGATTAGGGTAAGCTTTTGAGCTTATACTCTTATGTATATTCACTCATGTCTATGGTTATATTCGTCATCATTTTTAAACAAATCCCAACTTTTATATTACAATTGGTTACGGTAATAAATTTTTCTTTAGTTAGATCCTAAATGTGTGTGAAATGTAAGACAATCAGTTGTTCTCGATTAGGAATGTCAGCCTCCAGGAAACTCCTCACATCACCTAATGTTACCCCTTCATGGGGTAAATGTGCAAAAAGAAAGGTATTTAGTCCTACAAGAGCGAGAAAGTAATTAGATCAAGTGTTAACATGGCTGATATTTTCCCACTGAACAGATTATTATGGCAGGATTATATATCAGAGTGCTGTCACCCCTGATATAGGCTATATGATGCATTTCTTCTATTCTGATTGGGCTATTATTCTATGTAAAAACAGCTAATGTGTTCAAATATTCCGTTTCTTTTTGCTCCATTAGTGTAACAATCCTCAATCCCGACAGAGTGACAAAGCAACGAACTATGATAACCAACAATGCTAGAATCGGAAGTTTATGTGGCAAATCCAGACAAACGGTGGTATAAACATTTACCAATACCCTCGCTGATGTAATTGTGTAGTCGAATATCACCAGAACTACATCATTAATAACAGACATTGTAGCACAAATAACTTGGATGTTAGCTTAGTGGGGAGCACTGCCACCCTGCACCTTCAATGGGGGCTCGAACCTCACCTCCTGTCTGTTTGATGCATGTTCATGTTCTCCCTGTGCTTGGTTGGTTTCTTCCAACAGTCTAAAGACATGCAGTGTATAATTGATTACGTGTGACGTGCATTGGGTTGGCGTGCCATCCAGGATGTCGCCGAGTTCAACCCCAGGCAGCAAGCCTACACCAGATAAGAGGTACAGACATCGGATGGATGGTTGGATGATTGAAAAAAAATTGTAATTTTGCTGCTTAATTCATTGACGTTTTTCATTCCAGAAGTGCGTTTTAACTAATCAGGATTTTTTGCCTCACTTCACGGCGGTATAAACATAAATCTTGCTGGTTGTACAAACAATCCATAATTACTATTGTACATTTCTGCTTTGTGAGAATTTCCTTTCTTCACTGCTGGGATTTTTTCTGAATGTGGATACTGTAGAGATTGTTTTGTATTCATTAAGACTGCTTTGTAGACGGAATGAACCGGCAACGTCAACAAGGCTGCTCGTGAAGAAATGTTTTATACAAGAGGTGCAACCACATCATTACTGTTAAAGTGGGGAAAAAAAGGTTTAGTAATTGCTATTGTTGAAACCACGGGGTATATACTGGAACAGTTTCTTGTTCTTGAACAGTGTGTGTGTATACGTGGATACATGCAGCAGGTATTTTAGTGTTCTTCCCTGATCACTAATGAAGTAATGGAAGAGTGAACTGATCTGCTAGTCTTAACCAGCGTTGTATTTAAACATTGTTAGGCTATAGCAAATGTTTATCGGCCTCTGGGTTTAGCTGCTTGCTCGGCTGTTAAATAGACCCAAACTGTCAGTAATTACATCTTAATGAGCACGATGTTTCATTTCAGCAGCCTGGTAATGATAATTAATAAATTAAACCTCTAATTACATAATCCTGTAAGGTTTATTATTCAGCGGGAGAAATGTTTATTGGTGGCTGCAGCCTACACTCCAAGTTATGACCGTAATGATAATTAAAAAACTCAAGGTAATTTGTTTTTCGGTGAATTATGAATTCATTTATCTTTCCTGACCTCTTCGAAATAAAATAAAGAAAGAGAGAGATAGAGAGAGAGAGAGATATTGGTAAAACATTCTGTATGCTTTACTTATCTGAGGATGAATACACACACTCCTGCTGCATTCCATGCTGTTCAGTCAATATCCAGTTTTAAGCAATAATGTTTCCTTTATCAGTGTGAATGATGGGAATGTGAAGAGATACGCATGACCAATATCTCTCCAACCCAGTCTTATTTTTCTTCATAATGTCATCATAAACATTCAATGAAAGGTCTTACTGTTTCTTAATGGTATCATATTTTACTGTTAATATAAGTCTTAGGGGTCTGTCAGAGGTGTCATTTGGATCAGATCATGCATTTTGGTAAGCTTGATTTTTTTTTCCAAGCATGCTGTTTGGAGCTTTATACACTGTAGCCAAAAGTATTCGCTCATGCTTATAAACACCCAAATTCTTAACCCATAGAGCTCCAGTCAACAGTCACACACAACAAGGAATTTGGGAATTACCTTGAGGTTTTTTTTTTTGGCCCACTTGATCAACTGGCCTTATCTGGCTGACTGTAGGAGAAATACGGAGAACCTGGAAGAAGCCCACCAAGCACGGAGAGAACATGCAAACTCTTACGTACACGGACCCTATAATAATAATCCTCTATAATATCATACTCCATAATAACAATATCAAATATATAAATCCCATTGCAAGCTCTTTTTTTTTTTTCATGCTCCAGCAAGGCGCAATGACTGATGGGAAATTTTTCTCGTCCATTTCCGGCAAAGTGAAAACCCATCGTTCACTTATTTCTCACACAGTTTACTGTTCCCTGAGCAGTTTCACTCCCTGCGGAGTGGGACTTAACATGGCTGAACACCCTGTGCAACTGTGGAACTTCAAGCCAATCGGAACACACCCGTTATGATTGGAGGACTGATGAATCATCGTATTTGTAATCATGTTATTTTCATCACTAGAGATTTTACTGGGCAATTGAGAGGTCATAGGACCGACCAAAGACCCACTTAACCCACCGGACCCATGGCAAAAAAAAACTAATAAATGAAAACTTCACTGCTGTGTTGTACTTTGCATTACGCTGCATTTCAGATCTTTAAATACACGATGTAGTGAAAATGCAGCTTTCTTGGAGTTTCAATGCCAAAGTTGTCTAAATTGTGAAACTCTTCACACCGATTTTCCAATTAAAAGTTTGCTTTAGAAACAGAATGCCCACTTGTCTATTTTAATGCATCTTACTACACATTTAACCAGTGCAATTATCTTGATGCACAAGAGCGCATTTGAGTTGCAAGGTTCAGTTTCAGTTGTACTCTTCTGAGACATGCAAGATTCTAATTTAAATATTGTTTTTCTCGATCTAATTTGCAAGTTATGTGATGTGCACCGCTATCCTTATTCTTATTCATCCACTCAAGTCTGTTTTTCTGTTTATTTTCCCCTTTTCATCTCCCCAGTTTGGTCATTTGCAAATTCCCACTCAGCCACATCTCACCTATCAAACATGAGAGGGAGTGAAAAATAACACTGACACATCTTTTGAGATCGTTACTCGTCACGAGGTTTAACACCGTCTATGACAATGTGATTTCTATATCAGATGATACAGAAATTAAAAAAAATTCTATGCAGACCTGATAAATAAATTTAAAAAATCCTTAATACTATGCTCTGCTTATAACATCAGTCAGCACGATCCAGGCTTATCCAGCTTAAGGTAGTAAAGATATTTCTCTTTTTATTAGCATTTTATTAAATTTCGCCATTGACACTAATGTTTTTGAAGCTTTGAACAGCATGGGTTTTATTTTTGACAAAGCAAGAATCCCCGTTGATATACTGTATAACTAAAAAACACTGTTGTCCATCTATTGTCCACTTATCATTTATAGGTTCATGATGAACCTGGAGCCTATGTGTCAATCTATTTCAGAGCACAAGCACGCACAAGCACACACAATCTTAGTTTTGAGGAAACCAGAGCACCTGGAGGAAACCCACCAAGCATTAAGGAAGAAACACAACCCTGGGACTCTCCAAACCCAGTTTAACTATTATTCCAGTGTTTAACGTATTAAACATATAAACATTTATTACAGTTAGCATAGTGGTTAGCACTGAGGTGTCATACATCCATGGTCAAAAATCCGATACCCACCTTGGGTCTGTGTGCACGGAGTATGCATGTTCTTCCCATGCTTGGTGGGTTTCTCCACCAGGTACTCTGGTTTTCTCCCACAGTCCAAAAACAGACAGATTCGTCTTTCCCAAATTGTCCGTAGTGTGTGAGTGTGCAGTAGATTGTCGACCTGTCCAGCACGTACCCCGACTTGTGCCCAAGCTTCCCGCATCTCTGCACAAGATAAGCAGTTTACAAAAGTAAAAATGAATGAATGAATGAATGAATGAATGAATGAATGAGAGAACAATAAGTACCTATGAAAATGTTATGTCAAGCCTCTTAAAAATTAAAAGCTTTAGATGGCATGAATTAAAACAGAACAGCAGTGTCAATCATGCTAAACGTTGGTTAAACAGTAATCAGTGTGTGCAGCATGCTAAACATGAACAGTGGAACAAGTCCCAGTTGGTAAAGATTGCAGCCCTCAGTATTATGTGTGGCTTTCCTGTACTCTGACACAACCAATCTACCTTCTTGTTCTATCGTAGTGTTTAGCAAGGTTTAAAACTGCTGGCTGTGAGCACATAACATGAAGAGCAACCTTACGGTAGCTTAAAACAAGCCTCCAGCATCCCAACTGCCCTTAAATGTGGCAAAGATTGTTTTTGTGTTTTAATAAGTACACCTCAAGGGTTTGCATGATTAGGCATTCTTGATTATTCTGAATTAATCGAGCATGACATGTTCATTCAACCATGAAAGCATTGTTTGTCTATGAGTTCTAGTGGCTCGATACAAAGGTACAATGCATTTTTTTAAACCAAAAACTATAATAGTGAGTCGAGGTTTCTTTAGATGCTTAGTAGACTTTTTGCAGACATGTGATTATTAAAATAAAATCAGAAAGATTACCTGATGATAACCTGATCACTTACTGGATGAAATGCTGCTTTGTTATAAAGAGAAAAAAAAGACTAAACTAGCAATTGATAGCTTTGGTTTTGCTAATTATTTTTATATGCAGTATGTGCAGACAGCATTCATCTATTATCAATCTACAGGTTGTCCCCGACTTACGAACAAGTCCTATTTTGGGAGCACGTTTGTAGATTGGATATGTTCTTAAGTCCGACAAAGTGATTCTTATACGTCTTTGACACGAATATACAATGTAAAGCATAAAAATCCTGTCCCCTTTTCACAACATTTGGCCAAAAACCGTAACCAGGCCTAAGGGAAATGAATCTCACACATTTCAACTGTAACAGTGTTGTCTCTGCGCTTTGAATCGTGAGGGGAATCCTAGATGGCAGTTTGTCTCAGAGCTGTTTTCTACTGAATTGGACTGTAAACTCTGTTTTGTTGAGGTTTTTCAAAAATTCTGATTATTCACGAGCGGGACAGCATCAAAGGAGAGCCATTTTTTAACTTTATGCTTCCTACACACTGAAAATATTGTAAATAATTGGTAAATATTGATATCTGGACTGCAGTATCTATTATTTGTACAATACATGGGATAACGGACAAAAAACGGATTTGTCTGTTCGTATCTGTGGGAATTTGAACGTTTGTAAGTCGGAGACTACGTGTATTGTCCGCTTATCCTTTGTAGGTTCATGATGGAGCCTGTCCTAGGGAACAGAGTTCAATCATACACTATGGGCAATTTGTCAGCCTACATTGTCTTTGGATTGTGGGAGGAAACCGGAAAACCTGCAAGAAAACCTTCTCAAAGGATACAAATTTGCAGAAGTTTGATTTGTTTTTAGACCGTGATTACCTCAGGTGGTGTATAAATATGTGATTTCTCCTGGATTTGATACCATTTACTAGCAATGGCATTACCTCATTCAGTGATTCTGTTGCAAATGAGACTATGCTATGGAACATGATGTGTTGTACACATGATAAAATGATGTGCAGATAAAGTTAACTAATATTGACATTCCAAGCTTTCTAAATAATAGCCTACCAACTGTCCCAGGGTTTAGCGTAAAATGGGAAGCCAGCGCATCAATTTACATTTAGGCATTTGACGGACACCCTTATTCAGATACATTTACATTTTTTATCTCATTATACATCTGAGAAGTTGAAAGTTAAGGGGCTCGCTCAAGAGCCCAACATGGTGGTCATGGGATTTGAACCAGGACTCATCCAAAGCATTGCCCAATGCCTTAACCACTGAGCTACCTCTTACCCTATGCACATGGTACTGTAGGTGGAGGTGTACAATCTGTTGTTCCACACAAGTAGTGCCCTTGATCAAGGGTTGAAGATAAATTTAGGATTCAGCTTTAAAACGTAAGGCAATTTTAAACTTTTAAACAATTTAAAGGCAATTCTATGACTTCATTTTAAAACGACTTAAACAGTTACTGAGCAGCCAGAGCATTATTAAGGTGACACAAAATGATCTGTTGTGTTTTCTTGCTAAAAGTGCTTTTGAGGTTTTGAATATGTGGGTTTTGGCATTGGAATCCAGTAACTAACATCCCTATTGCTGTTTTCAGCAAATCATAGGTGCTTGAATGTACTGTAGCTTGAATTTTTTGTTTTGTCTTTATGCTGCGCATGCTTTTGAAATGACACCGAGTGCAGAATGGAGACATTTACACAGTAACAGCACTTACCCTTCCGTATGTCCCTCATCATCTGCCACTTTTAAACATAATTCCCCAGCAATCATGGGCGATTTCTGTCATTATGTGTACTCTACCTCTGTCCATGTGATTTTTGTTTTTGAGGAAACGAAATGAACTCTTAATGAGAATGCCTACAAATACATCCAAGACATTTCAAAGAAAGTGAAAGTAGCGCAGCAGCAGATATCACTTACCGATCACTAACTCCCCTCAATAAACTAGAATAATTGTTTTACTCCTGCACTATGTCTAAGCGAAGAATATAGCCAGGCAGTGAAGTCCTCCGTGGAGTGCTAGAACCCACTGCGTCAACGTATCCTTTTTGTAATTTTGCATCATTATAGAAACCTTCATTTCCTTTTATAACCCATAATTGAGATGCAAATAGGCGATGCTGGGATTAAAATTAAAAAAAACGGGGAAAAAAACAGGAATGGAAAGCCATTATCTGAGTGTAAATTAATCCTGAGATCCTGAGTTTCTCTCTGAAAACCTTAATCTTAAGATCTATCAATGTAGGTTCATTTTGTTCCCCTTCACATTCTGCAGTGAATAGTATATGGGTCTGAACAGGAACGAGCATATTTGTTTCATTTTATTGGCATATCCAGAGCATTCAAGTGTGAATGTGGATCAGTGAAATTAAACAGTATATGGAATTTACATGGAATTAAAACATTATGCAAACCAAACATGAAATCCAAAACATTTAAGATGTTAAGTATGACATAGAAGCTACGAAGTCGAGCACAACAGGTGGTTCCAGCTGTTGCATGCTTCGAGGGGTTTGTTGAGTGTCATGTGACCATTGACAAACGAGGTCTCGCTTAAGTGACTGATTCGTTCCGTGCTTGAGCCGACTTACGTTTGGGCACTGGCTCGTTGGCGTGGGTACCTCAGTGTTATGAACTCTTCCATTATACTGGCTATTTTTTATTCATAAATCAGGATTCAGGAAATCATTTATTTATGTATTTATTTATTTCACATTTCATAATGAACTCAACATCGTATCTTTACAATACACAAAGGAAGAAGATGCCCACAACAAACTTTTGATTGAAATGAATGACATCAATGAGTCTCATAAACCCTGTTATTCTGTGTAGCTTTTTTTATTCTCTTTTCTTGTCAGTTTAACCTTTTGGTCTGTGTATTAAATCCTTAACACCGACTGGCGAATTTATATATTTTGTTCAAAGATTCCAAACGGTGGATTATAAATTAGGCAGCGCGGTGGCTTAGTGGTTAGCACTGTTGTTTTGCACCTTGAGGGTTCAGGTTTCCTCCCACAGTACATAAACATGGAGATTAGGCTAACTGACATTCCCAAATTGCCCATGGTTTGTAAATGAGTGGAGGATTGGCTGGCTAGTGGATTGATGGATTGTGATGGATATCAATCAATCCATATAATATTCCAATATCATAATATTAAGTTTATTATTTCCTTGATGCTGTGATTCTGTACAATAAAATGCCTACAGTTATCCTCAGCAGTGTTGTTGGCAGAAGACACTTTTTTTTGGTGATATGTTTCTTACCCTAGCAGTTTTATTCCTGTTCTGAGAATCATACACAACCCAAATACAGTAAGTGGTGGTCCTTTTGAAAGAGGCATTAGATGGGTGCTGTTAAACTGTGTATGGACTACAGTTAGAGATTATATGTGCTTAAAGTGCATCATAATGAAACGGCATTTACTCACTCACTGTCTATATCGCTTTATTCTGTATTCAGGGTTGCGGGGGGCCTGAAGCCTATCCCAGGAGACTTAAGGCACAAGGTGGGGTACACCCTGGACAGAGTGCCAATCCATCGCAGGGCACACACACTCATTTACACACTGTGGAAATGCCAATTAGCCTAATCTGCAGATCTTTAGACTATGGGAGAAAACAGGAACAAACCCACCCAACACAAGAAGAACATGCGACCTCCAGAGACGGGAATCAAACCCGGGCCTTGGAGGTACACGGCGACAGTGATAACCACTACACCACTGTGCCTCCCATAAATTAGCAAATCAGTAAAAAAAAAAATAAAAAAAAAGATGGTTTATTTATGAAAGAGAAATTTAATGTCTCCTTGAGATCTAATGGACCTAAAGCGGACATTACATGATATAGTACATTAATCTTGATTGATGTTTATTTTCATTTTAGGAATAACTGACGTAGTCCTCTTTTTCGCACCATCAGTCTGGACCAGTTTCCAAGTATTTCCAACTTAGTCCCCACAACATTACACTACTACTGCGATGCGTCACTGACAATAAACTAGCTTGTGATTGATGTAAATGTCTGAATTTCTGTCAAAGCCCTCACTAAAGGTGTTAATCACTCGAACACTATGGTAGCCTGAGATTGACAGTATCAAGGCTGAACTGGACTCCAAGATCTTAGAATCACCTGAAAGAAAGGCGTCATGTTCCCTTGGTGTCTATATACCATGGCTGTTATGTTTTTTTTAAGACATTCATTAATCTGATAAGTTAAGACAGATGAGAGAGTATGATGCGTGGAACCATAGGCCCTGATTATATCGAACAAATCTGACCAGGATTTAAAGCGTCCTTGAATCTTGTTTTTTTTTTAGCTTTTATTGCTCATAAATGAGATGGCCAAATTGTTTTCCTCCACTTCGGCTGGGAGTACAATAGATGGCAAGGATGCAAATGATCTGCCATTGTTCAGGCTTTAATGAGTTCTGACTAATCTGAATCAGCTACGGTCGATGTAAATGAAAGAAGCCTCTTACATGTTTCTCCAGCACAAAAGAGAACATGCACGCTGCTATTTATTATTTCAAATCCTCTAAAGAGGAGGATTCAGCTGAATATGGATAAGCACTTTTATTCAGGAAGTTGCACGCAGCCAGAGATGTTAATATCGCATGAGAAACACGCAGACACTTCGCATTCATGCTTGCAGTTTTCAAGCAGAAAACAATATTGCTGTGCAAAGTAGGCAATTAGATTTTGTATAATTTCATTTAAGTGTAGTGTGGCTGGTGCTGCTGAAATTGCTTAATTTGCTATTGCTTTATCTATCACAACAAGATATGTTCTTTTATAATGCCTCAAATATCAGATGTAGATATTGTGTTAATTTAGGTTATTTGACACACAGACCATAAAGGCCATTTTCACGTCTTAGTTTTGCCAATACGATGACAACAACACCAACAAACCCTAAGGGATATAAACTCAGCAGAATAAAAACAATACAGATTTACTGTGTTTTTATGTACATAATGTAGCTGATTTAAATGTGTGTGTGTCTCAACTTCTTATACTTATTGCATATTTTCATTAACCTTATACCACTTTCAGATTTACAAAAAGCTCAGATTTTCCGTTCATTTCCTTTTACACGTTTAGCAAATTGCGACAAATAACCAAATTACAATCCTGTCTATTTGCTTATGAAGTACTATATCCATCCATCCATCCGGGAACCTTTGTAGTCCATCTAGGGACCATGGAGGTCAATGATGACCATCGGAGGCCAGTGTATTTATTTACATTTTTTACGACCATGGTCAATATTTGCATGTTTTTACACACCCTGTGCAATTTGGAGACGCTACTTAGCCTAATCTGCATAATATCCATCACACAATCCACTTACTGTAATCTGTCTTTGGATTGTGGAAGGAAACCAGAGGCCCAGGAGGAAACATCAAAAACAGAATATGCAAACCCCATGCACACAGACCCTGATGCAGGAATCGATTATGGACTCTGCAGGTGCAAGGCAACAATGCTAACCACTAAGCTACCCTGCCGCCAAAGTACTATATCATCAACTATTAAATCTGCTAGTACAAGAGCTCTTTAGAAATTCTACGGGGCCACTTACATGTGCAGCATGGAATATGATTACGCATGTGTATCAGCTTGCACATATTTGCAGTAACCCATAATTCATGACCAACACATTTCAGCTTCACCTTCTATAACTGACAGCAAAGTAGAGAGTTTAGTCAAGCACACAGTCTGTGATCACAGCCACATTTGATCAAGTGTCTGCATGGGTTTCAGTTAGATCTTGACGTCCTTTCAGATCTGCGAATATTATGGAAATGACTGACGGACTGAGCGAGCCTGAAAACAAGCATATGAAGGGACATCTAAAATAGTCTACGAGGGTTTCTTTACATGAGCAGGAAGAATAAACCAAGGCTGTTTGTCTATTTAATTTTTGCAAGTTAAAATTCTTCTGATTCATCTGAACAGTTTGACAGCAAAATAAGATAACTCCATTTTCACAGTTTTGAGAAAAAACAGTTTGCAAAACAGTTGAATATTTTGGGCGTGTCTGCTTTGAGTCACAAGGGTGTTTAAAAACTTATATGCCAAAATATTGTATCATAATTGTTTGGTTTATATTATCATGAATTTTGTGTGTTTTTTTCTTTTTAAAGCTGTAAATCCATCTCTCAAAGGTCACAGTGGATAAATCATCCTGCAGTTGTGTTTGTGGTCATTTAAGTATGCAATAACATGATTATGATATGAATATCAATAATATGTTGTATGAGCTCATGCTTTGATTGTGATTTTGTAGTCGGTCAAACAGCAAGTAGGGGCCTCAAATTGAATCCAAGAAAAAAGTTTTTTAGTTTTGCACAAAACCTTATTAATTTCAAAGATTGCTGAAAATCATGAAAAAGTTTCTAAACAAAACATAAACCAAAAAAAAAAAAAAAAGTTTACAGCATCATCAGAGTCCTACTTTGCCAGTTTAATTTTTACATCAGTACAGCTCGTACAGGTAGGTGCCAGTTAGCCTCTGTTTGTTTATCAGCCTCGTGTCCATTGAACATCACTAAAGGTTTATAACAATATTATTATATAACAATAACAAAACCATATAAAGTAAATGCAGTACCTTCACACACTTGCATATCATGTCTCTAGTACACAAATCACTTATGCTGTGTTGAAACGGTATATATCTGCTTAAATCTTTTTCAAAAGGTATTATTTTTAGTGCATCATTGTTCCGCAATGCAGCAAAACAATTACAAGTAAAAGCAGGAGAAAGAGTGTAAAAGAGACATATCGATTGTGAAATTAAACAGATGGTTACAAAAACCTAAAATTCACCACAGTGCTTACACTATAGTATCCTACATACGTTGGTTAATTATATAATGCACAACATTATACTGTAATGCACAACATCGAAATCGCATAGTGTAGTATTACAGAGAACATCTCGCTTGTTTTGTGTTACTTGTAACATAGTTCTCTAAAAATGAATCCAATTAAACTATTTATAACAATCACAGCAGCCACTGTGTTGAGCAGGAAATATTTTTGCTTCATTGATTATATAACAGAAAGAAGCTACAGTATGTGATTGGTTCGCTGTTACTGTGTTTGATTAAAAGTTTGACTTGTGATTTGTTAATGCTCTGTTCAGTTTCCTCCTCTTGTGTCTTATCTAACAAACAAGCACTGTGCAAAGACACAATACCAAATCTTGAAAGTATACAGTAAAGTTTATCGTGTACCAACCTAGAGTTTTGTGCAAAATTCTTGAGCCACCCCTCAATTTCTTCATATTTTGCTTTCAAAGAGCCAGACTATTTTTTTAATGTAGTATTAAAGGATATTCCTCCAGGCTTCCTAAAGGACTTTTTCGTCCTTATTTTCAGTACGTGACCAGTTTCAGATAAATAGTTTTTTTTTGCTTGTCAAGCCACACAGTGATCTGTGAATCATTCAAGCCTTAAAAAACATCTAACTTGCATGACCCAGTGAGAAACAGGTGCAAATGTCAGCCAGGGTCACATGGCCCGGAGGAAACATGATAGCCTTCGCCCTATCTGGGTGGTAGTTGTAAACTCATTGAGCGAGTGCCCTAATGATTGGGGGAAAATGGCTACAACTGAATTAGAGAGAAAATCTGGGGAAAAAATCACAAGAAAAAAAAGAATTATCCAAAGGATGCATCTAACGCTGTGGTTATTCGTGTTCAGTTTACACTATAATAGAGTTTGAGACTGTCTATAAGGAGAGGAGTGTTGATTTGTAATATGAGTGATTGGATGGCCAGCTTCATCCAGACCAAATGGAATACCTTTTTATTTCATGGTATACTAAAAGTGAGTGCCTGGGTTTTATTCGGCCTTTTATTCGGCCTTGGTCACATAAGTAAAATAAGGCACTTATCTGTTCTTATAAGGTCTGTTCTGTTAGCCTTGATAGGCGTATTACGCACAGGCACAAACGTGATAATGTTTCTATAGCAATGACTTTATTCAGGCATCCCAGCAATAAAAAAAAATAAAAAAAAGCCACACTTTTGAACTCATACTTTGGATGCTTTTTACTCAGATAATTGACAGTTATAAAAATTACTTCTAGTTTCTAGTTGTTTATAACAATTGTAAAATTACATCTTAATCTACTGTATATCTGCCTGCCAAGACGTCGGGTTTATACTGTATATACAATATTTTAGCAACTGAGTGTGAATTCAGGCACCTGACACGAACCCAATAGGAAACCCAAACCCTAAATGTTGGCACATGTTTTGTGTTCAGTTATTAACTTGTTTGTTTGTCTTATCGTGCGTTTATACAACAATTAGTTCCGACCAAGCAATCTGATTGGTTGACAGGCATTTCACGAGTGATGATAATAGATGTTAACAGCGCTGGGATGTTTAACTATATGTTTTACTCTGCATCCTAGCTTTCTATTAATTGCACATAAGTAACAGTACTGCAATAACAGCCCAAGTGAAGAAAAATTGGTAAAATTTTAAAAAGCTGCAGCTGTGCAGGTGAGGAATATGTTTAAAAACAATGCAATGTCTCATTCTCAAAAAGATACAAAAGCAAGTGTCATTAAAGAGGTTCCTTGTTAAAGAAGCTTGCCAATACATCAGTGTGTGTGTGAAAGTTGTCCTATACAGTAGCCCCCTCCCTCCCCCTCTTCTCTCTATTTCAGCCATACAACACATGCACACATACTTTTAAAGAAAAAAATGCAGGTTAATTTGTTGTATTTTTACATTATATTTTGTATTAAGTATTTTTATATAAATATTTTTGGGTTGTGAAACGAATCATCAGCGTTTCCATTATTTCTTATAGGGGAACTCACTTTGATATACGGATATACATGTAAGCATCCTTACGGAACAAATTATACTCACAAGGTTAAACTGTAATTAGTTCTAGGTTGCTAAGAAGCGTTGCTGTATTATTCTACAAAACTAACTACCGTTTAACAAAAGGCTGAATTACAAATTGCTCTCCAACCCCTGATAAAGTGACATTGTACTGCATACCCTCTACAGCACACTCACTACTTAGATCTATTTGGGAATCAACCCAGGAACCCTGAAGTTAGCAGAGCTGATATTCAAATTAGAATAGATAGAGATAGGAAAAGAAACTTAGGAGATTTACAGGACTGTCCACTACCTCCATGGTTCATTCAACATTTGGCTACATAGTCCCGGTAAGAATTTACAACTACTTTTACCTTTGGTAATTACACTAACTATTAGTTGCTAACTGTCTGTCGCCAGCTCCACCAGTCGCGATTAGTTATCTCCACAATCGCCGAGGAATATTACTTGTCTAGTTAAATCAATAAAAAAATCCTTATCAGTTAATAACAAATGGTTTTTGCAGAACTATTTGTATAAAAGGGGGTTTATGACTGCATCACTGCAGTGCTATATAGAGCAATACAGTATTCCCTCTCATGTGATATTGCTCAATTATTGGCTAGTTAGACTTAACCCATTGGCGATATTACCTCTTTTTCTGAAGTCTGTTGTTGTCTGAACCCTGCTATGATTTGCGGAGTCTCTATAAAAAAGTATACATTGGGTGACTCACGACGCTGTGCATTACAGTGACATTTATAGCAATGACATGCTTTTTACCCAGTCTGGCTTTGTACTAAGTCACTCAAGTCTTGAAGTTTCTTTCTTATGAGCCACCTCCTGAGGGCTGGCTGTCATTCATGTAACTCAACACACAAATGAGTATTGTTCTAAACATACAGTCTCAAATACAGAGGCAGCATTTACCTTCAATCATTTTTTCATTATATATTTAAATATATGATGGTCAAACTTACTTTTGGATATCCAAGGACAGCTGTGCTTTGCTAGCACTATTGCATGATTTATCAGTTTTATAACGAGTGCAACAAAGAATCTGACTAGGCAGCAATGGATTTGATGGGGGTTAGCTTGGTGTGTGTGTGCTTTACCACATCAGTCATTCCACATGCATTACTCTGAGAATCTCATTTTTTTTTAGTTTTCTTTAATAGAAATTACAAGTAAACTTATTATTATCATCATCATTATTATTATCTGTCATGTTGGTGTTGGCTGTGGGCTTAGGTTTAGGTGTAAATGCAGAGGAGGGTACTGCAAGTCTTCGAAACTCTTTTAATGATAAAACAAAACATAAAATGCTGATGTAGGTTTTAAACAAACAAACAAAATTCAACAAATGAGACTCTTCTTAACAGGAGCTTAAACAGACTATGAACTGAACGAATTAGTAGCTAAGCAGGTTAGTAGTTCAACAGACTTTGAACTAAACAAACCAGAGGCTAAACATACTTAAAGACACACTGACTAGAAGACACACAGGCTTTGGAGACACACAAAACAGAAGACAAAACTAATTAGCAAATATAATTTTAACAAAACAATGCAAATGTACAAAGAAATGCAAACTTTACTAAACAAATGCAAACATTAAAACAGCTCCACAAAACAAATGCCAACAGAAACACAACAAATGGCAGATGCCGAATAACAGAACAAAGGACCACTTATACTGAAACTAACGAGTTGCCTCGGTTCAGGTGAGCGCTCCCATCACCTGACCGAGATGCACTCTGGGAATCCGAGTTCAAAAAACATAAAACTACAAAACACACGAACAGAGTCTCTGGGTGCACAGCGCCCTCTAGGAGTTATCCCTGACATTATCTATTATACAGTGGAACCTCGGATTACGAGTAACACAGTTTATGAGTGTTCCGCAAGACGAGCAAAGATTTTTAATAATTTTGTATTTAAAAAACAAGCGTTGTCGTGGTTTACGAGCACCGAGTATCATCTGTAACGCATGCGCTTTTTGTTTTGACACCGAGCGTCGCGTCATCACAACGTTTTTTCTCTCTCTTGCCCTGCGGGTATTTATCTCCCCTGCTGGGTCTTAGTGCTCATCTCTTACTGGTATAATCAACATCCGTATGTGTGTGTGTGTGTTTTTCTTTCTCTTGCGCTGCAGCGTGTGTGTGTTATGTAAACTTTAACACTTAACACAACATTTCACAATACAGAATCAGCTTCACACACACTGAAACACAGTGAACCTAAAACATATGCAAAACTAGAGCCTTCTTATAAACTCAGAACAGAAGTTAATTTTAAATACAACTTAAACTAAACAAAACAAAACAAAACAAAATGCCCACATAGTGACAGTATATACAAACAATGCTCGACCTAGTTTCCCAGACTAAACAACTATTTATAGAAGATGTACAGTGATAAGCTACGTCGGTTCAGGTGAGCACCCGCATCACCTGACCGAGGTGCCTTCTGGGAAACTGAGGCTGCAAACCAAAACTACACAATCAAAACAGTGACCTCTAGTGGTGGTCCCTTACAGGACGAGACATCTGCCACTCAGAATATACAAGAAGTACTCCAGCCTCACGGCATTTAAATGTACATCAGGCTGAAGTAATTGCTGTATCATTTAATTGACAGATGTCTCAACAGCAGGAAGAATCAACAAACTGGAAAAGCTAGATGTGGTTTGCGAATTCAATTCTTCTAAACTTGAGTGCTGATTTCTCGTCCAATCAGTGGTAAGACTTTACAAACTATACCTTTTTCGGGTTGTCTGAACTGTTATTGTGTTCTCTGATTTGTTATTTTGTTTCCAGTTTTGTTATTTTGTTTTTGGTTTTGTTATTTTGAAGCATATAACTGAATTCATATTACCTTTTACATTTTTAAACGTCGCAAAACTCCAGCCATGCACAAAATCACTTTTTGATCCGTTTAGTTGCTCATGAATTACTCAACAGCTATTACTGTACATTTTAAATGCTACTATACTATTGAATACCAGAAATGTTACTGTTCTAATCACATGGATTGTTCTGTATGATGTATGATGCATAAATCATAATGAGAACTTACACTCACTAAATCACCCACTCATCTTTTATACCGCTTTATCCTGTATTTAGGTCTGCGGGGACCTGGAGCCTATCCCAGGAGGCTTAGGGCACAAGGCAGGGTATACCCTGGATAGGGTGCCAATCCATCACTGTCTTTGGACTGTGGGAGAAAACTGGAGTACCCCGAGGAAACCCACCAAGCATGGGGAGAACATGCAAACTCACATGCACACAGAGACGGGGGTTAAGCCTGGCTGTGAATTAAACCCAGACCCTCGAGGCCACAGTGCTAACCACTATACCACCGTGTGAGAACTTAGATATTTGGGAAAAAAATTTATAAAACTCATAAATCATAAAGTTTCTGCTTCACCTAATGTAACTGACAGTAAAGGACAAGGCGTTCAATAAGCACAAGGTCCAAACTCACGGCTACATTCAATTTGCATGGATTTAAATTCATTCCTTTCAGATTTGTTAAAATTAAGAAATGAGCAAGAGCACAAAAGCAGGATGGGACCTTATAGACGGGGAGCCTAATTCAGGTGCTGACATCATAACCTCTGGATATTGGTGTTGGCTTAATTTAATGATCATACTCGATTGATGATCCAGCAACACCTGAACAATAATGATTGTTTTATTGATTTATTAAACCTGCGAATGTTTCGTTAGCTGTGAGTTTGCAGTGCATTTGCATGTTGCCTTACAACAACGTCCAGACAGGTGACAATTGAGAGGAATTATGAAGCTAAAGTATGTGTTTTATTTAAATGTTATTAAACATAAAGTAGAATAAAAATGATAGAGGTGGCACGGTCACTTAGAGGATCTGGGTTTGATTCCTGCCTCGGGTCTGTCTTCATGAAATTTGCATGTTCTCCCCGTGCTTGGTTGGTTTCCTTCCGGGTTTCTTCTTCGGTTCCTCCCACAGTCCAAAGACGTGCAGATTAGTGTAATTGGTGCTCCCAAATTTCCCGTAGTGTGTGAATGAATGTATGACTGTGTGTGTGCCCTGCGATGGATTTGCACCCATCCAGGTTGTACCTAGCATTGTGCCCTAAGTCTCCTGGGATAGGCTCCAGGCGCCCAGTGAAGCGGCATTATTGATAGAATAAGATAGATCATATAAAACACAGTTTAGGTTTGAAGATTTGTCGCATACAGCTCTGCACAGTTTAACTGCGGAAAACTCTTTCCTAAGTGTTATAAGTGTCTTATTAGTGGATTTTTTTTTTGTTGCCTAAAAAAAAAAAAAAAAAAAGCAGTATCATCTTTTCACACACATATTTTTTGGCACAGGTCCATTTCAAGGAGAAGTTGGAGACCAGCATTCGCCAACCAATTGTGTCTAAGAATTTGATAGAAATTACGTTTTTCCTCCCAGTCTAATATCAAAACCAGCTGTCACATCTTCACTAAAAAAAAAAAAAACTAATAAAGGTGGAGCCGATGTGGCTGAGCTATCTATTAACGCTACTCTTAACTTTATCACACCTTCATTTTTATTGCCTTCAAAACTAACATCAGCCCCAGTGATAGTGATTGGGCTGGTCTATGGATTGGGTAAAGATTGGATGGGTGGATAACTCACCCCGAGCTGCTGACAGATAAATGACAAAATTGCTTTGCTCCAGTGGTTCTCCTAAGGAGACATGTGTGTGTGTGTGTGTGTGTGTGTGTGTGTGTGTGTGTGTGTGTGTGTGTGTGTGAGAGAGAGAGAGATGCTGCCTTGGGCTCTGCAATCCACTTGCATTTTACACTTTTGCCTGTGTGTTGACACATCAGTCATACTCATCTTTGTTTGGTACAACTTGCCACTGACCTTTTATAGCAGGACTAATGAGAGAAATCGTTGCGTGATGAGATTCTAAGCAACTCGCGTTAAACTTCTTCTTTTTTTTTTTTTAGTTACAAAAAAATTCAAGGGAACAAAATCACATTTCTCACACTCATGAGAAGGACATGTAGGTTTACAAGAAAAGGATAAGCAAGTTGCTCAAGGTTTTTACATACAGAAAAAGTGAAGCCTGTCCGCAAAGTAGAAGAGTGGAAACTACTTAATTTCATTCAAAATGTAATCTGAAGGCCACCTATTATGCAAAATTAACTTTGTAGTGCTTATACAATATTAATGCCGCCTTATACCTCCAGGTTCCTGGTTCGATTCCTGCCTCAGGGTCTGTGTACATGAAGTTTGCATGTTCTTCCCCTGATTGGTGGGTTTCCTCCAAGTACTCCGGTTTCCCACCATAGTCCAAAGACATGCAGATTAGGCTGAATGGCGTTCCCAAAGTGCTTGTAGTGTGTGAATGAACGTTTGAGAGTGTGCATTTGATTGGCACCCTGGCCTTGTGCCCTAAGTCTCCTGGAATAAGCTTTGCCCCCCCCCCCCCTTTTGCTCTTTATGTCTCCTCCACCTCTATAGCCTGATGGAGCTGATGATGATTTACGAAGACCCTGGTGTTCTGGTTATCTCCTCCGGTCTTTTGTGCATGTGCAGAAATTTTACTCATGACAGCTTGATTATACCGTGAACCCAGGATGAGAAGGTCTTGGCAGCTGTATGTGGGATTTTTGCACAGCTGAATTTAACATAGGCAAAACACATTTAAATAGAGCCATAAAAGGAGCCTGTTTACACGTTTCAGATCGTAATAAGTGGCATGTATGGACTCTATAAAGTTTGATTTCTGACAAAAATGCAATTAGCCTTTACCCTAACTCATCTATTTAGCTTTTTTTTTTTTTTTAAGGATATATGTATACGTACCACCCAGGGACAGAAACGTTTGCTTTCTTGAATGTGGAGAAGGTCTAATATGTGTGCATGTTTGTGTTTTGACTTGCCCTGCATGATCTGCATTAGCTTTTTTCCTTTTTTTTTTTCTTTTATCTTTATAGAGTTCAATTAAGCTTTAAGCCTCCACAGGGTCCTCCTACCCTCTCTTATCTGTCCTTGTCACCACAGCTCTGCCTCAGCTGCTCTCCTACTCCTGCTTTCTGCTTTGAGTGTCTTTTTTTCTCCATCTGAAGTTTTCCTTTAAAATAATCCTGGACTGTAAGCTTTTAAGGTTTACTTTTACGGTCAAGTCTATTCTATTTGACAGAACTGCATTCTCAGGGATGCTTATATTTCTTTGTGAATGTACATTATGGCTGTATGACTTAAAGACAAGGCTTGAGTCTTATCCAACAGAGCACAACTCGGTTGCATGGGCATTAGGGACAAGCAGATTCAGTTCTTAGTGTAGGTTCAATAACCAGGACATGAATCTGTGCTTCTTACTAACTTTCTCGGAACAAAAGTTTTCATGGTATGAATGTTTAAACATTATATACTCACTTCATTGTTCTGCAACAAACCTTAATGTTGTAGCTATAGCCTCTGCTTCTAAATTCCACCAACTGCTGCAATACACATATCAACAGAGGCCATGATCTGGCTAGACGTTCTACTTCGAGATGTATGATGGACAGAATAGAAATTTTACTCTGTTCAATAGATCTCTATAGATGTGCACTTGGATCGTATAGAACATCTGCATTGTTCATGGTGCATGTTCTATAATTTTACCCCGGGTCCTATGCTATGGTACTGATTTTTACAGCCATGTCCAAACATAGCCAGGTATTTTTAAAAGCAGAGATTTTTCTACTTGACCTACTGTACATGTTAAAAATATCTTAACGTAACGTCATTACTGGTTGTGCCGCCATCAAATCAAGAAGACTACAGTAGCACACAGACAATGACATCATCGGCACACAAGTTGATGTTACAACAAGCCAAAATTTCAGTTTTCCCTGTCCACACAACAAGACTAAAATCTTCACTTTGGAAGGAATTTTCTATAAGCTTCGTTTTTAATAACCAAAACTGCGTTTGCATGTGGACGAAAGTGGGCAGTTTTTAAAAATACCCAGATATGTGTGGACATGGCCTGAGAATTTCATGAGACATGACTGTTCTATTAAACTGAGCTGGGTTTGAGCCTTGGTCAGGGAACCATCCCTAGTCAGTGGATCAATACCTTACCAGGGGTTCAAGCCGAAAGGTCATCCCCCATATAACTTTTACCCTAACCTCTCACCAGACTATTTCTATAAAACCTTTCTGACAAAACCTTATGAGAAGTTTTATCCTTCAAAACTCAAGGACAAACGTTCGATAGGTTTCCAGTTTTTTTTTCCCTATAATAATTCCACAGAATTGGTTCTTTGGGAGTTATCTAGAACTTTTTCTTCAATAAAAATCCAATGAACATGTTTGTTGGTCCATCTTTTAAGCGTATGTATCTTTATTAAGTGTATCACCATCTTTCCAGTCTGAGTTGAAACAAGCAACGTGGCTCATTCTTCTCATTGCAGATGACAAAGACAATTTTTTTTTTTTTAAGAACTGTATTAATGTAAACTTTAGCAAATGATCACCCAAGACTTCAGGTCAAAATGTTTATCAAACACTTACACCAGTGCACTTAATTGAAACATGGTCTCAGTGTGTTGTCGACAGGGCTTTAGGATGGATAACACATTTGCATGGAATGAATGATTTGCAATTTAGTTAGGGCTTGTGAGAAATGGATTGGTATGTAATTTTCATCACAAGGGAGGATCATAAGGGAGAGTGTGGGTACACAAAAAAACATTGCACTAGGTAGAGTGTGACGTGCCAACTGCCAAGGCATTTCTCTGAATTCTGCTCGTGGTAAGTGCATCTTGTCTTTTTCCCCTGTGGTCATGGGCCAGTGAAGCTTATCCAACCTCTTCAGTTCAGCAGGGAAGCTCAGCTATGTGAGTAATCTGAACAAGCTAATGGGGGCAATCTCCCATCCTGTTTTCATTTCCCTTGAAATATAGCTGTACTTAGTGTTTTGCTGGTTCTTCTTAAATAGATCCCTGTTTGCTGCACATTGAGCCTTGAATCTCTCACTTCCCTTGTTACAAAAACTCAGAGACGTGCTGTGAAATAAAAACTAACAGCGCCATGTCCACTGTTAACTAATGGGTTCTCATTGATTTGTGTAGTTAAGGCCAAAGTCTGACTCCATTCACCATCTGCATGTCACGAAAGTGCCCTCTGGAACCTCACATGCCCATTTTTGACCAACAGGAGTGGTGGAACATAGCAGGTCTTCTTTTTTTCTGGTCCATCTACCTCCAAGGCTGGATGTTTGTGCATTTTGAGATGCTTTTCTGCTCCAAGCATTTACAAAAAGGTGGTTACTGTAGCATTGCTATCAGTTTAAAACAGTCTGGTCATTCTCCTCTGACCTGTCTCATTTTTTTTTTACCTGCTGAACTTACATTCATTGGATGTGTCTTGCTTTTCTTGCCATTACACCTAAACTCTAGAACCTGTTGTTCATAAACTTTAGCACCCAAAAGTGTGCCATGGTTACCAGCACCAAGTCACTGAAATCACACACACACATATATACACACATACACTATACATATCATTATACATACCATATAGTTACATGACAAAATTAGAACAACGCATTTTTAAACATATTTTTAAAGCATTAGACTGGTTATTAGACTAAAGACTTATGTAATAACTTTCTAAAGTAATAATATTAAAGTACTGTTTGTCTTTTTCTTTTCTTTTTAAAAAAAAAAATTCTTTATAGTCTTTTAAGCAATTCAATAGAGAAAACCTACTTTAACCTTTTATGTAGTGAATAAGCACATGGAGTGCAGAGCACAATAGGTTTACATAAATGCCAAAAGAAAAGTACTATAATTTGAAACACCAGCATTGCTAAGCCGCCACGGTTGGATCCGTCAGTAAGACCATTATTCCTTAAGCTGCTCCGACTCAGTTGTCTCAACTATCCTGTCTCAGTTGTACTGTAAGTGAGTTTGCATAAAAAAAGCATGAAATTAAATAAATGAGAAAATAAATAATGATATGGTAACTTTTGTTCGAATTGTGTACCTAATTGGCTCTACATACAACTTAGAACTAAAATGCTTCATTTCAGAATTTTTTAAGGAACCTACAGTAAGCATCATTAAATATACCCTGTCTGGCCAAAAGTGAGTCCAAAACTTCTTTTGTTTAAACACCTTAAGCTTTGAGTTTGGGGCACAATATGGCCCAATTTACAGTGGTGTGAAAAACTATTTGCCCCCTTCCTGATTTCTTATTCTTTTGCATGTTTGTCACACTTAAATGTTTCTGCTCATCAAAAACCGTTAACTATTAGTCAAAGATAACATAATTGAACACAAAATGCAGTTTTTAAATGAAGGTTTACGTTATTAAGGGAGAAAAAAAAACTCCAAATCTACATGGCCCTGTGTGAAAAAGTGATTGCCCTCTTGTTAAAAAATAACTTAACTGTCACCCCCAGGCCTGATTACTGCCACACCTGTTTCAATCAAGAAATCACTTAAATAGGAGCTACCTGACACAGAGAAGTAGACCAAAAGCACCTCAAAATCTAGACATCATGCCAAGATCCAAAGAAATTCAGGAACAAATGAGAACAAAAGTAATTGAGATCCATCAGTCAAGGTAAAGGTTATAAAGCCATTTCTAAAGCTTTGGGACTCCAGCGAACCACAGTGAGAGCCATTATCCACAAATGGCAAAAACATGGAACAGTGATGAACCTTCCCAGGAGTGGCCGGCCGACCAAAATTACCCCAAGAGCGCAGAGACAACTCATCCGAGAGGCCACAAAAGATCCCAGGACAACATCTAAAGAACTGCAGGCCTCACTTGCCTCAATTAAGGTCAGTGTTCACGACTCCAGAAATTATATAAGAAAGAGACTGGGCAAAAATGGCCTGCATGGCAGATTTCCAAGGCGCAAACCACTTTTAAGCAAAAAGAACATTAAGGCTCGTCTCAATTTTGCTAAAAAACATCTCAATGATTGGCAAGACTTTTGGGAAAATACCTTGTGGACCGACGAGACAAAAGTTGAACTTTTTGGAAGGTGCGTGTCCACATCATACCAACAGTAAAATATGGTGGTGGTAGTGTGATGGTCTGGGGTTGTTTTGCTGCTTCAGGACCTGGAAGGCCTGCTGTGATAGATGGAACCATGAATTCTACTGTCTACCAAAAAATCCTGAAGGAGAATGTCCGGCCATCTGTTTGTCAACTCAAGCTGAAGCGATCTTGGGTGCTGCGGCAGGACAATGACCCAAAACACACCAGCAAATCCACCTCTGAATGGCTGAAGAAAAACAAAATGAAGACTTTGGAGTGGCCTAGTCAAAGTCCTGACCTGAATCCTATTGAGATGTTGTGGCATGACCTTAAAAAGGCGGTTCATGCTAGAAAACCCTCAAATAAAGCTGAATTACAACAATTCTGCAAAGATGAGTGGGCCAAAATTCCTCTAGAGCGCTGTAAAAGACTAGTTGCAAGTTATCGCAAACACTTCATTGCAGTTATTGCTGCTAAGGGTGGCCCAACCAGTTATTAGGTTCAGGGGGCAATTACTTTTTCACACAGGGCCATGTAGGTTTGGATTTTTTTCTCCCTAAATAATAAAAACCATTATTTAAAAACTGCATTTTGCGTTTACTTGTGTTATCTTTGACTAATAGTTAAATGTGTTTGATGATCAGAAACATTTTGTGTGACAAACATGCAAAAGAATAAGAAATCAGGAAGGGGGCAAATAGTTTTTCACACCACTGTACATGTTAAATTCAGTTCTTATGCTGCAATAAGTACTTTTTCACACTTAAAGTCCTGGAACATGCCTGTGACATGTGATCAGAAAATAAACTGCATAGATGTGATAACCTGGTCATTCAGCACATTCAGGTCATCAGCTGACTTCAGTTTATTGCCACGTAACGTTGTTGAGAATTGATGGGTGCATTGCTTCATGTGCTTCCTTCTTACCCTGATGCGCCCATTGTTCTGGAATAGGGTAGGTCTGGGCATACAGTATGACCGTTTTCCATCGCTCTAAAGTCCAATCTGTATGCTTCCTAGCCAACATAAGTCTGTTTTTTTTATGAGTCTCACTAGCAAGTGCTTTTCTTATAGCTATACAGCTGTTCAGTCCCAATCCTGCGAGTTCTCATTGCGTTGTGTGTGTGTAAATAATTTTATTTACACAATTAAATAGCTGTGAATTCTGTCAATTTATTAAAAAGTCTACATTTCATCACTGCATTTGAAGGTTTTCCTAAAGTGTTGGACCAAATTTTAGCAATTTTAATGTTTTCTTTTCCCCTTCCGAAGTAACAACTTTTTTAACCAGTCAATGTAAAAGAAGTTGAAAGTGCAGTTTGTAGGTTCATTCACCGAAAGTTTGTATTTATACCCCATACATTTTTTAGTAAAAGATCATGGTCTTGTGGACAGTTATACAGAAAATAAAAATATATTTTTATTTCAATGAAACATCTCTATAATAAACAGCATTGGAGATATAGCCTGCTCATGGTGAAGTTGTATCGGTCAATGGATAATTAAATAATTGAATAGCTTTCATGGGATTTTAGTCAAACATTGGATCAAAGCAATTAGATCAAGAGATTGATACACCAAGTTCCAAGTTGTTTGATCAATTATTTACCTACTTTTCAATTTTCAAATACTTTTCAACTCAATATAGAGAGTGGTTGTTTTTTTTCCCACCCAAAAAAAAAAACTCCTGTACAAATCTAATAAGAAAAATTTTGATACTTTTGCAAAGTGCAAATTATATTGGTGAATATTATGCATTAGTCATGTTCTACTTTGCATAAAATGTAAATGTAAATTTACACAACTGAATTATGAACCATGATTTATGAAGTGCCTGCATTGTTTAAACTTGATCATTTTTTATGTGCAGAGATATATATATATATTTATCATTGCTCTAATTCCACAAATATATTTATTGCATTGAGATTATGCCACAGTTTGCTCCTCTTGAAGCAGTCATTATGTAATCTAATTAGAAAAGCTTTTAGTGCAATAATTTTCATATCTTACGTTTACTTGGCTCAATTATACTTCCCTGGCAAAATATTGTAAGTGGTCTACACACAGCTTTCAGAACAAATCATAATGAACGGCAGCTTTTTTGTAATTATAATGAGTGTAGTGTTGGGGTGTGTAGTGTTTTACGCAAGTGTACGGTACAGTACATGTGTTTCTACAGTATGTGTCAGCTCACCTAACCAGATAGCATAATTGCAAGTTCTTAGTAATTGGCAAAAACCATATAAAAGAATATAGTGCCACAGTGGAGAATTCGTCATATTTTTAGTATTGATAGTATTTAGGGAATTAGCAACTAAAATTTCAGGAAAATCTGTGATGCTAAGCCCTACTGATGGATATCACAGCCCCCAGTGTCACCACTCCAACCCCATCAGGGACATCAACAAGTCCCTCAATCAAAAGTTGATTTAAAATCAAAGTTCATGGCTGAGGTCAAAACAATATTAAAGCCCATTTCTCCCAGATTGTACACATTGCGCAACAGTTTTTTTCCCCTCATGAGCTCACAGGCACTCATTATGATTGACAGCCAGAGAGCACCGCCGATTTTACCCGTCTCATACCCAAACCCTGATGTTGTATCCTACTGTATGTAATTTAAACTCCTTTTTTTTTTATTCTCATTAACACATCATGACTTAACCACTAATGAATTTGATCAATTTCTTAAAACAGGAAACAGTCTGGAGAAAGCCTAATACTCTATTGTTCCTCTTATAAGGATCTTACAGAGAAATACACACAGCATAGATGAGGGAAAATGCCATGTCGTCATATGAAGACAAAGGTTTCTAGTGAGGTTACTGTCCTTATCCTCCATGAAGCATGGATTTAGCATTGTCAGGATTTAAACTCGCAATCTCCTCATAAAAGGGCAAACACATTTTATTGTAACCACATCACTGTAGTAGCACATTACTGTATCTCAAGATTCCTTTAAATCAAAAAGAGAAAAATGAGGCAAAAGTGTTGATGGGATGATCACTGATTATAGTCAGTAATCAGTTGATTTACTGCACATTTCAAAGGATGAAAATGGCAATTGATTTTAATCTGTAAACACGGCATGTTGCATGTTTTTTTTTTTTTTGCACACATGGGTAACTGGTACAATGCTGTTAACTGCACATTCACTTACAACGCAGAGAGACCTGTTATACACTTTTCCCATGAAATAAAAAAGGGATGTACTTTGATTTTAGGAAAATCATGCAAGGTAAACTATCAAACGAAAGAATATGTGAACATGAAGTCACAAGGAGTACAATGTGTACAGTACAATGGTAAATACTAATTGGCCGACAGTGAGCTTCGGTTTTCACAGCTGTGTTGTGTTACAGTAGAACCATTAATATATTTAATAACTATTATTCTAGTTGATGTAGATATGTGTTATGGGGTAATAGTGATCAGTGATCAGTTGTGGAATGGCTACTAACTCCCATCACTTGAAGTAAGCAATTAGTTTAGAAAGCATTGATCATAATGAAACCGTAAAGCTTTATTATGATCAAGTGCACAGAGTATGGTAGGGAAACATGATACATTTTGAGAAGATGAGACACAGTGGCCAGGATGATGTGCGAAAGCATAAAAGTAAAATAAAATGCATAAAATGCATTTCACTACATTTCGTACTGTGTATGTTTGTGTATGTGACAAATAAAATTTGTATTTTTGAATTTGAAAAGAATAGCCTAAAGTGTTGTTTAAATATTACAATCCATAATTTTTATTATAAGTTATAATCTCAGATAAAACATTCTTGTAAATATTGTATGTTAAACTAAAATTAAATGTAAAGTATCCATTGCATGCATACGTTTAATGCTTTACTTTAAAGGTAAGCATTTTTAAACAAATGTTTAATTTGAGTATACTTTAAGTACTAAACTTACTTATCATCCATACCCTTTATGATCTAGGGTTGCGGGGGGGGGGGGGTGGGGGCCTGGAGCCTATCCCTGAAGACTTTGGGCCCAAGGCATGGTACACCCTGGACAGGTGCCAATCCATCGTAGGGACCGCCACTTAGCCTAATCCGATGTCTTTGGACTGTTAGAGGAAACCAGAGTACCCAGAAGAAACACACCAAGCATAGGGAGAACTTGCAAACTCTATGCACACAGAGGCGGGAATCAAACCTGGTTGAGAATAGAACCCAGACCCCAGTGGTGCAAGGGGACGGTGCTAACCACTGCACCACTCTGCCATTAGATAGTGAACAGCATAAGTTTTAGTAGAATAAACAAATTCTCCATGTTAGGCTTAACTTCTTCTGTATATTAGAATAGGTTAAATGCATTTTTTTTAAACTCAGAAATGTTTGCTTTTTAATTAAACTTTAGCCTAAGCTAACCCTCATTTTTACAAATTCACTTTACATACTTTTTAAATAGCCAACTGTAATGTAATTTAATGTATAGCTACTTAATATAAAAGAAATAGAGGCATTTGTATTTTTAAATGTACAGTATTTAGTCATCTTTAGAACAATATGCCACTATTGTTAGCCATGCCACTTGACCCGCACTCAACACTGAAGAAGCTACTTATATCACAGAGCTTAAAAAGCTAAAATAAATTGTGCCTTGAGAAAAAAGTCAATATATTTTATTTTTTATTTTTATTTATTTATTCCATAGTTGTCAATTATATCTATTAGATTTCGCATCTGCAGTAACCAGATCGCGATACCGGTCATTGAAGTCGGGGATGAGCTTCTGTTAATACCAGTCCCTGTTCTACGTACTTTAAATACTTTTCAACTCCTTTGACACCAATATGTAGGCACGCTCCATTCTTGAGATAACTTAAATTCCCTTGACAGAATCTATATCCGATGTCAACAGAAAGTTTGGGAATGAAAAACCCATCAGACCATGGCGTTCTTGTCTCCTGTGATTAAGTGGTAAGCAGCTCTATACCTGCTGTACTTAGGGTATTATTTATATTTTTACTTGATATTGACAGTGCTTGATATTCAAGCACACAAAAAGATGGATAGTCTATACTGAAAATCTTACATGACCAAAGCTGTTCAACATTCCACGATTTTCCACTATGAGCAACATTTCTGTGCCCACGGCAAAAATCTAAGTCATGCTTTAAAACAGAAAGCGTTATATCTTTTTTGTCATTAAGTCATCAACATCAGCATCACCAGTTCAACCATGTCATTGAGGAGCATGAGTACATCCCATGCACCATCCACCTCAGAATGGTCAATTAGAAAAGGAAGGTGTCTAATTAAGCGCTATGTCTCATAGTCATTTGCTCTTATTGCTTCCCTTGGTAGAGGGGGCTTTCGTAGATGGCTGTGAGGCATGCTTTGAACAATTTTGCAGGATTGCTGGCAATGGCCCAAAATTACTCACACATCATGTGCTTCCCTTTTAATGATGCGAATGGGTTAGATATTTCGAATTCATCAATATACAGGCGGCGAGCAACTGTGAACTCGTCAATACAGAGAAGGCCGTTTCCTCTGTAGCACCTGCCAGCTTTAGAGTCGAACTGATCTGGGACATGAGCTGGTTATGATTTAGCCCTCTCTTAAATATCTTGCTCGCTTAGCAATTTCTCCGAATTCATGCATCGGAAATTCATGCATTAGATATGATGCTCTTCTTTTAGTGTTTGCCAGACGGTCACAGCATGCAGTGACAATATTGACTTCTGTCACAGTCTTGAGCGCTTCTTTTTATAACTGGCTTGTCAATGTCTTATGATACGTCTGTAGAGCAGCTTTCACCTTGTCGTACAAAAGTTGCTGAGGAAACTGAACTAACTGAAAAAAAAAAGCGGCTGAATGTCTTCCTGGACAGATTTTTCCGGTATGCATAGGACTGTTTGATTTCATCCAAGTCAACTCTATCCACTGCTAATTTTGAGTAATACTTCAATTTTTCATCCCAGGATTAACTATAAGTTTTGATTCGAATGCACTGCAATTGTCCAAATCCACAGGGCAAACAATGGTCATAGATCAGATTACCAGCTACACTATATGAACAAAAGTATTAGGCCAAACCTGTTCATTATTGACTTCAGATATTTCAATGAGGACCCTTATCCCCAGCGAAGGGCAATCTTAATTGTTCAGCAAACCAAGACTTCTTGGACAATGCTATGCTTCCAACATTCCTGTTCCCTAGTTTATAAAGGGGCAAGGACTATAAAGACATGGTTTAATGAGTTCGGAGCCCTGACCTCAGCCCATTGAGAACCTTTGGGATGAAGTGGAACAAATATTGCCCCAACATCGGAGCCTGACCTCATAAATGCTCTACAAAATGAATGGGCAAGAAATTTCCACACAAACACTACAAAATCGTGTGGACAGCCATTCAAGAAGAGAGGAAGCTTCAAGAGGAACCCACTCCATATCGAAGTGCAGTATATGTATTTGGATACAACGCCATTGCAACTTTGGCCAAATACTTAGAATCATATAGTGTACATCGAAGGGTGGGACAAAATCCAATTTTAATAAACTTAAAATAGTCTGATAGCCGAATAGTCTGATGTCCGGTAGACATATATTACAGGGTAAACAGGGCAGCGACGAAGTCCAAACAATGCTTGATAGGAAATTAACTGAGACAACCAGACAAACAGATTTCTAGAGTTACTGAAAAAAAAATCAGTCTGAGGACAGGTTCTAATCAGGCAGAAACTAATTTACAGACAGACTTAAAACAGAATGAAGGCTTGAGAGCTCCAACACAATCTGGCCAAGAGTAAACTGTGTCTGTGGAATAAGTAGTTGGGTAATATTTGCGACATGTTAAGATTTACAATATTTGTAAGTTTGGACAGGCGTTCTTATTCAGTGCTTTTGTGTTCATTGATTTCCATTGATAATCCATATCATTATAACCACCTGCCTTTAAATAAAACAGGTCCACACTTTGACACCTTTGTTTTGTGAACCAGCATTATCCTTTTAAATAATTTGATCTACTGTAGCTCTTCTTTTGGATCAGACTACACGGGATAGCCTTCGCTTCTCAATGTGTCCATCCTTGAGCCTTGGACGCCAATGACCCTGTTGCCAGTTTTTTCTCCCATGGATCATTTCTGGTAGGTCTTGACCATGCAGACTGGGAACATCTCACAAAAGCTGTAGTTTTGTAGTCACACTTATTAAGTCAGCTACTTGTTCTTGTCAAAGCAGCTACAGTTAAAATATCTCATTACAATGGCTCTTGGAAGTATGCGGGATAAATTAGGCAGCAAGTGAACATTTTGTCTCTGAAATTGATATTTTGGAAACAGAAAAAACGGACAATGTAGCAGACACATCTCAATAAAGTTCAAAAGTTCAAAAAAGGTTATTGCAGATTTTGATGCCTTCATCAGTGTTTTACAATGTAAAAAGAACAAAAAAAAGGTCATGTATAATGATTAATGATCGCAAGAATTAAAGTGTTTAGTTTTACGCAGATACAGATACAGTCTGTTTTTAACATTTAACCCAGTATGTGTTTCACTAACTTCATTAATCCATGGAGGCCCTGAACTGCTTGAAATTCTGTGTCCTTATCTCCTTGTAGAATTATTTTAAGATGTCATTATCATGTTATAATATTTTGTTATTTTGAAGCAAGGACTGAATATTTATTTATTATCTTGATTTTCCAATCACTGAATAGAAAAACGACTCTGTAACAGCCATGGTGGCCATTGTACCTAAAGTATATTAGAATGCATGTAAGTGAATTACCAATTATAATGCTTATTCCTGCCATTTTAGAAATAACATCTCTTCTTTCCAGAAGATCACTATGATGACCTCAGGGTTGTTAGTAATAGCATCAACTGTCCTTTAAGAAACCATCAGACAGACATTTCTGTGATAGACAAAGGAGAAAAAAGCTGTGGAGGAAATTGTAGAAAAACTGTCGTCGGCGTCTGTACATCGATATCTCGCCTCTGCGTACGATGGTTTTAAAGAATCCATACAGTCTGCCCTTGATATGGGACAGCAAGGCCCTTTTTGTAACACACTCAATATTTAAAAAAATAATTTAATATTGGACGGAGCAGGCTGTGCAGTAATTTCCATACCTCTTTAGCAAAATATTACCTATAATTTATCTGAGGACATAGTTAATTACAATTTGCAAGACAACTATTTATTTGAGCAACTGCATAATGATTTATTCATTTATCCATTAATTGAGATTAATATAAATGGATTCATTAATTGGTTTTCTTTGGAAAGAAATGAAACCAAAAAAGCATTTTGTGCATTGTTTTTTTTTTTTTTTTTTTACATTTTGGCTTCTGTATGGGGAAAGTTGACAAGCTGCTTTTTTGTTTTATTCATCGCAGCACACACACACACACACACAGTCTCACACTATGGGCAATTTGAAAATGCCCATCAGTCTACACTGCATATCTTTATACAGTGGAAAGAACCCAGAGTACCAAGTGGAAACCTACTGTACCATGCACAGGGAGAACATCCATACTCCATGCACAGAGAGCAGATGCGAGATTCGAACCCGGACACAGATGGTACGAGGCACACTCTGCTTAAACCTAACTAACAATCAGTTTAAAGCATTATGCGGAATTCATTACTTAATTTAAATGAAAAATTGTAATTCATAAGTCTTCAAAAATAAAAGGGATAAAACAAATCTGGATGTGAATCTGGATAATAATCCATATTCTGGATGCATCATCCTCATACTCGTAAGATTCATGTAACAACATAGCCATAAAACTGTTTGTTTGAGTTGCAGTTTTCTAAAAAAACAAAACAAAAAAAAAAAACAGGGCTATGTTTCATAGTGAAAGTGAGATCATTTTCATACGCACATGATGTGATGAGAATTTACAGGATTGAAACTAAACAGCTGCGTGGTCATTATTATTGACAAAAAAGATGCTTCAATTTGATATGTAGCATAAATATTATATCTTGGTGTGATGGAAAAGGGTCATGTGGTCTGATAAGTTTACTTTGATCCTATTCCAGAGTGATGGGTACATCAGGGTAAGAAGGGATGCGCAGGAAGCGATGCACTCATCATGCTTAGTGGCCACAGTAAAAGCCTCTGGAGGCAGAAGTGCTGTCACCTGGGGTTGCTTTAGTTGCTCAGATCTGGACTCAGCAATGTTATGTGGAAGTCAGCTGATGAGTTTTTTTTTTGGCATATTTCAGGATTCAAACCGTAAATAAGTGTTTCAGGGAGCATAAGAAATAACTTTCACACTTGAACTGGCCACCACATTGTGTGCCGTAATCAAAGCTAAATGTGATTGAATTGCCTTTTTTTTTTTTCTTCTTCAAATCTGACCTATGGACTGTGTTTGTGTGCATGTTCTCCCTTTACTTTATGTGCACTTTTCTATTCCTCTACACTCCAAGGACATGCATTATAGATACACAGGTTTATGAGTGTGTGCTTGTGCCCTGTGATGGCTCCAGCCGTATAGTCCTAAGTTCCCGCGGGAAAGGTTTCAGGACCTCCAGGACTCTACACAGCATCAAGTGGTATATAAGATGAATGATGAATGACACCACACCAGTGTTTTTTTGTTGTTGTTTCTTTTTTTCCTTAATCACTCCGTCACTGTCTGGAACTCTTATAGTGTTCACCTCTATTTGCTGTGTTGTGGTGGCAGCTGACATGAGCAATGAGTCTGAATTTCAGAGCTGTCAAACTATCTCATAGAAGCACTCATTCACTAATTTACCGGAGGGAACGAACAAATGAACATACACCAGATAAATAACGCAGTGTCCCTATGTAGCCCTGACTGTAACAACTAGTGTAAGGGACTTAACGCAGCAATATGTAAAACATTTGTTTAATAAATCTGTCTGAACCCATTGAGGACATAAAATGTTTATATGTATGTACATTACAGAAATTCAACCTTATCAAACAAACAAATAAATAACTAAAGAACTGTCACACGAGAATGAGTTTGCAGTTTTGTTAGCTCATACTTGTGTATACTGTATATTTCTTCTTTGTGTTCAATTCCTTTTTATTTACTCAAAGTCGAATTAGCATCTTTTATCTATTGTCTCCCGAGTTTGATTGTTAAGCATTAAAACAATCGTCCTGCTTTTTTTTCCATTTAATTATGTTCCTTATGCTTATTATTTTTTGTTTTACTATGCATGCATTCAGGATTGGATCATGATTTTTACACAATATACACAGTACACTAGCTATGTTTACAAGGACAATAATCTTATCTGATTAAAATAATTCTGATCAGAGGCTTTGACTTTACTGTTTACATGGACATTAATATGTTAAAATATGTTTTTACCTGTAATCAGAATATTCCATCCATATATCTATCTAAGAACCTCTGTAGTTCAATCACGGTCCGTGGAGGCCAACAATGACCACTGTATTTATTCCCATTATACGTACTGTACATTTACTCAGTACGTGTAATGGGAATAAAAAGCCTATAAGTGGGCTAATGGGAATAAATAGCCACTAGTGGGAATAAATAGCCAATTAGCCTAAGCTGCATTTCTTTGGACTGTGGGAGGAAACCAGAGAACCTGGAGGAAACCCATCAAGCACGGGGAGAACATGCAAACTTCATGCACACAGACTCGGCATGGGAATCGAACCCAGGACCTGGAGGTGCAAAGCGACCACTAAGCCACCAAGCCGCCAATCGGAAAATTACTGTACTCTTATGTTCTTTTTCGACCCGCACAAAGTGGTTTTGCCTATCTTTTCTGATAAACCCCCGCTTCTGTGATCTGATTGGTTCCAAGAATTCAGTCTCATCTATGATTGGTTCAATGTGAAATGCAGAGTCAGTTTGTGAACCTTCCTCAGCCAAAGACCTAATAGAGTAAGGACAGCTAGGAGTATGCCGATCAGGGCCCGTATTCACAAAGCTTTTTAAACCTAAAAGTTACTCCTAGTGACGAAATTCTAAGAAAATTCTTAGAATTATAATATTTTCTTAGAATTTCCCCTTAAATGTAGGACTAAATCTTAGTAAAGATAAAAATGATTCACAAAACATCTTAGACGTAAAATACCTAAAAAATTGTTAAGAGTAGGGAGGAGGACTTTTCAGAGACTGAAGAGTTTGTGGATTACATGTAATAATATCAGTGTGTTAATTAACTATAAGATATTTATCCTAAAACAGAAACTTTGCATAATGTAGCCTGTATTCATGATTATACAATTTCTTTATATACAAACATTATGATTTCACTGTTTATTTTACTATCATATATATATAATTTTCACAAAGAGTGCTTTTTAAGCCCTTTACAGATTTGTTTATCAACCAATCACAGTTCTTAATTGTTGCATCATCCCTAGCAATGAGGTCAACCACACCTCCTCACTAAGATAAAGGTTTTTGTACTTTCCTCCCTCAGAGTTGCTCTGAGAAGTTTCCTAAATCACTTTTAGTCTAGGACTCATCACTTTTTAGGCTAAGATAGGAGCTATCTGAGAGAATTCTAAGAAACTTTGCGAATACGGGCCCAGGAATGGAGGCTAAATTTACTATACCAGAAACGTACCTACAGTAACGTTACACTTGTACATGAACAGAAAGTATATTATTATAAAATATGTTATTTTACACTGTAGTATTTTATACACACAATATATAATAATATATTCCATTCCGTTTTTTTTATATTTATCCCATTAAGTGAGGAAACAAAAGTGTTATATGTCTATTATCCAAGGTTTCTGAGGTGTTTACATGATGCAGTTTTATTCAGACTGGGCTATTATTCCCATTATTATTGGAATATTTGTGTCCTTTTAAATGCACTTCTTGTTGGTTTTGTTACGTGCCATCAAAAGAATGCTTCAAGGAATATCGTTTACATAAAGGTAACCAAATTAATTATACACATGCAGTACTGTGCAGACGTCCTGAGTGTCCCATTTCTTTATATTAAAATTAGTATAAAATTATATTAAACAAATACAATATTTATTATGTCTACACATTATTTTTTTATTAATGCATTTATAATTTTAAATAATTTCAGTTTTCCTATATCAGAGATTGGATTATTAACCTAACCTGTTCACATGTACCATGTTTCACATTGAAGTGTCTTGTTTTATTCTATCCTCTTAATACTGTACTTTACCTCTCAATACTTAATGCACAGTCCTACAGTATGTCTTCTGTCTCTGTTTTTCTTGGTGCTTATGTTTTTG
This sequence comes from Clarias gariepinus, assembly GCF_024256425.1. Taxonomy (NCBI): domain Eukaryota; kingdom Metazoa; phylum Chordata; class Actinopteri; order Siluriformes; family Clariidae; genus Clarias; species Clarias gariepinus. The sequence continues at coordinate 24,358,016 of NC_071118.1, read as the reverse complement.
TTGTTGATGTGAAGTTATTTTGAAGGAGAGTATTATAGAATTCACTTTTATATAGAGTATTCACTAGCCATTGTTAAACATTCAGATGGGACTCTGGTACAGTATAAAACATGTGAATGGGAAAAAATATTCCATGCATTTTATTCTTTTACCATTTTTGTATTGGCCATGGCTTAAACAGGAGAATTAGATTTTTCTTTCCCCCTAATGTGACCTCATATAAGATTATACCCTCCCTCGGCTCGTTGCTTATCTTCATCCAGCTGTGCCCAGCTCTGCTGTTCTCTGGCTGGGCATGGCTTAGCAGTGGCTTATTTACATAGAAATTGAAACTGTGTTCAGAAGGGAGTGAAACAAAGGGAGCTTGCGGTATGAAAAAATACATTATCATATAAGGGGTATTTCAGCTTGAGCCTTAACAGACAGTCTTAAGGAGACCTCTGAGATGTGTAGTGTATGTTAAAGAAATAAAGAAGCCTATGTTAAGCTAACAGTAAACTCGTCACTTTATACAGGCAGGTGTGGTTAGAATTGACCAGAAAGCAGTCCTGAGAGTGAATCCTCCCTGCAGTCGAGTACTCTAACATTAACAAAACTGCTTGTGCTTGCAGCTTACAGGAACATGTGCACCGCACTTATTCCCTAATGATCTTATTATGTGATATTTGGTAGTGATGGCTTCTTCATGGGACTTATAATAAGGCATCAGGGAGAAAAACAAATCTCTGTGTGCCAAGTGTTTATAGAAATACGCCTGCACTTGCACTCATGATTCATCTGATTATACAGATCCTGTCACAGGGCAAGGAGCTCATAAGCTCAGTGCTCATGTGAAGTAGTGTTTGAACTGGTGGAGCATTGTGCTTAATTAACTCCTCTGAATATGCAAAGTGTGTGTGTGTGTGTGTGTGTGTGTGTGTGTGTGTGTGTGTGTGTGTGTGTGTGTGTGTGTGTGTGTGTGTGTTTTAACGGGCATGCACAGTCACACTTGTCTAATATTCATGCTGTTGTTTTCTCTTGTGTCTCATGTATGCTGAGTAAAATAAATAAATAAATAAATAAATAAATAAATAAAAGGTACTCGCCTCCAGGCAGTCATCACATCATCTTAAAATAATGCATCACTTTGTCTTGATGACAGTAATTATGATCAGCTAATAAATATTAATACCAGTCACTTTGATGACTTTATTTCTATAATGATATATATATTTAAATGAGTCTTAATTAATAAAAACATATATATATATATATATATGCAATTTAACCTGATATGATATTTGCACTTGGCGTACCGTCCCTGTTCTGAAAATTTTACTTCATTCCTAATTCAAGTTGAGATTGCCTGTTTTAAAGTCACTTTTCTCATTTCACTGATTGTAAAATTATAGTTGCGAAGCGACGAGGATTGGGCCCAAGCACCTGCGCCATGGCCATCCGGGCGCAACACACACATCCTGTGTTCTTTCTGAGCATGTGAAGACCTCCAAAAAGTCCTGGATGCTGAGAAAAAGGATGCACATGCACATGAACTGTTTTTTCTGTTGAGTTGACCTTATCTAAAATAACTGACTTCCTGTTGAATGACACGCATAGCTCACACCCTTCTCTAGCCACTTAGGAATCCTATAATGGCAGAATATTCCAAACTGTGTGCTGATTTTCATGACATTTTAAGAATCGTTGGTGGAAAGAATGCAAAACAAACTATCTGCTACTGGTCATAATTTACTTGGATACAAGTATAAATAGTGATTAAGAGGTTAATTGCTTTGCTTGTTACTTTAACATGATGACAACTGGCAAAATGTATATAATAAGTTATACAGTATATGTGATAAATGCATTCTTTTTGTAACCTTGCAAGCGATGCTAAAGTGGACCTCAGGTTTATCAGCAACCTTATTTCCCCTCTCTTCTTTTTTTAACCATTCAGCATCACCAGTATGCTCATCACCAGCCTGATTATCTGTCATTATCTGCATTTGTTCCTGTTTCTTACTGGTTTATTCCTTTGAAACTACACAGATACAAGAACTAGGACTAAGAATATATATATATATATATATATATATATATATATATATATATATATATATATAAAAAACTTAAAAATAAAAAATACAAAAATGTTTGGCTTTGTAGCTCTGGCTCTTAGTGTTAGACATTGTATGGAAAATATATATGGAAAAAACCTTTCCTAAAGTTCCAAAAAACAAACCTTTAATTTGCCAGCCACTTGTATAGAAAATGCATTATCTAGGGAGCATATTAGCCGGGACATTAACCAAACACAGCTCGAGAGATCCCTGAGACCTGTGTTAACATATGGGACCTTTAAAACACAGATTTCTAAGAATGTTTAAATGTGTTCAGAATCCTCCTTCCCTCCTTTATTATTCAATTCCCCAATTCAGGGTTGTAATATCTTCTTCTTTGCATATTAGCTGACTAAAGCATCAGCACAGCGGTAAACAAGCCTCAAACTCTCCCCTGACTTCTAAACTCTCATTTTGTTATATAAATGAGGAGGTGGCAATCATTCACGTGAACATCTAAACAGAGGATTGTATATCACTATAGCACCAGTTTGTTGCTGCATGAATACTTCCAGTTGTAATTAGGACATTTATCACTGGAAATTTGCTTTAACAAATAGAGTTCCACACTCATTATTTAGCAGCTTATAAAATAGCATTTGATTAAGCACATCCAAAAGTTGTGTGTCTAATGTTGAAAGATGTTGATTGCTATATACAATGCATTTAAAAAAAAAAAAAAAAAAAAAAAGGATAATAATAATAATACAATACCATGGATTTTTTTTTTTTTGTAACGTATAATAATTCAAAAAGTAAAAGTCCCTCGTTTGTTCTGGATTCATGTCGAGTGAAATATTTGAAGCCTTTCCTTCTTAATTGCGTGATCTAACACATGGGGAAGACCACTGATTTGACAGTTGTCCAGAACACAATCAACCACACCCTTCACATGGAGGGCAAGTCACAGAATGTCATAACGGAAAGAGCTGGCGGTTGGCAGATTGCTGTATCGCAGTATATTCATAGTACGGCAGGAAAAGGTGCAAAAATGTTAAGAAGATTGTCAAGCAAATTCAATTCAACACCATGACTACCACCAGGGGGCTCTTGATGCACTTACTCACTACTAAATCTGGCATGGCTGGTGGGCGATATAAAAAAAAATGGACCTTGGCCTTTCTCTTTAAAAGTGAAGCATGGAGCTTAGCTCAAGGTTCGGATCCGAGGGGAAATCATGACGGACGTTAACCACCAGAATGGGGGCGATGTCATGCACCCCAGGGACTTTAAAGGCAGACGGACTGTACACTGCCGTTTGATCGCCGGGCCAGAGACAGATGCTTAAGGTACTCTTTGGTACCCAGTTCATATGTAAAAATGGTTCATCATTGCCACATATACCTGGTGCATGACTATCACAATGCATTGTAGGGCCTCGCATTTATCTCTGATTCCCTCTTAGAAATCGTGCTGAAAGTTAATTTAGGACAAATATTCCTACCTCAGATTATTATGAAGTCACGAAAGAACCCAATACATTATGCGTGTGGACAAAACTGGTAGTTGCAACTTGGCTGTATGAAATTATCCTAATCTGACTACTCCTATCACAATTGTTTCAAGCATCTATAATAGAGGTGTGTAGGACTTTCATCTGGGATATGTTGGGGATGACCCCTGGAGGGTACCTTGCACCTATGAATTCAGGTTTGCGATCAAACTTCATTTCCCATGTTCCCACAATTTGTTGCTTTATTTAAGATTTCTTATCTAGTTAGTCTGCGTCTCGTATCCGATCTATTCTACTAAGTGTATTCTGCCTGTTACGCTTATTCTGTTTGAGCTGTTCTTGTGAAGTAATTCGGTTTTGATTCACAGTCTCTTTTGTCTCATTCATGTTTGGTTGTTGTTTTTTTTGTTTTTTTTACAGTTTTTTTTTTAATTATAAGTCTGCAAATGAAATCATCTGCGAATATTCCTTGCCTGCAATCCCTCAAACCTGACAACTGATCGATATGACAATGAAATGAAAACCAAACTAAAAAGAAGGTGAGCTTATTTTGCCTGCAGAAATAATAATAATAATTAAAGGAAAATTCTGCCCTATTTTAACCTCCAAAGTTAAAAAGAGTGAGTGGATTGCAATTTGTTAAACCACCAATGCCACCTGTCAGTTTGCCTCACATACAACTAAAGAGTGCGAAAAATCGGTGGAGAAGTGCTGGATGGAATTAAATCTCAAAAAACAGGTATGCACACCCAAAAATGTTCCTGTGTTAATCCATTCAGTTTGCTCACTGAAATATGGGTTACTGCATTTTTTCTTGTTGGATTAACTGTGCAGGGGACGGGCCTCCACCCAAACCTTAAAGTGTTGGCAAAGTGTGTATATCAATATTTGTGGCCAAATAATGTTAAAGTCTTGGGTGTACCCAGCCATAATGCCCCACTCTGCCAATTCATGTAACTAGAAAAACGATGCGATATAATTTCCAAATACTACCAATAAACATTTAAAGAGACATTTAAACTTGGATTACAAATATTTTATTTTTAATGTGCAGCATTTTTTCCCAGGCCTCTTGAGCCCATGCCCATTCCCAATGTCCCAATGATGGATTCATATTCAAGACCCTGTCGTTCCAGCGATGAGGAAATAAATCATAATCACTAAAATGGGAAGAACTAAGAATTCAAATGAAAGTACTGAAAAGGATTACATCTGAAAAAAAAACAAAAAAACTTAAGTCTCAAGTTCAACTGATCCTACAGTACGTGTATCTAGGTTGATGATTATGTTGTTTGCATCTATAACCACTTGAGTGTTGATGCTGTGTTATCGTTTTGGGTTCACATACGTCTCCTTATTGGTGCTGAGGCTGATTACTTTATTGTGGGTCATGAATGATGCCAACAACTCCAGGGAAACTAACAATATGCACACACTGCTGGGGAAATGTACGAATCTGCACATGATCTGTGGTGCAGTAACAGCAGCCAAAGTTTGATTTATCATTGCCAACATTGTCAGCTGTGACAACTCAAATAATCAGTGTTGCAAAGCTGTGTCTTCAGTAGCAATTACCGCCGTTTCTGTGGAGACAGCATACAAAATGGGTTTTTTGGGAAGCGAAGTTGCATACTGCCCAAGATCTGTCACAAAAAGTATTTCATTTTTGTCCAAATGGTATCTTTTAATGAGCCCTGTGTCATTTAGTCTTACCAAAATGTCCGTCCTCTGCATGTCTCTGTCTGATCGCTGTTTCCTGGCAGCTCGTCACCAGTTAGGACACCTCCGGAACTCTACTATATTTTGGTGTAGACAGGAGTGCTTTCCTACTGTATCTTTTAGGGGTACCAAAACTAAGACACTTTGAGATTTTTTTTGGCCACTTAGGAGCAATTTCCTACCTGGAGACGTTTAGTGCATACAAGCCCTGGGGTTATACCTGAGGTCTAAATATTTTGATGGTACGTCCTCACTACACATGCATAACTCTGACTTTAGGCAGAACTATCCAAATTTCTACCATATTGTGTACACCCACGAGTTAAACACATTCACATTTTTCAAAGTTTAAAAAAGACATATCTTACATGTGCATTCTTAATGAGTCTAGACTGCATTTCTTTTTTCTACATACAAACCATGTGTTTGTAAAACAACTTTTTTCTTTTAAATGAATGAGTGAATCTTGATTTATGAGTATCAAGTATTATCGAGTATCATGTAGCATGCATGCGCTTCTCGTTTTGACGCAGAGTGTCACGTGATCACAACTGAGCCAATGGTTATTCTCTCTTTCTCGCACTACAGAATTGTGGGTGAAAGTCTCCCATGCTCGGTCTCAGTGCGCGTGCGCTACTCATATAGTTAACATTTGTGCTTGGGTGTCATTAGACAGGTTCCTTGTTAAGTTTTCCAATGAAGCAGTGTTTCCGTTAGTGTGTGTGTGTGCATGTGTGTGAAAGTTATCCTACACAGTAGCGCACAGTAGTAGGGAGGGAGACATTTCTTCTCACGTTTTACCTTAGCCTCATGCACACACATACACAGAGCATGCGTGCACATACACACCAACGGAAACACCTATCTGTCGGAATTTATTTTTAGTTTTTTTAAAGGTTAAGTGCAGGTTAATTTGTTGTATTTTTACTTTATATTTTGTATTCAATATTTTTGGATATTAATATTTTTAGGTTGTGGATTAAATGATCTGAGTTTTCATTATTTCTTATGTGGGATATTTGCTTTGATATACAAGTGTTTTGATATACAAGCTTCTGGAATGAATTATGCTCACAATCCAAGGTTCCAGTGTGTGTGTGTGTGTGTGAGTGTGTGTACATAATATAGAGTATTTTCTCTCACAATCTAAAGAAATTCAAGAACAGATAAAAAAAAAACTACGTAATTTTTTTTCATGTTTGGTTTAACCCTAGTCCTAGCCATGTTTATCTCCAGGTCATGTTAATGTCTTAGTCATGTTTAACTCCATGTTATGTAGTTTAGTACCTTGGTATGTTTAGTTCTAGATTATGTTTAGCTCCTTGTGTAGTTGAGCTCATGTTTAGTTTAACTCTTGTTGGTTTAAATTCTGTTTTGCTTAGCTTTTGGTTCCCCTTAGGCCCAGTGTTATTGTTCCTAAGTTCCCATATGTAAGTGTCTATTAATGTTCAGTTTTCATTATTAAAAGACTATTCCCAAGTATTCACCTCTGCACATATGCCTTCTCGAAAGCCCACGCACAGCACTCGTTACACCCAGGAGTGGCCGGCCTACCAAAATTACTTGCTCAAGTTAAGGTCAGTGTTTATGGGCACAATGAGTTCCAAGGTAAAAGCCACTGCTGACCGAAAAGAACACAAAGGCTCGTCCAACTTTGCCTTTTGATTAATTTGAAGAATTCCAGGCGAAGAATTTTATCTGTGAGATCATCAAACAAAATATAATATTACACAATCATTTACAGTAAGTGTACCTAATATGCAAAAAAAAAATCAGGCAAGGGTAAATACCTTTTTACAGCACTGTACTGTATATGCAAAAACATTTCTAGATAAGCCAGCTGCATTTTGGAAACAAGTGCTGTGGATGACGGACTATTGGAGTGAAAATGAACTTTTGCCATGCTCACCAAAGGCATATTTGGAGGGCAAAAAGAGCAACACTTGATGTAAAAACACTTTCGACAAGCGTTAGGCATGGAGGTGGATCTGTTATGCTTTGGGGTTGTGTGGCAGCCAATGGCACAGACTAAATATCAGCAATTTCTGGATGCAAATGTGAAACAGTCAGTCAAGAGACTGACACTGAGGCATCAACACAATGTTCCAAAACATAAATCAAAAACCTTGATGAGTTCTAGTTGGCTGGAAAAATCTTTTTCAAGTATTGATATCTGCCAAAGGACATGTTACTGATTACTGACTTACTTTCTCCATGTGTCACAATTCATTTTCATATTGACTTATTTGTGAATTATCACTTATTCGTGCACCATAAACTATTATAAGAGAGGCGAGTCAAACTCGGGCTTTGGATTGTGCAGAATGAAAGAACACAGTATTTCTCTGTATAATCTCCTGCTACACTTATGCACTTATCCTAGAGTTTCACTAGTGTTTGGATAGTTTTTGCCATTATCAGACAGCCTGCATCATGTCTAAAACACTGGCCTCCCAGGAACTCCTTTAATGGCCTAAACATGTGGAAATGGCTTAGAGTGAGGTCAGGACAGTACGGGGGACGGGGCAATAACTCCCAGCCAGTAAGTGGTGTTTGGTAGTCAGGTTAGTGGCAAGTTATCCGTCGATTTCCAGAGTTACACTTGCTGAATGTTGAGGGAAACAACTACAGTGGGCTCCGAGCCATCTCGATCGGTATTGTCATTCACGGACATGCACCCTTCTTTAAAATGTTTGCACCATTCAACTGTTTTACTGCGGGTAAGAGGTTACTCGGTTTTTTTGCGTCATCATTCATGAGAAATTTGACCCAGTCAGACTTAAACACCCCTCATATGTTCCATTTCTTCTTGTCTTTATCAGTTGATAATATCTACAGCATTTAAGTTTGTAGAGTTGGGTATGACTTTGAAATGGTTTTTAGTGCAGTTATAGGTGGTTTCATGGTAATTTTAAGTACATCGTAAATGCATCATAATATTCATAGGTTAATAAGGCATGTGAGTCAAGCAACCAAGAGCCATCAAGAATTTAAATTCCACATGATTTTACCAACATTAAGAATGTGGAGAAAAGGCCTAATGGTCATTTATATTCTGTGAACAGAAACAGGTTAAAGCAGTAATGTATGCTCCACTAGATTTATGGTTATTACCAATATGGAGTGCAAGAACAGACTGGAACGACAGCTTGCCTCTCAATCGTTTTGTCATACATTATCACCGGTTTGTTTGATGCTCATTCAATTGTCCTGTCCTCCTGTCGTATTTGAATAAACATATCTGCTGATTTTATATAAGAAAGCATAGCACACCAATAAATAGTGGTAAATTCTAAAATATGTTTCAACATCCTGTATTTTTATTATTTGTATGCAGTATGAACCTTTCATAAAAAAAAAATGATGGTGATGCATGGTGAAGAGCATTTAAGCAGTCTTATAGTCTTAAAGTGTTGAGGTACTTTTTTAATAAGAAGTAATGACTGTGTTGTGCCATTTCATATCCCAAATGTAGATAGGCCAAGGGCAGAGAACTAAAAGATGCCGGAAGGTTTTTCATCATTTGAGTATGTATTCATGATGTATGCCAGACATGAATGCCATTAAGGGTAAAGGAAAACTACACCATGATTGAAAAAAAAACTATATTAAAAGTAACATAAACTAAAAATGTTTCACAATGTGTCCCTGAATGAAGGGAGGCTCAAAATCAAAAGCTGCTTGAAGTACTGCAGTGCATCTCCTCCTCATGGACTGCCTATTGCGGACAGTCTGAGCACTGATGGAGGGATTGTGTGTTCCTGGTGTGACTCGGGCAGTTGTTGTGGCCATCCTGTACCTGTGAGTGAGTGAGTGAGTGAGTGAGTGAGTGAGTGAGTGAGTGAGTGAGTGAGTGAGTGAGTGAGTGAGTGAGTGAGTGAGTGAGTGAGTGAGTGAGTGAGTGAGTGAGTGAGTGAGTGAGTGAGTGAGTGAGTGAGTGAGTGAGTGAGTGAGTGAGTGAGTGAGTGAGTGAGTGAGTGAGTGAGTGAGTGAGTGAGTGAGTGAGTGAGTGAGTGAGTGAGTGAGTGAGTGAGTGAGTGAGTGAGTGAGTGAGTGAGTGAGTGAGTGAGTGAGTGAGTGAGTGAGTGAGTGAGTGAGTGAGTGAGTGAGTGAGTGAGTGAGTGAGTGAGTGAGTGAGTGAGTGAGTGAGTGAGTGAGTGAGTGAGTGAGTGAGTGAGTGAGTGAGTGAGTGAGTGAGTGAGTGAGTGAGTGAGTGAGTGAGTGAGTGAGTGAGTGAGTGAGTGAGTGAGTGAGTGAGTGAGTGAGTGAGTGAGTGAGTGAGTGAGTGAGTGAGTGAGTGAGTGAGTGAGTGAGTGAGTGAGTGAGTGAGTGAGTGAGTGAGTGAGTGAGTGAGTGAGTGAGTGAGTGAGTGAGTGAGTGAGTGAGTGAGTGAGTGAGTGAGTGAGTGAGTGAGTGAGTGAGTGAGTGAGTGAGTTGATTGGGTTAACTGTAATGGGAGGATCATTTAGCATTTCTAAAAGTCTGCAATGTCAGCACTTTGTAACAGTCAGGCCTGTAACCTTGCACACAACGGAGGTCTTTGCACTTTCTGATTTAACAACAGCGGCTGCATTATTTGTCTTATTAATGTCAAGAGAGAGGGAAATAAGAGACTCCTGGTGAGAGTGAGAGTGAGTGAGTGAGTGAGTGAGTGAGTGAGTGAGTGAGTGAGTGAGTGAGTGAGTGTTTTCTCATTTCAAAACTGATAACATTTTTAGAGTAGCATCCTATACAGGAACTTGTATGATGGATGGTCTGCATAAACCCATTTGAAAAATTGTATAATTGTTGATTGGGTTAACTGTAATGGGAGGATCATTTAGCATTTCTAAAAGTCTGCAATGTCAGCACTTTGTAACAGTCAGGCCTGTAACCTTGCACACAACGGAGGTCTTTGCACTTTCTGATTTAACAACAGCGGCTGCATTATTTGTCTTATTAATGTCAAGAGAGAGGGAAATAAGAGACTCCTGGTGAGGGAATGACTGTTTACACTAATACTGTCATACTGTAAATGATCACACATATAACAATGCCATTTTTCTACAGCAGCGGGCTACTTCTTACTTATTCATAAGAAAACATTACTCCTTATCTACTTATTAGATGTTGTAACATCAGTCAACTGTTCTAGTACATTCCTTTTGTGTGTAATTTATTTTAATGACTTATTGTGTTATTGAAAAGCATTAAAAGTATTTTATATTATACACTTTTCATATGTCTGCGTGTACCTCCAAGAGAAAGAAAATTAAAATATATTAACCCTTAAACGTTTTGAGGAGGGCACATTATGAGTCACTAAATCATAGTAAAAAACTAAATGTGTAAAACTTAACACTGATTTAAACATATTGATCACTTGGCTACAGTATGAAAAAGTCTACTAAATAAAAGTCTACTAAATAAAAGTCTACCAAATAATGGTAATAATACTATGTCTTTTTAATTGCTTTCTAGCAATCATTAGAAATTAAATGTATCTAATTCCCAAAAACATTTGTGTAGCTGTCCAACTACATAAAAATTTCTCATTTGTTTTCAGACTTTTTTTTCTGAATTAACCATTTGCAAGAGGTCTATACTGGGGACTGTTCAAAAAATAAACCTTAATTAATGATGATGATTTTGCCAATTTCTGACCTTTTTGTACTGTATTCTCAGTATAAATGTATTGTTATGTTAACCTTAACCTTGAAGCACCGTTCACAACATGCCTAAATATTGGTTAATGATATTTATTGATATTATTATATTATTATTATTGTAAGGATGGTAAATAGTTAATACATATTTATAAAACCATGGCTATGTTTTTGCCCTAAAATCGATTAAATTAATCTGTCCTTATGCAAATGGTGCTGGCATACGAGTGCACTGCAAACCTTGTGATGTTGTGAAAATGAAATAATCCAGCTCAGTGGTGATGAGTCACACAAAGATTGGTGCTTTCATGCCAATGTTGAAAGGTAAGGCAGAGGAAAAGGGGTGGTTTTCATTCATTTCCTGTCTTTCTTCATCAGTGAATTGAGGCACATCATGCCCACATCAAATTGAAAAAAAAATTAAATTAAATCACATAGCAGGATGGCAGAACTTATTTTGGCATCTAGGTATTTAATTGGTAATTTCATTTGGAACACAGGCTTTAAGACTAAATGGAAAACACTACCTCGCCTAAAAATGACATTTTTCATATACAGGGGTTGGACAATGAAACTGAAATGCCTGGTTTTAGTCGAAAATAATTCATTAGTGTGGTGTAGGGCCTCCTTTTGCAGCCAATACAGCATCAATTGGCCAGAGGGATTTTGAGCCGTTCTTGTGGCTGAATAGTGGCCAGGTCACTCTGTGATGCTGGAGGAGAAAACGTTCCCTGACTCGCTCCTTCAAAACACCCCAAACTGGCTCAATATTATTCAAATCTGGTGACGGTGCAGGCCATGGGAGATGTTCAACTTCACTCTCATGTTCATCAAACCACTTTGTCACCAGTCTTGCTGTGTGTATTGGCACCGCCTTCAGAATACAATGTTTGAACCATTGGGTGCACATGTTCCTTCAGAATGGTTTGGTAGTCCTTGGCAGTGACACGTCCATCTAGCTCATGTATTGGGCCTAGGGAATGCCATGATACTGCAGCCCAAACCATCACTGATCCTTCACCCTGGGCATGCAACAGTCTGGGTGGTACGCTTCTTTGGGGCTTCTCCACACCGTAACTCTCCACAGTGTAAGTGACTCATCAGAGAACACTACATGTTTCACATTGTCCACAGCCCAAGGTTTTCGCTGCTGGCACCATTGAAACCGATATTTGGCATTGGCACGAGTGACCAAAGGTTTGGCTATAGCAGCCCGGCCATGTACATTGACCCTGTGGAGCTCCTGATGAACAGTTTTGGTGCAAACAGGAGCGTTGATGTGCACATTTAATTATGCAGTGAGTTGGGCAGCTGTGGTTTTATTTATTTTTTGGATACAATCTGGGTTAGCATCCGGACATCCCTTTTAGACAGCTTCCTCTTGCGTCAACAGTTACCCCTGTTAGATGTGGCTCATCCTTCTTAGTGGTATGCTGACATTACCCTGGATACCGTGGCTCTTAATACATCACAAAAACTTGCTGTCTTGGTCACAGATGGGCAAGCGAGACGTGCACCAACAATTTGTCCTCATATGTCACCCATAATGTTGTGTGCATGGCAATATTTTAAGCAAAATTGTGCTATTACTCTGCTAATTAAACATTCACACTCTGCCCTTAATAGTGGAATGTGCAAACAATGAAGATGTCCAACCCCTATATACAGGTGCATCATAATAAATTGGAATATAATCGAAAAGATCAAAAAGTGAATCTCAGGTATTATACAGATTCATAACACAGAATTATATGCAGTGTTTCAAGTGTTTATTTCCGGCTACAAAAAGGGCCACAAGTAGCCGGAACACAGCATCTCCATATTACTGTAGTCTCCATCTCCAGCCCAGGTGAATCAGAGTGCCCCGCCCCCTTCTCAGACACACAGCGGTTGCAGGTGAGTCAGCAGAGGTTATGCCATGTGCCTGAGGAGTGTGAGTGAGACGCATGTGATGTGTGTGTACTGGCTGTCAGCCTGCTGTCTATATATATATATATATAATTTCACACCGTCATGACCAGCTTTTTTACCCTATAACATCTTCACTAAAAAAAATATATTTTTTTTTTTAAATATTTATTTTCTATTTATAGTTTCTTTGGGGCAATATAACACCAATAAATATTTATTCTTTTAACAGACTCCAGTATATATCTCTTCCAAAGGGTTGAGATGTTGCATCATGGTTAAAGCATTTGAATTTAAAAAAACTTTCAGAAAATCTGAACTTTGTATGGCTGAGGCATTTGCTTTAGCCAGCTCTTTATCTTTAAAAAGCAGTAATATGCCACAGAGCTTTCCGCGGTTGCCTCACTAAATGTGTTCAGTTTGATTATTATATTATTCATTCGAGGCTGCATATATACTTACCAGATTTGGAAAGTACAGAGAAATCTGATTAATAAGATTGTCTGAGATGGTCATGTATAGGTTCCTGTATTGCTCCTGGGGTTCTGCCTTTGTCCCAGTTCATTTGAGTTCATGTAAGATTTGCTGAATGCCCCCTCTGAACTCTTCTTTACAGAAGAAAGAAGACTCTCAAGGAGATTCTATGATTGCAATAGAGAACATCCATAGCTGTCTGCTGCACAATGTCAAAGACCACATTAGTTTCTGAAAAGATTTATTCATATGCGTTTAACATGAAAACAAACTCAAACCCTTACAGTGCCTTTGTCTGCCTTAAGTGTGTCCTTCTCCGTTATGCTGTCAAAACCCTTTCAATAGTCTGGAGGAGCCTATTGTTGTCGTTTGTCACAATTCTTACTATGTACAATATGGCAAACCCGGAGAGTGTCGCAAAATATACCCTGGATTCCGGCAGGCATTTTCACTCCTGGGATAAGACTACAGTTGGTTTATCGGTGTACATAAGTGCACAAATACAGGATACTGGACTTTTGCCTGAAGATCATTCAGAGAGAAAGCCCTAAGAGCTTCCTATTAAAAGCCACCGTTTGTTTTTGGTATTTTAACCCTACATGTGTTCATGTTCAAGAATCAAAGCCAAACTGGACATCTCGTCCTTCTGATACGTCAAGACGGCCAATAAACTGCTCCTGAATTTAACCTACTGTACAGTATCTACATGCGGCACTTTTACAGACAGTCCTATCGACTTTTATCATTTTTTTATTTTATCAAGGACAGTGGCTTTAATGGAAGAAATCCTGAATGGGGAATGAGACAAAGAAGATCAAAGAAGATCACTGGAATTAAATAAGACATTGTCATACTTGGCTAACACCACAATGAATTCCCTGTAATTCCTTTATTCACAGAATCAATATCCTCACTAGTCACTAGTCACTAAGTAGCCCCTGAAAGCCAGCTCTCGACAGCCAAGCAGTGAACTGACATCAATTAAGCAATTCAGATATTTCATGTCCTTTTTTATTTACTCATTATGCGTTGGCACCTGTACTGTATATGCTGACCTTCATCGATTGCATGCTCCACTCCCACACTTGCAAGTAACCTTAACCGTGCACATAAAAAGTGCTCCTTGATTTTTTTTGTATGCCCTGTCAATGTTAGCAAAATCCTCAAAAAACAGTTTTGTTCAAACAATTCCACCCTGACATGGTTCCATTAAAAGACCTGGCCAATAGTACATTTTCCTATTCAAGTTCACTTGGTCATACCCGAAGAGCTGAAATGACCAGGAGCTTTCACACTATTGATCCAAATAAAGTTTATTAGTCTAGCACCGATAAAGTACATTATTTTTTGGTGGTGTAGAACAGCCAAACTCTGCTCCTAATATGAGGTTGTGGACGACATCTCACGTCACAGGTCACGTCACAGGTCATACACAATGGCAGCACTGAACACAGCAAGAAGATACACGGTTCTGTACACATCCTGTATCAGCAAGTTCTCTTCCAGACAACAATTTCAAAACAGACTGCGGTTTGAAGATGTTCTGCTTAAGCTATTTTGAAGAAGCACAAAGAAACAGGCAATGTTGAGGACCATAGATGGTAGAAGTAGTCGGCAGAGGAACGTTAAACCAGCAGATGAAAGACACATCATGCTTACTTCCCTTTGACATCTGAAGATGTACAGCAGTCCCATCAGCAATGGACTGGCTGAAGTCAGTGGGACCCAGGTACACCCATAAACTGTCCAGAAAAGTCTGGACTTCATGGAGGAATTGCAGACCAAAAGCCATATCTCTGACATCTCTGGAAACAAGACTAAGTGACTCAACTATGCACAAAACCATAGGAACTGGGGTGCAGAAACATGGAAGCAGGTGCTCTGGACTGATAAGTTAAAATTTGAAATATCTGACTGTAACAGGAGGTAGGATGTTTGCCAGAGCGATGGAGAGCCGTACAATAATAAGTTTCTACAGGCAATTGTGAAGCATGATGGGGGTTCTTTGCAAGTTTAGGGCTGCATTTCTGCAAATGGAGTTGCACATTTGATCAGGATTAATGGTGTCCTCAATGCTGGAAACTATAGGCAGGTGTTTATTGATCACATTATTGAGACATTTGCTTGGCCCCATTAAAGCATAGAGAATGTTGTTGAGCATCACTCAGGTATGACGATCTTCTATAACAACAAACACAACTTACTCCCATCTAGCTTCCTCAGAGACCTTGGGCCTAATGATTTTAAACTAGGGTGGTTTCCACAGGGTATCATGAGAAAAAAGCATGCAATAATATTGATCTGCATGAAGTTACTGCTAATGACTGAGCCGTGAGCTACTGGATGTACTAACTGAAACTTAAATGAGATACTACATGTTTAATTTTTACACATTTTTTAATTAACTTTTTCGTAACATTTTAGAGAAGACCGAGACCAATTATAAACTCAAGTGATATCCGTCAGATCCATGCATTTCTACTTTTTTTTCTGCTAATGTTTTATGTTTTCTAAGCACATAATGGCAGGATTTAATGGAAAAAAAGCCTTCTGATTTTCACATTTTTTTATACTTTCAGTAACCTCTCTTAAAAAGATTCTCAAATAACTTCTGTAAATATTAAACTAGACTGCTCCTTAATGCAGTGTCATATATTAGGAGTGTAAAGAAGGTTTAAAGTCTTGGGAATATTTCAGAAGATTGCATTTAAAGTTTATTTAAAGGATTAAAAGATTATTCCAGCCTATTATTGAGTTTAGCTGAAATGAGCTGGATTCATTAGTTTGTTCTGCATTTAGAATGGAAAATTGTTTTAATAAGAGGCTTTTAGATGGAATAATGCAACCTTTCACTGGCTAAAAGCCATGAGGTCTTTTATTTCTGTTCTGGGAGAGCTAGATTGACTGTCACTAATTTCCAATTCCTTGAGGCCTGATGTTTTCGCTGGTACGGCAACCTGTAATGTATATATATATATATATATATATATATATATATATATAATTTATTTATTTTTTTCCAAGAGTGGACACCTTCATTTTTCATATCGTTTCTCCTCCATACCTTTTCTTTACAGAATCTATTAATATTTTCTGTATGTGTACAGTATGTGTGTGTGTGTGTGTGTGCTGTATATATACATTCTTTGTTCTGTTTTGTCATTTAAATTAGTTATGTAAGGCCTAGTGCTTTCATCAGCACTGCATCTATTCTTGGTAAGCTGATGATTGAGTGGTAGCGTGCTATCACAGCCTTTAATAAAATATCTTTTCAACTTACATATACAGTATACAGTATAATGAGAATACAAACCGTGTGTTATTAAGGCACAGGGGTGTATTGGATGGATGTGTCAGTATATTTGCAAAGCAGACAAGTCCAAAGCCAGAGGCAGGCATAAAATCGAAAGTGCAGGTGATCGATAAACAGATTAGCCTGGGTAATTCAAACTCAATAGCATAAACAATTCAAGGTCAAAAAGCAGGATAAAGCCATAGGCTACAGTAGTAAGAGTACTTTACAATGAGTAATGGCTTGAGGTTAGCCTCCATAATGATTTGTATGTGTTAGTATAGATCCAGTTTGTCAAAGCAAGGTAGCAGGTCATATGATGGATCAGATGATTACAGTGGTTTTTACAGACATGGTTGATGTGAGATCATTTATTGACTTCAAGGGGAGCTGGAGCCCAACCCAGGAAACATAGAGCACAAGACAGGGCGAACGCTGGATGGGATGCCAAGACATAGAAGCCACACACAAACACACTCAGTCATACACTAGAGAGACTTGGAAATGCTTATCATTAAACTGTGGAAGGAAAAACAATAATACCTGAAGTGGGAATCGAACCACCAACCCTTGAGGTGTGAGGTGACAGTGCTATGCCACTTATCCACAACTGCCAGGTTTATTTTGGGGCAAATTAACTGAGATAAGTGTTTTTCTAAAATGTTATGTCCTTCTAAATAAATGGACTTGAAGAAGGTCTTTAATTGTTACTTTTTAAATGTTATATGATCTAACATGAAAGCAAAAATGAATTGAAAACAATTAAAAATAAAAAAACGACTAACAAGTTGATGTGTAAATGAGAAAATGGCAATAATTTTATTATTTTATTTTATTATTTATTAATCTAATAGAGGTCTAGTAGATATTTTTTACAGTATATAGTGGTGGTCAAATGTACTAAGATGTCATTATATTTCTCATTGTGATGTCATTGTGATGTCATTGATTTTGTCTTTTTGACTCTATGCCCAGCTGAATACTGGAGGTTTTGAAGAATAAGGACTTGACACTAAACATCAATTGTTGTATTGTTATTCCATGGCATAAAACATATTATTCTCGTTATTTTGTCTTTTTTTAAATGTCAATTTCATTAAAACATTTAATTTCACTTTTGCCCCAAATATTTTTTGGCCCCCACTGTATACTGTTGCATGGATAATTAATCTTCACACCAAGAATCTATGGAGGTTTAAACTAGAGCTAGCATTAGCAAGGAGTATCATGACTCAACTTTCAAACAAACTTGGCCATTCAATTGAAAGCCAAGTAATAAAACTGTGAGAACAACCAATGGTGTAACTTTAGTCCAACACTGGGAGGTTTAAGATCTCCGGCCATGTAGTGGGTGTCCGAGGACCAAGAAATCATCTATCTATCTATCCTCTATACCACCTTCCTGTTACAGGGTTACATCCCAGGAGGGTAGGGTACACCCTGGACAGCCTGCATGTGTTCAGACTGTGGGAAGAAACAGGAGTACCCACCAAGCATGGGGAGAACATGCAAACAATTGCACAAAGACCAGAAGTGGGACATGAACCCTCGAGCCTAGTGTGCTGATGATTACGCCACTGTGCCATCTCCAAGACAACATGCTCCAAATAATCTAAATAATGCAGTTGAAAAGCTTAAAATTATTTACTTTTTATAAAAGCACCATATTGGTATTTTATTACTTTGTTGTTCCAGCATTAGTAAAAAATGTATATTTTCTAAATACCGTAAAAATGTATATATTTATATAAAGCATAGATATGACACAATGTAATTGTACTTAAACCCTATTATACTGTACAATGGTTAGTTTGGACCGAGCAATAGACCTGACTGCATGACATGTATTGACACCGAGTGTTACATTAGGGGATTCATGCTTGTATAATGCTAGCATTTAAAAATTTGAGAACCCAACTTGTAATAATGTACACACTAATAATTCTGCTGGTGATGATTTATGAAAATGGTCAGGAGTGCTTTTGCTTTTCTTTTTTTCTTTATGCAACAATCCAGAGCTTAATACAAGTTGTGTCTACGACAGTACATCCTGGTCCAGGAGCAAGCTAGTGTCCATTATTCAGTATCTAACTTTTTCCACAAAGCACAGAGTGATTAGAAAAAGAGTTATCAGGTTGTCCTGTGTGCTTACTGATCTCGTACTGAGATTGGGCAGACTGGAGAGTTGAGACCATGACTTCAATATTTTTGAGTTTATTCTATTTTCTACATAATTTCCCAGGGTATTTTTACAACTAGTACTTTTAAATGACTATTGCACCTTCAAGTAAATGCAATTCATAATATTAAATAAAAATCTCAAAAATGACCCTAATACAGTAGATCTGGCGAACTGAGACAAATCAGCAGGCTGCTCAAGAAATCTTGCAGGTTCGATTATGCGTCCATCATGGACTTCTTCTGACATGCCTGAAAAAATAGACATAAATGAGCAGGAAAGTCGTGTTCCTCCAAATAACCTAAAACTAAATCAATCAATCACAGACTACAAACACATGCACAAACTTGCTTGTCTTTCACATTAGAAACGGTTCAGTGAAATCCCCAGATTTTTTGAAAATTGCTAATGATCCGTAGCCATCTGCTGAGTGTTGATGGATCCTGGAGATTAATATTAGTCTGTTCATCGAGAGGCATCTCATTCTTTTGGCGTGCCGAAAAAAATGACGAGGCGAATCCCTATTTTCCTTATGTCACGCTGCTGGATGTTCCTTTGCATAATTGAAAATGATTTTAAAAATAGCTTGGCTCTGTCTTATGTCTTTACTCTTCATCAAGTTCCCATCTGGTGGAGAGTGTTTTTTTTTTTTTTTTTTAACTGAAGACTCATCATTGATTTACTTCCGTGATGTGATATTGATCATGGTCGTCTCACTACGAATTTGGATGATCATAGTACTGTATATAGGTTGGGAGTTTTTTGTTTGTTTTTCATCTCTTAAGCTTCTTGATTGGTGCACTATATGGACAAAAAGTATTTGGCCAAACCTGCCATTGTATCCAAATACATACATTTCAATATGGAGTTTGTCCTCCTTTTGCAGCACTCTTCTTGGAAGGCTGCCTGTTTTTGTAGGAATCTGTGCCCGTTCATTCTGTAGAGCATTTATGAGGTCAGGAGACACTGATGTTGGAGGAGAAGGCCTGGCTTGCAATCTCCATTCCAGTTCATCCCAAAGGTGATCAAAGGGGTTGAGGTCAGGGCTCTGTGTTCGGGACGGTCAAGTTCTCCCACACCGAACTCATCAAACCATGTCTTTATAGTCCTTGGTTTTTGCACTGGGGCACAGTCATGTTGAAATAGAAAATAGCCTTCCCCAAAGTGTTGATGTAAAGTTGGAGGCAAAGCATTGTCCGAAATGTCTTGTTATGCGAAAGCATTAAGGTTGCCCTTCACTGGGATTAAGGGATCCTATTACAACACTTGAATTCACTAATTAACAGGTTCGGACAAATACTTTTGTCCATAAAGTGTATGTTATGGAAATTTGTGTACCGAGTCACGTGGTTTATAACGCAAGCACTTTACTTTTTTTAGTAGCATTTTATTTAAAAGGTTACCTATACAGGGTGTTAATACAGTATAATACATTCAGTACATGCAGCATACAATAGATCTGATGCTGATGGCTTACAGTATATTATATCCACATTCATGAGGTTTAATGTGAATAAATGACGGTCATTAGTACTGAGGTTGATTTGTCTTATATTTAGAAAGAGACTTTTTTCAAAGGGAATTAATTTATTATGAATTATTTATGACTGTTCTTATAATGATTTGTAAACTCTATGCATATTACAAACTCTGATGAAGCCTTGCTTAATTCACGTCTATGGATTTTACAAAACTCTAATAACGCGTCACAAAACTCTAATGATGTGATAGTTCCCTAACCCTATATAATATGTGTGTACGTAATAATGTAGCCAATTGGTCATAATTCAGTATTATTGATAGACTTATAATATTTATTTAAAAAGAAGACCATAAAAAGGTACACACATTTTTAATGTTATAATTATCTCTATTATTATTCTTTTCTATTTATGTACAGCACCTGGCACTATAATGAACATGACTTTCCAGGAAATTACTTACTTACTCATTCTCCATGCTGTTTATCTCATTCAGGGTCATGGAGCCATCACAGGGCGCAAGCGTACACACACTAAATTTTAAAATGCCAATTAGCCTAATCTGCATGTCTTTGGACTGTGGGAGGAAACTAGATTACCCAGAGGAAACCCACCAAGCAACATACAAACTCAATGCGCACAGACCCAAGGCGGGAATCAAACCCCCTATCCTGGACGTGCAAGGGCACAGTGCTAACCACGCGGCCTATCAAGGACATACTTAAATACTTGAGAGTTTTATGAAGCATTATAAAAGTTTCTATAATCCTTACATAAAGGTATGCAGTTTATTATAGCACAGTTAGGATGATTTATGAATATGGGCTTCACAGAAAGTGTTCAGCTCACAAGTTGTGACATGAGCCTTAGATAATTCCTCGATTATTGCTTCCTAAATGATTTCTGCAAAGCTTATAAATGTGTTATGTAGGTAGGCTTCAGAAAGAACGTCGTTCATCATCTCAGGCCTTCATCAGCATCGGTTTGCAACTGGCAAAGCTGATTAACAGATTTATCTGCGTGTCAGCCAGACAGCTCACACATTTGAAAGTGCCCAGGAGTGTCAATTTGAATGGCTCAGTTTGGCTGTCACATATGTTACACCAGTTTGCTTTTTGTCCCCCCCATCAAAAGCACAGTAGGGTTTTTTATGCCTTAAGGTCCTTGAAAAAAAAAAAAAGAAAGAAAAAGAAAAACATGGAGCTATCAATAATTCACCTTTTTGGGGCAAACATTGTCTAATAATGTCTGAAAAGAGAAGGTTTCAATCATTTTAATGGGCATAATGGATACACAGGACACAAACACACATCTTATTTAATAAAATATATTCAGGTGGGTGGTTTTGTTAATAGCACAGGGACATTAGGTAAGCATAGAAAATGTAGTAAAAAATGAATACAAATGATCCATTGCAATGGATGAAAATATAATAGATTGTCTAAGCTAATAATAGAATCTGTTTCCACGGAAAAGGAAAAGTCCACCTTAAAACACATTCAGTGTGTTTATAGTTAAATATTTGGGATGTGGTTTGGTATTTTTTTGTTACTTCCATGAGAAGTTAGCCACGGTGTAGAGTTTATGACTGGGGAACAATAAATAATCCTATAGACCTTTTGTCCTTCATGGTCCCGCCAACTTCTGGACGGCAAATGGGACATTACTTACCGGATGGCAGTGCCAAAACTCACATTCAAAACCAGTCATGGAAGAAAACACATCTGATAACAGTATATCATTTTAAATAACACATCGTCTTTTTGGTAACTGCTTTTACGTTGTTACAAATTGCCTTTGAACTTTCTTCATTGTTCTGTTTACGGATAACCCAAACACACGAGATAGAATACCCTGAATAAGTGGAACAAGTGATCCTACACCCTACATCCATCCATCCATCCATCTATCCATCTATCCATCTATCCATCCATTCATCCATCTATCCATCCATCCATCCATCCATCCATCTATCCATCTAGGGACCCCTTGTAGTAGTCCAACCAGGGACTGTGGAGGCCAATGGTGACCATTGTATTTATTCCCATTTTGTACGATCATGAAACTCTACCTAGGCCACCATTTCACTCTATTTTGCCCCAGAACAATTAGTTAGCCTTTAATTAAAAAACTTTAAATGCCAGTATTAGTTAACATCACCTCATCATGAAACATAAAGCATGTTTGTAATTTGCAACAGCACTGAATGAGTTAACTTTAACACTAGCAAACATCACCGAATCCAGGACAAATCACATATTGCACATTAACCACAGTCTGAGGAAATGACACTAAATCAAACTTTTGCAAATGAATGATGTAAACGACTTAATGACTCCACAGAGTTAATATACCTGCCACTCAAAACCAGTCTAATAGAACTGGTGAAGCCTTTCCAATGAGACGTGAAATGTCTTCAGAAATGTCAAGCAAACAGTGCCTGGGGTGACCATGACCTGGATTACTGGGATTCTCCCCAGACATTCAGCTAAGACAACGCATTCAAAGTTGTAGCATAGGATGTACAGTAGATGTGCTTAGTATGCAATTGCATAAGAGACTCTGTCTAGTTACTGAGACTAAAGGATAATAATGAAATAAGCATTCAAAGTAAAGCTTGGAAAGCAGATTGGTGAAGGGATGAGAAGGATGGACAGTTTTGAAGGATTACAGCTCTGATGCATCCATCCATCTATCTAGGAACCTCTGTAGTTCAATTAGGGATCATCATCAACACCAATTAGCCTAATCTGCATGTCTTTGAGAAGAACATGCAAACTCCATGCATACAGACCCCAAGATGGGAATTGAACCCGGGCCCTGGAGGTGCAAGGCAACAGCCACCATGCTGCCAGAGCTCGCATACTGTACCTTGCTCAAAGTTTCAGGTAGAGGTGAAACAAGTGCGAATTTCGACTTGTGTCATGTCGTCAAATGCTATCGCAGAAACTTTAGGACATCATTAACAATTAAACGGATAAACATTTTGATAAACATTTTTTTGCTAAAATCTTTACATTTCTTTTGAAAATTACATTTTGTTTATTAACAACAATAATGGAGCAGTCAGATGAAACCTAGGCTTGAATGTATGAATTTATGAGAAATATAAGAAGTTGAGTAAACTCAGACGGTTTTGTTTACCTGATTCTTTTTGCAGGCCATTTCGGGTACCTGTATCATGGGTTCATGAGGTAGGGTGCATGTGGGGCTACAGTGAAGGATTGAGTCTTTAAAGCAGCACTGATCACCCTCGTCATGGATCAAAGGCTCACTATGATTGGATACGAATGAATTCCACATGGCTCCCAGCTTCTCCAATACTTCTGCTAACACTCGAGCTTCCTTGTAATTTCACGTCTTCCCCCTTAAAGGATTTCTCATTAGCAAACTAGCTATCATGGCAGGGTATAGACACTTAATTGGCTTTTAAAAGGAAATAGAAAAAGCAGTAAAATTCAATCTATTCATTAATTTGTGCCATCTTGTTCTGTTTGTAAAAGACGTCTAAATGCAGATTGACCACAGAAAAAGAGGTGGTTTCAGTCTGTGCTCCCTATTGTTTTTTAATTTTTCAAATGAAACTTTTTTACTCATTAAACAAGTCGAGGTTCACAACTTTTTTTTTTAAATACAATCTGCATGTTTGAGATTGTTACTCGGGCAGCTTGGAATTGTTTCTTAGTCAAAGTGTCTGGTTCAGCAGTTTTTTCTAGTTTTAAACGTTAGCCCTGCTGTGTGAATGTGCATTGCTCCAGTGAAATCTTTTCCTCGGTCGAATAAAAAAAAAAAAATGCTTGGATTGTAAAATGTAGATTAATTGCTGAAGCATATCAACCAACTCATGTATGAGTGTCCATCCACTGAAGAATTGATTTAACATTTACTGTATAATATGAGGCTAGACGTCTTGGTGTATAACCCTAGGCTTGTTTTGTTGAATACTAATATTCCTTTTTAATTGCTTGCCAGACATCTATGCAAATATGGCCTTTTTTCTGAATGTGATTAGGTTCAATTCATGTGCTATCCGACGATGAAATACTCTTTACCCCGGAGAGGTATCTGTCGTTTCGGTGGCACTTTCTTACAGGGTCGGGTTGCCAGCTTGACACCTGATTGTATCTAACATTAAGGTCAAAGGTTCCCGGTCTTGAAATGGGGACCTTCTGATCAACAGTCCAGCACCTTAACCTCTAAGTACCCCTGACCGCTTATAAATATTAATACAACTACCATTTAGTATCTTTGTCATTTATTCATTTTCTTTCAGTGGTGTAGGTTGGTGGAACGGTGGCTTAGTGGTTAGCCCTGTCACCTTACACATTCAGGGAATCCTGCCTCCTGACTGTGTATATGGAGTTTGCAGGTTTTCCCTGTGCTTGATTTGTCCAAAGTTCAAAGATGTGGTGAAGGCTGAATTGTTTTCATAAGTTACCATCAGTGTGTGAATGGGTGTGTGAGTAAGTGAGTGTGCAGATGTTTTACATAAGAGGATAAGGATTTGCCCCAAGCTACCTGGGATACCTTCCATTTGGTAGAAATGATGGATGGATGGATGGATGGATGGATGGATGGATGGATGGATGGATGGATGGATGGATAGGAAAGTCAATTTACATTTTCTTCGATAATTTTAAGTCTAATTGATTACTATTGTTGCCTTGGCCAACATGGCATAACTGGCACACTGTAACATTTCTAACAACAAACCTCTATATACAGTACTGTAGTGCACGTTTAACAATTTCTGTCATCCAACTACTAACTTCACTGGTTACGTTCTTAAATTAATTTCACTTTAAATAAACTTTTAATACCAGAGCTCATCACTTCAGTGAAATTTCCGTTACATGCACAACATTTGGCAGACAGACTTATCCAGTGTGACTTTCAATTATCTGCAATGCAGCCGAGCAGGTGTGTGTCTCGCTCAACAGCCCGGCAGTGGTAGCCTGGTGGTACTGGTGTATGAACCTACTGTATGACAAGTAGTCCAATGTCTTACCCACTGAGCTAGACCAGTGCCATCCCTATAAAAAAAAAAAGATCATTCTAAATGCTTTTTGTTAGCATAATTACTCTGTGCACATAGTTACTGTATAAACAGCATTTAAAAATGTGTAGTTCAATACCATATAAAACCTGGTGGCATCATCATCAGATTTGTTCACTTAGAACCAGATGTTGAATTTAACTGTTGGTAATTTAAAAAATCCCCAAGGTAGAAATGCAAAGGGAAAATTGTTTCAGTCTAATTAGGTGATTCTTAATCTCATCAAAATTTGATAACGCCTGTAACAGAAATCTGCTGTGTGCAAATGAAACTGAAAAAGTACAACATCAGTGTTTTAGTATTTAACACACACGGTCCAATAACAGGCAATAAAGTTGATTTAAAAAAGCACCTTTTCTGTTCAGCTCCATTCACTAATAAATCGAATGACTTTGTTTAACACATTTCAACCAAATTAGGCCTCAAAATTGCTTTTGGTTAATGTAATAATTCTCATATCACACTAATTGCTGCATGGCAAAGTTTATGTTTTACCTTGTATTGTACTTTATTCACACTAAACAGTATTTAATAAGTTGATCTAGTTAATTGGTTGCCAGCTAATGCTTATGTTTTTATAGGGTTTTTCATGCTGATCGTTCATCAAGCATTTTCATTAATTCCACTCACACCCTGGATGAGGTGCCAATCCATCATTAATTAGCCTAATCTGCATGTCTTTGAGCTTTAGGGAGAAGCACTAGGAGAACATGCAAACATCATGCATAAAGACCAAACAGTGGGATTTGAACCCTCTTCCCCTGGAAGTGCAATGCAACAGTTCTAACCACTATAGTATTATACTTCCCATATTATGCTTTTCTCCCTGTTTTATGAACCGATATCTTTATTAAAAGCAGACTCGAATTAACTCACTTGAGAGTTCAAATGTGCACAGTATCAACTGAAACCAGCATTTAAAAACACAATGCCTAAAGAGTGCTAATGCTATATTAGGTATATTAAGCCTCTGTAAGACCTTTCCTTTACTGCAGGATATAAAGGTTTGCTACCCAAAGAGATCATTAGTTACTCTTTAAGGTCTTTATTCAATCCTGATCTAACAACACACGGGATTTAGCAGCCATGGAATTAATGCACTTGCTTTAAATAAAAAGAAAGAGAAACGCAAAGTAGGTTTAATACACTAAAGATTCCTTTTAATTCCAGTAGAGAATATTACACAGAGGTTTATGAGCTTTCTAATACAGAGGTATATCTTGGGGATTTGTAGCAAGGGCCTTTGATGTATACTTTGTAGAATACAGATTTATTTAAATACTAAGGGACTTACTTATTTACTTACTTATTAGCATTAGAGAATTAAGGAATTTTCTCCTCCGTTACTTTTATTTGAGGTGAAATATCTCTCATTAATTAGAGTCAGCGTTTATTCCCAGGTAGGTCTTTACCTACAGTTCAAGGAATTTGTGAGTAATGGAATAATGTGCTGCAAACTGAAAATACAAGCAGTTTAACAACAAAATGAGATAAACATCATTTTCGGACTCATTAAGACAAATTATTGTCCCCAGGCAGACAAACCAGACAAACATGTTTTTTTTTAAAAAAATCACTCTATATTCTTCTTTTAGCACTGGTTTTCCTGCATTTGGGAGCCATTGTGCACTTCAATGTTTACAAAATTAATATTTACAACATGAATATGGAGCAAAGAGAACAGAATGTAAAAAACATAACCCAGTGCACATAGTTATGCCTATTACGTCCTGTTCTCCATGTTGGATTTCTGGATTTTACAAACTATTTATTGTGACAAAACTGTGGCAGATGGAATCATAGTGTTTTGCAAAATCCGACCCAATTCACACTGATGTAAGCAAAGCAATTTTGCATACAAACATCAAGAATGCCCTCGTAAACCAAATAAACAGGCACAAAATATTTATTAACAGCTTGTAATAGGTATTGCACACAGTATACACAATATACATCAAATGTATTTTTATTCAAATGCCAAAATGCATATATCTCATTTTGCTGTGAAAATGCACATACATTAAAACTAGAGAAAAATTAGAAAGTAATATTACTTTAGCCAAATGTTTGTGGACACCAAACCATCACATTTACGTGTTTTTTGGACATCAAATTCCACACTTAGTCGTATTTTGCTATTTGCTTTTATAACATCCTCCACTCTTTTGCGGAGACTTTACTCAGATTTTGGAATGTGACTGTGGGGATTTGTATTTATTCTGTTACTAGAGCTTAAGTCAGGTCAGGTACTGATGCTGGATGAACAATACCGGCATGTACTCTTGCCTTTCAATTCTTGCCAAAGGTGTTGAGGAAGGTCTCTTGAGTTCTTCACCAATATCCTTGGCTTGACATTCTATACAAGTGTGTTTTTCCAACTTTGTTGCAGCAGTTTGGTGAAGACACACAAAAGGGTGTGATTCCCTGGTGACTAAATTTTGGCTGTATTTTGAATATACTGTATGTTCTGTATCATACCAGTATATGGTTATATACTGTATATAAATTGTGTGTATTTTATACATTTCTCTTATGATCTTTACAATAAGATAAATTACACTTCTTGATATATTTGCACAGTTTTCAGATTTTTCCTATCAGGCCGTACCTCAAAAGCAAAGTATGACAATTAAAACGTGGCTCTTTTTTCACATTTGCCATGCTGAATAACTGCTTCTTGACTTTTTGAAATTTCTGGAGCAAACAAATAATACAAACAAAACCGAAAGTGCTGTATGAGTGGACCTTCACTTCGACCTGCCAGCTGGGTAGTAGCTTAAAACCCATTATCTACCCTGAACTCTTATCTCACCCATCTCGATGCTGTTGGGGGGAGGAAATGGCTTTTCACTGCTGCTCAACAATTAATAGACAAGACGCCCCTGCTTCAAGGGCAAAAGGTCAGCGTTTTCTCATTTAACACCAAACATCGCTGCTATTAGCACTACTGTACGGGTGGAGGAGACCGCCTTTGACCTCTAGTATGGGATACGGTGTAATTAACTGGTTATGTGGGCTTGCTGTTGAATAAATTACGATACCCTTTTCAAGTAATAACAGCGCTCAGTGCACCAAACGCATCATTCACAGTGGAAGTCATGGATTTTGTATTTTATGTGCGATGTTAAATAAAGGAACACTGATCTATAGTGGTTTGTCAGTAACAATTATGCACAAGGCAAGAAGCCCATTTAAAAGTTTTTTTTTACACCGGTGCACTTTGTACTGCTCGGACTTTATACTGCTTTGTGTTGTGCTTGGCTTTTACATCACAGGCCATAAACAGCGATATTCCGAAAGGATCTGAAAAATGCTCAAATGCCCTAGGTTGGGGTAATTTAGTGCAACATCATGCATGACTACAGTCTTTTCTAATTTCCTCTAACCTCTATTAACTTTTTTTCTACAGGAGTTGGGGGACATTCTGCATTTAGGTCCTCATTTAAACATATGCTCTCAACCACAAGGGTATAAGACATTAATCTATAGGAATTAACCTTCCATGGATAAGGTATGTGTAGGAGAGAGAGAGAGAGATGTTCATAAACCTTGTTTTATGTTCCAATAGCCCTATAATTAAATCCCTTACTTTTACCACATCGCCATTCCTACAGTTTCATCCTGCCTAAGGTTATACAATGTATCAGTTCGGATATTACATAGATACTCCCTGCTAATGCTTTTAAACAACCAATGATGAAAAGTTAAACTTCTGGTAAACTCCAGAATGCCACCACTGTAAAATCCCAAAAATATGAGCATGCCGGAGCTAGTAAGAATACTAGACATATACTATATGGACAAAAGTATTTGGCCAAACCTGTAAATTATTAAATTCAAGTGTTGTCAAACAAGTTGCATGAGCTTAGGATCTGACCTCTAATGCGAAGATTACAGTAATTACAGTACGGACTGGTTTTCTCTGAAACTCAACATCGGCACCCCAAACAGCATGCTGGAGCTCGAGTGGTGTGCCATTTTCAGGGCTGATAGAGAAGCAGCATGCACAGGTTAAAACAGAGGAGGCGGCGGCTTATGCATTTCCTGTATGTAAACAAAACATGGTGCACTGTCTCTGTCACTGTTTCTTCCCACTGCTCTGCCGATCATGAATACCTGATTATTAAGTGCATGCGCCCTTTTATCATGTGTGAGTTCACATGCGTTGTTGTGATATCAGTGTCCGCCCTGGATGCTAAGGCTAGCACAGGCATGAAAAACCTCAGTGCTGCTATTAGCAGTCTTCAGACTAATATTCTAATGGAGCTTTTATCATCACTGGGGACGCAACTTGGAACTTGTTCTGCCAAAATTACAACAGAATGCGTCCACAAAACCCTGGACCATGTTTACACAAGTGTGGCTGATGCTTACAGAGTTATTCCCCTCCCCCACCTCAAACAATCTGTCATTGTTTCTGCTGCCCAAGTCATCAAACGTGTGAAACCAACAATCAGGACTGTTAAAGACTCCGTCCACACGAAGCTGGTGCGTTCCCTTCCCGATCCGGCGTCGTCTCAAGAAATATCTGCGTACACACGAAAAAAATGAAAACGGTGTAGTATATATGCCAGACCAGTATGGGGCGCTGTAATTCTGCCATAGAGATACACTATAGGAGAAGAAGACTTTGAGCATGCGCATAACCTTGCGCGCTGTATACGAACCAAGATGGTGTTGTCCATTATCGCTTGTTGCTCATAACAGTTGCATGGAAGCAATAGATTTTGCTGTAATAAAGCTAGCAGGCTTTGTAGCAACACGAACACAATCATGTTGTCCGCCATTATTGTTGTTGCTGTTACGTGTGACGCAGCCGACACGTGATGTGATGACATCATCGTTTCACAAAATATACGGATTGGCCGTACACACGAAGACGCAAGGGTGTCGTTTTCAGATTTATCCACTTTGGGACCCGGTTTCAAAAAATAGCGTTTTCAGTCTCCTAAAACGCCGGATCTGTGTGGACGAAACGCCAATACGATAAAAAATGTATACGTATACAGCGAAATGCGTCTCTGTGTGGACAGGCCCAAAGTCTGGTTGGATGGGGCTGACGCCTCTCACCAGCAACAGTTCTCACACACAGACTGGAGTGAATTTGCTGCTCAGGCAACCACTGACTCACTCACCTATATCAATACCTACACAAACTCTGTTTGTATTAACAAGTGTGTGGATTGGGGGACCACACAAAAGATATCATACAGTAGCATTCCCCAATCAAATGATGGATGAACTGGAAAGTCCACCTTCTACTCCAAGCATTTACAAGAAACGCTGTCTGCAAAGGGCGAGAAGCATTATTAAAGATTCTTCTCACCCCAATCATGGACTGTTTACTCTTATACCATTGGGCAGGCACTACAGGTGCCTCGACTTTTTACCCCAGTTGTTACCACACTGAACAACTGATCATGGAATGTTAACTAATACATCACTGCACTGTCACTTTCTGTCTATATCGCACAGCTTTGTCCACTATGCATCTTTGCACCATCTATAATTATGGTTATCGTTGCACTACTGTATTCTCCAACCCTATTTATTCTGAATATACTGTACAATTTAGAACGCATATATGTACACAAATATCCTGTTACTGTGCATGTAATCTTCTAGACATACTAATCTACAGTTATACTGCACATTACTATATACATACATATATCATAACTCTGTTACCTAATGCATCTTCTGTTTGTATGACACATTGTTATTTATTGTAAATGGGCCACTAATGCACTTCTGGTTAGATGCTAATTGCATTTAATTGGCTCTGTACATGTACCTTGCACAACAAAAATAAATTCTAATCTAATCTAATCTAATCTAATCAATCAGACCCTTTATCCCCAGTGAAGGGCAATCTTAATGCCTCAGCATACCAAGACATGCTTCCAACTTTGTGGCAACAGTTTGAGGAAGAACCTTTTTTATTCCAACATGACTGTGACCCAGTGCACAAAGCAAGGCTTACTGTATAAAGACATGGTTTGATCAGTTCGTTGTGGAAGAACTTGACTGGCCCTAACACAGAGCCCTGACCTCAACCCCATCAAGCACCTTTGGGATGAATTGGAATAGAGATTGCGAGCCAGGCCTTTTCGTCCAACATCAGTGCCTGATCTTATAAATGCTTTACAGAACGAAAGCACTTCAAAATCTTGTGAACAGCCTTGCAAGGAAAAGGAAAGCTGTTATAGCTGCAAAAGGGGGACCAACTCTATAATAACGTATATGTGTTTGCATACAGTGCCATTACAGGTTTGGCCATATAGTTTACCTCCACCTCCTGGACTAACCGAAGCCTTCCTAACACCCATGTTTGTACAACCAGTTATAGTGCTTCTATGGGTCCCTTTGTTTCCCCATTATGTTCCCAGTTTGTGCGTCCTCTGGGGGCTGCACCACAGGACAGCGTAACACACTTATCAGACAGTATGACATGCTCTCTTTCACATGTGTGATCTCACAGATGCCTAAGATTGGCAAGTATTACTGTGAATGACAAGAGAGAGATAGCATCCCATCCCTCCCACATGGCCAAATTTCCTCCCTTGGCTTCCAGTCACAGATAGCTGTGGCATTATCTGGATTCAAACTCATGACAGCTGGGAGAACACTTTTCTATTGTGTTACATTGGAGCAGGATATATATATATATTTTTTATCTTTTATACTTCCTGCACATTTTACTTGATCTTGCTGCTAGACTTCCCTTTACAGTTGAGAGTTTATCGACAATTCTGGTAAGACAAGGGGAAAACGGTTCTTTTGTCATGTTTGGTTAGTGTGCACTCTGCTGTAGAAATATAAAGTAAAGGGGAAAAAATGAAAAAACATTTTCCCCTTGTATGATCCTTAAAAAAATTGAACAATGCAATTTTTTTTTTTTTTGACAATCACTTATCCAGAGCAACTCACAGACATGAAAGGACATTGCATTTGTCTTATTTTTGGCCCAACAAAGGTAACATGGCAGTGCTGAATTCTCTGAACCTTACAATAAGTAGTCTACTACTACTGAACTCCCACTTTTTCAGGTAACAGGGTTTAGTGAACTTGCTTGTAGTGTTATGCATAAAATGTCCTTTTTTAATAAACTTTAATGGATGACTCATGTGTTCATGATGTTAAAATATTAATATGTACGATTATATTCCAAAGTAAAGTGTAAAAGTTATAGTACTGTACACTGTGTATATATATATATATATATATTTTATTAATATGCTAAGTAGCTGTATTTACCTGAAAGATTCACATAAGTTATTACAAAGCACATTTACTTCCACTTCCCATACTTATTTGTAAATGTAAAATCCGATTCGAAATGCACCACAGTCTTTAAATCATTCATTATCTGGAACCAAATAACATTATTCAAGTCCATCCCTGATAGGAAAAGTTATAAACACAGCTTCTGCAATGCTAGAGGAATATTTTAATGACTCCCCCAAGCATTGAGCTTTCACATCACACAAGGAGCTGTGCAGTTTTTATAGCAGCCTCTTTTCTCCACTGTGGACTGCCCCGGTCTGGCCTTCTCATTTAAACACCAATGCCTTCCATTTTGTAAATGACTGTAGAGAATACAGAGTGTAGCGATTTGTTTTCATCTAACATCTCCCACTTTAACACCCAGCTACTGTATCTTCCACTCTTGAAAGCCAATTACAAGAACCAAGTTTACTGTATAATCCATGAATATACTTTTCTGACCGATGAAAGGTCAAAACCATATTGGAACCCTTTATATTTTAAACGCTGAGCTGTTTAATTGCCACTCTGATAGTGAAAAATATTGCCCGGTCTAAAAAAAAAAAAGGTCATGACCTACCTTGAAATTTATTTTCATCAAGATTCATGAACTCCCAAGGATGGAGTGCAGAAAATATTTTCAACAATTTGATATGCCACCGCTGACATTACCCGGCTAGCTTCACCAAAGGTCAGCAAAGGTCGGTGTAAAATGTGTTCATTCAATTTTGTATCATAAAGTTGCTGATCATGATGAGTGGATATGGTCTATGAGATAAAAAAAAAAAAAAAAAGTTAATTCAAGTCAAGAGTTATTTTAAATGCTTATAGTGCTCAGGTAGAAATCACACACCCAAAAACAACATAATGAATAAATGAGCGAGAAGAAATAAAGATTTAGATACACGCCCATCACAGGTGCATGATGTAACAGGTTTGAAAGTGTTTTTGGAGAAAGGCGTTCACACTCTGTAATGTCATTGCACTCACTCCATGACTACATAACTGATTTAAAGGTCCCATATCTTTTTTCTTCTATCCTTCTTCCCCTCAGAAGGTTTCCCACTAAAGGTATCTTCTCATACTGTATGTCATGTAAAAGGGAAAACCTCAAAGGAGAAAAAGCATAAAAATGCTTTAATCTCATGTTTTTGTTTGTAGGTCCACTGGACACCCATTTCAATGTTAAAATGAAAGTATTGGCCTCTGAGTGGCGTGGTGGTAAAGTGCTCGCCTTATCATCCGTAGATCGCGAGTTTGATTCCCGGGTGTAACCTCTCACAGCCGGAGGTCTAGAGAGAGCTGATTGGCCGAGATCTCTCAGAGGGGAGGGAGGAGAGGTACTTACCCCTCTTACATTAATTACAGCTCTACAGCTCTAATCAGGGTTGTCTGTGAGCTCATGCAAACGGAAGGAGCGGATAGCACTGTCCTCCGAGTGTGTTACGCCGCCCCCAATGTTGTGTGAGCAAACAGTTCGAAAAGATGCGTTTGGCTGGCTTACGAGGTTCGGAGGATGGTTTACCGAATAGGTCCCTGTTAAAGGGAAATGAGAAGTGAAGTTGCATGGTTTGCGTAATAAGAAGGATACTGACAAGATGTTTTTTTCCCCCAAAACAAGCTCTATTTTTCAGACACAGCAACTAAAATGCAATGGTGTCTTACTCATATCCGTAGTCCAATGATGTAATACAATTCTGGGTACCATGCAATGCATCAACAATTTTCTTAAAGAAGTTTCCAATTTCAATTCCTCAAGTTTTTTTTTTTTTTTGTATTTACATTATACTGCATGGTGTGTTGTGTTGCAGTTTCACTTAATAGTTTGCTGGCCTGACATTTCTTAGATTTCTGAGATAAAACAGCAATAGCTAACATCTCCACTTTATGGACCCACTGAAGGGGTATGACTCCCTGAAGATTAAAGTGCACT
Organism: Clarias gariepinus; assembly: GCF_024256425.1. NCBI lineage: Eukaryota > Metazoa > Chordata > Actinopteri > Siluriformes > Clariidae > Clarias > Clarias gariepinus. Next base: position 24,323,511 of record NC_071118.1, on the reverse strand, counting down.
GCCAGGCTACTTGTCTTTGGACAATCTCCAGCTGTCCTTCACTTCTGTCTGTTGGCAGGGCTGCTTACTCGAGCGTGGCTTTAAATCATTCTCCTCCTCCTAATGTGCCGCTCTGGAGATGCTCTAAGCAGGACATAGTGGCATGGTGAAGACCAGTCTTTTGATGTCTGATGGTTTAAAAGCCTTTCACACGTTGCTATATACAGTGTCTATATGGTGCAGTTTTCTTTATGGAGAGATGACATTAACGTATGAGCATACCATCTGTTGTTATTGTGCAAATTATTTCTTAAACATGTTTGGATGGGGTTTCTGCCAGCATTATCACGACTAGGCTAATGTGTGTATTGCAGCAAGGTGTGGGTTTCAGAACAAGCATTGCACTATACAGTATATATATGTACAGTAGTTACAGCATTAATCTTGTTTTTCAAAAGTCAGTGATGAGGAATAGGAGTTATTTTCTTTTCCTGCTTGTCTGCCAGACAGCTACAAATAATAAATTAATAACCTGGATGTTGAATCTGTTTGTTCCTTGCGCTTGAGGAACTGTTTTGTTCCTTATGTAAGAAAATAAATGGTTTAATTATTGCTATTGATCACTTTTAATTACAATTACAGTTACATTTCTGAAATTGATAGACTCTTCATTATATACATGACATAATACCTTTAAAATGTATTTAATTTCCTAGTTAGTCTATTGGAAAATATTTTTTTTCTTAGCTTCATGGATCATTTGTGTACTCCCAATCAAAAACGTACTATGTCTTTTCATGTATCTTGTAGGCAGTTTTTTCATCACTGGAGTCTGAAGAAAACAAAAATCATTATAGGTCAAAGCAAATTATTACAATTCAAGCTAAAACTGTAAGATTGGATTTTTAAAAAATTATTATTATTTGTCTACTGTAGAATTTGTGTATAGTAGGCTAATTGCTTTTGCAAATTCACAAATGCCTTTGCTGGTAAAGTGTGCAAGATAAGAAACTCTAATGAAAGAGTGTACCTGTGACCTCCAGCATGCATTGCCTGATTCAGTAATTCTTAGGCTTTATTGCTTTAGTGCGTCTCAGCTGTATACCGCCTGCACATCTTTTGATAACTTCAAGGGCTTTGCTTATTTGCTTATCTGTACAGTATATACAGTTTAAGAAGTGCACACCTTGTGCGGGTTTAAAAACTCCTCACTTTGTAAAATAAAATCTATAGAAATCTAATCTTCAAGTAATTTAGATACTGTTTCATGCAGTATACAGTCAATCAAATATCATCAAATCAAAGCCAGTCTTCTGACATGTTACAATCTGCCACGCTCCTTAAGATCACAGAACTCTGGATTTCCGGTTAGTTCCCAAAATATCAAAGCCCACAAAAGGGGTAGAGCGTTCTCATACTGAAACTTTGGAATAGCTTCGGAATTACTGACAGTGTTCGGCGTTCAGATCCTCCCTCCCAGTCTCCCAGTTTAAAAGCAGACTCAAGACACATTCCCTTAACCTGGCATACTCATAACTCATCCCATAACCTCGTCCTCCAGTGCATCACACTCTAATCTAAAGCTGCTAATATAATGAACGGCAACTACGCTTATTCTTTACCACCTCTTCCTTCTTTTTAGAAGACAGAGGCCAACGCAGCGAGGATCCTAAGGCATCCAGAGAGAAACCATCCCCAGCTGAATTCTGATGGTTTGGAGTTACACCAGCTGCCCCTGAGCTCCCAGTGATCCAGACCCCCCTCTGTCCTCGGCACCTGTCTGACTCATCCTCATGCTGAACTGAACTGGACACCATGTCAAATTAGACATCTTCTGTTTTATTGAACTGACAGCTGTCCAACACACAGAATGTCGGCATGTAATTCCTGCTATCTGGTATCACCCAAATAAGGATGTGTTCCCTGTTAAGTCTGGTTCCGCTCAAGGTTTCTTCCTATTGACATCTCAGGGAGTTTTTCCTTGCCGCCGTCGCCATGGCCCATGGCTTTACCATCATGGACAATCTAATTATGATGATCCATACACATTTACATAATGTTCTTTTAATTTTGTGAAGCTGCTTTGAGACAATGACAATTTTTTGACTATATAAATAAAATACAGTAGAATTGAATTAAATTAACTATATTTTCACACATCCTACAGTTTTGTGTAGTGAATTTAAAGTATACTGTATAAGATTACAGCTTCTTGCTTGCGTTTGATGGTTAATTTACATTTTTTTTCATCAAGGAGAAACAATGCTTGCCCAACCGTACTTTCCACTTTTAGTGACACTATTTATTGCTTCATCAGAGGAAAAAAAAAAGATATTTACAGTAAGCTTATGGCTTATGGGATGTACAGTACAGCAGAGTTCGGGTTAAGCAGAGCTCTAGCCAGATGTTTATAAACAAAACTCAACCTTATTGTGAAACCATTTGAAACCCTGATATTTAAAAATACAATGATTTTGCTGTTAAAGTAATGCAGTGATGAAGGTTCCACTTGTTTTCCTCTAGAACCGTATCGCATTTCCTGCCATAGGTTAATATTTAACAATTTAGGATAACATTTGCTATGTGTTTGACTAATGAATAAGTGGATTTATGTAATCACAAAAATGTTAAGCAGTTGGGTATGAAATATTAAAATACAAACAACTGTACTAAAAAACCTAATATTAGACTAATATTAGAACTAAAATAACAATAAGAAAGAGAGAGAGAGAGAGAGAGAGAGAGAGAGAGAGAGCGAGAAAGAGTACTACCTTGTGTTTATTGTTTCGCAGTGTCCCAGCGCATACGACTGCACTAAGTTAAAAATACGGTTTTCACACACAGCCCGCACCCTAAAAAAGGAATACGGAAAAAATAGTAACAGTGTAAACAATGTTGTAACATCGTGGGCTTCTGTTGAAGTACATAGATTGAAGTGCAAAACAAAAAGAGAAAACAAGAAGAAAACAAAAACTTTCACCCATAAAGTGCAAAATGCTAACACACAAAAAAACAAGAAAACAGCAACAAAACAAGAACCCATAGCCCGGAATTGCAAAATGCAAACACACACACACACACAAACAAAGAGAGAAATCAATGAGAAAACAAAAACTTTCAACCCCAAAGTGCAAAACACACACATAAAAAAAGCAAGAAAACAACCAGAAAATAAAAAACTTTTAGCTTTGAATTGCAAATTGCAAACATATAAAAGGAATACACTTACAAAAACTAACCAATTCACTCCTTAAGAGCAAAACAGAAAAGCAAAAAAAACGAAAAGGCAAAAAATCAATGAAAAAACATCACGACTGACGTCATTAGCCTCACACGCACACCGAATCTGTGGTGTGGTTTTTCAAAGAATTGAGAGTTTTTCAACTCTGCTTGCTTTGATAAATGCCGTTGAAAAAAAAAGATTTTAAATCGATGCAATAAGCAAGGTAGTGACCATGAATGAATGTGGCTGATGACGTCTGTCAATTTTAGGCTGCATCTCAGGACTTGAGTATATAACAGCTTAAATAATGAACCTAAAATATTATTCTTATAATATGATGCTAAACTCTGCTTATATCTGTATTTGGAGTAACAGGGGGCCTGGAGCCTATCTCAGGAAACTTAGGGCATGAGGCGGGGTACACCCTGGACATGGTTCCAATCCATCACAGGGCTCACACACACTCACACACTACGGGCAATTTGGGAACACCAGTTAGCCTAATCTGCGTGTCTTTGGACTGTGTGAGGAAACCGGAGAACCCAGAGGAAACTCACCAAGCACTGGGAGAACATGCAAACTCCATGCACACAGAGACGGGAATCGAACCCAGACCCAGGAGGTGCAAGGCGACAGTGCTAACAACTAAGCCACCGGCTGGCTGATCTATAAACAGTAATAAGATAAAAAATTAAAAAATTCATAAAATACTCTGTTTACAAGGCAAAAATGCCATATTAGGTTTTGGGTTAAGTTGAATGGTTCACTAGCTACCCTAGGGATTGGGAAGTGCATGCAGTATGGTATAATCATTCATTAATCTAATGCACAGCTTGGCTCTGTTTAAGATACAGTAATTGTCTGTAATGCCACTCTGATCTTTGCTCTGCCTAGATTTCAACATCGATTTAAAATTAGCAAGTACAAATTCCCAATAGATTTCTTAATGGAAACAAATCGTCGCTAAGCCTGCCCTGCATCAGTCCCTGAGCCTCAGCTGTTCTGAAGTCTTTTATTACATGTTTCGGTCTTTTCAGTTCTCTTCCACTGCATGCTTGTTTGAAAATATTGCTCTAAACATGAATGATGCCTAAAGGCATTGCTCATTTATACTCATAAAAGAGACACGTGCCAGATGATTATGACAGCCGATATGACTAAAATCTACACAGACAGAGATGAAAGAGCATGATTCATGCACGGCTGGACCTTCAGCTTCTGTCGCACTGTATTAGAAGTGCAAATAGATAAAAATAAAAAAAACAGGACTTGTACTGATTTGTTGTTTGTGTCGTACATGTGAGACCAAGTGGCACGAAATCAGTTCATAATTGGATTATAGAGTCTGGTTTAGGAAACTAACGAGATCCTTAACTGTAATTGCTAAGATAGAAAATGGGCATAATAAAGCTTTTATTAGAGGAAAATGCACAAGCTTACAAACAGGAAATTTGAAATGAGAAACAAGACATTACATCTTTCAATATCCGGCGTATATCCAACACTGTTTCTTTGCACCGCTTTAGTTCAGCATTTCTCCAACCATTTTGCAGATGGTCTGGTTCCAACTGAAGGCAGGATGCATTTAGAGCCAATCCAAAGGTGAATGATACATGGCGATACAGAAGAATTTGCAGACAGTTTTTAAGCAGGTTGTTTTTTATTCAGTCGTGCTGTCTGAGAATCTTCATACGTTTCATTTGTTTGTCATTGTCAAGAATGACCTGGCCAGACTCTGTCTGGATAGACTACAGAAAAAAGACATTGAGTTCTAGCTATTAAAAGTGACAGCAGTGCCAACGTGGATGGACTAAAACTGATGTACAGGTAGTGAAAGTCAATGCAAATAAGGTATATGATGAGAAGATCAATAAATATGTTATTATGAGGGAGAGCAATAGGAAGCTTGAGGGACTCTCTGGCCAAGAATTCCAATCACATCCCCAGGCACTGTGAAAAGAAAAGGTGTTAAATCAGAAATTCCAACTGGAATTGGATCACAAATTATGGTCCGTGTAAGCCTTGTTTGTAATCTTAATTCATTTAATTTCTTCTCCTTTCACATTCTTAGTTGGAAGCCATATTGGCAACAGGATTCAAAGTTTGTATCAGACTTCTTAATCCCCTCCCAGACTCCGAGGGATCAACCGAGAGTACCCAGTGTGCACCCCTTATTAATTAAAAGTGGTCCGAAACACCCCAAGTTCCCTATTCACAGGACACGTTGCTCTATTTCCAAACTCTCATGGTTTGCTGAACTCCTCACATTATTACAGAGAGTATATAGCCTTGTCACTATAGGTGAGGTATAGGACAGCGACAGTAGAACTGCTGCCATTTTCCTCTATAAATGATAGAGTGCTGAGTAATGGTCTTGAAAATGTATTTAATAGTTCAGTATTGTCCCTGCGAGAGTTGGCAGTCCCTATTGTCCTGTGCTGGAAGGAAATTAAATATCACATAGCTGAACCGCAGAGTCAGTTGAGCATGCTGTGAATTTAGATATGTCCACCGTTTGCCTTCTGTTATTTCCTCCAAATTGCCATATTGATAATGCTTATATTAGTAGCACTGGTGATACGTGGCAGTGTCAAATACTTTTGTGTCACTTCACTTATTCTTTTATTTTTTCAATAATAACTGCACAGAGTGGTTTGTATTTACATTGACTTAGCTGGCATTGAATGATATATTAAAGAAAAGGGGGGGAAGCATAAGATAGGAAATTGATAGGAAAAGTAGCAATATTTTGGGATGAAATCATTTTAAATGACATCTAAGGAGTAGGCGCATAGGTTGAATTGTGTGCGACTGTTTGCCCTGCAGATTTATGCATAATTGAAAAACAGTAAGGTAATTCCTGTTCATTTCCCTTCATTTGAATATACCCTGTTCATTTGTAATAAAATGTCAAATACAGCGCCAACGACACTTTCTTCCAGACCCACTAGGGTCCTATGAGGACAAAATTTTAATGTAATGACAAAGGTCAGAGAAATGGAAATTCATAATCACTTATGAATGTAAAATCTTCTTGATAATGAACTATTCATTGCCTTATGGTCCCATAGGGCAAATAGCTAAAGAGTGTAATTCAGAGACACTTACAGTAATAGTCTTAGAATTCTGTACTTTGTGTCTGTAGCTTGTAATTGTGGTGGAAAATACTACTACTACTACTACTACTATTACTACTACTACTACTAATAATAATAATAATCTCTTTAAAAACCACTATATACTGCAAATAGTAACCTGGTTAATCAGATCATGGCTACTTGACAGTGTAATAATATCTTAGCTAATTGGTCATGTAGGCTCAAATGCATTTCAACAGCCATCTGTGTGTATTATGTAAAACATTCTAAAAGCTCTAGCTGTACTCACTTTTGTCCATTTTTTTTTAAATAAGCCAGAATGTATAATAAGCTATATATGCACTTTACATGTTAATGTAAAACAGCATACTCTGACAGAGAGCATGACCTGGATTCCATTAGTCTTTATTTTCTCCATTAGCCCATCTACAATTCATTCCAATTTGTATGCATTAATTCATAGGGAAAGGAAGGTCATGCAAAAGTTAGATATCTTGTTGAATGCCTTATGAAAGAAGCTATTTTCTAGGACATGCACATAGTTTGTATTTGTGTGTGTATCTTGGAATTTTGTTCATTTTATTTTATAATTTAATTTAAAAAGGGAAAATTATATATTCTAAATTCATTACATGTAAATGAAATCTTTCAAGTCGTTTGTTTTAATTTCAATGACAATTTTTTTTTTGCAATATTTAATTTCCAGCCTGAGTAAATTACTATTCATACAGTATAAGTACCATTTATTTCTCAGTCTAGAGTAGTACACGCATGGTAAAGACTGTTGACTGTTGTTCAGGAGATGATCATTGACACCTCTCCACGGTGTAAAAAAAAATCACAGAAAGTTATATCTAAAAGGCCTGGCTGTTCACAGAGTGCCATATCAACCCACATGGAAAGTTGACTGGAAGGGAAAAGGGTGGTGGGAAAAGGTGCACAAGCAACAGCGATGTCCGCAGACTTAAGAAAATCAAAGTAAATTTAAACCCTTGAAGGACTCCAAAACTGAAGCTCTTTTGGAACATTCGTTGTCTGCAGTGGTCAAGACATACCAAAGGTGGTCCAAGGAAGTAAAACCAGTACACCGGTGAATCAAGTCATGGACAGTTATGGCTCAGTAACAATAGTGCATTTACATTGTGTGAGCCTAATAATAATAAAACATTTTATTTATAAAGCACTTTATATTCGAGGCAAATCTCAAAGTGAGAAATTTTCCTTCATCCATGACTTTATCTCCTCCAAACAGATGGTCAAAGTGGATGATGGCAGAGTAGACGAGGAGGTTGAATTTATTCTGAAGTAAAGCTGAGTATCATCAGCATAGCAATATAATAAAATACCATTCTGGCTGATGATACAGCCCAGGGGAAGCATATACAATATAAACAAAATAGGACTGAGCACAGAGCCCTGAGGAACACCACAGGTGACATTGTGTGTAGCGGATTTAGCCTCTCCCAGGGCAACATGCTCCGTTCTTTCAGTAAGATAGGATGAGAACCAATTGTAAACAGAGTGAGAGAGTCCAACAGTGTGACATAATCTGTGAAGAAGAATGTTGTGATCAACAGTATCAAAGGCCGAAGACAAGTCTAACAGGATGAAAAGCGATGGAAAACCAGCATCAGCCAACTTCAGCAGGTCATTCGTGATCACACCTGTCTACAGTGCCAAAACTAATACTAACTCATTTGCTGACCATGATTTTACCGTGCTTGATTGGCCAGACAATTCGCCTCACCTGAACCTCATGGAGAGTAAATGGACAATTGTCAAGAGTAAGATGAGCTAACAATACAGACTGCTGAAGGATGAAGGCTGCTATCAAAGCAACCTGGTCTTCAGTAATTCCTCAGCAATGCCACAGGTTGATCACCTCTATGCCATGCAGCATTAATGCAGTACAAATGTTTTCTAACGGAGTGATGACCAAGTATTTAGTATTTAAATAATCATACTTCTTATCATAAAAATGATACTGTATTGTAAATGCTTTCTTGATTAATCTGAGAAAATATTCAGATCTTTTATGTTACTGAATTTTTTTATAAGTGGCAATTAATAAAATTAAAACCCTTATCAAAGTCAATCCAATCCTTAAGCTTGGCTATTTTTTCACCATCAGGAAAAAAAAAATATGTCTCACCTACTTCCAGGTGCCATTGTAATGAGATACTGTTACTGCAGCTACGTGGCAAGAGTCGAATTTTGATGTATAGATGACTCGGTCAGAACAACTCCAAAACTGCAGCTCTTGTGGAATGTTTCTGGTCTGCAGTGGTCAAGACATACCAAAAGTGGTCCAAGAAAGTAAAACCAGGCAACCGAGTCATGGGCAGTTAAGGCTTAGTAACAATGGTGCATTTACATTGTGTGACCTTGTTCAATCATTTTCTGTATTATTTACTTTTAACAAAGGTTAATTTTGATTTAGATGGCTGAAAGGAAGTATAACTTAAAAAAATAAAAATAGTGAGAAGGAAAAATACTGTGTATAATAATAATAATACAGTGCATAAAATTAGAAAACCCTCAGGAGGGACTAGAAATACAAACAAGCGAATGCTGAAAAAATGTTTGCCAGCCTCATTTCATGTCCATGGCTGCTGAAGTAAACAAGGAAAACAGAGAGCTGTTTAAGCTGTTAGATGAAAGATTTTGGAATTTTTCCTTCTCTGATAAAAAAAAATAAATAAATAATTGAAATAAATACTATCACCATTTACTCAAGAACCTTTTATGATGCTTTAGCCTTCTCTCCTACACATCGACGTAATTATCTGGTGCCATTATCCTTATCTCGATGTGACAGACACGCTTTGAGAATAAAACCTTGAGTGCTAGGTTACAGAGCTTAACCGTTTGTCCTTTAAAAGCGCGATAGGTACAATTGGTGAGGAGAAAGAAAAAATAGGTCTCTAACAGTTTAATGGGTGGAGCCGAATAAAATTTGAACTGTTTTTTTTTTTACTCATAAAGCCTGCCACCATGTCCATTCCACCGTGTACACAAAGATTCAACTTATTGTGATTAAACTAGAACTAGCATGATAAATAGAGTTACCATTAGCAATGTCTCACTTTCAAAGAATACACACCGTATATTGTTTGTATTGAGTACTTTATATATACTGTTCAGATATATACTGTATATAAATGGCTTATCAGGATTTGAAGGGCTTTGGGGGTCATGTTTATAAAATTACTTACAAAAAAAAAACAATATACAGTGGAACCTTGGTATACAAACACCCCACGTTAAGAATTATTGCTGTAAGAAATTTGCATCGCTATACCCGAAAAACACATACAGTACATCCATTAGTCATTCAAAATGTGTTCTCGTCAATTGAAAGCCAAGCGAAAAATGTTATTAAGGACGGTAGCAAGAAGAAAAGGGAGTGACTTTCAGTTTTGTTTTTAAATCAGCCGTTACCTAAAGGAATCATAATTTAAGGAGAAGTGAGGTTTAATGTCTATGTATTTTACATTTGACTTCATTTCTAAGTCTTTTCTAAATGTTTTGATTGTTTGTATATGCAAAAATATTATTATAGTGTTGCAAATTGGTAATATTGTTAATATTTTTGGGTGGCTGGAACGGATTATCTGCATGTAATTTATTTTCTATAGGAATATGCAGAGGTAGCACTGTAAAAACAAACATATTTCAGACTAAAGGTCTGAATAGTTTTTTTTTTTTTTTTTTTTATTGTCCAGCTGTGTAACAGGTTCTGAGACCATGGATATATTTAAAAAAAAAAAAAAAAAATTCTATAGAATTTTTCATCTTATTTGTACTAGTGACTTTGAAAATGATTAAACTACTGCACCACTAACAGTAGCTTATTTCTAGCTAGCATGCATACCCAAGCTGATTAGCTTGCTAACGTCAGCTGTTTTTGTACTCTGATGTCCTATAATGTAGATGTAGATTCCTTTAATGAACCTCTGACAGAATTTAACGAACCTTTGTCGGTCTTTCAGTATTTGCCTAAAGTTAAACTTGCACAATAAATAAAACCTAAATGTTGACTAAAAGGGAAGTTATGAGCTATTACTGTACGTGACAGATTGCAAACTGCAAGTGTACCCTGTACTGTGTCAAACTGTGGGTGCATCTTAAATCAACTGCAGGACAGAATTGAATTGTACTTCGATATCTGCCTAAAGTTTAACTTTTGCTGTACGTAAAAACAAAATCTGTACATATAATAATAGTTGGCGTGAAAAAAAATTGGGGGGATGTACAGTAAGATAAGTAATCTGCTTCCGAGTCTGTTTGTGTAAAAACTACTAAACGGGTTTTAACAGGTGTATTTGGTTGAGCCACTACATCGCAATTGGCCCACAGGCAGAAAAGATATGCTACTTTAAATTTAAATGGAAAATGCCTTTATATTATAAAACTGAGTGTGCAGTTGGATTTATGATCATGTATAAATTATGGCCACATCTGGTGTTAAATAAAAGCGTCCATAAGAAAAATGTTATAAACAGTAATGTGCCGGATTTAATAATCTACTTTAAAATAAGCTACTTCCTCAATGTAAACAAACACCGGCACCAATAGATATTAATTATGAAAAGCTAAACTGAATATTTTTACTGAGATTAGTTCATATTTTTACAAGTGAAATAATAGTGGTATAAATGAATTTTGACACGTTGGAGTCATTTTAAGACAAAAAATGTATCTTTATCCAGTCTTCTTTTTTCGATTTCTCGTCTGTGATTCACTCTCCGATTACACTCCTGGAGTGTATTTGGCTGAGGATGAAAGAAGTACAACTTAGCGTAAACAAGGTGTAAAATACTCAACCTTGGAAAATGTGATTTCTTTGTATTAAGAAGTTAGGCAGAGAGTTTCATGCCATGCCAGACAAGAAGCCAGACAGACATGTACGTGGGCTTCAACCTGAAAAAGAATTGTTGTCATACCTTGTCCTGCCGGAATTCCTGCTTGCACTCTGTACAAAATATACACCAGCCTTATCCATTATGTGACTTTAAGTATGTTCTCTTCATATATTTATAATATAATATATAATATAATATAATATAATAATAATTCACCTGTTAGTCTGGTTCCTCTTAAGGTTTCTTCCTCTTGCCATCTCAGGGAGTTTTTTCATGCCCCCTTCGCCCCCGGCTATATCCATTTTTTTTTAAAAAGGTGCTGTGTGACAGCGACCACTGTTAAAATTGCTATACAAATAAAATTGAACTGAATTAAACAAGTAAAAGCTTGGTCATTTTTGTAACAACCTCCATACAACCTCATCTCCCCTCTCCTCCTTTCCCGACCACTCAGCATTCAGCATCACCAGTATACTAATCACCGCCCTGATCATCATCAGCACCTGTTTCTTACTTGTTCATGGCTTAAGTTAGATAAACACTTAAGGAACTTTTCCTTAAGACTATATTAAAAATAGAACAATGTCTGGCTCTTTGGAAGGAAAATATGCAGAAATGGGGGTGGCTCAAGACCTTTTGCACATTATTGTAAATCTAAATGTGCAAATGCAGAAAGGGCTTTTTTAATCTGCTGGTGAACTTTTCATGTGGTGCAACAAAGCATACTTGTTCTTATACACAATGTGTTTGATCAATATTGCATATAGGCAAACTGTAAATGTAGTGTGCTACAGTATATTATATAACATTACAGCATAAATTAATACCAAAACCGCAGCGATCAATAGCATACATAAGATTCCTGCATAGTGTCACAAGAGAATCAAATGCATTACTTTGAGCTGGATTGATTTTTGTCTTCTTGCTGGACTGTTTAAGGTTACAGTAGTTCATAATTAATCTAAATTAGCATCATTAAATTAAATCTTTCACTCTCTAGAAAACTTTGTATGTATTGCATGCACAGCTTGATATTATTTCATCATTACATACTGCCTTCCAACACAAACATACTGTAGATATTACAGAAAAAAAAATGTTTACGTTTAAACCAGATGCTAGCGAGATTGTTCAGACATTAGAATGCAATAAAATAGCATGAAAGATTAATGATGCTACTGGTTCATTTATTAATACAGCTGCCTTCTTTACTCAAGTGTGAAGTTTCCCTATTTACTTTTAGGACAGCTTCAAATACGAGAAGGCCGACATTTTCATTTGATAGATACATACTAGAAAATAAAGACATTGAAATATTATGTTTCCAATGATTAATTGCTGAAATCACTAAGAGCATATCTGAGTGTAAAATGTGCCCAGATCTTGAAAAAAAAAACAGTGAGAAGATGGTTTATATTTGTGATTTTGTAGTAACCCAAACAGAAAAATGGCAGGTAATTAGATTTTAATTAATAAGCATCCTTTCTACCAGTTTCTGTTTCCCTTTGGTACATGACAACAGGTCCTTGTTATAGTTCACAGACTCATGTCTCTTGTACACAAACGCATTATAAATATTTGAACTTTTGTAACATTATTTCTTTGCTTAACCACAGTGCGTACATCATAGTATACCACATACAGTATATAGTTTTCCATCCATTCATCTTATGGACCTCTGCACTCCAGTCTGACTATGAACCATGGAGGCCAATGGTGACCATTGCATGTATTCCTATTCTTACAACTATGGTAGGACCTACATGCATATTCCTACATAGTTTTTTATATAAAATGGTGACTGCAATGACACTCTTTTTCCTGGGTTCAACATTCTCCAAAAACCCTTTTAACACATTTAAACCACTCACAACACAACAGCTTATGTGTTGCACAGGAAATAGCTATAGCTTTAAAACCATTACTATTAAACCCAATTAGGTTCTCCTTGTCCCCATCTCAGGCCCTCGGTGCATGACTCCACAAGACCTGTGGGGGTGTGCATGATGTCTTCAACTGGGATGTTAGCAGCGGATCCTTTGGGTGCTGTGGGTGGCAGCGTGGAGCCTCCGTGGATTTGACTTGGTTGTTTAGCGAATCCTATGGATGCTTGATCGGATTGGGATCTGAGGAATTTGGAGGCTGAGACGACAACCTTGAGCTCTTTTTCTGCTGAGCCCAGGTGTTCTGATAGCTTTCTGTTGTGGCCAGTGTTAATATATTGGCACTCATTGGTGCTACATTGGCTTTTCTATGGGATCGGGCTGGGCGGGCTACCCTTTGGTTCCAGCGATCGTAGATGGGCCTTGGGAACCCGTGATCCTGTCACCAGCTCACTGGCATATAGTGTTATCCTCACACAGTAGGTGTATACAGAGATCAAATGGAGAAAAAATACTAATATTACCTATATGTCATATGTCATACTAAAATTATTATATTGGATTGCAAATCCACTCAGTGCACTGGCATTTGACAGCTATATTATTACTGTATATAGAATGACTGTATATGCTGTAGTACAGTGGAACTGAAGGGCCACGTTCCAACTTAACAAATCCCCACATGTTGCAAAATCTATAAAATATAAAACAGTAGGGTATCTTTTTAAATCATCCAAATCAGTGCAATTGTTTTCATTAAACAACTCAAAATCTCAAAGTTCATTAAAAGCATGTCACACGTGACAAATTTAATTCAGAATGGTGAAATGAAGTTGTGTGCATAAATTTATGTTAACTAACTAAGCAAAAAGAAGTGCTATTTTGTTTTCAAATTAAGCCAGTAGCAGGCTGTTATTCGCTATGAATTATCATTATAAACAGAACTACTCATGCAGCAATGAACTGGTAATAAGGTAAACTCCTGCCACATTTCAATGCATGTACAACGCTTCAATGCATTTGTTCATTATCATATCATCATATTAGTACATTATTTCCTTTACTTTAAAGTCCCCCAACATATTTTACTGAAAATATCATAAAAGACGACATGACTGTATGTGTGGAAACACCATTCAATGGATATTACTTTGTAAAATAAAATAAGTGAGTTTTAATAATCTGAATGGGGCACCCAGAAATCCTTTAATAATGATCGATGCGTCTTTTGAACATAAGTCAGCACCTTTGGATATAGGGCTCATAATATAGAGAGAAATGTTTGGAAAACTTTGCAGGTTTGACATTTAGCCAATAACTTCAAACTAATCAAATGTGAACTTTATATATTGCCACGACTAGAACGGACTGCCCGAGTAGCAAGCTCGGACTGAAAATTTACCGCAGAGATCAGTACACTCTGAATGTCAAGCAGTGCATTTTTTATAATCATGTGCACTGACGAATCTTAATAAGCAATATTTCTATACAAAGACCATTTAAAGGATATGTCCATCATTTTTTTAAAGCAACCCCTACCAAGATTATAAACAGTTCCTTTACATTATTTAAATATTTGTTTCCAGGTTTTTGCATGATGTCCTCCAACCCCCACATGCAAATACACACACAGTACGCTTCCACATAAAGAAATACAATAATACAAATGCAGGTAAAGGTAGTAAATGGAAATTGAAATGAATATTTGGCTCTCTGTCACAATCTGAAATCGTAGTCGACGTAGACGTCCGTTTCTTAAGCGACCTCTTGAAATCTGACTTCCTTCCATCTGATTCTTTGATAACAGTCTGCTTTATTTTTAATTCTATGTAATGGGTGAGTCTCTTAGGGACAATGGGTGTCAAGTAATTCACACTTTCTCAATTTCCATCATGTTAACACGAACAAATGGGTTGTCAGAAACACTGACCTGAATGCATACTGTTTATACTATACTATAAGGGGTGTTTAAGACAAAGCTTGACGTGTGATGAAATTTCTTGTGAATGAAGGCGTGCGAACCGACTTCAAGCACAGTACAGTGATGAGACTCTTACTGTAGCTGCAGTAAATCATTTGAATGGGGCAAACATTTTAAAGAAGGCCATGATGATCTGGCCAAGGTAGTTCTGGACCCATTGCAGTCTTTCCCGGACATTCTGCGAGCGGAACACTTAAAGCTTGAAAACCGATGGGTCGATGATGTCGTCAATTTGCCAAAGGGACGCACCTGTCTGTGGGATACAGGCAATCGTTTACGGGAGCTCAGCTGGGAGGTATTGCCACATCCCTCTATGGTCCTGCCATTTCCACATTAAAGGAGTTCCTGGGAGGCCAGCGTTTCAAATGTGAAGCAGGCGGTCTGATCATGGCTCTGCCGTACTGAGAGAACTAGTGAAACACTGGAATAAGTGCATTAGTGTAGCAGGGGACTATATAGAGACATAAAGGCAGTTTTTCCCGGTTTGACTTAAGCGTCCATCTTATGTACTACTTACATGGCTAAGGATTGCTTTTTAGTCACCTTAGCCACAGTGCCTTGTAACCTTTAGGAGAGAATTTAAAAAGCTTAACCCTTTATTGTGAGCAATTCATAGTCATAGTCATAGTACCGCGCAGCAAGACCTTTATCTGCTAATCCATTTACTTAGTTTACAACCTAAAGCTTTAAAAAAGCATCAGCATGATGAATAATTCTGAAAATGTTCTGTATATTGATTGCCGTTATGGTCAGTATCTGTCCAGCAGATTAGTACAGGGTGCTACTGTATGGATCAGTATGGATTGAAAAAAATCAATTGGGAGTAGAGAAGACAGTCCCACAAGGTTTAGAATAAGATAGTAGTAGCAACTAAAAAATGATTTAATAATTCCTGTCGCCCTTTTAAATTGCCTCACTGTTAAATCCTGCTGGTCTATTTGCAAGAGATGGTGTGCTATTTACCGTAATTTCATCCTACACTCCACTACAAGAGCTTTCCAATTTGCTCTATGAGTGGATCTGTGTGGAGGTATGTAACAAATGAATGTTTTCTGCTCGCTCACATCAATTCAGCTGTAAAAAGCAGCATCGAATGGATTCTGTTTGTTTGCCTGCATCACATTATTAAGTGACTTCTTTATCATTTCTTCCTCCAAATACAAAGAATTCTTTGGGGTATTTGCAAATTGTTATGTATTTTCAAAATTTGACAAATGAAGCATTTTATTGTTGCTTCAAGATCAAACAATTTTTCCTGAATAATTGATTGGTGAATTAGTTAATTTAATATGGTTTTTTTTTTTTTTATGTCCAAGCCTATTTTCAGCCAGATGTCTTCAGGAAGTGCTTGGTTGCAATAGATCAGTATAAACTGGGCATGAAATAAGAACGCGCTCTGGATGGGATGCCAGTTTTTACACATTTTAGCAAATCATTATAGAATGAATATTTGGCCAGTCAACAGTCCCGGTTTGACTTGAATGCCCCTTGTATGTAATACTAATCCGCTAGACAGATACGGACCAAAACAACAATTATTAATCAGGCTGATAATGAGAAGGTCTCCATGAGAGCCAGTTTCATTATGATGATTGATGGGTTTTTCAAATGCACTTGACAGAGCTGTTCATGCAAGAACTGTTCCAGAACAGCTGACCTCTGTGCCTTAAAACAACACATTTTCCATTTGTTATTTTTTTTTAGTTGTTGTTGTTACTGTGTTATTTCATGATTTAAAATGTTTTTAAAAATCTAGTATTGTTCTTTTTATCGAATGTAGAACATAAATCCCAACTTTTGTCCAAAAGTTTGACTGATACTGTATTAATAATAATAATAATAATAATAATAATAATAATAATAATAATGAAGTTTCCAATCTTTTTCCGAACTCATGATGAGAGAGACACTTGTTGAGACATTTCGGTCCCTTGCTATAACTGATGTTCATTTAACCCCCAACTGTTCTTTACAACACAAGGACAGCGCAACGTCAGATTTACAATATGGTGGTATTTACAAATCATTATTAGTCACTTTTATTTAAATAAAAAAAAGGTGTAATACTCATTTCATTCTCCATTAAAACCTGTCAATAATGCACATAAACTTTTTATATTATTTTTTATCTCACTTCCTTGGTTTTGTTGTATACCAGTTTCTAAAAATGATCGTTTCATCCTTGTAGAAAGAACTGCCACCCAAAGACCATTTCCAGCTGTTCTGGTCATAATACAGTCCAGTGTTCATGCTGTTTCTGATGTCTTTTTAAATAAGGGTCAGCTCTCCTTCATCATTATCTAAACTATCTAAGTCAACATTTCAATTTTCTCCGCAGTATCTCTATGCTTCAGCCGGAGTTTAATTTTCATTAATGAAGTGATACTGGGGAGAGAGACAGACCCCAATTGTGCAAAAGCCTGTTTTATGACACAACAGTAGTTTTGCATTCTAAATGCAAATTGAAATACACCGACCAGCCACAATATTAACACCACCAGGCGAATGTGCATCCAAGGCCCATCCGTAGGCTAGCTTGTCTGATTTTAACAGTAGTTACACTTCTTGATACATTTTAACATTATTGGTCAATTCACAAGTCAAATGTTGAATTAACTGAGCGAATCAAATAAAACAGTAAGAAGTAGCTGCTAAAGTGGTAAACTGTGATATATTTTTGATCCAGTATGTGCAAAGTAAATTTAAATTCAAATTTTATTTGTCACATACACAGTCATACACAGTACGATATGTAGTGAAATGCTTATACGACTGCCAGTGACCTTAAATTAAAAAAACAATTAAAAAGAAATAAGAGAAAAATACAAAGAAGTAAGAAATAAATAAATAGTTTAACTATAAGAAGTTAGACAAAAATATAAAAAAATTCTAAAATATACAAAAATTTAAAACTTTTCTGTATAAGACAAAATAAATTTAGATTTAGATGCAAATAAGAAGTGGAATAATGGGAAAATGTCCAGAAGTGTGCAAATAAGCATTGTGAGTGCAAGTGTGCAATATTGCACACTTGTAGTAGGCTTAGGTAGGACAGAATGATAGGAAGAACGTATAATAATAATGATTATTATTATTATATTATTGATTTGATATATTATATATTATATTATTGATTTGCTGGTGCATATTAAATATTTTTATTTCAGACCATAATTTCCATGAATCACTTGTTTCTGGCATATAGCCAAAATGACAAAAACAAATGATTTTGCCCAAAATTTCACAACTTTGTATGTTGAACTTTTGAAATTATTAACTACAAAAATGTACGCAGATGCAGGCTTTTGATGCAAACTGCAGGAACCAAATTTTAAAGAAATGTTGTATGTTTGTATATTATTATTATTATTATTATTATTATTATTATTATTATTATATGTAAAACAAGTAATGTAAAATAAGAATTAATAATTAGAAGATGTATGAACTACCACAGGAATCCATGTAGTAGTAGAAGTAGTAAATGTGTTTTAATTTAGAAATATTTTATTTAGAATCTATTTGGGCAAATATGTACAAATTCTCTGATCAGGTGGAACATGGCAGTGAAAAGGGCAATATACACTATATGGGCAAATGTTGAAGAAGAACAAAAAGAAGAAGGACTACAGGACAGCAAAGAATCCTTATTACTGTGGTTAATATGGTTATTCAAATTAATAAGAAGTTGACAGAGTTGTTGTAATAACATGGCAAATCTTCTTCTTTCCATGTAATATATTTTTTGATATGGTGTAGGCTATTGTGCTTGTATTAAATTACAGGGACAAAAACATACTGTTGTCTACAGTACAGCATATCTGAAAACCCATCTCTTATAAAAATGAGTTTTGAGTATTTTGAGTATTGATTGAGTTAGTGGAATGATTATTGATAAACATGGCAACAATACCTGCTTTACATAAAGGATTACATTCTTTGCCATCATTAGCCTTATTACTGAAATGTGTACAATGCTGTTGTGTTGTGTCCTTTTCTTTCCTTTTTCTAGCTGGTTGTACTGCCCTAATACAACTGAATAAGATATTCTGCACAAGCCTGTATAAGTATCATCGGGTGTGGGAGTAGTGCGGTGGGATGCATTTGCAGGAATAACTGTACCTCAGTGATACTAGGGTCAAGTTCTCCATTTATTATTTTTAATTATTTCAAGTATTACTGAGATAGTAAAACCTTGCATCTTCTTGATTTAAAAAAAAACATTTAACTGTTTTCATATATTAATATTACTATTAAAATTGCAACAACACATTGACAGAATTAACTTTTTTAGACAGAATAAACCTTGAAACATTATTACTTAGGATCTAAGAGAGCACTAGAAAACACAGTGTGGAGCAAACCAGATTTGCTCAAGATGTGAGTAATGTGAGACTTTCAGCTTTAATCCAAGGGGGCTGACAACATTATTAACTATGGAGGCATTAACGATTCTGGAATTACAGCCATTTTAATGCGCACAATCACCAGTTTGTGGGCTCATAAATAATGGAACAAATGGCTGATTAGCAGTTGCATGGCCAGGTGTAGCCTGTTCCCTCATTACTCCAAGACTAATCGATGAGATGAAACGATTGGAGGTTGTTTTAAGTGTCACATTTGCATTTGGTAGCTGTTTAATTAGGTCCAAATAGGTGTCTATGCAAGTGAAGGAAGCCATCAAAAAACAATGTAAACCCATCACAGAGATAACAAAAACATCCAGAACAACATGTTAGGAACATTCTTAAAAAGAAGGAATAAACTGACCAGGGGAAAAAGACCACGGATAACAACTACAGTGGATGATCGCAGAATTCTGTCCATTGTGAGGAAGAATCCTTTCACAACATCTAGCCATGTCAAGAACACTCTTGGGGCCTGTCATTGTCAAAGTCTACAGTCAAGAGATGGCTTTATGAGATAAATACAGACGCTTCACAATAAGATGTAATCCACCAGGAAACACTCAAGAACAGAAAGGCCAGTGAAAACTACCCAAGGCAAAAAAAAAAAAGGGATATTCTTCACTAACCAAGTCAGTCACCTGCGCACAACCCAATAGAGCATGCTTTTTACTTTCTGAAGACAACACTGACAAAACAAGGCCCATAAACAAGCAGCAGCTGAAGACAAATATCCAAGCATCTCGAGAGAGGAAACTCGACATTTGGTCATGTCCATGGGTTCGGGCAGACTTCAGGCAGTTGGCAGGCAATTTTCATCCAAGTATTAAAGACAGTCCTTATGTTTGTAATTATATTAGTTTGTTCCAATTTTTATGAACAACCTTAAATTGGCAGGTGGGGTGAGATAATGGATGGATAATGCGACACTTTTGTCAAAGCGGGTATGTGGTATCTTTGTTCCAGCATTTATGGACCTGACTGTACTGTATGTTCATTTATTAAATTGGAAAATCATAGCATAATGTAAAAAAGATGAAAGTGTTGTTATATAGCACTTAAAATAGAAAAATGATTTTAGTATAAACTACAAAAGGTTGGGTGCTAGTTATGACAGTAAAGACAAGCTAGTCATGAGAATTATAGAAAACATAGTTGTGCATCACATGGTGCAACAGTATGTGCTTTACTGTGTATTTTCTTTTGCACCCTTATATGTAATAAAGAAAAATCATTGACCACGATTTTTTTAAATAAATGTTTTTTACATTTAGCTTATATAGCTTTTGCATATTGTTATTGATTTGATGGTACATATTAAATATTTTCATTTCAGACCATAATTTCCATGAATCACTTGTTTCTGGCATATAGCCAAAGGATTTTGCCCAAAATTTCACAACTTTGTATGTTGAACTTTTGAAATTATTAACTACAAAAAATGGACGCAGGTGCAGGCTTTTGAGGCAAACCGCAGGAACCAAATTTTAAAGAATTGCAGGACTAGACACAGGACCAGAAACTAAAGTCGAACTAATAGTTAGCATTAGCAGTATCATAAACGTCACAAAGTACATAAACTATAAGTGAGATAAAATGAGACCTGAAACTAAAAGCGCCAATCATAAAAACCTAAAAACATCCACATGATTAACAAGCGACTGTAAATGTGACCTTTAGTGGCTGATGAGTGCTGTAGTCATCATTATTATTATTATTATTATTATTATTATTATTATTAAATACTCATTATTTACAATATCTTGAACTTTTCATGTACTGTACAGTATATTCAATGTTTCTCATATTTAGTCTTAAAGGTGTATCTTTTGAAAATCTCATACAGCCCAAATTAACAAATAAATAAGTCTTGAGACCTGGAACTGTTCAGAGTTTAGCATTCTGTTGCTAAATCTCTTGTGAATGCTTCCAGTTTCATGGGCTGACCTTCTGGATGGTTTTCACTCTCAAAGTAAAGGTCCTTGACAGCCCCAGTCTGCTCAGTTCTCGTTGAAACTGACAAAAAAGTAAATTGTTGATTAAAAAAAAAAAAATATATATATATATATATATATATATATATATATATATATATATATAAACATACATATATATATATATATATATATATATATATATATATATATATATATATACAGTGGTGTGAAAAACTATTTGCCCCCTTCCTGATTTCTTATTCTTTTGCATGTTTGTCACACTTAAATGTTTCTGCTCATCAAAAATTGTTAACTATTAGTCAAAGATAACATAATTGAACACAAAATGCAGTTTTTAAATGAAGGTTTACGTTATTAAGGGAGAAAAAAAACTCCAAATCTACATGGGCCTGTGTGAAAAAGTGATTGCCCCCCTTGTTAAAAAATAACTTAACTGTGGTTTATTACACCTGAGTTTAATTTCTGTAGTCACCCCCAGGCCTGATTACTGCCACACCTGTTTCAATCAAGAAATCACTTAAATAGGAGCTACCTGACACAGAGAAGTAGACCAAAAACACCTCAAAAGCTAGACATCATGCCAAGATCCAAAGAAATTCAGGAACAAATGAGAACAAAAGTAATTGAGATCTATCAGTCTGGTAAAGGTTATAAAGCCATTTCTAAAGCTTTGGGACTCCAGCGAACCACAATGAGAGCCATTATCCACAAATGGCGAAAACATGGAACAGTGGTGAACCTTCCCAGGAGTGGCCGGCCGACCAAAATTACCCCAAGAGCGCAGAGACAACTCATCCGAGAGGCCACAAAAGACCCCAGGACAACATCTAAAGAACTGCAGGCCTCACTTGCCTCAATTAAGGTCAGTGTTCATGACTCCACCATAAGAAAGAGACTGGGCAAAAACGGCCTGCATGGCAGATTTCCAAGGCGCAAACAACTTTTATGCAAAAAGAACAAAGGCTTGTCTCAATTTTGCTAAAAAACATCTCAATGATTGCCAAGACTTTTGGGAAAATACCTTGTGGACCGACAAGACAAAAGTTGAACTTTTTGGAAGGTGCGTGTCCCGTTACATCTGGCGTAAAAGTAACACAGCATTTCAGAAAAAGAACATCATACCAACTGTAAAATATGGTGGTGGTGGTGTGATGGTCTGGGGTTGTTTTGCTGCTTCAGGACCTGGAAGGCTTGCTGTAATAGATGGAACCATGAATTCTACTGTCTACCAAAAAATCCTGAGGGAAAATGTCCGGCCATCTGTTCGTCACCTCAAGCTGAAGCGATCTTGGGTGCTGCAGCAGGACAATGACCCAAAACACACCAGCAAATCCACCTCTGAATGGCTGAAGACAAACAAAATGAAGACTTTGGAGTGGCCTAGTCAAAGTCCTGACCTGAATCCTATTGAGATGTTGTCGCATGACCTTAAAAAGGCGGTTCATGCTAGAAAACCCTCAAATAAAGCTGAATTACAACAATTCTGCAAAGATGAGTGGGCCAGAATTCCTCCAGAGCACTGTAAAAGACTCGTTGCAAGTTATCGCAAACGCTTGATTGCAGTTATTGCTGCTAAGGGTGGCCCAACCAGTTATTAGGTTCAGGGGGCAATTACTTTTTCACACAGGGCCATGTAGGTTTGAATTTTTTTTCTCCCTAAATAATAAAAACCATCATTTAAAAACTGCATTTTGTGTTTACTTGTGTTATCTTTGACTAATAGTTAAATGTGTTTGATGATCAGAAACATTTTGTGTGACAAACATGCAAAAGAATAAGAAATCAGGAAGGGGGCAAATAGTTTTTCACACCACTGTAAATATATATATATATATATGTTTTTATATATTATATATCATTATGTTTATCATATCATTATGATTATCAACAGATATTTCTTTAGACTTTTGTTACAATTATTACTGGACTAGATTATCTAAACGTAAAATATGACTTTTATTTCCTTATAGGAGAAAAGTACAGAAAATTTACACACATGTATCGAAAAAAGGTCTTTTATACGAGAGTCCAGCATGTTTCTCTTCAATTTCATTTTAACTTGCAGTTCTATCATAGCTCCTGTGGTAGAAGTACCATATTCTAGAAGGAAAAAAACACAATCACATGATGCTTAACTGTTTTTGTTCAATATAAATTTTTCTGCTCTGCACACCAAAGTTTGTCGCCTGAAGTTTGTCACCTGGAATGTAAAGTACGTACAATGTTAATACTGTAATTGGAACCAGTTGAGTACAACGTACGTTATTGGGACCAATTAAGTACAACATAAGTAATTGGGGCCAATTGAGTACAATGTAAGTAATTGGGGCCAATTGAGTACAATGTAAGTAATTGGGGCCAATTGAGTACAATGTAAGTAATTGGGGCCAATTGAGTACAATGTAAGTAATTGGGGCCAATTGAGTACAATGTAAGTAATTGGGGCCAATTGAGTACAATGTAAGTAATTGGGGCCAATTGAGTACAATGTAAGTAATTGGGGCCAATTGAGTACAATGTAAGTAATTGGGGCCAATTGAGTACAATGTAAGTAATTGGGCCCAGTTGAAGACAACGTAAGTTAATGGGACCAAATTCCACAGCCCTCATTCGAGGCAAAAATGCATTCCAAATTTCAGCTGAGATTTATCCTGTATGAAGCTTCTTCAGAGACTCATATGGAGCAAAATCCAGTCGGTATCTTTCAAAGCCATGCTGTATTTAGTAAAAGTTTAATGTTCTTTCCTCTGAACTAACTATATAGTTAACCAGAAGTTCTGAAGAAAGAAAATAGTTAAATTTGTACTAAATGCGCCATAATTTTAAAAAGATGGTAACTCGATTTTGCTCAGCAGGACTGCAGAGCAGGAAAATGTATAACAACCAAGACCTTTGGTAATGTACTTACTATATGCACATTAATTTTGATTTAAAACAGACTTAAAAAGACCTGAACTATACTTCAGTTTTGTAGGTTGAATTTTCAATCTACTACAGACCCTTATAAATTTAACTTTAAGAACTTATGCTTCCTTACCTGGAGTTGTTACTGAAAGAGTAAAAAAAAAAAAGGGCATAATTATAATTTGGAGAACATGCATAAATCTATTCAGTGCAGAAAATTGCTATGGTCAATTTTTATAGCAGGTTTGGCCATTCAACTGTGACTGAATGAAAATCTAAAAATTATTGGATATTCTGTATATATTTTTTACTATTACTACAAAGAAAATAGATGAACCCACCACTGTAGCAGAAGAAGGGAAACCTGGCTGAGCAGTTTTCATCAGTCCACTTGCCAGTATTATCCATAGCGGTGCAGTGTTGATTTCCCAGTTGTCCATTTGAATACAAACCATTATCAGGTTCTGCTATTATATGAGTTTGAATTTCTGGTCTCCAGTATGCAAAAGTCGAGTTGCTCTGATCTGACCATAATCGGTTCCTGTAAAGACCTATCCATACTTCAAAGTCTTGTGTAACACTTAGTATCTTCTTAAGCTCAGTCTCATTCCTCACACTGGCCAGGTCTGTGTGGTTTGCTCTGCAGAACCTCTGAGCTTCTTCCCAAGTCATTTTTTCAGAGACCCATACATACATGTTGCTTGTACCTGAGGAAGTGAGCGATATATCATCAAGGCTCATCTGTGGAGATGATTAAAAGGACTAAATTTCTTGATGTTCACCTGGCTAAGAACTTCAGCTGGTCTCTTACCACCATCTCCATAGCAGTACCTCTGTTTTTTACAACGCCTGAGCAAAGCCCATCTCCTTTCCTAATCACATTTTACTGATGCACTATAGAGAGGATCCTGGACAGCTGTATTACTGCCTGGTTTGGAAATTCCAAGTCTCAAGATATTGCATAGATCTTTGATAGTAATGTCATTTAAGACGATGATCTGAGCTTCTCTCCCTCTTTCGTAGACATTTAGACTACAAACTGCATCCACAAGGCCAGGAGCATTATGGATGACCACAGGCACCCCCACACAAACTAATTACCTTCCTGCCATCTGGCAAAAGGTGCTGAAGAATTTGGGCCCACACAACCAGAGATATTATCTCTATCAGACTTCTCAATACATAGGCTAACTTTAATGGTATTGACTGACATCACATCAACAAAATAACACATGCTAAGAAACATATAAAAAAAAAGTTTCTTTTTTAACTGCCTCTAAAAGGCTTTAGACAAAATAGTGTACTACTGTATATTGACTACCTGCATTATCGCTGCTTCTGTCTTTTGATCCTTTCAAGCATAAGGACCTGAGCAACTCTGACTAAAAACAAATTGAATTGCTTTCAATACCACAGTATTTACTGGGTACAATAAAGGCTACCAAAATTCGGAAGGTAGCTACTGTGATATGTTTGTACATACTCTGCCATATTAGATATCTTAGTACGTACTGTACTACTGGTATGGTATCGTACAGGCAGAACCATATTAGATACCTACTGTACTATGGTTGTCACTGTTATACCTAATAAGTACCATGGGATTCCCCAAAGTAATGTGTATTAACCTTTGAAGAATACCATAATAGGAAAAATGTTCTATGCCTTGGGTTGCGAAAATAAGAAATCTAAAAAATAGAAAATAAAATAAAACAAAAATCTATTTTTATTTAAAAGATGCTAATCACTGATGAATATGGGAAATAACATTTAAATGCAAAAACTGGATACCTAGTTAGTTAGTTAGTTACATTGGCATTAGCTAAGGAAACTTCAGTGCGATAGCCAAAAGCTTTTGTTGCTGTAAGTCATTACATTATTGGTCTTTCAGGATTGAGACTAATTACTGCCACTTATGCTGCCTATTGACAAAATGTTTGCCCTACCCTGTAATATGCATACAGTATCATCAAAATATAACTTGAGCAAAGCGTTAGGTAGCAAATATTTTCTGCACTTACCATTATAGCACACAAATCCCAACCTCTGATTACATTGTAGATCAAACCATTCCCCTGTGTAGTACATGAAAACACACAGTTCGTTCCCGCCGTAGTTATTCGGTTCATGGTACCATCCTCTAAACTCTCTCTCACCCTCCTCATAGAAAGCATCATCATCCAGAGACCATCTCCAGTCATTCAGATTATCATATAATCCAATCCAGGCTAAGCCCCAATAGCTTTCATTTACTGCATTAAGGAGGCTGTTCATTTCCTTTACATTATCAATGGTTGCCAGGTCGGTGTAACTCTCTCGGCAGTATCTCTGTGCTTGAGTCCAGTTTTTAGATTCGTTGACAAAGTGATACTGATGAGAGATCGATCTCGTTGCTACAAAATCCAACAAAATTGTCAATTATACAGTATATACTCTGTGCAAGTCGAGGTTAAAGCTCGAAAGCTTTATTTCCTTTTATAAAACAGAAATCAACTCACAACTGTAGCAAAAGAATGGGAAGTCTTGACCACAGTTTTCATCTGCCCATTTTCCGGATTCAGTTAAAACAGCAGTGCAGTATTCATCCTGTCCTGAATTATCAGGTTGACCTGGATACCAGTTGCTGAACGAAGAATTGCTCCTATCTGACCAAGACCTTGTAGTGTACAGGCCAATCCATACGCTTCTACTGTAATTATACTTATATAATAATAGTCTTATTTTCTGGCTCTCAGACTCGTTCCTTACACTGACCAAGTCTGTGTAATGCTCTCTGCAGTATCTCTGAGCTTCAGTCCAATTCAGGTACTGATAAACAAGGACATATCTCTCGCCGGCATTTACTCTTCCTAAAATAAACAAAGAAAACGTACTGTACAGTCCAAAGTATTTAGTTTTAAGCTCTTTGCGTATAAGATATGTGTGACTCACCATCAAAGCAGATAAATGCTAATGAGATATAACAAGAAGCTCCCCACCATATTCCATCCAAACCCGAAAGGTGTACACACAAAGTGTTGCCGAACCAATTCCTTTGTTTGTATTGAAACCAGTTTCTAAAGCTTCTCTCTTTCCCTCTGTAGAAAGGACCATCATCCAGAGACCACTTCCAGCTGTTCAGGTCATCATACAGGCCAATCCAGGCTAAACCAGAATAGGTGCCGTATACTGTGTCAAGCAGACTTCCCATGTCCTCCATGTTTTCTATGGTGGCGAGATCAGTGTACTTCTCTCTGCAGTAACTCTGGGCCTCAGTCCAGGTCATATTCTCAGTAATGAAGTCATACTGATGGGTACATAATGATCCTGTACACAATTCTTTAAACAATTCACAAAATTGCATTATTAAACTTCAGGCAACATACAGTATAATAGATGTACATATAATAGGTGCACAGTATACAATGGAGTAATGTACATCATTTTGGATGTTTCTCTCAAAATTAAACGCGCATTAAAGTCAATTTGTCTGTTATAATATTACACATGCAAGATTGTTTTTTTAATTAGCCTGGTGTTTTAAAAATCTAAACGAAATAATTACTGGACACAAAACTGTTAAATGATTTTAAATTCATTGACAAATAAAAAAGTTTTTTTTTTTTTTACTTTAAAATATATTACAAAATTTCTGAAAATTTTAATTTTTTATAACTGATGAAAATAAAACTAAAAGGGCAATATCAGGAAGCTTTTCTTCTTTTTGTACTTAGTAGTAGTATGAGGGGTGTTCAAATCAAACTGGATTGATGAAATTTCTTGAGAATAAAGATATAAAATCAATTGACATTTACATCTTACACGCAGTAAAACATATGAATGGTGCAAAGGTTTTAAATCAGGCTGTAAGCCCACTGCAGTCATTCCCATGAGCAATTAGTAAGTAGAACGCCTGGTCCTTGAAATCAACAGATAACATGTCACCAACATGTAGAGGAAACACATCTGTGTGTGAGAAATGTACGCATCATTCACCAGCACCACTTGCACATTACGGAAACTTAGCTGGGAGTTATTGCAACATTCCCCATACAGTCAAGCCCATTCCACATGTCTGGGCCATTAAAGGAGTTCCAGGGAGGCCAGCATTTCAGTCCAATCATGACTCTAGTGTACTAAAAAAAGGTTCTACCTTGATGGTGTCTAAGCACTAATGAAATGTGCCTTTGTGTAGCGGGGGATTATATAGAGAAACAAAGCTTTCTACTCTAAAAACTGTGTTCTGTTTTTTTTCCACAGTCAAAAGTCCCAGTCTGACTTAAACACCCTTTGTAGTAGTGGTAGGAGAAAGAGTATTGGCTGGTATTAATTTAAATCAAATACGACAACTACTTACAGTATATGTTCCTTTTTTTTTTTTTACCAGGCCTGATTTGCATAAAAAAGATCTGATGCCAAAGTGGCCATTTAAGATTAGAGACACTTGGTGTACAGGATAGGAAAAGAAAACAAACTCACTGCTATAGCAAATAAAGGGGAATGTAGCTAAGCAGTCCTCGTCTGTCCACTGCCCTGAATCGCTGAGCGATACAGCAGCACATTGCTGATTGCCCTGTTCCCAATAAGCATATAAACCATTGTCAGGTTGTCCAGGACTATAAGTGGTGGCAGGTCTCCAGTTTTCATATACAGCCACATGCTGGTCTGACCAAACTCTGGTCCTGTATAAACCAATCCAAGCCTCGAAGCCACCTGTCAGGTTGCGGATTTTTTCATTATCTGCTTGATTTCTCACTCTGGCCAGGTCTTTGTAGTGCTGTCGGCAGTAATGCTGAGCTTCCGCCCAGGGCATTAACTGGTTAACCCAGACGTAGCCTTCTGTTACAGTTCTACCTGTAATGAAGAAATGTTAAATATAAAACATATAAAACATTAGAATATTCACACAATTTGTCATGATACTCTGTCCTCACCGTTATAGCAAACAAATGTCAAATGATTGTTACAATCTCCATCTGACCATTTTCCATCAGAACGGATAAAGACACACAGCTCTTTCCCATTGTAGTTATCGGGTTCGCGGTTCCACCCACTTCCTCGTTCACTATCCTCGTCCAAGGACCATCTCCAGCTGTCCAGATCATCATACCCTCCAATCCAGGCGAAATCTGCATAGCTGCCGTTCACAGTTTTAAGGAGCGTGTTTATTTCCTCCATGTTGTCAATGGTAGCCAAGTCAGTATAATTCTCTCTGCAGTAGCTCTGTGCATCCAGCCAGGTCTTACTTTCATTTACAAAGTGGTGCACATAAGAAGATGCTGATGACTTAGCTAGAAAAGCAAAATTAAAATTTTATTTTATCAGAAACACATGACTGTACAGGACAGTCCTGGACTAGTCCTGTTAACGTCCTCCGCTGAGGCTCGAAGCCTAGACCGATGAACACCATCTAGACACCTAGGCACCATGTTCTCAAGTGTCCTCTAACCGCCTGTTCTTATGAGCCTCGTCATTTACGTTTGTCCAGATTAACTCAGTCCTGAGGAAATGTTATTTCTGTCTTGTGCTTGGGAAGTTTCTTTTTTTTTTCCAGCGAGTAACTTACTCCAAACTTGCACCATAAAGAATAAACTGCATTTTATAGTGGAGAGGCAGTGAATCAGAAAAAAGGCTCAATCTCTCAAACAAACAACGAACACACATCAGTTTCTCGCACTTATAGCAAACTGGAAAGCTTGGTCTCCTGCCTTTTTTAAACTTTAAATTGAGTAGATGGGTCAAATCATTTAGGAGTTATGGAGCTTTGTTTTGGACCTCACAAAAAACAACAACACATTTTCAAATAAGAACCCATTCGTTTTACCCTTTGGCTATTTTTTACAACTAAATGCCAACTGGTCCACTTTGGAAAAACTGCCAGCCTGGCCCCAACTTTTAAAAGATACACACAAAACTTGAAATCCCGCAGGATTAAAGCCTCTTCTCTCAAGCAAAAACCAGTCCAGACCAAGCGCCTTCCACACAACCCCCAAACCCCAAGACATACACACACAGGAGGTCGCCCCATCTCAGAAACACTAAACTCTACAATTTAACCATTTCATTTTCAACTGTTTTGCCCAGAAAGACTCATGCATCTGTGCCCTTCTACTTCATCATTTCTCAAAGAATCATCTTTAGTTCATTATCTTTATGACTCTGCTCTAATTTACACTACCCTGAAAGACATACTTGCCATGTTTTACAGCTAAAATGAAAGCGTACTACATCATTCTTTTTCGACAAATGTTTAATGATAAATATACCTTTCTGCTATACTCACCATCAAAGCAAATAAATGGATGCACATCTGAGCAATTCTTCTTCTCCCATGCTCCATTAAACCCTGAAAAGATTGCACATAAGCTATTTTCATACCACTTTTCGGGTTTCTGTATATACCAATTTCTAAAGCTTGTCTCTGCCTCCTGGTAGAAATCATCATCATCATCATCATCATCATCCAGAGACCATTTCCAGCTGTTCAGATCATCATAAAGTCCGATCCAGATGGGGCTGGTATTCCTGATATCTACTGTTTTAATAAGGGCCAGCTCTTCTTCAACATTATCAATGGTGGCTAAGTCAACATAATTCTCTCTGCAGTATCTCTGTGCTTCAGCCCAAGTTTTATTCTTGTTAATGAAGTGATACTGTCGGGAGAGACAGACCCCAATCGCGGAAAACCCTGTTTAAGACATGTAGCATTGTAAAAACAATTTGAGTTTTTATCTAGTAACGCATGCATGTGAGAGTTTAAACAGTATTATTCTTTAATCTGAAATCTCAGATTGGAAGATTACTAAAATTGTACAAGATACATACTATAGATCACTGACCTAAAAGCAGCAAAAGATGAAACATGGCTCTGGCAAAATACAAGCAAAAAAAATTATTTTTTTAAACAAAAGTATGGAAGAAATGCCCAAAGAAACAACATGTGGTTTATAGACATGGCACGAACAGCTGGTAATATTTCACTGAAGTCTATTTGTACAGAAAGAAGCTGCATCAATTCCACTATAAATTATGAAGCAGTTCTGGGACGTAAGGGCACGGGTCATCACAAGTAGAAAAGTAACAGGAATAAACGGATGAGGAGAAGACAACAAAAAATTCTTATTATTGTCGTGTAGTTGTTATTAATATCTAAGAAGCTGGTGGAACAGATGTTATAAAAGATGTTATTAAAGAATTTGTTTAGCCTTATTGCTGAAAATGGTGCATTTATCTAAATCTCTTTAAAAAGTTACCGCGATACCTTATGAGTTTTTGTCCTTGTGCCATGTCGTCTCCTTTCCTTTCCACCAATTTGCATCAGTGCCCTAGAAAACTGAATAAAGTCTTCTGAAAAGGTCGGTCTAAGTTTCATAGAGTATGGGAGGGGTTTGGTGAGATGTGGACAGACAGGTTTGTTTTTTTTTGTTTGCTCTCAGTAACCATAAAGTGAAAAATGAAGAGATTTATTGAGTGCATGACTATTAAAGTACAACATAGCTTACAACTTTTTTTTTTTTTTAATGGCATATAAAAAAAAAAATGACTATACACTATTTATTGTTAAAATAATTAACAATAAATCCACTTGGGTTTTGGGTTCCCTTTGTTCCACCTGGGCAGCTCTGGTCCCTTGAGGCATGACTATAGAGGGTCTCTGGAGGTGTGCTGTTGTGTCTGGAACCAGGACACTGGCAGCAGATCCTTTGGGTGCTGTGGGATTTAAAGGGGACGCACCGTGGATCTGACTTGTTTGTCAGGCGCATCCCATGGATGCTCAATCAGATTGGGGTCTGGGGAGTTTGGAGGCCTTGGGTTCTTTGCCTGATGGACACCCTTGCAGGGTGGGCTGGGGTGCTCTGGGTGTTTTGGTGCCCTTCTATCATGGCCGGCAATTTGAACTGTGTTGGTGAGACTTGGGTGCCCATGGTCCTGTCACCAGTTTGCTGGTGTATAGTGTTGTTGTTGATCAGCGTTGTTAAGTTCATCTGGCGGTGGCATTTATGTTATTGGTGTATAGTGATGTTCCATAACATATTAGTGAACAGTTTGAGTGTCCATAATGCTTCTGTACTCCAAGAGGATATATAACTAAAGTTAAGTCTCAGACTATTCATTGTAAAAGGCCAGACCCCAGTGGATATTCAGAAACCTATTAAGTACCACAGTGGCAACCAAAATGTAACGGATATCTGTACCATATTAGATTCTGTTGTAGTATAATTCAGACAGTTCCATATTAGATAACTGCTAAACTTTGGTACTCACTGTGTTACTTAGTAAGTACCATGGTATTTACCATAGGTAGAAAAAGTAATACAATTTTGTACTCAAGTAAAAGTACTGAAGTACAAGTAAAGCTGCTCAAGTAAAAGTAAAAAGTAGCTTAATTAAAATTTTACTCAGTAAGTAAAAGTTACCGAGTTCCTTTATTTTAACAGCAGGGGTGGGATGTGGGTTTCTAGTGTAGTTTAAAAGAGACAAGCAGCTATAAATCTCAAACTAGTTGTTTTTAATTGAAGGAACACCTCTGCATTATAAAGTTGTTGCCTTTCTTGTGCTTGAAATCAAAGCGCTCGCTTAAATGTGGCCAGGGGTTTGCTCCGTAAGAATTTAATGGCATTTCGCTTTCAGCTGCGTCTGCATCACTGCCGTCTCTTTTTTGTCCGTCTCCGTCGTTCTTGTGAGGCTAGCGTGTTTGTTCTCCACGCCCATCGAACAATCAGTGCAGTGGTTTCCGGGGTGCATTTTTTTTTCCTTCCCCATTGCATTATTTCTATTTTTTTTATTCATTTATTTATTACTAAGTAGCAAATATGATACTTTAAACAAAACATACTTAAGTAAAAGTACAATTATAGGTTATAAAAACAACATTTTAAAAAGTAGAAGTACACAAAAAAAACTACTCAATTATAGTAACGCGAGTAACATACAAAATATGTACCATGATCAAAACTACCATTGCAACAGTACCATCAGATTATAATGGTACATACTGTATGCCATGTTTAAATTTCATATGGATAAGAAGTGTCCATGCTGTCCAGTTTGCTTGGACGGGTGTTAGCCGTACATCTTGCTCCATGTTGTTGTTTTCTGAAGTGTTTTCGAAAGGTTGGCTCAGGCATGAATAGAGAAAAGGCACTCAGAGCCTGGCAGGTCTAAGGGGAAACCTGAAATGCTATAAAGAACAGGCACTTGAGAATTCTTTTCCTTCGTACTTCTTTTGCCCTGGATAGATGGGTTATCTTGACATGTGAAGAGGGTTATGTGTCTGTACACAGATATAGAGGTTATGTACAAAGACATCGCCTCAGGCCCCGCTCTATTCCTGTGCTGAACAACAACAACAACAAAAAAGTTCATAACTAATGAAAAGCTGATTGTTGAATTGTTGATTTTGCTTCCATTTAAACTGATTAAGGCATTGATTTAAAACAAAATATTTTGTGAACTTGGTGATTATTTCCCCTTAAGGATATTTAACATGATTTATTTATGGCTTGTACTGTATAAGATTATTTCATAAGCCTGGGTTTTCAGCTGGACGTGGATACAAGGGCAAGACAATGAAATGTGGACATGAACAAAGCAAGCATGAAGATCACATGTGAACATGGTTTGCAAATGATAAATGCTAATAATCAGGATCAGAATACTTTATTGATCCCCTTGGTGAACATTGCTGTCACTCACAATACAGACTACAGTAAAATTTAAAAAATTAAAAATAAAACATACTAATATCATATCAATTTTCTTTTTTTTTTTTATAAATACCCAAATAAATAAACAATTTGAAATATATAACTTAAAATTAAATAATAAATAAATTAATAGATAAATATCTGGAAAATGCTTTAATCTTGATTTATTTATTTTTTTACCAATCTAACAAATAAAAAAAGAAAAGGTGGTCCTTGAAAAATGTGCCTTCTATGTGTTAATTTATGTTGTGCTAATTTTATTACATTTATCAAATTAACGGTTGCAGTGTCATTTTACAAGTAATAAATAAACCTTTTCACACTGTATTTGAAATACACACATGGTAAAAATTTCCATTAAGGAAAAAAAAACAAATAATGATCACTGAAATCACTTAAAATTAAAAAAAAAAAAATCAAATAATAATTTAATGAACATTGACTGATGAAAATCAGATGATCCAACAGAATTTTTCAAATTTTAAAAAATTAATAAATAAAGACATTTATTGGTACCCCTGAACACGATTGAGATTTGACCACAGGGACATATCATATATACTAAAGTGTCTCCTGTAATTATAATCACTGGTGTCTTCAACCTTGCAATCAGTTGGGCAGCCTATTTAAATGGTGCAAAGTAGTCATTTAAGGTTATAAGAGCATCTCCAAACAGATTAATATTCCTGTGACTGCAAATATTATTAAGAAGTTTAGGGTCCATGGGACTGTAGCTAAACCCTCCGGAAGTGGCCACAAGAAGAAAACTGTTTTTAAATTAAACGGAAGGATAATACAAATGGCAAGCAAAGAGCCAAGGACAGCTTCCAAAGAGATTCAAAATGAACTCCGATGTCAAGGCAAATCAGTGTCAGATTGCACCATCTGACATTCTTTGAGCAAAAGCGAACAACCCAGGAGGACTCCACAGTTGAAAGAAAACCAAATAAAAGCCAGGCTGCAATTTAGCAAAATGCATATTGACAAGCTGCAATGGTTTTGTGAGAAAGTGCTTCGGACGAAACTGGAAAGGCACATCAGCTGACGCAAAAATCAAGAACACTGCCTACATTACCATGAAACATGGAGGAGAACTTGGTTATCTTCTGACACAGAGTGTCCTAAATCTGTGCAGGATGAAGTGAAATTTTCAAGACTGTCAAAGCATTCTAGACTAAGCCGTACAGCCCAGTTTTTGAAAGCCTGGCCTCAGTCGCAGGTCATGGGTCCTCAGACAGGATAATGACCCAAAACACACAGCTAAAAACACCCACAGATGGCTACGAACAGAAATAATGGACTATTCTGGAGTGGCCTCCTGTGAGCCCTGATCTAAATCCTGTCGAGCATCTGTGGAAAGAGCTGAAAGATGCAGGGTGAAGAAGACACCCTTCAAACCTGACAGCTGGAGCAGTCTGCTCACAGCGAGTGGGACAAACTGCCTGTAGCATGGCGCAGACGTCTGACTGAGAGCCAGAGAAACCGCTTGATTGCAGTGATTGCCTCCAAAGGAGGGCAACAACACATGAGGTTAAGGGTCCCATCACTTTTGTCCAGTCCAGCTTTTTTTTTTTAAACTATTCTGTTGAATCAAAAGCAATGTCTGAATTACATTAGTCAATGTTCATTAAATTATTATTGCTTTAGTCAATGTCAGTTTATTTTACTGACCGTTGTGGGTTTTTATTTCTTTAATGGAAGTGTGTTGACATGTGAAGACAAGGTAAGCTAATATGAGCTAAGCTGACCACTCAGGAGGCAGTAACGTGTGTATATAAAGACTTTTGTTTGCGTATTGTTTAACACTGTCTAGTTGCAACTCCAGGGTTTGGGTTCGACTGCACCTCTGGTCTGTGCGCTCGTTCTCCCCGTGCTTGGTGGGTTTCCTCCGGGTACTCCAGTTTCCTCCCACAGTCCAAAGACATGCACCTTAGACTAATTGGCATTCCCAAATCATCTGTAGTGTGTAAATGCGCACGTATATGGGTGTGCCCAAGCCTCATGCCCTAGGTGTCCTGGGATGAGCTCCAGGCCCCCCCTGGAGACAGTGTATGCAGGACTAAGATATATTTAAAATCAATTATGTGATACAAACTTATAAAGCATACTTTTTATTGCAAGAGAACTACCTTATAAACTGGACATAAGCATAAGTTCATATATTTGGACCAAATTCTCCTGAATTACTGAATTTCCTGCTATTAAGGTCAAAGCCTTTTATTAAAGGTAATCAAATACTCAAAGGAGTCAAAGCACATGGCTGGAGACAAAAAACAGGCAGATCAAAAAAAAAGGAAAAAAAGGCAGGAAAGCTCATACTTTAAAAAAAAAAAAAAAAAGAACAACAAATATATGCAAAACACTAATATTTATTTTAAAAAAAAAATCCTAAAAAAGCATGGCTGGGTATTGCAACAGTTACAGTGATAATTATATTTAAATCGAATGTGTTAGTAATTAGAAGAAGAGTACAACCAAACATTAAAAATAATTTTGTTTATGGTACATAAATAGATAAAAGGTGCATTTGTTATTTATTTATTAGTTTTTTTTTTTATATGTGTACACACTGATTTGGTAGACTGATGTACACTTGAGTCACACATGCTGTGGAGGATAGCATACTGTAAGTCACAGCTTTCTGAAATCATCTTGCCTTACATCGACACACTTCTGATTTTCCCCAGCGCTTGACCTCTACAGATGTAGAGATTTTACCACTTTAGTGCCACCTGCTGTCAATAACATTAACCTTGGGGTCATAATACTGAACAGAGCTGATGTGGCAGGAAAACCATCCCCCTGGTGCCATGTATTTTCCTTTGTATGAACGTCTGAGCCATATGCCACACTTACTGACCATTTAGGGTAAAATGATTCTAACAGTATCTAACATATCACTGGGCAAAAGAGAGGCTTTTATCTTACTGAAAAATACTCCCAGCGCACAGCACTATCTATCTGCCCTCTTGCTTGAGTGAGCTCACGGACACCTATGATTGGCCAGTGTTACTGTGATTGATATGGAAAGGCAAGTAAGTCATCGCTTCCCACTACTCCACGAGGCACATGGTCCATTTAGCTCCCTAGGACTGCCGGGCCATGGACGGCTAAAGCATTATTGAGATCTGAGCTTGCGATCTCGGGGTGAATAGAGCGAATGATTTTTCGCTTGTACCACTCAGGAACCCATGAGCAAGATATTATTTCTCTTGTTTTTGCTCTCCCTTGTTATTTTAGATCTATGGTTGTATTTTTCTTTTTTTTCTTTCTTCTTTTTTTTTCTTACCGATTATACCCTTTAAAAGTCAGTTTTCTTATAAAACTGCATATGCATGAAACAGCAGGTCCAGTTTCAAAAGCAAAAGGTGGTCATGCCAAATTCTTGTTCTAGCTTCTATACAGATTTAGTTGTACAGTGGGTTATAGCTGCGGTTTATACCCTGGATGAAGTGAACTGACGTGAATGAGCCTTTAATGGAAATTCATAATGACTCCCTTTTTTTTCATACTTGTCATCATTTTCCATAAAGCCTACCTTGAGACTTATGACAGCACTTTGTTTCAAGACAACCCCTGCGACTCGTGTCAGTCGCGCTAATTGACGAGCCCCTGAAGCGAGGCTGAACGGTGAGATTGTGGATGCTCATTTCTCCCTCCACTGCTTCTCAAACTCTCTGCATGGCCCCAGGGCCAACTTTTTTTTTTTTTTTTCCATTAAATCTGACATTACATTACAGCAGGACACTGCTAAATGCCAATAATAGCACAACATCGCTGTGCCTGTTCAGTCATAAATGATGAGACGACTATTATCATTATTATTATTATTATTATTATTATTGTTATTATTATTATTATTATTATTATTGTTGTTATTATTATTATTGTTATTATTATTATTGTTGTTATTATTATTATTATTATTATTGTTGTTGTTATTATTATTATTGTTATTATTATTATTGTTGTTATTATTATTATTATTATTATTATTGTTGTTATTATTATTATTATTATTTTTATTGTTATTATTATTATTATTATTATTATTATTATTATTAATGCGGGTCATTTGTGCAGCTCGTACACATAGAAATGAAATACACATTATGCAATTCTTTAATAATTAATTAGAGATAAAGTAATACATTATAGGCTGCATTTTGAAATGGGCGCATGGGGTTTAAGGTCTAAAAATATTGAAAAACATTCCTTCAAGGCAAAATTGGGGGGGGGGGGGAACAAAAACTTTCTCATGAAGGCAACAAAGACGTAATTATCATGCTGTCAAAATGATCCTCCGAGCCAAATCCATGCTAAAAATGAACAACATCGGGTGCCAATATAATAACAACAGTGTAAGGCAGTCAGTATCTTGAATAATCTCCATGACATTAGTGTATACCTGTTTTTTTAGAAGCTGGATACTTTCGGAAAAAGCCCGAATATATGAGATAAGGTTCCAGTGCAACTCATACATCAGTTCCATAGGCAGATTTTCCTATATACAGTTTGTAATGCAACCTTTGCATAACATCCAGTTGTATAAACCCCGAAGCCTGACATTAATGTAGAATTTATGAATCCTATGCAGACGTTCATCCAATAGCTCATCTCGGAGCTCCTGTACTGAGCTCATTCTCCCGAACAGCTTTAGTTCCCCAGAGGTAACGGGAGAATGATAAGAAAACATTACAATAAACCATGAAACCAGATGCTGTGCATCTGCACATGGTTATACAGCAGGTTATTATTCGCAACCTCCATGTTGGGTTTTTTTTTTCTCTCCTTTCTTTTTTATTTATTTTCTGTTTCATTCACTTCTATTTATCTCTTGGCTTTGAAAGTCAAATCAGCATCATTTTTATATATTATGTAAAACGTTCTCATTGTCCGCTGAACAGACACGGTGGAAAGTAGGTCAAAGAAAAACACTCTTTCATGCATTATTACAAACCTGAATATAACAGGGCGAAAAAAATCGAGACAAGTGAATTTATTATGTAAATAATTGTTTGTCACTTTGAATAATGAGAACACTGTGCAGCTCGCTGTTTTCATATTCATTTGAAATTCTAGAGTGCATCGTACACCAGAAAGGGTCAGATTGCAGCCTGGCAGTGTGTATGCCACCCTGCAACATCTTTCTTCTATTTTTTAAGACCACGTTTACTTTGGGGAGTAAAAAAAAAAAAAAAAAAAAAACGCACACTAATGACAATACGGTTGTAATATAGAGCTTAGACAAATTCACTATGTACAGATTATACTTAACTCTCACTATGTCCCCACTATTTGGCGATGTTAATTAGGCAGCACATGTGACAGGGGCTAATTAGCAGCAACTGACATGGCAGATTAACTAAATCAAAATGAGTTCAGCCTCCGCGAGCTGGAATAACTTTCCCTTTTCTAATTTGTTGAAACAGAACGAAAACATTTAAACTGATTTCACATCAACATCACAAGTTTTACGAAATGTAATTTGTTAAAAATACAGTATTTTCTAATTAAACTGTTTCTGGTGCACCCATCAGAAATGTTGCTATGTCATGTACAGTACAGTAGCACATAACATAACACTCCATGGTATTAGGGTGCTACTTCAGACATTACCACCATGGGAGGCACCATAGGACTTTCTAGTGTACCAGGGTACTGTAGGTGCTATGGAACCTCAGTGTCATCCCATTGTGGTACCACGGTGTGTACTAATATACTTTGGTTAATGGCATGGTACCGATATCCACGATTGCATGTTTGTAGTACTATACTGTATGTTAGTAAATACTGATAGTACTAATGGTATAGTACAGGCAGTGCCATATTAGATACCTACTGAACGGGTACCATGGAATTCACTATAGTACTGTATTGGGTGGCTCTGGGATGTGCATTGGTGGCCTATGTGTGAAGACTAGGTTCAATTCCCAGCCAATGCCCAAACCCAGGCCACTGGATGCGGTGATGGTCCCCAGGATTGTTGGGAATCTGGCATAAAATGTTCACCAAGGATTTGTGCAGATTGGATGGTCCACTGTAGCAACCAGTAGAAGACCAACAGAAACATTGGGCGGGTAAGTTGTGCCATGCAGAAGGCCCGGGTTCAATTCCTACTCAATGCCCAAACCCCAGCCCCGGCCGGTCCCACAGCCTGGATAAAATTGTAGAGTTGTGTCAGCAAATGCATCTTGTGCCAAGTTATGTGCAGGTTGCTATGGCGACCCCCTCAACGGGAGCAGCCAAAAGACTAATCCCGAAATTGGGTATTAACCTTTTCAGGTACCATATCAGGTAAAACGGCACACAGCAGGTTATACGTTAACAAGTCATTTTTAGAAGGGGGGGGGGGGTGATCCTTTTCCAAATCAGTGACTCTGTTTTTTTTTTCTGTCTATTTTTTTCTCACATGTTGGTGTTATATTTTTCACTTGAATGTTAAAAGTTGCACTAAGTAATTACTGCTGAATAAAACAGAACCTGTGTCTGTCTTCATTTTGCAACAAAATGTGATTATTTTAAAGTGTGTGTGGGGGGGGGGGGGCTGATGCTTTTCTATACCCACTGTGTATATTTCTGATCATAAGAGAAGCCTTATCATAACAATCATAATAAAGTAATAAGAAGATAATAAGATAACGCATTCGCTGCAAAACCTACAGTAAGTGTCTTGCTTTGCTCAGGTTCTCTGAATTGTCCATCTGTCTCTCTCTAACAGCTGCACAAAGAATTTTTTTTTTCTGCTCTTTGAACAATTATAAATCAGTTCTCTCCTTCCTTGATCATGAACATTCTTCATTTCTATCAAGGTTTTAGATTTGAGAAGGCCTTCTTAACGACTTTTTAATTAGATAGTTATGAAACAAAGGTGGGGGGGGGGGTGTTGAGCGATCCATGTGAGAGACTGTGAATTAACACCAGACTGGATGCTGAAAGAGAGTGAATCAAAGACGGTAGAATTAAGTGTGAATAAGTGTACTTTCGCTAGTACGTCTTCGCTCATTTTCATTTTTGTCCTCTGAGTCACTGTTAAGTGTCTGCATGAGACAGTTCGAGAGATGTCGGGGCAGATTTATTGTAATCTTTTACAAAATAACACTTCTTCTGTACGAGGGATTGCATGTTTAAGCATCAGTGTATGCTACTATGGGATTTAACTCAAAAGTCTTTTCTTCTCAATAGGAAGTGACATATAAACCATTCATCAGGTGTTTAAAAAAAATTCTAG
Organism: Clarias gariepinus; assembly: GCF_024256425.1. NCBI lineage: Eukaryota > Metazoa > Chordata > Actinopteri > Siluriformes > Clariidae > Clarias > Clarias gariepinus. The sequence goes on along the minus strand of NC_071118.1, from coordinate 24,282,297 downwards.
TTTCATACCCTAGGAGGCTACACCGACTCGTTAATCGCGTAGCATCTTTTTTTTTTTTTTCATGGTGATGATTTAATGGTTTTTGATTGATGCCATTGATTATTCTGACATTGTGGAAACGTAATAATAGGTCATAAAATCCCATAAACTGCACAGAGAAACAGCATAAGGCTTTGGTAAGGAGGCCAGTTTGGCATCGCCCAAGTATGTGATTTATATATCGACCTAGCTCTTATCGCTCTGTCTCTCTTCAAATGAGATGATATCAGGACCGGCTTAATCTGGTGTCCAGGCACAATGTTTAGCCCCCTCGGGAGGTGAGAGCTGTCAGGACACATTGTTGTAGGAGAAGAGAGGCGACACGGCCACATTTGTTGAGGTGGAAAAAGAAAGATAGCAGGAATGTGGAAGAAGAATGGAAAGGAGGTAATGGGTCAAGTTGGGGGAAATGAAAGGAGATCAATTTGAAGCGTAAAAGTAAAAAGGAAACAGAAGAGAAAGGATGATTGGCAGACGGTCAGGAACAGAGTAAATGAGTTAATGAGGAAGTGTTATATGCACGAGACGGGCCTGGAGGGCAGCTCCAGGCTTTACTGTGATCAGGATCAGTCTGCAGGTCTTAAACAGCTGCAAATGTACAGTACAGTAGGCTTTCGTTTAAACTTATATAAAAGGAGTATTAATTATAATACCACAGTGTTTCATGACACTGATGCTATTCTACTAGATATAAGATAAATCGTGACATTGTCTCATCTTTATAATATTATATGATATATTTCATCAAACTTGGGGAGCAGAACTCATGCCCTAGTGAGCTGCAGTCCGGAGAATGTTTATAAGTTTATAAGTCCTTGGATCGACATGAAGAGACATACAGGGGTTATAACTATAGCCATGTCGATGGTGGAGTAAATACTAAATCATATAAAATAATTGCATATTTGCAGAAAAGTTTAATCCTAATAATAGTGAAAGGTGCTGGCACTGGTGCTTTGATGACTAATTACTCAACCTTAACAGCCATCACTAAAGCCAACACTAAAGACCTGAATCCCAGTATTTTAATGGATGATCATGCGTGATTTGAGGGAATTTCATTATGGGGCCTCAAGGAACTGCATGGAAACTCCTGTAAAATTCCTATCAATGATTTATGAGTTCCAAATACACCCCCCACCCCTTTTTTTTTTACACATTTAAAGGGCTCTTTAACGCCATGGTCAGCGACTACATTTTCGGTTGCTAGGCAACGCGGTCAGAGATGCAATCAGAGGAAAATATCTAACTAACACTTCAATTTGAAACAGTTACCATTATTACATTTTTTCCAAGTCAATCTAAGACTCATCAGAGCACATAAGTCTGCCTTTGTTGTTATTAAATGTACATACAGTATTAAAAAATATACTGTACAGTACATAAGTATAAAAATATACAGTATAAATCTGCCCTTTTATTATCAAAAACTTGCCTGTACAGTATATTAGTAGGCCTATATATATTTTACAAAAAAAATTACTACATATTTGCACTATACGTTCACCTAAAAGATTATTAGGAACACCATAATAATACGGTGTTTGCCCCCCTTTCGTCTTCAGAACTGCCTTAATGCTACGTGGCATTGATTCAACAAGGTGCTGAAAGCATTCTTTAGAAATGTTGGCCCATATTGATAGGACAGCATCTTGCAGTTGATGGAGTTTGTTCGATGCACATCCAGGGCACGAAGCTCCCGTTCCATCACATCCCAAAGATGCTCTATTGGGTTGAGATCTGGTGACTGTGGGGGCCATTTTAGTACAGTGAACTCATTGTCATGTTCAAGAAACCAATTTGAAATGATTCGACTTTGTGACATGGTGCATTATCCTGCTGGAAGTCGCCATCAGAGGATGGGTACATGGTGGTCATAAAGGGATGGACATGGTCAGAAACAATGCTCAGGTAGCCCGTGGCATTTAAACGATGCCCAATTGGCACTAAGGGGCCTAAAGTGTGCCAAGAAAACATCCCCCACACAATTACACCACCACCACCAGCCTGCACAGTGGTAACAAGGCATGATGGATCCATGTTCTCATTCTGTTTACGCCAAATTCTGACTCTACAATGTGAATGTCTCAACAGAAATCGAGACTCATCAGACCAGGTAACATTTTTCCAGTCTTCAACTGTCCAATTTGGTGAGCTTGTGCAAATTGTAGCCTCTTTTTCCTATTTGTAGTGGAGATGAGTGGTACCCGGTGGGGTCTTCTGCTGTTGTAGACCATCCGCCTCAAGGTTGTGCGTGTTGTGGCTTCACAAATGCTTTGCTGCATACGTCGGTTGTAACGAGTGGTTATTTCAGTCAAAGTTGCTCTTTTATCAGCTTGAATCAGTCGGCCCATTCTCCTCTGACCTCTAGCATCAACAAGGCATTTTCACCCACAGGACTGCCGCATACTGGATGTTTTTCCTGTTTCACACCATTCTTTGTAAACCCTGGAAATGGTTGTGCGTGAAAATCCCAGTAACTGAGCAGATTGTGAAATAGTCACACCGGCCCGTCTGGCACCAACAACCATGCCACGCTCAAAATTGCTTAAATCACCTTTCTTTCCCATTCTGACATTCAGTTTGGAGTTAAGGAGATTGTCTTGACCAGGACCACACCCCTAAATGCATTGAAGCAACTGCCATGTGATTGGTTGATTAGTTTAATTGCATTAATGAGAAATTCAACAGGTGTTTCCCAATAATCCTTTAGGTGAGTGTATAATTAAATGGGAATTATAAATAAAATATTTTTTTACTTAAAATTAGTCAAATTATGTCAGGACTGATGAGGAAGTGGTCAACATAATAATATATACTATAAACTACATATAAAGTATTTAAAACATGGCATAATGTGATCGCTGGTGGCACGGTGGTGTAGTGGTTAGCACTATTGTAGTTCACCTCCAGGGTCTGGGTTCGATTCTGGGACAGGCTCGATTCCCGTCTTTGTGTGCATGGAGTTTGCATGCTCTCCCTGTGCGTGGTGGGTTTCTTCTGGGTACTACTAATTGGGGTTCCCAAATTGCCCATAGTGTGTGATTGAGCTCCTTGTGGGCTTTAAACAGTTGCCCTTGAGCAAGGCCCTTAACTCTCAACTACTCAAATGTAGAATGACATGCTTTGCCAAGGCATGTATTTTTGAAGAATACAGATGATGATTAATGATTAATACTGAATAGTTAAGTAATGTCTGTGACTTTGTTTTAAAAAGTTCTGGAGGAAAGCAATAAAATAAGACTAGGGAAAAAAAATCTACAGAAAAACCTGATTATTGACTGTTTCAATTAAATCTACAATACATATGCAGTTGGAACCTTTCTCACCCTGGGATTGCACTGACTATATTCAGGAAACAGCTCATCTTATACCCTCTATTATAAGAGGTCAATTCACCACTTAGTAGTTCTACGGTAGAACGCTATAGATGTAGAACTGGCCCAGGTTAACAAAAACAAGTTGGAACAAATCTGCCACTTTTGTTTAACATAACAAAATATTGGTTATAATACGGAAGAAATGTTTTAACCTACTAATACTATGAGGGTTGTTTAAGTCAAAATGAGACTCTTATTGGACACAATCATTCACCAACACCACCTGCATATTATAAAGTTATTGCCACGTTGGCCCCGTACAGTCCTGATCTCACACCAAGCAGTTTCCACATGTGATGAATATATAGTATACAATAGAATATATACATACATAATATATAACATTTCTCTATTGAAGTGTTACAATCTGTTTGAAATTTAGTTTATTGTTTCATTTTTACCAATTAAACAAGGTGCAATTTATATATATATATATATATATATATATATATATATATATATATATATATATATATATATAGTATATATACACACACACACACACACACACACAAACACACACAGAAAGCAGACATTTCCTGTTTTTTTTTACAAGCCACTGTATGCCATTAACTATAATCACACCAGATGGGCTCCCCACAGAGTATATTTTGTACACTGTATGAATTCCAGAAATGCGTTATTGGTGCTAATTTATGGATTTTTTTTAGCTCATAAAAAAAATCATTCTGCAACCAAAGTTAAATTTGGATTTTACATTTTATTGCATCAACAACCTTTAAAAGCACCCCATCAGAAAATTAACCTTTTTTTATGTGAGACATAATCGGTCACGACGTTCTGAAACATTTTTGGAACATTATGGAAAATTATGGAACATTTTAAAACAGTATTTCTCCACCCTGGTCCTGGAGGACCTCCTGTCCTTCATGTTTCATCATTTCCTATTACACTTAATTTAACTATTCAGCTAATTAACAGGTTTTCTCAAGGGAAATGGGGGTGAGATGGAGCAGGAAAACAGTACAATACGAAGGACGGGAGGTCCTCCAGGGCCAGGGTGGAGAAATACTGCGGAGAAACGTTCCATCATGTTACATAATGTCCCACAAATTTCAAAAAAATGTTTTAGAATCTATTATGTCTAATATTATATATTATGTCTCACATAAAAATAGTTAATTACCTGCTGGTGTGCATTTAAATGTTGTTGATGCAATAAAATGTAAGATATTGAATTTAAGTTTGGTTTCAGAATGCATTGTAAATCTTTAGCCCTTTGTAAAATCCTTTATTTAAACTATAGCACTAAAAAAATAATTAGCAATTCTATTTTATGGAATATTAATTTAAGCATAAATTTAGATATTAAGTGATTAATGTAGTTTGTTTAGTTTTATTTAGTTATTTCTTGAATAAATATAGAGCTGGTCAACTTGTAATGGTATTGCACCATATTGGATATTATTTAGAAATTTTATATATATATATAATTAAAGGCTCCTGCACCATTAATGTAAACTATACTTATGAGCTTATACGTGAATCACATTGACATTACATTGACATTATCTTGATAGAAATACAATAAGCTTTTCGACTCCTGATCCTTCAGGGTATGCAACATTGAAAGACGCCTACATTCAAGTCATGTAGTGACATTAGATTTGAGAAAAATATACATTTGAGAAATAAGATAGAAAATAATTTCATAAAACAAAATAACACATGGAGACGAAAAATAGTTTTATTTGGCATCCTTTAATTACACAGGGTATAATAGGGTGGCGTAGGTTTGTTTCTTCCAGGTGCTCTGGATTCCTTCCACAGTCCAAAGATATGCAGAACAGGTGTGAGTAATGTGTGTATGAATGTGTGTGTATGAATGTGTGTGTATAAATGTTTGTGCCCTGCAGCGGTAAAAGGCACCAAGGTTAACATTTATTGGCTCTCACACCTTTTTTGAACACCTACCAGTTTTCAGGTTATTGTGAGACATACAATCTTAAACACAATTCTATTTTGTTTATATAAGGCATTATATGGAATTTATAAGGACATTGATTTCAGACCCCTTTGCTTAGCCATTTTTCTTACATACATTCTACACCTATTCTGTATTTATGTAGTTCTTTGTAGTTTTAGTTTTCTCTCTTAGACTGTGTATTATTACATTATGTACTTAAAAAAAAACTTTACTTTGCTTTTATTATGTTAATTTCCTCGTACTTGCTTTACTTTATTTCATTTTTTTTTTTTTCTGAATTCGGCTAATTTTAAAATATTTTTAGCATTTGCTTTTTTACTTTTGCTTTTATATTTACCTTACGTTCGTATTTTACTTTTACTTTCTTTACTTTGTTTTACTTAATTCCCTTAAATTGCTTTTACATCCCTGCTCATTTATTTTTACTTAATTTTTTGAATTCATTATTTTAATTTCATGAGCTTCTTTTTTGCTTACTCTATTTAAGTATTTAAATGAATGTAATAGGTTTTTCTTTTCCCGCCTCTGTGTGCATGGAGTTTGCATGTTCTCCCCGTGTTTGGTGGGTTTCCTCCGGGTACACTGGTTTCCTTCCACAGTCCAAAGACACACAGATTAGGCTAATTGGGGTTCCCAAATTGCATGTACTGTGTGAAGGAGGGTGTGAGTGTGTGTATGTATGTGTACCCTGTGATGGATTGGCACCCTGTCCAGGGTGTACCCGCCCTGTGCCCTTAGTCTCCTGGTACTGTATAGGCTCCAGGCCCCCTGCGATCCTGTATACAGGAAGAAGTGGTATAGAGAAAGAGTGAGGAAGTGAGTTTTTCTTTGTTGTTTTTTTATTTATCTAAGTTTTCCTCCTTCACTTTCTTCCTTCCTTACTTAAATGTACCAGCTTTATTCTTATTAGTTTTTCTTTAAAAATACATTAATTATGCAAAAAAAAAAATATTTTAACATTTATTTCAACAATGTGCAAGTTTAAAGACCTGAAACTGAAAAAAAAAACCACATTTAATTCATGACCCTTTGTAACATTTTATCTTGGTAGCTTTTAAGCTTTGATTGACCACAACAATCATGCCAGCCGTCTTTGCTGTAGGGAAAGTTATGTTGTAACACTCATCTCATCATACACTATGGGCAATTTGGAAAGCGCAATCAGCCTTTGGACTGTATGGGAAAACTGGATTCTCTGGAGGAAATCCACCAAGCTTAGAGAGGACATGCAAACTTCTACACGCAAAGACTGAAGCCTGGACATGCGAACAACGGCCCTTTATCTTCTAAGATCTGTATAGATGCAGAATGTTTAAATCCAGCACTCGGGGAGTCTTTAACAATTTCCTTTCAGCTCGGTGCTTCCATTAAAATGTAAAACTTTTATACTCGTTATCGTTACATTTAAGTGAGCAGCATTATTTGTTGACAAGGGGTCAAGTGAAAGAACGTAAAGAGCGAGAGAACAGCACTGTCTTTTGCTTCACAGTTTGCAAATTCTATTCCAGTATAGTATTCCAGTGATGATCTTTCTCCATGTTTAGTAAAATGGCTGTGCCAACTGGCCCTGATTCAAAAACATTAACAATATGGCGTAAGCAGCAGACATTATCTGAGGCGAATCTGGACTTAATAAAGCCAGCTGGATCAATGTGCACTAAAGAAAAGACATGCAGTGCTCCAGGCAAGACACAATAACCCATGCAAACAATTTAATTTCCCAATTGAACAGACTAAGCGGAATCTCGCTACAGCATTCAGTCTGCGGTTTATGTGTCTTCAAAAGGGGAAAGGGGTAAAGCTATAATAAAGCTGGATGACTGCCTAATGTTATTAATAAAAAATAGAGTATTTAAGAATAAAGCCTTTGCTGGAGGCCATAATGTTAAGCACAGTTCAGTGGAAATACCATTCAGCTCTGGAGATTTGCCCTTATTTATCGATTGCATATTCCATAAATGCATTAGGAAGATACTGTAGGAGCACTTGTGTTTTTGGCCAATTTGGATAACTCATTCGATAGTTTTTTTCCCCAAACATATTTATAATGGGCATGGTTTTTAATCAATCAAAATTCGATTAAAAAAAATTCATTGGAGTCCACCGAAAAACAGTACTGTACGTCCAACCTACTGTATGTACAGTATGTCCCAATCTAGTGTAAGCAAGTGTAAGTGTACAGGATCTTCAGGAGACTTGGGTACGAGGCATGGTATACTGTGGACAGGGTGCCAGTCCATCGCAGGGAACACACACACACACACACACACACACACACATACAATGGACAATTTCAAAATGTATTCAATTCAATTGTATTTGTATAGCGCTTTTAAGAATTGTTATTGTCGTAAAGCAGCTTAACACGAAAAAAAAATATGAAAGTTTGTGTAAAATGTGAATGTGTATGAATCAAAATGATATGATTTCTCTAAATAATATTTATTTCTCTATTATTTCTGTTCTTTTCTCTCACTCATTCTACTCTCTCTTTTTTCCTCTCTTTCTCTATGTATATATTAACTTCCTGTGCCTTATTCGCCTTGCATCTGACAAAAGGTTTTGGTCAAAATAAATACACCTTTGAGCAGCAGAGAAGGCGTAGTGGTTAGCACCATGGGCTCATACCTTCAGTGTCTGGGTTCGATTCCCACTTTGAGTTTGTGTGCATGGAGGTGCATGTTCTTCCTGTCACTCCGGTTTCCTCCCACAGTCCAAAAACATGCAGTTTTGCCTAACTGGCGTTCCCAAATTGCTTGTAGTGTGGTTGTGTGCCCTGCAGAGAACTGGCACCCTCTCCATGTTGTACCTTGGATGGATTATTATGTGCTTTCTTTATTTCACTTTTGTTAATCATTTTGAATTTAAATAAAAGAAATGTGTCTCAAGCAATACATACAGTAAATGCCCATATACTGTATATACATGTTTAACTAATAATACTTTATTATAAAATGACACTATAATTATGCTAGATTTGTGTTGAACATATATCTCTGTGGCAATTAGGCTTACATTGTTTGAATGTGATCAGGTGAGTCAGGATTTGTTTGTGTTGAACAGCACATGGACATAATGCTATTCCTATCCTGGGCAAAGTAAGCAGCACCGCTCTCGTCTCCATTAGCTCTCTTTCTTTTTCTTTCCTTTTCCTTCTCTTGTCTCATTTCTAGTGTCTTTCCAAAGACAGAGCTTTAATTGGTGCCGTCTCTTCATTTTCATCTGTCTGCGAAGGAAATAAACACGGGTTCATATTCAGGTTGATATACATATGCAAAAGGTTACCAGTCTCCTCCAGAATTATTTTGCAAGGAAAATAAAAATATTATATACTTCATTTTAACATGCATTTCATAATGCTTTAGAGAAATGTAATTAAAAGAAAAATAAAAAATAAATTTTTAACATTGGACGGACATTGAATTGGACTCACTCAAGTGGAACTACCGACCCAGCATCATGATGGACAGCCTTGGTGGGCGGCCACAGTCTGGGAATGAATGGCACTGAGTTATTAGGGGCGTTCAAGTCAAACAGGGACTGTGAAATTTCCGGTAAATAATCGCTTAAAAGGCACTGACTTTAAACACAGTACGCTGATGAGACTCGTAGCCGCTGTAAAACATTTAAATGATGCAATCTGATGTGGAAATTCTAGACACAATAATTTATGAACGCCATTTGCACATTACAACAATTCATGGGAGTTATTGCCACATCCCCTGTATAGTCCTGACCTCGTCCCTACAGTAGCCATTTCTACGTGTTTGGGCGTTTAAAGGAATTCCTGGGAGGCCAGCGTTTCAGACATGAAGCAGGAAGTCCACTAATGACTCTGATGTACTGGGAAAACTTTCTACCTTGATGGTATCCAAGCACCAGTAAGACATTGGAATAAGTCCCAGATTCACTTGAACACCTGTCTTCCAAGCAGATAGTAAAATGTTCTTGTTATCTGTATCATACTTTGGTGGATTCAGTTGCTCGTCCTGGTTTGATCACATATAGTACTCAAAGAACCACTGTGTTGAGTAAAGATTTTGTTAGAAGATTAATTTACTCCACACAAATGGTTAAGCAACATCAGTGATCAGATGGGAAAATTGGTTGGTTTCATTCAACCAATCCTTTTTGAACTTTTATTAAATACACGCCCATTCATAAAAAAAAAAAAAACATAAAACAAGCTCGGAACCTCGGTGACCTCAATCCTAGCTATGTCCATGTCTCCTATATCTGCACCTGCACCTTACAAATTTCCTTCAAAAAGAGAACCATATGCTTCTCTGCTGTTGGGGAAGGGAACAGAGGTGATGAAAATGTGATGGGCAGGTTTGGTTTTCAGGACAGGAATGTAGAAGGACAGATGGTGGTGGACTTTGCAAAGAGGATGGAAATGGCAGTGGTAAATACTTTCTTCCAGAAGAGGCAGGAACATAGGGTGACATATAAGAGTGGAGGCAGAAGCACTCAGGTCGACTACATCTTGTGTCGACGTTGTAACCTGAAAGAGATCAGTGACTGCAAAGTGTTGGTAGGGGAGAGTGTAGCCAGACAACACAGAATGGTTGTGTGTAAAATAACCCTGGTGGTGAGGAAGGCGAAGAGGACAAAGGCAGAGCAGAGGACAAAGTGGTGGAAGCTGAGAAAGGAAGAATGTTGTGTAGTCTTCAGGGAGGAGTTGAGACAGGCTATGGGTGGTCAGGAGGTGCTTTCAGTTGACTGGACAACTACAGCCAATGTGATCAGGGAGACAGGTAGGAGGGTACTTGGTGTATCATCAGGTAAGGGGAAAGTGGACAAGGAGACTTGGTGGTGGAATGAGGAAGTCCAGGAGTGTATACAGGGAAAGAGGCTAGCTAAGAAGAAGTGGGACACTGAGAGGACTGAAGAGAGTAGACAGGAGTACAGGGAGATGCAGAGTAAGGTATAGGTAGAGGTGGCAAAGGCCAAACAAAGAGCATATGAGGACTTGTATGCTAGGCTAGACAGTAAGGAGGGAGAGGGGGATCTGTACAGGTTGGCAAGGCAGAGAGATAGAGATGGGAACGATGTGCAGCAGGTTAGAGTGATTAAAGATAGAGATGGAAATGTACTGACAGATGCCAGGAGGGTGATGGGAAGATGGAAGGAGTATTTTAAGGAGTTGATAAATGAGGAAAACGAAAGAGAACAAAGAGTAGAAGAGGTGACTGTTGTGGAACAGGAAGTAGCAAATATTGGTAGAAGTGAGGTGAGAAGGGCGTTGAAGAGGATGAAGAGTGGAAAGGCTGTTGGTCCTGATGACATACCTTTGGAGGTATGGAAGTGCTTAGGAGAGGTGGCAGTAGAGTTTTTGACAAGTTTGTTTAACAAGATCTTGGAGAGTGAGAGGATTCCAGAGGAATGGAGGAGAAGTGTATTAGTGCCAATTTTTAAGAACAAGGGAGATGTGCAAAGCTGTGGCAATTATAGAGGTATAAAGCTAATGAGCCAGACAATGAAGCTGTGGGAAAGAGTAGTGGAAGCTAGGTTAAGGGCAGAGGTGAACATTTGTGAGCAGCAATATGGTTTTATGCCTAGAAAGAGTACATCAGATGCAGTATTTGCTTTGAGGATGCTGGCGGAGAAGTACAGAGAAGGTAACAGGGAGTTGCATTGTGTCTTTTTAGATTTAGAGAAAGCGTATGACAGGGTGCCAAGAGAGGAGCTGTGGTATTGTATGAGGAAGTCTGGAGTGGCAGAGAAGTATGTTAGAGTGGTGCAGGACATGTATGAGAGCTGTAAGACAGTGGTAAGATGTGCTGTAGGTGTGACAGAAGAGTTTAAGGTGGAGGTGGGTCTGCATCAAGGATCAGCTCTAAGCCCCTTTTTGTTTGCTCTGGTGATGGACAGGATGACAGATGAGGTAAGACAGGAGTCCCCATGGACTATGATATTTGCAGATGACATTGTGCTCTGTAGCGAGAGCAGGGAACAGGTGGAGGAAAATTTGGAGAGGTGGAGGTATGCTCTGGAAAGCAGAGGAATGAAGGTTAGCCGCAGCAAGACGGAATACATGTGTGTAAATGAGAGGGACTCAGGAGGATCGGTGAGGCTACAGGGAGCAGAGGTAAAGAAGGTGCAGGATTTTAAGTACTTGGGGTCAACGGTCCAGAGCAACGGAGAGTGTGGAAAGGAGGTGAAGAGGCGGGTACAGGCAGGTTGGAATGGGTGTAGAAAAGTGTCAGGTGTGTTGTGCGATAAAAGAGTATCAGCGAGAATGAAAGGAAAGGTGTACAGGACAGTGGTGAGACCAGCGATGCTCTACGGCTTAGAGACAGTGGCGCTGAAGAAAAGACAGGAGGCAGAGTTGGAGGTAGCAGAGCTGAAGATGTTGAGGTTCTCTTTGGGAGTGACAAGGATGGATAGGATTAAGAATGAGTTTATCAGAGGGACAACCCACGTTAGATGTTTTGGAGATAAAGTCAGAGAGGCCAGATTGAGGTGGTTTGGGCATGTTCAGAGGAGAGATTGTGAATATATCGGTAGAAGGATGCTGAGGTTGGAACTGCCAGGCAGGAGGTCTAGAGGAAGACCAAAGAGGAGATTTATGGATGCAGTAAGAGAGGACATGAAGTTAGTTGGGATGAGAAGAGGATGCAGAGGATAGGGTTAGATGGAGGCAGATGATTCGCTGTGGCGACCCCTGAAAGGGAACAGCCGAAAGACAAAGAAGAAGAAGAAGATGCTTCTCTGCTGTAGATTTTGTTATTCTAGGTACAGAAAACCTGAAGCCTGAGACGTTTAAAAAAAAAAACAGTTAAAGAGGATCACAATACGTCAGTATGCGGAACATTAGGATTATGTTATGATAAATGTTAAATTATACTAGGAGTCAGTGTAATATGGAAAACAAAACGCTAACATGGTTACTAGTAAGAATTCCAGAGGACATCCAGAGAGCAAGACATGACAATAGTCCCACCTACATGTGACAAAAGCATGAACCAGTTTTCCTGCATCATCGAATGACATTATACTTCCTAACCTGAATGGTTTCTCTTTACATGACAAAGATAGTCCTAGTAATATTATCCAAGTAAAACTAAGTAGAAGAAAGGTCTTCCACATGTATTATCTAATGCCCTACTTTATTATAAAGCTGGTATCTGTTCTTTACTTTTGTAGAAACACACAAACACCTCTCTGTTAAAGGCATGACAGAGGAATGCTAAGACCATGTTTATGAATAAAGATACCCTAGAAGTAGCTTATGCCGGGTACCACAGAGCAATGTTACCACATAACAAAGCCTTTAGGAAAACTATTTCACATTATTTTGCATGCATGGATCATATATCATATTTACAGACTGACAAGTCATATAAGACCTAAAGTCATAAAGACTTAAGTTATTCTAAATCATTTTCACTCAATGTTCATGCTACTTATCCTGTACAGGCCGGAAGGCTATGCCAGGGGACTTGGGGCACTAGGCAGGATACACCCTGGACAGGTGACACACACCCACTCACGTACCCAATCACCCAATTGTATTTTGCTCTGATGAATACTCCACACCCTGGAGATACTGTACATCCCTCGTTTCCATGGCGGTTAATTTAGGGGTAACTTGCTTAAGGTTGCTAGCTCGATGGGCGATTGTCATTCACACGCTGCATGCAATTTTGTGACAGCAATTGGCCTAACCTGCATGTCTTCGGACTGTGGAAGGAAACCAGAGTATCCAGAGAAAACCCACCACGCACAGGGAGAACATGCAAACTCTATGCCCCAAGGTGGGAATCAAACCTGGACCCTGGAGGTGCAATGTGCCAGTACCACTACACCGCCATGCCGTCACAGGTAAGTTGGAAACGAGTTACATCAGACTACACCGTATGTCAATAGACCCTGGGAGGAAACTGAAGTACCCGGAGGAAATCCATAGAAAGAACGTTCAGCATGTTTAAACTGTGGGCGCGTCCTAAAGTACAGTACTTAGATATCTGCCTGAAGTTTAACCTGCACCATAAGTGAAATTAAAAAGCGAGAAGAGTTTTGTGCCAGGTTTAATAATCTACTTTAAAATAAGATACTAATGCGCTACCTGCTCAATGTAAACAAACAGCTGCACCAATAGATATTAATCAGAAAAGCTAAACTGTCATTTTTTACTGGGAATAGTTCATATTTTCATAGCTAAAATAACAGCGCTAATGTGGTATAAGTGAATTTTTAATGCACTGAGGTCGTTGTAAAACAGAACTTCATCTTTATCCGATCTAATTTTCCGATTTCTCATCTGTGATTCATTCTCCGATCACTGAAAGAGTGGATTTGACTGATGACAAAGGAAGTACAACATAGCATAAACAAAGGCGTAAGATACTCCAACTTACAAATACATATTTTTTTGTATTAGTAAGTTTTTTTCACCCGACACACTTTTTTTTAAAAGGCACTTCAGCTAGTTACTAATAACCTTAATATTTTAATTAATTAATTGATTTTTAAAAATATTAATTAACTTTTTTTAATTGGTGTGCTATAATGATTATAGTTTTACTTGTTTTAGGGAAATACATATTCAAGTAAGTTATTATTATTATCATCATTATTATTATTATTATTATTATTATTATTATGTGACATAAAGTATTGGCTCCTCCTGCATCCGGAAACGCCGCATCGATTCATTAATAAAGTGTCGTTTAATTCACTGTTAGCACTTTCGACAAACTAATGCGTCTGATACGAAGGATCTCTTATTATAATGGTTTGAAACGAGGATTAAAAAATAATATTCAGGCGTTCATATGTTTGTTTAATCTTTTTTTAAATAGGATTATTATTATTTTTTTTTACATGTATCGAGGCGGCGTGTACGTGGAAAAATATCGAAAGTGCGAGAAAGGTAGAAGAAGCTACTTATGCTCAAAGGGAAACGGGGACAACGCAAGTGTTTTGAAAATGAGCCTAGCGCACGCTGGCTAGTCTTGCTAGTTGCTTATTTCAAACGGAGTGATAGTAATAATAGTAATAATAATTGTTAGATATTTATGAGCGGTTCGGACAAGTGTTTCCGTCGGAATGTACCGGAGAGGAGCGAGTAAAACGGACAAGCCGCGGAAGGAGGAGAGCGCGAGCAGCAAGTACGCCGAGCTGCTGGTGTTCGGCTACGCGTGCAAGCTCTTCCGGGACGATGAGAGGGCCGTGCACCACGAGCAGGGCAAGCACCTCATCCCCTGGATGGGAGACAGCAAGCTCATGATCGATAGGTCGGTTGAACAAACCTTAAAAGGGAATGCTTTCTTTAACCCCTCCACACACTTTACATGTCTTCCGAAGACTCTCGGATCTTCCTTTTTGCAGCTGGAGGCGCGCGGCTCAAGTGACATGCATCAGAATGAAAATAAAAACAAACCTCTGATCGAGAATAACGTGGCCTGTTTTGTGTTATTTGTTTAAAGCTGAAGATGCTGTCCTGTGAGAGGAAACACATTTAGGAACAAAAAAAAAGCTCTTTTGCTGAAAGATTCTATGCATCATGATACAGAGATGCACATTCCTCCCTCTAAGATCTTTTTTTTTTTTTTTCTTATCAAAAATGAGTTAAAATGTCTCATTTTTTAACCCATTATGATTCGATCTGACTTGAGGGAAGCCTGTGCATCGTGGTGCATGTCGAATTCGCTTTGGAGAAAACTCTCGCGCATTTTCCCAAAAGCGTTGCAAAGATTTAATGGTTAAAAAAAAAAAAAACAGTGGTTAAAGTGTTAGGCTACTGATTAGAAGGTTGCAGGTTCAAACCCCAGCACCATAAAGTGTTGTTAGTCTTTCGACAGCTCCCACTGAGATCCATCCCATCCGCACAAGAACTTAACACAGATCCATCCCATCCGCACAAGAACTTAACACAGATCCATCCCATCCGCACAAGAACTTAACACAGATCCATCCCATCCGCACAAGAACTTAACACAGGTTTTACGCCGGTTTTTGTCCTTCCTGATGCAACCCTCGCATTTTATTCATGGTTGGCACCGGCTCAGGTGTACAATAGGATAAAATGTAAATCATTCTGGATATTTATAGACTTTAAATATTTTTTTATTTTTTTCCTACTTCAAGTTTTTTTTTTTCTCTTTTCTTGATGCAGAAAAATCTTTCTATTCTTTTTTCAGTTTCTTTGTAGGTCAGGAACAGTTGTCTAAGCGTTTTACTACATATTCCTACTCTGTATGGTTGTGTTTGTGTCAGATAAAAAACATATTGATTTAACCCTAATCCAAGCCACTAGGGGAATGGTTGTACGGCTTTGTGCACTCCTAGTGTCGGTCCCAAGCCCGGATAAGTTGTGGAGAATTGTGTCAGCAAGGGCATTCGGTTTAAAAACCTGTAGTTCATTGAAAATATGCAGGCTCGGTGATCTGCTGTCGTCCCCACCACTTTCAGAAACCGGGAGCATAAGTTTAATATTAATATACTAATTACATTCCAGCTCTTTTTTTATGCTTATAAAGTACCCCCTGTCCTGCATGTTTTTTCTTTTCTAATAGAGGCCCAGAGAGGCAGGTATTATGCTGCCCCATCTTGTACAATACATTAAAAATTGTCAATTTTATTTTAAAATTTCTTCACAGTTGCCAGGATCTTGTGTAGATTTAAACAGAATCACAATTAAGCATATAATAAAAATTTTGAGTTCTGCAAAACCCACTTGCTCCATCAGATACCTCTGAAAGAGGGCTGATTGATTGAGCGTTTATGCGGTCAATGCTCAATCTCCTGTTACAGGGCTGGCATAAGAATTAATTTACTAGTAGCCTAAAGGATAAGTCAATTGCAGTATCTTCTTGATTGTTTTATTATCAAAGGTCATGTGTAACTGCTAGGGAGGACGCTAAAGTAGGCAGAATAGTTGTAGGTACTTTAGGAAGAGGGCTGGAAACTCTTGTCTTAGCAGGTAGGAAGAGACGTTTAGATTTGAAGCACGTTCTACAATTTAGCAACAAAGTGCGATGCTTTTGGGAAACTTGTGAGCGACCGTAATCTGATTCTAAAGGAGAACAAAATTAAAAAATATGGAAAATATATGGACGAGGAAGTGTATTATAAAATAATATCCATTTAATTTTTTGAAGTGAAAGCCAAAGCGAATTCTACTGCTGTACCTGCAACTTTGTCAAAGCATTCTGTCTATTAAGGTGGTTCTCATAAAATTATAATTTTTCATATAAAATTAATAATGATGTGATTCAGCAGTGATGGCCCCTCTCTCTCTCTCTCTCTCTCTCTCTCTCTCTCTTTCTCTTTCTCTCTCTGTGTCTCTGTTTTGGTTCAATGTAATTTCATGGACATTTGTGGTTATGCCTATGCAAGTAACTCGCAAGGTGCCACCTTAATATACGTGGATCTGTTCCCTGTTTCCAATGTGTATGTGTGTGTCTCTCTATCACGTAACCCAGACCTTATTTTCCCAGCAATTAAGGCTAAGGGGTCGTGCCAGGCCCCGATTGCCATCTCACCGCCCACTTCTCTCTTTCGACGAAGAGACTGGAACTGAGAAGTGGAATAGAGGAGCAAGCGCAGGAAAAAATCGTCCATATGGGTTCTTGCGGATAGGTATTTATGTGCTCGGGCTTGTGTGGATATACCATTTTGCAATAAAAGTAAGAGTGATGACGTGAGATATCGTTAAAAGAAAAAAAAAATTAAGTGACGGGGGTACAAGCTGTCATTTTTATGAAACCGTGTAAGGTAAGAGGAAAGTTGCTTTTTTGGTTTTATTACGTTTGACTCCAGGGCTTTTGAAACTTTTAAATGTTTAGTCGAGAATTGGATTGTACGTCTATAGTAAGAAAAATGTTTTTTTTTTTTTTTTTTGTCTGTACACCTAAAGTGCTGGAGTAGCGATGCTTATTTCTTTTTGCCTCCAAGGGATTGTGCAGTTGCCTTGTAAGAGAAATAGTTTCGGTTTTAAAAGCCTCTTACCTTCAGGCTCTCCCGTTGCGGTGAGTATTTGTTCTGTGTTTGTGCTTTGGCTGAATTCCTGTCTAATCAAGCTAATTATTTTGCAGATACGATGGCCGCGGTCATTTACATGATCTTTCGGAGTATGATGCAGGCTCGTGGAACCAGAGCTACCAGCTTTCTGAAGAGGAAGCCAGGATCGAAGCGCTGTGTGATGAGGAAAGATACCTTGCCTTGCACACTGACCTGCTTGAAGAGGAGGCCAGGCAAGGTACAGAGCTTAAGCAATTGTTTTGTGATTTATTACAGGCTAGAGCCGTTCGAAAAAGCAAACGGGGAAACATTAACAGCCAATCGGGTACAAGTATTTACTTAAGGACGTGCTTATACGTCGGTTAAGCCAAGTAAATCCGGCGTAAGACCCATGCCAAGTTGCGACCCCCTTGACAGGAGCAGCCAAAAGGAGGAGTGTGGTGGCTCAGTGGTAAGCTTCTCACCTGCCATGTGGAAGGCTCGGGTTTTTTTTTTTTTCCCATGCGAAGGAAAAGATGCAGGGCATCCTTAGTGCCAGTCCAAGCCCAGATAAAAATGCAGAGGTATCCAGTGTAAAACCTGTTGCCAAATCAAGTCAGATCCATCAGTCCAACAACAAATGGCCTGAAGTACCCTGCGAAGTATACTTCACAGGGCGTTCAGCCAGTTTAAGTGTGAATTCAAACTGCAGGAAGGCGAAAATGTTAAGTACAAAGGGAACTGTGAATGGTGTGGGGAACGAGTGAACAACAGGTCTTCACTTCACCAGAGGGGGTCTTCACTTCACCCAAGGGAATAGGAAAAAAAAAAAAACTCCTTTAGTTCACTGCGTCTCGCTGGAGCGTGAAAAAATGGATTTTGGTGAATGATTTATATATTCATTATCATTATTATAAAAGGACACAATTAAAAATTTTATTTAATTAAGAAATCCTTAGTTATTATATAGGCCAATTATCTGTAAAAAAAAAAATAAAAAATAAAACATTGTTTTATAATGGTATCATTTTTTTTTTGTTTCAATAAATATTCAATATTTAATGTCAGTAGTGTGAAATTTCCACAGCAGGAGTGCTGGGTATCCGAGGTGCTTATGTTACCATGGTAACGCACAGAGGACGTGATATCTGCGATGGTGACTTCGCAGGGTGTTTCCAAATAGTGAAGTTTTGTCAAGGAAGGTTCCTCTATTGGCATTTTCTGCAAACAGAGCAGGGGGTAGGGAGCACCCTATGAAGTACACTTCGGAATGGAATGCAGCCATAGACGAGGGGTATAAGGGGTTAACCTAAAGCATCCACGTGAAATGTTATGATTTCAATTGATAAGTCAGTAACAGTAACTTATTTAATATTTGTCTGTCACTGAGTCTGCTACGATATGATATAATACAACAGGGCAAACTCTAATTAATATGAGCTACTATTAGTCTAAACATAATGATGATGCATATGGTTGTGTTTTAAAAATTTCCACATTATTTTGTGGTGTTATGTGTAATATTCATAGTTTAAATAGTTTAAAGAAACATCATATAAAACCATAAGGCTTTAAGGAGAAAATATTGCTCTTGCCTCTCGACCCTCACTGAAAAACATGGTGATTAAAATACAGCGTCTAATATCTCATTCTCTACACATCTGTATTACAAACAGGATGATAGATGTGAGCTACTGCGAAATATTATGCAAAACAAACATTATTAGTTAATGAATTTGTAAATCAGCTTAATTCGTATCAACAATCAGTTAATGAATGATTAATCGGTAATGTGCCCAATCAATATTGTTATAATCAGTTAAATTTAGTTCATATTTAGAGACTCCTAAACGCAAATAATTATGTTTTGGTGTGGCAGCCCTTCCGTCTATATTTTATAAATTTATAAATTTGTCATACGGTGCCACCGGATTTGATACACCTTCCTGCATGAGTCGATTTTGAACGAGAAGGGCTCCTGATTTAAAACCTCAGTACCAAGAACTAAGACATGCCTCCCGCTTGCACTGCATGAGCCCAGTTTGAGTCTGGGTTATTCTGAGATTTGAATACTAATGTGCATAATTGCAGTATTATCTCCTCACTACACACGCTCAACTCAACTCTGAATATGACTCTATTTGACACAATATCTATCAGACCCCATAGTTTAGTTATCCAGATCATTGTTAGAATTCCCAGCACTGGCTTCCGAATTAATTACAGTCTTGCTTGTATAAAAAAAAAAAAAAAAAAGATGTAACACAGGTGTTGTTTTTGTATTGTGTGCGATTTAAAAATTTTTTTTTTTTCTTTCTCTCTTTTTGATGTGCAGAAGAGGAATATAAAAGGCTAAGTGAGGCTTTGGCTGATGAAGGCTCCTACAACGCGGTGGCTTTCCGCTACAGTGCTGATTATTACGACCCCTCGCAGCCCACTGAGGAAGAGGATGGCAGCAAAGACAACGGTGCGCACACACACACACACACACACACACACACAATGTTGCAAGTCATGACAGAATTCACTGTGACGGTGTGAGCTGTAGGAAAGGTTTTTTTTGTTAGCGGACACGAGCTTCCCTGCTGCGCGCTCTCGGGCTCAGAATCTAAGATTTCTCCACCACTTAAAATGATGTTAAAAAAAAAATCTGTCGTCTGATTCCACACGTTACCCTTTAACACAGGAAGTGCAAGTGTATTAAACTGATTTACCCCCCAAACTTGGGAATTAGCTATGTCCTTGTTGAACCCAAGAGATTTAACAGTATCTTAGTAAAGTGCCGAGTTCTCATCGCCTGCCTACAGTGACGAGCGTATAAAGGATTCTTTATTGAAAGATTTTTTTGGCATTGGACAGCTCTAAGTGGGTGGGAATGTTTCAGAGGAGTGTTTTAATTACATAACTTCAACCACACACAAATTCCATGTGCCAAACAAAGCATTGACAACCAACCCTTTTTTTTTTATAACAAAGGGATGTTTGGGAAAGGAAGTAGCGTACACCAAAGCAAAAATGCACCTACACACACTCGATTTCAGCTAATGAGCTGCTACTGTAGAGTATGACGCACCCCTGTACTGTAGGCATTTGGCAGACGCACTTATCCAGAGCGACTTTTAACTTGGTGGTCGTGAGGTTTGAACCTGGGACCTTCTGAACCGTAGTTCAGTAGGACCTCCAGCTGTAGGTTCTTGTCCTAGCATGAACCGCACCTCAAGATATGTTTTGTTAAGGATGGAGTGAAAAAAGTCGAGTAGACTGCTCAGATTTTGACTCCTTTGGGTTGATTTTTCTCGTCTGATGACTTCACTAACGCTCTGATGACAAATCTCCACAGCCACACTCCAATATCCAATAATAGGGAAGCCCTAATGGAGGTGCCACATTTATTATAACAGCAAAGCGGGTAAGGTCTGGAATGGGACGTTCAGAAAGTACATGTGAATATGATGGTCAAACGTTTGGCTCTACGGTGCGTTAATGTTCAGGAAAACATTTATGTGTTTGAAGTACAAACATTGGCAAAAAGTACAAAGTGACGCGATGAACTGTAAAATTAAGCAATAATATTTTAAAAACTGTTTCCGTATAATTTTACCGTGACACTTGAGATCGATACACAAAGCTCTTTAAAAGCCAGTCTGATTCTAGCAGAAAACTCTTCAAACTAGTTTCTAGGTCATTTTTCACTAGGTAAACAGTTGCCAGTCCTTGAAAACATGCAAATTTGGCCATGAATATATTCAGACATTGATGATGAATTATTCAGATGCTCTAAAGTTAAATGAGCTGTCATTTTGAAGGTTTTTTTCTTAAAAAAAACAAAACAAAAACAAACAAACAACAAAACATTGAGGTTTTCAATGGCACAAGTTAAACAGGACGGCTATACGCAAAGGCTATTCATCTCGGTAATGCTCTGCTTGTTGAATAAATAGTGAGGGCTGAGCTTTCGCTATCCATTCTTGCACTCCCATGTTCTCAGCCTTCAAAGAGATATTAGCTTCTGAGTCGAGTAAATATGGCCTTAATATTTATTCAAATTCTTTAGTTCTCAGTAGGGTTTTTTTGATTTGTTTACTCCACATCCGGCGTCTAGCAGTGAAGCCGACTGTTTGTCATAGTGACGGTTGTATTGTTGGTGTCGTGCAGAAATCCAAACCGCATTTTTTTTAAAAAATTTTTATGAGCCAAGAAAGCAGACAGATCTTTTTTTTTTTCTTTTTTTTTTTTCCTTCTCCAAAAGTAAGCCTTGGCAAAGGTTAGAGGCAGGGTGGTCCATCTGCATCAACCTCACGCTGGCAGTACTCACAGTATTGTCAGGTCCATCTTTAACATTGTTTTTCCTGAGTTTTTGGCAGAAATGACGATGACGGTGGCAGAGAGCACTTCCTTTTCTCTGTTTTTAAATTATTAATTTAAAGGAAAGAAAAAAGCTGTCCAGACTGCATCACTGCCTTAAATGTAAAATGAATGTTCCTTAGCAGATTGCCAGTTAGTTGGGTGACCTCAGTGTGTTGTATCCATCCATCCATCCATACATCCATACATCCATACATCCATCCATACCTACAATTTCAGCTTTGATTACAGCACAAAATGTGTCGTATAGCTCATGTATGGAAGTGGTTTTTCTCTTTCACCGTTTAAGTCCTGGGTTATGCCTGTACCATTAAGGAAGAAAAAACTCCATAGATGTGATAACCTGGTTCATTCAGGTCGTCAGCTGACTTCATTTTACTGCCACATAAAATTGCTGAGCCTAGACCTGACCAACTGGGGTCCAATTGGAACTAAACTGTCTCCCCATAAGAAAACAACTTGTTAGTGAGACTCAACAGAAAAAAAAGCTTTAGGGAGCGTACAAACTGAACGTTGGAGTGATGGAAAAAGTCATGTGGTCTGAGGAGTCCAGACTGCCCCATTCCAGAGTGATGGATGTTTCAGAATAAGAACAGAATTGCATGGAATGATGCACCCATCATGCAAAGAGGCTGCTGTACAAGCGTCTGGAGGCAGTGTTATGATCTGTGATTGCTTCAGTTGCTCAGGTCTAGGCTCAGCAATAAAATAAAGTCGGCTGACGACCTGAATGTACAGTACTGAAGGACCCGTTTTGTTTTTAGTTCCCTGACGCATAGCCGTATTCCGAGAGTGATCCTAGGAACCTGAGGAATCATTCTCACACAAGCACAAGCTCTCTCAGGGGCTTAAAAATAATAATTTTAAAAGAAATATTAGCATGCTCAAGTGAATGAACTGAAGAGCGGAATCGACTAAATTTTTTTAATATTTTTTGTTTAACGCCTAGAGTCAGTGAATTGACAGTTTATGGGATCGATTCACAAGATACCGAATAACTTAATTAACCCTACCGCGTTGAAGAAAAAAAAACTTTATTACATGGATCCATCTGATTCGGTCAGCTTTATTACCAGTAGCGATGCTCCAGTTAAATACTAATACTAATAACAATAATAATAAACGCATTGTTAACACAGCGCGCTAATTATAAATGTAATGCTTTGCTTCATGGCGTGAGAAAATGTCTGTCTTGTAGAGTAATCATTCACAGGACGCCATGGTCAGCCGTTTTTAACCCATGAAGTTGAGAAGAATAAACATTTTTAATTAAACCGACAGACGGAGTAATTAAAAGTAGTAATAATAATTATGATGGCTCAAGTGTTTCCGGCAACTCGATTTTGTTTTCTTATACTTCTTATACTTTCATCTCTTTAGAGCCCGAGCCTCAGGAAGAAGACGGTGAAGAGCCGTTCAGAGCGCCCCCTGGACTAATCATACCCTCAGATGTAGAGCTGGTAAGTTTGAGGATGTGTGCAGCTATAAACTTTCAATGGAAATGGTTATTCAGGTAGATTGGTGGATTTATAATGTAGTATTTTTTTTAATAGTGTACATGTAAACATAAATGTTTTGTTCTACAGGGAAGGGCCAGCAAAATGACGATTTGTTTGTTCATTTATTTATTTATTCATTTTCAGGTAATAATTAATTGCTGCCATGTGCTTGCTGCTCATGCCAGGTTTTACATTTAAGCGGTTATGGAACCTAATCGATACGTGCAAACAATCTAAGCGCACAAAGAAACGTCAGAGTGTGTGAATATTAAAATAAGCTTACTCGAGGGGTGTCGAGTCTTATCCAGTGTGGGGTGCAGGCTTTTATTCCCATCAAGCAGAAGCCACACCTGGTTCCACATGTTTAATTAATCATTTTTGGCTTTCAGTAGACTATCAGGTGCTCATTTGGAATTAAAACCTTCACCCAAGTCCCACTGGCCCTTTCTGGATAAGATTCAACACCACCGGTGTAGATGTTAGCGAGTATGGACGGCACTGTTCTTCCTGTTCGGATACCAGAAGGCTCTCTCTCATGGCATATAGCATTACTAATCTGTGAATGGTTTTTTTTAGTAATTCCACTCTGTTCGAGGAACTAAGCTTTTATAGGCATAAGACGCTCATGCATTAAAAGTAAGGTTGCAGCTTGTTGCCCTTAGCCTACAACCTTGTAAAATCTTCCTCAGCATGTAATTTCAACTAATCAGTTTGGAATTGTCTGGTTATCTCAGCATGATAGAATCAGCTTTACTCCTCCAAACATACCTCTGGTCAACACCTTCATCTAGAAGGCTTTTTTTTCTGTCAATGTAATAACCAATCTTGAAACGGGGCGTCTTTCTCGGATGGCAGCCTTTCGGTCTGTGGTTGCATAAAACCTACTTAAGTGTAGACAGTGACGCTGGTTCTACATCAGCTTCCGGTTCATGGGTTGTTCCTGACCATCCAAACCAGTTTTCTCTCAACTTAGGGTGACTGTTTTGGACCTTTTTCCAGACTTTGACAGGGCAAAGTGGCTAGATCTTACTTCCGTGTACATCTTAACTTTCCCGGTGTTATGTTGGCGGCTTGTGGAAGGCACTCCAACAATGGCGAAATTCAACATGGCTTTGCTAGCGCTTCTCCTGGCTTTATTATTACTTGGAAGATTATTTTATTTACTCCATCCAGAACCACTTTTGTGTAAAAAGTGTATAAGGCATTGTGAGACCAAACCCAAATTTTATTGTTTCTATTATAAGTCATAAATCATTGAAAGCCCAATATTGCAATGACTGTGAGTGTACTTACATTTTAACAGCCAGCCATCGTTGTTTTTCCTGAGCCATAATGTTGGTCAAAAATTTTTGTATGGATGTTTGTTGTTTACTTTATTTGAACATAACCAGGAGCTCCTCAAGCATGCAACTGTAAAAGTGCAATTTTTAAGAGCTTTATGTGCACTGACCAAGCAAACAAAAGAAATGCTTTCATTTTTTTTTTTTTTTTACTTTTTTACTGTGCAGAACAAAACATCCCAAGGTGGGAGATTACATCATTACAACCACAAGTGCGGCATAATTTTTTTGAAGCATCTGTTGTTGTTAAGTGTTTCTTTTTTTTTTTTTGGTAAGGGTGAATGTTGAGTATTTTTCTACTTAACAGGCACAATTACAATGAGCAAAGGGAATTTCTCACAAAACTAGTTTTTTTTTTTTTTTTAAGGGAGGAAAATAAGCAAATTTGACATAATGTCACACAAAACTCCTTTTTTTGTGTTTTGTTCCAAAGGGAATAAACAAGTGTATAGCAAAACATGTGTTAATGCTCTACTTTTCTGTGAGAAATACTTGATTTTCTGGAAAATTTTTAGGGATGCCAACAATTTTGGCCATGACTGTATAGAATAGCACCCATATGTACAGCCATATCTAAAATGTCTATTGTAGAAATATAGCAGGAATGTAAGTTAATGCTTGATGAACTAAATGCTTGTTTGAGCGTGATAAGGTATCACAATCTAACATGGCACTACACACTACAAACTTTTTCAGGTTTTGATGCATATTTTAAACCAATACCACAGAACTGTTAAATTTATGATCTGAATGTTATGTTAGGGTATTATTCATCAAATATCTTTTTTTTTTTTTTATTTAAAAACATTTATTTTTTACTATAATACAAATTGAAATGTTTTCTATTCACCACTGAAAAAAAACCCTTCTGTTTATCTTGGATTTTGTGAAGCTCCTAGACATTTTCCTTTCTTTCACTTATTACTTTTCTCCACTTTTCATGTCTGTTTCATCCATGAATGATGGTTTTCACTCTAAACATTGTCATATCTTTGTAATATGCTTCCACAGCTTTCCGAAAGGTCAATATTTTTTATTCTGGGACTTATAAAAGCTATTTAGCCCACTGCTCCCAAAGCAAACAGTTTGAGAGTTTAAATGCGTTTGAACTTTGCATGAGTAAATAGATTTCTGGTAAACATCTAATGAGTGTTTTGAGGGGCTGTTTATTTAAAAAGAAAAAAATGAGCACATTCAAATTAATTAACTCGAGCATGCCAACAGGGATTCAAACTTTTAAGCAGATGAAAATAAAACGTACGACTGTGTTGTGATGGATTCCTATCATAAGCATGTATTCTGTTTGAGTAATGTATGTGTGTTTCTTTTAAACATATGTTCACGGAAGTGGGATGCATACTTTTTATCTATAATCGTCCATCTGGTGAACTTCTGAATCAGTTCAGAAAGCCTTTATGGAAACTAAATCTATGCTGAAGAGCTTGCATCAGAACCACTTTAAAGACCCATATTTAAACTCTCAGAGTCTAGAACAATGTAGTAATGCAAGTTTATTGGCAAAGTTTCAAAGCTATACCATTACATCTAAAGCCGTGAAATTTGTTTTTATGCAATTTACATTTTTTTCAGTCCTAGTGTTTAAATATTCATCTTTAAAGTGGTCAGGGTGCAAGCTGTTTATAAAAAAAAAAAAAAAAAAAAAAAATTGTCCTTGGGTGTCCAAAAATGAAATGAAGCGGCTGCCATTTTTCACCCCCACCTCGCCTCCGTCCCCCCCTCCCCTCCCCAGGCTGCGCAGTGCAAACTAATCATCGAGAGATGCTGCTTTGTGCAGCGTCTGAAGGTCATTTTCAGTGAACTTTTGGATTGCCGTGTTTGTCAAGGCTTAGCATGGAGAGAGACTGAAGCATTCCCTTCATAGAGACAGGTTGCTTTCACCTCAGTATGTTTCCTTTGGAAACGCAGCATGAGCTCCAAGGATCTAAACCTCTAAGGAGTCATTCTTAAAATGGCCCTGAAATCAAAATTGGTCTTTTTGAGCTTTTTGTACCTGGGGAAACCTGTATGACTGTATACCTGTGAGTGATATATTCTTGAATTTAATTTGATAGTTTGCTGCTATCCTACCCTCCCTTCACTTCTCATGATTTAAAAAAAAATTCCGGTTAGCTCCCTTATCATGAAATAGCTTTCAAAAGAGACTGTTTCCTCTGGCTCGTGAAGCGAGCCACCGACACCGTAACACAATCGTAGGAAAGCGTGATCTGCACTTCTCCGCATGCTTCATTTTATATATGCCTGTGATCGTCCAGTGGCGCAGCGATTAAACGCGGAGAAGGGAAAACTGCACCTTCCATCCAGAAGCTAATTTTGCTATCTTGGGCTCCCAGACACAGATACCTGTAACATCATCAGAATTCAAACTAGTGATCTATGGACGATCAGGCAAACGTTTTTTTTTTCCCCGTCTACGTACTCAGGAGATGTGTTTGTCCATGTAAAAGCTTTCTGTAAAGTAAAAGTTTCACTCTTGGGGCAGGTCTTGCTCCACGGTAGCACTAAATGTGGATCATTGATGTAGTTTGCTGATTTCAGGCAGTTTGCATGCCAGCATGCTTTCCCTCATATTATCCCTTTTTCCAACTTTTCCTTTGTTGAAAATAAATGCAGTTTGGAGGTTTTGAAACATGTGCACGGATATTACAGTGGTGTGAAAAACTATTTGCCCCCTTTCTGATTTCTTATTCTTTTGCATGTTTGTCACACTTAAATGTTTCTGCTCATCAAAAAACATTAACTATTAGTCAAAGATAACATAATTGATCACAAAATGCAGTTTTTAAATGAAGGTTTACATTATTAAGGGAGGAAAAAAAAACTCAAAATCTACATGGCCCTGTGTGAAAAAGTGATTGCCCCCCTTGTTAAAAAATAACTTAAATGTGACTTAACTTAACACCTGAGTTCAATTTCTGTAGTCAACCCCCCCCCCCCCCCATCCTATGTATCTTTCATTTCAGATGGTTTGAGAACCCGATTCTTTCTTTATACAGCCTCTGAGCAAACTCAGTAAAGGCCCAATCACACACACAAAATTCATGAAGTTCTCACTGCAGCCCAAACATATCGAAGGAACGCCATGGGCAGTTAATACTGCTTCAAGTCACATCCCTGTCAGGTTCTCAGTGCGTCTATCATGTTCTTACTAGTTTCCTCTCATGATCACGCGCTCACATCAAACCAGGTTATTATTACTATGTCCGATCGCACCACGTTCTTATAATGCACTTATCATGCACTTGCTACATCGTCAGAGGAATAAATACTGCCACATGTGCAACGTGCTTTACCACGAAGTGATGTTTTGAGGAACTGTATTCGGTATTCATACTAAATTCTCTGAACACTACATAGACACATTGATAAACTGATGCAAGTGTGCTAAAAATGTTCTAAGTGCTTGAAGAAACTCAATATAGTCTTCCACAACATGGCATGTGTGATCGGGAACAGTTGTTCATATCATTTTATCTTCCCCTCAATTATGACCTTCAGGCTCTCCATTACCGTCTGCACCTCTGGTGGTTGCCATCGTCTGAAACTTGTGTGTAATTTTATAAAGACGTACAGCATCCTGATGTCTAGGATATAATCCATATTAAAGCCCATGAAAAGGCTGTGAAAAATCCTTCACAATAGACAAAAGGCTTACGAAGAGAATGTGCAGACAAACATCATAGGACTAGAGACGTGTGATTTAACCAATTGTGAGGTTTAGTTACTGTTTTTTTCTTTTGATCAATTCACTTAAATAAATTGACAAATCAGTTTTGTACTCTATTTAGACTTTTTAAAGTATTCCGGTAAAACTTTTAAACATTAAATTCTCCCAAAAGGTCAAATTCCTTTAAACTACCGACTACAACAACAACTTTTGCAGAAAATCTAAGAGTTCCACATTTTGCGAGAGGATTGCTTTTGAGTACTTTTAATCCTTGGGGCGGTTGGCGCAATATAGCCACCCGTTGGACTGGAGAGTGGTGCAGAAACTCCCAGAGGAAAAAAGATCATCAGTATTTAAATTATGATTCCAAATTGCACAATTTTTTTATGCATTTTTAATATTTTAAAACCTGTAAGAAATATAGCTGCTTAAGACAATCAAAATATTAAATAAAAAAATGCTAAAATGGCCAGAAATCAAACCTTATGATTCGCATCTCTTTTAAGGACTTTAATCACGCATGTCCCTTATCACTCCGTCTCACATTATCAGTCCGTGATCCCATCGAAACTTCAGGGCGAAACTTGGAAACTTTATTTCCATTCAGACCTGAGTATTTTTCTTGAGCGCTCTCCTAATGCAACCTTGATGAGTACCACAACGAAACTTTTCAGTCCCTCCAGCTTGAAACTCCCAATTAGTTTTAAGCCAGTCTGCCAGTCCTTTGAACGTATCTGTTGAATTATTAATCTGCTCTGCTCTCTTCACCCTCTTTATTTCATGTCAGGCTACACAGCCTCTCCACAACAACCGGCGGGAAGAACGTTTCTTTCTTTGCGTGACGAAACATGTTTGCTCTTCACCTTTAGTAAATTCAAGGTTATTTGCTACGGACGAGAATTTGGCCTTCCAGGCCCGAAAAGCAATAAGTTGATCATTTTAAATCACAGTGTCACACACTAGGTTGCAAGTGCAGACTTTTTAATGAATACCGTGAATATTTTTTTTTTCTTTGCTCAGTTTTGTTTACTGTGACAAATGGTTCATTGGTTGTTTATGGGAAATATTGATCAGTGAAGTTTATTTTTTTTTTTTACTTTATAAACCATTTATCTCACACACATCAAATTCCTGGTCAATATCTGTTATAAAATGTATGCATTCATTGCGGAACGAGAGAACTGTTCAGATCTCAACAGTGTCATTCCGATGTGATGTCTTCCAGCCTGCGACCGTTAAGACCCATGCCATCATCGAGCGCACCGCCAACTTCGTCTGCAAGCAAGGGGCCCAGTTCGAGATCGTGCTGAAGGCGAAGCAAGCCGGGAACTCCCAGTTCGACTTCCTGCGTTTCGACCATTACCTGAACCCTTACTACAAGCACATCCTTCGAGCCATGAAGGAGGGACGATACACGCCCGCATCGGAGAGCAAGCAGGATCAGACTCGGGGCAAGTTTCAAGTTCTGACATCGACTCCTTATACCAATAGTAGTATCACAAAATTATTTATTATATACATGCATCATGTTTGCAAAAGTTGCTTTTAAAGTGAAATTTTTAACGCGCAGACACCAAAATGGGAAATTCAAACGAGGAAGAGGACGAAGATGACGACGACGACGATGATGGCAATTACCTCCATCCCAGTTTGTTTGCGCCGAGCAAGAGCTCACGTCTAGAGGAGATAATAAAGGTACAGCTCGAGTCTTTGCTTGTTTGTCTCGTTTTCCCCCCTTGATGGTGCTGTATGTTGCGTCTAATTGCTTTATCGCGTCGTCTCAGGTAGTTTCAAGAGCTGAGCTCACTATGTGTCCACTTTGCATACATTCTCCTGCACCACGGTATATTTTAGAAATCACACACGACATGATAATGGGCTGTATAGATCCTTTCAAAAGAAGGCACTAATGCACTCATTCAGTGACCGTGTTCATCTCTGCGTGAGTCCTAATATTTATCCCCTTCCTCTGTTCCTGCATTTAAAAGCCACCCACAGTAGAATGAATTGAAAATGCATGTTCAAATGTTACATTTCCTGACATAATTGGGCCTGCTATGAAGTCATCCGACATCAAAGTGCTTTAGACAGGTTTTTTTTTTTTCCTTTTTTCTTTTTTCCCCCCGGTTTTATATGCAATGACAGCAAGTCATTTTAAACTCGATTACCTGATTTAATATTCTGTATGTTCCACGGTGTGTGTTGCAGGGAAGCATTTAAAGCATGCATACGAACGAAAGATAAATAAGATGACGTCTTATCAGGTTTTCAGTATTGTAAATTCAACTTTTTCCTAACACTTATTTTCTCCTCGTTTCTGTAGAGGACATACTGTAGCAGTTCTGTATTTTAAAAAACGGAGCATTCATAGTAAATCCTTTATTAATCAAGGGGTTTATTGAAAATACATGGTATGACTAGACATACTAGACTAGACATTTCTTTTATTTGCGTATAGGGGGAGAATCTATAATCTTTTTATATGATTTCATAGTAGTGTGTATATATACTCGTTTTCGTTTATTTATGTATTTATTTATTGTCCGTCATGTTTCTTCATGAGAAATCCAACTTGGAAGTATCTGATAAAGCAAGAAAGACTTTTAAAGAGTTTTAAAGTTCCAAAATGCTTTGTAGCTACACTGCGCTAACCCTTAAAAGAATAAAGCTCTGCCGCATCGTGCGCTTTTAGCTAGTCGACACCACCACTCTCAGCATGTTGAAGGTTCAATCCGCTTCTTCAAGGTGGATTTTTGCTTTCATTCTGAAATGTCTCATATCTCATAAGTAGCTTTCACTGGCCTGATCTTTGCCAGTATGAGAATAAAAGTTTTCGTTTAGCTCAGCTGCGGTGTTTTTTTGGGATGCTGTATAATAGTCATGAAGCCGTCTCATTACTCCTGGAGTCGCACTCCCATTGAAGAATCTTACAAACTGGCATATTTCAGTACAAAAA
Source organism: Clarias gariepinus (assembly GCF_024256425.1). Lineage (NCBI taxonomy): Eukaryota > Metazoa > Chordata > Actinopteri > Siluriformes > Clariidae > Clarias > Clarias gariepinus. Next base: position 24,251,136 of record NC_071118.1, on the reverse strand, counting down.
TTGTACTGGAGTCGCTTCAGAAAGTTGCACCACCTGTTAGATGGGAGAACGGAATATATGATATTAAATATTATCCGGATATATTAAAACTTCTTTATCAGCGGTTTCTGTACAAGGCTGCTGTCTCCCCAGTCACTGCCTTGCAGGTGTGAATGTGTTACATCGGTTGATTTGTTAATGCGGTGTGATCAAAAATGGATGCCCCACTGGTGATTTGCATAAAAAAAAAAAAGGGCAGCATTTCAGTTGTCTGAGAGGAGTATCTGATGTCGAAACAACTGCCGGAAGAGAATCATTACTGGTGATGAGACATGGATTCATTACGACGAGCCCGAGAGTATGGAACAGAAACATCACAGACCGAGAAAAAGTTCAAAAGTCAACCATCAGGTGGAAAATTACAGATGTGTACAGTTTTCCAGGATTCTCAACGGCCAGTTTTGGAGCATTATCAGGAAAAGCGTTCAGCAATCAACAGTGCGTGTTACAGTGAGACACTTATGAAGAGTTGAAGCCTAAACTTTGGATTAAACGTGGAGCACTGCTATACATGGTGTTGTGATCTTGCATGACGATGCACATCTGTACACTTCTGCCCGTGCTGTCGTCGCTTTGAAAAAAAACCTTTGGAGGTGTTAAAGCATCCTCTGTATATTCCTGATTTTGCTCCATCTGACTTTCACCGGTTTGGTCCCCTGAGAGCAGCCCTACGAGGACGACGATTTACTTCTGATGAAGAAGTGAAGACAGTGGTGCATTTGTGGCTCGCAGCTTAGCCTAAAACATTTTTAATGAGGGATTATGAAAACTTGGAAAATTTAATTATGGCAAAAGTATGCATTTGTCTTTTTTTAAAGTTAATTACAGCTTGAGTTTGGATAAATTATGTCTCTTTGTGTACACAGCATGATTGTTTGTATGTATGTATATCATCTTATAGCTCGGCAAATTCAGTTGGATATTCTGTTGCTTGCGAAGTGTATATGGCTTGAGGGCCTCTTTCTATTTCGTATGCTCGTTGTGTTTCAGCTCCCAGGATGGCAGAGCTTTATAATCAAGCTGTAGAATGCTGATAACCAGGGTTACATTTGTTAAGAACTTGAGTTGCCGGAGGAAACAGACTTGTAGGCTGTACATTAGGGAAAAATACAGTCCATAATATAAGGCTTTATCTTAGTACATTTGCTAAGTCACAGTGTACTCGGTAAGGTTAGATCCTACGTGGCAGCCTGACAAAACCCCTTCAGACAAAAAGCAAAGTTACAGTTTCTATAAAGCACCAACTCCAGAGGCTTAATAATTGTTCTCTCGCAGAAAGCTTAACCATCTTAACTATGTGTTTTTAAAAGTTGTTAATATGGCGTGTCCACCACACCAGTTCAAGTACAAATTGTTACTTATACATGCTATGGATACTATAGAATCTGAAAGCACATTGGTATAAAAAAAGGGCTTAAGTCTGCAGTATTTCTGCCAAACGGTCCGTTTTGCATTTGCTCTTCATCTTTTGGGTTCTTGCCCCAACCCCATTACATACTGATCCTCCTTATTGATCAAGCCATCAGTTATACTTGAAGTACTGACCAACGGTCCAACCCTGTCTCATTTCTTCGTATTAAAGAAATGGGGACAAATGGTTTACTTCAACAGGCTGCATAGTGCCTCAAGATACTGTTTAAACATTGGTCGTTTATTTAAAAACCTCAGCAGCAACCTTATTTTCGCTCTCGTCTGTTTCAACCGCTCAGCATTGAGCGTCACCAGTGATTCTTTGGTCACTGTGTTGCATTAATAAACAAACAAACAAACAAAAAAAAACATTCCTCTGAAACTGGGACATTAAAAAAACTCAAAACAAAAAAAAAAAAGGTCTGGCACTTTGAAAGCATAATAAGAAATGACTGACTTTTTGCACACTACTATATTGATTTGATTAAATCTCAGAGCTGCACCATCACAACTTGGATGCATCCACAGGCATCATTTAAAAGTCTCAATCAATCCCTTATATTATTTGTTTGTTTTCTTTTGGTACTCTAGCCACTACAGGTCATGGATCCAGATCATCCATTGGCTGCACTCGTTCGCAAAGCCCAGCAGGAGAAGAATGGAAATGTAGCCATCACCGCCAAACCTGAGGAAGAGGTGGTGGCACAAGCACCGCCAGCAGAGTACACCACTGATCGTAAGTACTAAATAAACATTTTACAGCAAAAAAAAAAAACAGTATCAACAAATTGTTTCAGACGCCTCACTACTGATTTATCAAACTATTAATATTTTTTATTATAATTTTTTTAAAGTACTGTGTACCATTGGATTGTGAGCATAATTTGTTCCGGGAGCGAGCTTATATTTCAAGGCACTTGTATATCAAAGCACTTGTATTTCAAAGTGAATTTCCCCCCATAAGAAATAATGCAAACTTGGATGATTCGTTTCACAGCACAAAAATATTCATATTAAAATAATTCATACAAAGCATACAGTAAAAATAAAACAAATTACCCTGCACTTTACCTTTGAAAGCGGGAGCAAGGGGGGCTACTGTGTAGGACGACTTTCTCACTGTCTCACACATGCACAACCAGAATCACTCCTTTAAACAGATTCATCTCCCGTCCTGAGCGTTGTTGCAGTACAGTTACTGAAGAACAGTCACTACACAAAAATTTTAAAATTATTTCACGCACACACACACACACACACACACACACACACACACACACACACACACACACACACACGTCGCCACAATGATATAGTAAAAGGTACTGAGACTGAGCATGTGAGACGATTACCTACAATCCCACAGTGCAAGAAAGAGAAGAACCATTGGGTCAGTTGTAATCACGTGACGCTCGGCAGGTAAATTTTATTCAAAAACTTTGCTTGTGTTGCAAATCGCTTGCAGACCAAGTCACAAGTTCTCAATACAAGGTTCCACTGTATTTATTTGTTCTGCCTAGCTTTTAATTCCTGAACTTTTTGTCAATAAAACATCCAGTTTCTGATGCTTTATAGTCTGTATCACCCACCAGAGGATGAGTTCCCTTGTGAGTCTGCTCTCTCTAAAGGTTTCTTCCTTATGAGATTTGCCTCACCACTGTCGCCTCTGGCTTAGTTAATTATTTCTTTGTCCTGATTTTCTGCAACCATGTCCAAAGTGCTCTACAATAAAATTGAATTGAACAATGTGAGGCAGATGTACTGATAATCTGTCCAATTAATGCCTGACCCCCAGGAGGTGTTTCTCACTGTGATGTTCATGCCAAATTTAAGCAGCTTGTTCGAAATATGACTTTCATTCTTTCTTAATGTATTGCAAATGATTTAACACCGGACTTGGTTGTTGACTAGATTAAAACCTGAGGACAGCTTTCAAGACAGAGAGAGAGAAAGACGTAGATGTTCTTGAACCTTGATGACGGTTCTTTACGTACTGGTTTAATCTAACTGTTTAATTAAGTGCCAGGACCAGTGGACTGCATCATCACCCCTGTGATTTGCCTCCGAATGATTTTTCTGCCCCATCACTGACCCCCTGGGAATACTTCATTGTTGAACAGAAAGCTTGAACCACTGAATGGCCAACATTGCCCTTGATTTGAGGGTCAGAAGCTGCGGGAGTCTGTAGTAAAACGAGTCCAACAGTTAGTATAATTATGGGGTTCATAATTATGTGCCACTCGATTGTTAGTGGAATTTGAATAATTGTTCATACGTAGAAAATAACAATGGTGACTAGTTAAATGTGTTCGCTAACACTGAGGCACGTTTATTAGCACAGATTCAATACTGTGAGGAATAAATAATAATTAAGATCCTGTGCAGATATGTAAAATACACATTACAGGTTACTGTACTTGCAACGGCATTTTTAAAACATTTTGAAAAGATTCATTTGGACGAGATAAAGGATGATGCAATGTCAATGAAAGTTGATTGCATAACTGTGGACGGACTTTTGTCTGGCTTATTTTTGTCGGTTTTTTTATTTATTTTTAATGCCAAAGAATTCTGCAGATGCTTTATTTCCCATCCAGTGTCTGTTTAATAGAGGCTGCATGGTTAACCTGGGTTAACTTTGGACAATGTTTAAATGTTCTACATCTTAAAAAAAAATACGCTTACACTCTAAGAAAGTAAAAACAGTCATGCGCTGCTCTGGTAATATGATATAAATACAGTAGCTTATGACAAGCTGATGCATCTATACAGACCAAGAGGAATGAATATGTATATGATTATGTATAAATACATCGCGGCGAAAAAGAGGAAAAAAATGTCGTCTTACGTTTTAGATGCGTCCTGTCTTTGCATTTTATTTTTTCTTAAAGTTGAGTTATGTCCCAACTTTGTGCCATACTTTATGGGTTCATTTTCATGTAGCTGCACATTCCGGTTTGTCTCGTCTGATGTCCGTGTGTGCTATTCGCATACATATTTTTATTCTTTGCTGTGGCAGTCATCTTTTTTTTTTTTCCCTATCGCAACACTGACACACAAAAAAATTCTATAGATTTTTTTCAATTTGTCTTCTCATTTGGATGAAATTCTTGTCTTGCAGATGAAATTCTAATTCGTCACAATTTATTTATCACATACAAAGTATGATATGCAGTGAAATGCTAACACGACTGTTTGTGACCTAAAAAAGGAAATAAGAGGTACAAATGCTAATTAAAGACATAGGTAAAATATACAATATACAATATGTAATAATTTTGTTACAATAAAATAGAAACATGTAGAAAGAGTGTACTGTATAAATAAAAACTGTATAAAGTATATGGAATGTGCAATGTGTGTAAAGAGCAACAGTATGAGTGGTCATGGAGTGTGAAATGAAATGAACAGCATATTTAAAGTGCAATAGTTAGTCCTCATTAAAGTTGCAGTTCCTCTGTAATCCTCTAGGTGGCATGCTTTAAACTATTCATTCATTTGCAGGCAGCACAGCATCCTGTGCAGTAGGAGCAAATTATTTTCCAAGTTTGTTTGGAAGTGTAACGTAAAAGAAAAGTAATATCAAATCAGGATATTTCAATAGAAGATTTGCAATAGAATCACAATACAAATCGAATCGGCACCTTAGTACTGTGGTATCGTATAGTGTAGTTCCTGGTTATTCTACATACATAACTAACTACATACTTAAGGAAGGCATTTATTTTGTGAAGGTCAATAAAGACTTCCCCTTTTTTTTTCCTGTCAAAACTATTGTCAGGAGTAAACAACTTGATCACTACACGTTTACATAAAAAAAAAAAAAATAACACAAACCCTGGTTCTTCGACTTGTTTTAAACTTTTTATTTCCTGTGTGTGTTTAAGTATAATGCACTTCACCATGATGCGACACGTCCACAGACTGCTGCAAGATTTAAGCTTTTTAGAACCAGAAACATTTTGACACACAAATGAACCCTAACTTTCCTCCTAGCATAACAAACGTAGTGGAAAAAAACACAAACACAAGCTAGGCTTCAGTAATACACTGTCTGGTCTGTAGAGTACTGACCATCATGCATATTTATTTTGTTCTTTCCCAAACCTTTTCCCCACGAAGTTGGAAGCACACACTTGTACAGGATTTCTTTATATGCTGTGGCATTACCGTTTCTCTTTACTAGAGCCAAGAGGCTCAGGACGGTTTCATCCTGACAACGGGCCTGTTCTCGAAGCAAGCTTCATGAAGACGTTAAAAAAGGAAGCACTCATGTCCTGCACAGAGCCCTGATCTCAGCCTCAGAGCTACAGCATTATTTAGCAAGGGCATCATTTAGCAAGATCTCTTGAGCTCCTCCTGGGCCTGTATACATCAGGCTGTGGTGCGCTGGGTGTTCCGGTGCCATTTTCTTCACGGCTAGCATTAGCTTTTCTGTGGGATCGGACTAGACTGGCCTTTGCTCCTCGCAGGCATTGATGAGCCTTGTGTGAGCAGTTTGCTGATGTGTAGTCCTATTCACTTCACTTGTCCGCGGTCATGATGTTATGTTATGGCTAATCAGGATACTGTATATTTCAGGACAATTATATTCTTTGTCAGGAAATCAATTTTCCTCTATACAGATCAGCCATATAGTTAGTCTTCAATATAGTGTTAAGGTCACCTTGTGCTGCTGCAGCTCTGGACCCTTAGGGCATTATTCAACAAGACCTTTTGAGGTGTGCTCTGGTATCTGGCACTTGGATGTTAGAGGCAGATCCTTTTGCTGCTCTCTCTTGAGTTGTGGGGTGGGGGGGATTTATCAACAAATGAAAATGAAAAAATTATTTATTTGTTTATACTTATTTATCATTTGTTGCATCATTGTTACCTGTTCGCCCAAAGAAAGTCTACATTCTGGTTTAGTTCCTGGTTGCATCACATTACCATGACTTATTTAGGTTTCCCCTGAGCTCCACAGACCGAGTAGAGGCTCATATATGTGTCAATCTTCAGAGAATGGGGAAAAACAGAAAATCAATTTCCATGCTTGATTCTTGGAGTGTTTCATCTTTGTGCATAAAACTGAAGGACCATACATGAAATATAAGTCAATAATTGGATTTCACCAAAAATGAAGCATGTTGCTTGAGTTACTTTTTTTTCTTACTTTTTATTTTTTAAGCAGGATTTAACTTTTATGGGAAAATTTCTATTTAGTGAAAAACTCTGGTAATAATATCTAACAGTTTCTGAATATAATTTCGGTGGAAGTTGCATGAAAACGAGTTCTCAGTTTTATTTCCTTATAAGCGCAAGTCCTTTCACTGGAGAAAGCTTGAGTTCAGGTTTTAAATCCCAGTTTTTATTTTCTCCCTCAGCTCCCCGTTTAAAAAAAAAAAAAAAAAAAAAAGGAGAAAAAAAAAGATTTCTCCCTTGGTTTTTGTTTAGGCTAATACAGGTTTTGTCAAGCTCAACTAGCCATGTTGCTCATTTATTCCAGCATGCACTGATCATCACCAATGATTCACCTTTACACCAGTGCAAATTCACCCGGCAAGAAGAATTCCACTCGGGTTTGACAGGGTTCAGCTGTTTCGAGCACTTTTAGGTTTTTATTAATGCAATTTATTTTGTCATGACTGCAAGAAATAAAGCTGCTTCCAAGGCTGCCGTAATTCGATTTACAGTTTTGTTTTTGCTTTGTAGGTAACTGTAATATACTAGGCTATTTGTTTTCAACCACTTAACATCGCCCAGGTGCGGTGAAGGTACGGTGGTTTGATAGCTCTGGCCTCTTGTTACCTCTGCGTATGTCACCTCCACTCATCAACCCTGAGTCATATTTGTCAAGTTTCTGCTTTATCGAGCACCGATGGACTCAGTGTTTGTACAGAACAAAGGGGTAGATTGTGCACTCAATTAAATGGACTGTTAACTGCTGTAAGTACTTTGAGTTTTTTTTTTTTTTCTGCAACAATGCGCCTGTGAGCTTGCCCTTACGTGTGTGCTGGCACACTATAGCTTTAGTTTCGTACATTTTTATCCAAAGCTTGTCCAATTTGCACTTTATGCAGTCCATTAGACCGCTCTTATATGGTCCCGTGTGATGCACCAAGGTCTTGCAGAACAACAGTTTGATCCGCTTCATGTACAGGAGACAAGAAAAGTATGCTTCTGTGCTTTTTAAATAAAGTAGCATGCAGACCAAACAAGAACAAAATTAGGCCTGGTGGAAAAAGCCAGTTCATCTGAGAAAACATCAGCTTTATTAGGTTTCTAATCGAATAGAAAATAACACTTGGGTGTGTTCTTGAATTGGTAAAATTGCACAGTGGAATCCACAGTTTCAGTAGTTCTTTTTGCATTGTGCCTTCCTGTTCCCTGAAATACAGTTCTATAGAAAAGTTTTAAGCCAACCCTCATTTCTTTATGTTTTGCTTACAAAGAGTCGGACTTTCTTGTATTTTAATGTACTCTCCATGCTTTTAAAAGGACTTAAAATTTTTTTTTATTTTCAGTCCAGTCCCAGTACTTGACCAGATTCAGAGGAATGTTTTCTTTGTTAAGCCAAACAGTGACCTATAAATCATTCAAGCATAAAAGCCATCTAACTTTTAATACTAGTGAGGAAACTAATGCAGATGATGACAGATGATCAGGTAAGCTGGTGATGCTGAATGCTGAGTGGTTGGAACAGACGAAAAGGGAAATGAGGTTGCAGCGGAGGTTGTTACATAAACAACCAATTTGTAAATCGAATCTTTAGGCACTTTGCAGCATGTTGCAGTAAAACATTTTAAAATTTAATATTGGCTCAAAACATTTGCACAGTACTGTATGCTAGTTTGGTAAATCTTCTTTTCCAGCAGATTCTCTACTATATTGTTAAAAATTTAAGTCTCATGTCAGGCCACATGGCGAAATGGACAATAGCATCATGAATCGATTATCATTCATTTCAGACAATGTAAATATCAGAAAACGTCACATCAGCAGCTTTAAGGGAGTTTCTACATCAAGGCCCCGGGATCATTTCCAAAAACACTTGACCCAAAAGTCTGGCCCATTTTGATCAGTGAGAACGCAATCGTTCCGTGTTTGGGAAGTCCGCTAGAAAAGTTGTTGTGAGATCACATCAGATATGGAAGCGGATAGCTGTTTAGACGCAACGTCATCAGTGCCGCCTGACTTCAACGTAAATCTGTGTGCGTGTAGAATGCGCCAATCTCATCCTCTGACTTACACACACACACACACACACAGAGCTAATGACGTAAGAAAGAACTTGAGAGCGTCGATCTTAAAAATTTTCTGAAATATCATTTATACCAGTCATATGGAGGTTAACTTTCTTGTTCTCGCATTCTCTTGTGTTTAATGTTTAATTAAGTGATTGTAAAAATAGATGATAATTGCAGCCCTATTGTGGAAATGCTTTTACTTTCATTAATAACAGCTGTTGTGTATATCTAAAAAAAATAAATAAAATCCTGCTGATTTTTTTTTTTTTCCCTCATTTTTCGATGCAATTTCTCCAAGCGTATAAGTGATCCCAGATGTTGACTGTTCAGCTCTGTGCTTGCAGGTTATAATAATGCACTGGAAAGTTTTTAACCCAAGTCCAGTAATTTTTCCACATCTCCTTCGTTGTTTTCTTTGCTTAATTGCAGGCCAATATTTTCACTTGTTTAAGAAATAAAAAGCTTGGGATGCATACGGTGTCTGGGGACAGTTTTACTCTACCATGAAGACGGTTCTGGCCTCAACTGGTGTTGACAGCTGTTTCTCTGAGGACTTGACTTGGCTGCAGTTGCTCAATAGTTCAGGACTGGAATTTCCTACAAGTCTACCTGAGTCTTCAATAACTACCTGGACTCTATATTAACATCAATTAACATCAAATGTTATAGCTGAACTGGCTAACACACCAAACACACAGTATGAATGCAGATACATTTCTGCTTTCTGTTTTACCCAAATGATGACCCAAAGGATGGGTTTCCTGAGTCTGGTTCCTCTCAAGGTTTTTCCTTGCCACTGTCGCCCTTGGCTTGCTCACCTGGGACTATCTGACCATTTTAATTCATACACATTCACAAACTTAATTCTTTTAATTGTGTAAAGCTGCTTTCCGACAATGACTATTGTTAAAAGCGCTATACAAATAAAATTGAATTGAATACTCAATGCTGCATAAGTTGAATTAAAAAGAACTGTTGCCAGCTGATGCATATTAATCACTGCAATTATTTAATGAAAGGCTTTTCAATCATTTGCTCTTTGGTGTTTGTTTATTTTTAAGCCAGGAGGTACATTTGCTTTTTATGCTGCAACAAAAAAATGAGCCATATACTCGAGAAAACAGGCTATAAACGTGACCATCAAGCAGTGCTGTACCCAGATCAGCGCACACCAGTAGTTGTCTTCTCCAAATTGTCAGATGATTGATGATACTAGCATCTTTTGTTGAAACCAATCCCTTCTCGGCCCGCGATGAAATGAGACACCATAATGGGATGATTACTTTTTTTTTTTTCCTCCCTCTCTCTTTTTGGCGCACTAGAGCTTTGTCCCGTGATAGCATCTGGCTTTATGGTGCACATTTCCCCTGTGATGGAGGTGTGTGCTGTCAACACTTTACGTCTCAATTAGCTCTAAGAGAGTCCGGCGTGTCAGAAATACTTAACTATGCTCCTGAACAGCAGGTCTGTGAAGCACTAAACATGAAGAATTGATGGAATGACAGTTCTCGGTGTCATTGTCTAAAATGAAATCGAATTTCAAGCTTTAGCTTTCGGAGAGGGTAGCATTATAATAAATACTAAGATCTGACGTGACGTACATTTGGGGATGTCCAGCACATATTCACTCATATTTCATATTTTTTTTTTTATAAACATGGCTGGATTTGATACAAGGCTGCAATCACTCTAAGATCATAATGATTGACTAAACTCCAGGAGCTTGATTCTAACCGCTCTCAGATGCTTTTCAGAATTGATCACTACTCTTACTATCTCTGCAGGGTCATGGTGATCTTTATTGTAGTTTTTTTTTTTTTTTTCCTTACTCTGCTCAAGGTTTCGTTCTTTCCCTGTGGATGTTTTTTGCAGCAATTCAAACATCGAGCGTAAATTAAGTAGTGATGGGAAGTTTGGATCATTTTAGTGACTTAGTTCTTTAAATCTTGTTCATCAAAATGAACAAACCTTTTTTTTTTTTAGTCATTTTAGTTTATTTCGTTCTTGTTATCAGAAATAAAATAAAATGTTAAATTTTTAATAAACCCACCCCCCAACACATCTACATACACAAATTTTGGCTATAGTTCCATTAATAAAAATATTACAATGCAGCTAAGGACATATGATAAACAGAATGAGCAGCTCACCATCATATATCTTCTGGTCCGAGTCGTTCGTTCTTTTCAATCTGTTGCACATGCATAGCATCTATGAGAGTTGCGTGACAAAAGAACAAACAACAACGACTAGACAACGACTAGAAGACACATGAGATAAAACGCTCATTTGTTTCCTGTACACAACAGATGGAGCTTTTGTGTTGCGTGACCAATAGAAAATGAACATATCGTTCTCTGAGTACTACTCGCTCTTCTGAGTCACGTTAAAGACTGAACAATCCAGCACTAAAGTACAGTAATAATAATAATTTGGGTGTTTTTGCACATAGATTTGAGCTGACGTTGCCTTTGTGCTCTGGGTAAATCTATTCAATTTATAGGAGCTGTTATGCATGGTAATAACTATACAAGCTCAATAACAAATATAACAAGGTTGATAATGCGATTTCAATCACCGTAACGCAATTGCTCAAGTCCCCGGACTCCAATTTGGAAATCACAGTGTCAGCTTTTTTTTTTTTTTTTTTTGTCTTCTCACTTCTATTAGATGTGGGAACCAATGTTTAGTACTTTTTCTTTTTAACTGTTTGGTATAAAAGAGCTCAGAAGCACCAGAGTGAATCTCAGAAGTTTTTATGTGCTGTAGTGTCAGTTTTTGAAGCATTTTCATATGCAATCCATACACCTTCACCTTCAAGAATATCCTTGTAATAAATAAAGAAAAACTAGATAAATGGGGAAAAAAAATACGTATGTTGCGTAAACATACTTTTAAATGCCACGAAATTAAGTTAGTCCATCTATTTCAATTTGTTTGTGAGAGACTCTTTTTTTTTTTTTTTTTTTTTGTATAGCTAGAGCGCGCAAGACTGCAGTCATTAATAAAGCAAAGAATTACACGCGATGGAGTAGTAGCTAATGTGAAAGCATGAGGAGAAAAAAATCTCTCAACTCGAAACTATAGATTATGCTTTGCGATGTGTGTTGTGCACAATGTTGTGCGCTTGTGACGCCATCTTACATGACAAGCACGGTAATAACATGGACACACAACCTAGATCTGTATGGCGTGTACCATGATGTCTTTGCAGAGGTAGAATCTACATATCATTCATGAAAGGACGCGCAGTGCTTTTTAGTGTTTTTGTTGGAAACAAATAGAGGTTTTGCTTTAAAGCGGAACGTTTCTGAATTTGTATAAAAAACAAATCTGCGCTACTTTTTTTAAAATTAAAAAGTTTGTTGGGACTTGCATTAAATATTAAAGACGCTCCTGTCAGGCTTAAAGTACATAGATTTGCTCAGGATTTTTTTTTTTTTTTTTTGTTTCTTACTTTCTTAGCCTCCATCAGTGAGCAGTTGGTCAACTCCACCAATTGGACTTTGGATTGACTGAACTACATTGTTATTTATATGATTGTGTGCTATAAGGTTGAAAGCAACAATCATAGAAGGGATTTATTCATGGACCTGTATCTAGTATCACACAAATGGAGGATTTTTTTCCCCTTTTCTTTTGCTTTTCCCCTTGCCTCATAGTTTAGTTGTAGTCAATTTCTACCGTCCTTCTGTTAATACGCAAATTCATCAAGGTGGTGAAGAGTATAATCGGCTACCTCCAATAATTTCTCCTTTACTAAATTTTGCTTACACAATGTTGAGGACTGAGAAAAGCGCCATCTTCCCTTTCAGCTAGCATGAGCTCACGGTTGGCTAGAGGTTCATGCGAGAGTGCAGGGTATGTCATCTGCTCTCTAGACTCCCCCCTATGGATGGCTGTGGCATCACCTGGAAATTGAACACATGACCTCCATATGAGGGGTTGAACACGTTTGCATTGTGCTACTTATTGAGTTCCTTTTTAAGCCTGTTTTTTCCCCTTTTTTTTCTTCGTTATTTCCTGCGTGCTTATTTTGGATGACCTGATAAAGCTGCATATAAATATTTACATTATTATTTTTCATCTCTGCGGCAATGTACGTTGTTAAAAGTGCTACACGAATAATACTGAACCAAATTAAATTGATGTGTCTCTGACCCAGTGCCTTACATTTATATTTGAGGACATTTTATTTGAATATTATTTATATAGATTGCACCAAGAGATGAACCAATGATCGTGCTCGGACAGATTTCAGGCTTCAGTTTGGATTTATTTTTGTACATTCTAGAAAAATACTGGGTTTTTCACAACTATGAAATAACACACATGCCATTGGATAATTATGTAACAACAACAGCGAGTATTTGCCGTTTAAAACCCATCAAGCATTATGATGAAACTGGGTCTAATGAAGACCTTCCCGGAAAGCAAGACCAAAACGGTACCTCTTCTCCAGAGGAGAAGTTCATTTAGAGTTACCAGCCTCAAACATCACCAATTATCAAACAGCACCACAGATTAGAGCCGTTATGAAGGCTTTACAGTGCATAAGTAGCAGAAACATCTCATTATCAACTGTTCAAAGGAGATACTGTCTTGCATATTCTGGATTCCTTCACCAATGTTTTTACAGTGTAGAAAAAAATAAATAAATCAGGAAAGACCATAGAGTCAAGTGTATCCAAATTTTGACTGTTACTGTATAGTCGATTCTGTTCCAATTGTGCCCACTCTTTTAAGTAGTGCAACAGGAAAGGGTTTGTGAGTTTGAATCCCACTGGAGCCATCTGTAGTCAGGGAGTCTAGATGACAGTTTTTTTTCCAATCATATGGGTTGGCTGCTGGCATCATGTGCCTCCGAGAAAGCACGTAATAGCCTTCGCCCTCCCGGTTGGCAGCTGTTGACTCATTTTCAGTTTCCAAATTGAATTTTTATTTTTATTTTTTTGTATTCTTTCCAAGAACCTCGAAAAATTGTTTTATTTTCGGATTTGTTTTAGGACAAAGTCCTGAAGAAAATGTGAAAAAAAAGTTTAATTTTCCATCAAAGAAAAGTTACGTATATATTTATACGTAGTGAATACACAAATCAGAAATTTAACATACGATGCTAAAGCAGAGATGCTGATGATAATCGCACATACTGGATCTGTTATTTCTTTTATGTGTAGCGTAATACCTCATGTATCTAATTTATCCCCTTGTTGGTATACGTTCACAGCGAACATGGCAGCAGTGTATTATGGGTATTGCATGCTGCCTGATGGGACGTACTGCCTGGCGCCACCGCCACCTGGCATTGATGCCAACGCCTATTACAGCTCGATGCCTGCTGGCATGATGCCTGCTCACTCAGCATCCCCGGCTCCTCCACCGCCAGGCACTACACCTCCTCCCGACTCTGCCGTTACAGTCCCATCAGCCCCAACAGCTGCTGCCGCTCCACCCGCTGCGCCCGCTCCACTGTCTCATGCTACACCTTCTGGCTTCTACAGCACTAGGTATGTGTATCAGACACCTGAGTATTTGAGGTTGCTAGTAATTTACCACATGTCGCTCCTGAGTTACTTCAGTTTAAAAAAAAAAATAATAATTTAAAAAATGCAAAAATGTATTGTGTTTCCTGACAATAACAGATGCTTCGCACATCAATTTAATCATCGCATATTTTTGACCTGCAATTTCCACACACATAATGCCCACTAATGTGACTGATACAAGACAGAAAGCATGCCATCCCTTCCATCCAGACATCATGACCGGTTTTCCTCTCTAGGACACCGTGCTTGACGGAGCGAACGCTTTTATGTTGTTGTGCCACTCAGGAGGCCGTCATATCCATTTTTAACCTAATCATACCCAAACTAGTGAATAGCCTGCAAACCCCCATAGTTTCCATGTGGAATTGGGTTTTACTGTATGTCACTAGATGAATGTGTGTCATCAGAAATAATTGGATGGATGGTGTAGTCGTTGTGATTGACAGGGCCGACCGTAGCACAGCACGCTTCTCCATCATTTGACAGCTTTAAGTGTTTTGAAAGTTTGACATGGAAAACTGGAAAAGCTGTGTTTTTGTTTCGAAGTAAACGTTTCAACGGGTGGGAGGTTTCGCGGTAAACCTACTATTGTGTACGTCACATATTATTATTATTATTATTATTATTATAATTGTTATTACATAGGCGTAATTAATCTCTTCAGACAAATAGAGTTGTTCTCGTATGAAGATATATATGTGCAAGGATATATACAGTAGATAATGTATGAGAGGCATTCAAGTCTAACTGGGACCTGAATAAGGGCGTAAAACTGATTGACATCAAGTGCAGTACAGTGTTAAGACTCTTCCAGTTAAACATTTGAATGATAATATAGATACTATATACTATGTCTGTGAATGACGATCCTGGTTGTGGTGGATTCTTACAGAAAAGGCGCATCTATGCGTGTGATCTGTACACGCGGTTGTTCACCAGCACCACTTGCACATTACAGGAACTCGGCTGAGTGTTAATGCTACATTCCCCCATACAGTCCTGAAATCGCTTCTCATGTTTAGGCCAATAAAGGAGGTTTCTGACATGAAGCAGGCTGAGAAACCTTTCTACCTTGACGGTGTCCAAGCACGAGTGAAACACTAGGATGAGTGCATTAGTGTAGCAGCGGATTATGTAGAGAAATAAAGTTAGCTTTTACTCTTATATCTGTTTTCTGTTATTCCGCACAATCAGAATTTCCGGTTTGACTTGCACACATTTAAATAGATACAATTTGCGCATACATTTATACAAACAGCCCTCTGTTGCCGTGACAACTAATCATATAAGAAGATGCTAGATTTGAATGAATCCATGTGGCTAAGTTTAGCTTTTATTTGTCACATACTGTATACACAGTGAAATTCTTCTTCGCAAATCCCAGCGTAACTGGGGTCAGAGCGCAGGGTCAGCCATGATATAGTGCTCCTGAAGCAGATAGGTTTATGGGCCCTGATTAAGGTTAAGGGCCCAACAATGGCAACCTGGTGGAGCCTTGAATCGCTGACCTACCGATTAGTAACCTTAGCCTTTTGATCCACCACTATCCTCAAATACTTTTAAACTCACCCACTTATCTTCCATATCGCATTATTCTGTATTCGGGGTCGCGGGGGAACTGGAGCCTACAAATAGGGCGTACAAGTGGATGGTGCCAATCTATCATAGGACACACACACACACACACACACACGCACACACGCACACACACACACACACGCACACACACACACACAGACACACACACACACACAGACACACACACACACACAGACACACACACACACACACACACACACACACACAGACACACACACACACACACAGACACACACACACACACAGACAGACACACACACACACACAGACACACACACACACACAGACACACACACACACACACACAGACACACACACAGACACACACACACACACAGACACACACACACACACAGACACACACACACACACAGACACACACACACACACAGACACACACACACACACAGACACACACACACACAGACACACACACACACAGACAGACACACACACACACAGACATATACACACACACAGACAGACACACACACACACAGACATATACACACACACAGACATATACACACACACAGACATATACACACACACAGACATACACACACACACACACAGACATATACACACACACACACAGACATACACACACACACACACAGACATACACACACAGACACAGACATACACACACACACACAGACATACACACACACACACACACACACACACACACACACACACACACACACACACACACACACACACACACACACACACACAGACATACACACACACACACACAGACAGACATACACACACACACACACACACAGACATACACACACACATACACACTGGGTTTCCCAATTTGGAAACAGCAGTTAGCCTAATCTGTGTATATTTGGACTGTGGGAGGAATTTGGAGTACCCGGAGGAAACCCACTAAGCACGGGGAGAACATGCAAACTCCATGCACAGAAAGGCGGGAATCAAACCTGGACCCTGGTGGTGCAAGACGACAGTTGCAAACCACTACATCACCGTGGCGCCCTTTTTAAATACAAATAAATAAAATAAACATTCATGTACTCAAATGCATTAAATAATCGAACTTCTGCTTTAAACCTGTTTATATTTATTCATTTATTTATTTATTTATTTATTTGGAATAGTGCTGCGGATAGATTTTAAGTTTGCATAAAAGTGCTTGTTAATGACTGACTTGCATTTTCAATTAACTAAGGTTTTTCTGTGTCTTGCAAACATTCCCTGTTCTCTCTCTCTCTCTCTCTCTCTCTCTCTCTCTCTCTCTGCTGCTGTGTGTCTCCTTCAGCTCCTCCACTCCCCAGACCAGTGTTAGCCAGCCTTCTTCTTCTTCCTCCTCCTCCACCTCCTCGTCTTCAGCTGCGGCAATCGTCCCTCCGCCACCAGACATCCAGCCTGTCATCGATAAGCTGGCCGAATACGTAGCCAGAAACGGCGAGAAGTTTGAGAGCAGCGTGCGTGCTAAAAACGACCCGCGGTAAGCACTTTAAGCCCCTCCTTCTCACCACAGGATAACGTTATTCTTGGATGTTTCTCATAGTTAAACACCCTACTGTGTCTAAAAACTTTAGCTGTGTTACGCCTCACTGTTGCAAAGCGCCGACACACGAGACTCCTTTCCAAAAAAAAAAATTAAAAATGCATCAATGCTATACATATATCAGCGCCTACAAGTGTTTTTAATATTTTAAGTCCCAGTTTTACATGTTACCATAGTAACCACTACAGTTAAAGGTGATGTTATACAAAATTAATCGACAGCGCTGTGGTGTAATGATAAAACATTAATAACCGCGTGTCTGTTGTGTGTCCAAAGGTTTGACTTCCTGCAGTCTTGGCACCAGTACAACACTTACTATGAATTCAAGAAGCACTACTTCATGCAGAAAGAAGCCTCCAACCTGCCTCAGGTACTTTTATCCTTCAGCTTTTACTCTTTACCTCTTCACTTCTCTCGTTTTTTTTTTTATATTTTTATATTTTTTCCACTTTATAATCACATGATAAAACGCGTCTCTCATGTATAATCCTTTTTTTGTTGCGGACATTTGTTAAAGAAAGAGCCACTTTTCATCAAACGTCCTTTCAACACACTTAGTATTCAGTCTTCCTTTACAGTATGCAGTCATACAAGAGTAATGATTTATAATCCCACTTTCTATAAAATGCCTTTTTCCCTTTTTGAGTACAGTTCCTCTCAAGGTTTCTTCTTTCCTTATCATTATCGAGCTCTTCCTGGACACTGACGCCTCTGGCCCGCTCATTAGGCGTCTGAATCCGCATTCTGTAACACCTAGTGGACACTACTTGCCTTTAAAAAATCTAATGACCCACCTCACTGTTGTCCGGTTGTTTTGTGGACGTCTCAGTTTTACACACATTTTTTGCAAACGCAGACGAGACTCGAGTTGCTACACAGCCTTATCTTCGCCCAGAGAAATCCTAGATGATGCACGTCTGATCCCCCAAATCTGCTGCTTTCCTACAAAAATAAACACGACAACATTATGGGATGTTTATTATAGGATGGAGCAACCGGCTGTGGTAGTGCTGGTCACGTCTGCATTATTTTGCATGCAAAAAAAAATAAAAATAATGAAATAAGAGAAAATTGTGGAGAAGGTGTAGTTTAAGGGGATGGCTGTGTGAAGATCACTTGTTCTGCAAAGAGAACTAGAGTCCAAAGTAATGTTATGTTTATTTATTGTATTCCTTTCATGTTTGACTTATCAAGTTTTTTTTTTTTTTTGTGACTATAATAGTTTCCTCTCAGGCTCCCACTGACCTATCAGTGCAGTCTTTGCTGTTTGTCACACTAACGTGCGATCTGGTGGCCAGTTGATGTTTGAAAATGATTCCTCATGCCTTCAGCTTTTTTTTTTTTTTTTTACTCCCTCGCATTTCAGTTTGAGTAAAGAAATCCTCCATAGATGTGATAACCTGGTCTTTCAGTACGTCAGCTGACTTCATTTTATTGCCAAATAACGTTGCTGAGTCTAGGCCAGATCATAACACTGCCTTCAGAGTCTTGTACAGTGGACACATCGCTTCATGCGCTTCCCTTCTTCCCCTTACCTGCACCTATCGCTCTCGAATAGGGATCAATCTGGAGTGTGGATTGCTCTTACTTTTACTAATAAACATAGTTGTAATTTGTGCCTGTAATGTCCTTTATTTTTTGTTGTTTTTTAATGCAACAAAATCGCACTTCTTCGACTAAGTAGAGGTGGGTAGAGTAGTCAAAAGTTTACTCAAGTAGAAGTAAAAAGTAGTCATCCAAAAATTACTTAAGTAAGAGTAAAAAAGTATTCGGTGAAAAGACTACTGAAGTACTGAGTAACTTTTTCAATCACAATGTCTGATTTTTTTAAAATTTTATTATTATTTTTTTTATTATATTAATTATATATTAATGTTTTTATATCTTTTGTTTGCGCATGTGCAGTGAGCGTATGTAGGACGGATTCACGGGTAGGATGAATTTATAGAACACCGACTGAAGTTTTTTTTTTTTTTTTCCAATTATGCTGCTGATTGGTCAAACGATGAGTCATGTGATTATCGTTGCTGCATCTGATTGGTGAAACAGACATATGGTAGATCTACCGGCTGCACGTGTAGAATAAAGGGTTAAAAAAGTAACGAGTCGAATGTAGCCGAGTAAGAGTAGCATTTCTTCTTCACAAATCTACTCAAGTAAAAGTAGAAAGTACGGTGCGGTACTTAAGTAAATGTAATGAAGTAAATGTAACTCGCTTCTACCTACCTCTGTTCATGGTTCAGTGCTTACCTGCTAGGTTTTATTAACATGTTGAGTTCTTAACCTCATTCCAGTCATTCCCTTAAATCTCCTTAGTTGTTATCTTTGCTTGGCCTAAACCAATAATTTGATCCTTTTGAAGTGATGCCTTTTTGTCAATGTAGACCAGGGAATCTGTCAGTGATTGAAGAAACAAGGTCTCTCTCCCTCCTCCAGGCGTAATATCTGACTGCATGTTTGCGTTGTGGCTTCCCACAGGACCTTTTGCAAAATATGTATATATAAATATATACCTGCATTTGTATTAGTTTAGGAGACGACGTCGTCCCTGGTCTGACTGATGTTTCATTTGGTCTTCAGACAGACAGAATAATATCCAGTTCCGAAAGTTGTTTATTTCTCCATCTTCTATGTGATTGACGGTGGTGCGCTCTATATGATGTTTTATCAGGCTATGTTTGAAATCTCATTTTGTTCTCTGATTGCATGTAGAATATTCAGGCTAGTGCAAGCTGTGATCGAGCCGCTCCGCCCCCTGCAATATCTGTTTTCCTGCATGTTTATTCTATTTGTTTATTTTATTCATTTTTATTTTATATAATTTTTTTTGACTGAAGCCTAGCACCCAGAATGGCACATATGGCATTACCAATTCATCCTGCTCAGCATACTGGTCATTTCCATTACATTAGTGTCCTTCAGCTTACTAGTTTGTCTTAACGATATTGCAGGAGCATGGATTTCTTTTTAAAGCCAGAGATTGTAAAATAAAATCTGAAGGGTTAATTGTGACACACAGAGACAGATTTATTAAGCTATTTGCTTAAAGTGTGCTAAGTGGCCAATTTATATTCTGAGCACGCAGCAGCCTGAGTTAATAATGCTGTAGTAAATAAACTAGTGAGCTAGAGAAGTGACTGGGTGTTTTTTTTTTTTTTTCTCTTTTTTTGGACGTTAATAAGTGGACCCCTTTATCTTGTGTATGTTTGATTGTGTGATAGAGGTAAAAACACGGTCAAAAACGATTTTGCTTCAGTTCAATCCGTTTTTTTTTTTCCAGAGTCAGAAGTGTTCATTAACCAAATTGACAGAAAAGAGGAAATGCCAATCTTGCAATTAGAAGTAAATCAAGTCTAGGCATGTGTCAATGATTAGTTTACAATACGTCAGGATATAATCAGCATGTACTCTAAATTATTATGGATTTTTCCTCCTTCCTTAATAATGAATGTTCTGCAAAAACAGTTTTTTTTTTTTTTTTCTTTTCGGCCTACATACTAATTCCAGCAATTTTTTTTATTTTTTTATTATTTTTTTTTTTACAGAAATCTAATAGATAGTGCTCTTTTAAAGTCTGTTTACTGCAAGAGTTGTTATCGAACCTGCTGCTTTCGTTATTCCCATCCTGCCCAAATCCTTCATCCACTATACATTTCAAAAGCAAGAGTCGGATTTTTAAAAACAAAACCCGCATAATCTACAAGACCGGTGTTATCACGTTACCCACATAGGGTGACTGAAATTGTTTTTTTAAAAACACGATGCAAAAGTACACATGCTAAATTATTCATTTTTTTATATTATAATTTTTTTATCGTAGTAATATTTTCCACCATAAGTTGAAATAAAAACCTGTTTTATTCCAGGGTGGTTTATTATCAGTGAATTATTCTCCAATAACATCATGACTTGAAGTGTTATTTTTATTTTTTTATTAACAGTTTCACTTGATTTATTAAGGATCATCATGTTGTATGTTTTACTAGTGTCTTTAATGAGGTGGAACATCGTGAAAATGAGTTTGTTCCTCTTATTATTAATTATTGTGCTCGCTTGAATGTATGCATGCGCTCTTTGCTGTTTATGATAAATGTTGTAGTTTTTGTAGTAACAATTTGCACAGGCACATGTACGATGGGAGCTTCAGCTAAAACGATTTAAAAAGCTTAGTTAATTGTTGATGTAGGACAGTTTTCTGTAAGACGTTAGATTTGTAACGGTCCGAGGCAAGGCTGTAAATTTGTAGTAGAAATAATGGTAATAGTAATGTAATAGTACAGGTATTTTCTGACTTAGAAACATTTGAGTTAAAAATTTCGGCAGATACGAACCGACTGATGTTGTACTTCAGGTTCAGTCACATGTATTTTACAAAAAAATAGACACTGCAGTGCACCAGATACCAATATTTAAAAATCTTACACAATATTTTCGTGGTGTAAGGGAATTAACAAAATGTCCAAAGTCCATGACAAGTATATTGTGTGTGTGTGTGCGCGTGCGTGTGGGAGTACAGGAGAAATGAGTTGGCCTCACAGGATTTTAGCGTATTAGTTTCAATGGCTTAGGGAGCACGATGATAGAAAATTGCTGTAAATCTGTCCTGATGGTGAATAAACCTAATTTCGGAAAATCATCAACGAAACAGAACTCATAGTCCACAGCTCTGAGACAAAATGGCATCCTGTATTCCCCAGACAATTTAAAGGCGCAGAGACGACGCTGGTAAATTTCATTATGAAATTAATTTCCTTAGGTGCGATTATGGTTTCCGGCCACGTGATGGCAGTGTCGGGAAACGGGCAGATTTAGTCAAGTGGTAAATATGCTTTACCTTGTATATTCGTGTGAAGACGTACAAGACTCACTTTGAAGGACTTAAGAACAAATCTGACTTACGAACATGCCCCCTGGAATGGAACTTGATTGTAAGTTCCTCAAGTGCTAAAGTAGTAGTAATGGTGGTAGCCATTACAAACGGGGCCGGCATTACCTTCGAGCACAAATGTGGGTCAATACATACAACCAACAACAGCTACACATGACATTTAACACCATATCTTTTCATTAATTTGGTATTTCTATAAATTTCACTCCATCTACTAATTTCCATCCTAATTTCCCCTCCATCTACTCGTATGTGAAGTAAGTAAAAATATTAAAATGTAACACTCTTTGGTGTATAAACATGGCACTGTTTGTCAGAGCAGGTAGCCCTTAAAAACCAGAGCAACATTTAAACATTTTTTGCACGGAGTAACGTATCCTTTTTTTTTTTTTTTTTGGACAACCTAGGCACAATATGATGAACTAAATTTTATTCAGTTTTGACCAACTATACAAACAGGACTTACAGGGGTCAAAATGGCTCTCATAGACAAAGAAATAGCACATAATCATAGGATTTTGTGTTTTTATGGTTGTTTTTATTATTATTATTAATAATATATATATATTTTAATTAATCAATAACCACTGTGGTGTTCCAGACTGGCATGTGCCAGTCAGCAGTGGCTTTTACCTTGGAATTTTTATTATTATTATTTTTTTTATTGTTTAATCATAAACACTGACTGCAACTGTAAAGCCACAGTTCTTTAGGTGTTGTTCTCCTTGACAAGTCAGAGTTTGCCCTCTGAGTAATTTGTATAGTCCTGCCACTTGTTGGAGGGCACTAACTTTTTCAAATAAGGCCAGGCCAGGTAGGTTGGGACCTATTTTTTTTTCTCTTAATAAATGAAATAATTGAAAAACTGCTTTTAACTTGCATGTTTTTTTATGATCTGAATCATTTAAATAAGAAAAAAAATCTGGAAGAGGGCAAATACTTTTTCCCAGCACTGTACATTAGCGAGGACCCCAACTTTCTTGCAACCCACAGGCGCGCACACTCATGCCATACTGCGCTCCGAACAGTTTGGAAACCGCAGTCAGTTAATAATGCGTGACTGGAGTATCAGATGAAATCCCACCAAGCATAAGGAGAACATGCAGACTCGACAGAGACGGATCAGAGACCCTTAAGGTGCAAGATGACAGTGCTAATCACTTAGCCATCATGGTGCATTATGTTAATTGTAGTAGTAATAACATCAGTAGTAGTTTCTACTGTGTTCTAGATTTATTTATTTATTTTTATCTTGTTAAGAGAGAAAAAAAGAAGCCGGTATGAGAATAACTGTTTGTAGCTGTTAGAGATGTAAATAATTACAGAAAGTAGCTGTTAAATACATTCCACAAAATTTTATGTAAGTAATACTTCTAAAATCCCACTCTCAGCCAGCGGAGGAAGACTTTCACTTGCCAGGAGGTTGGGTTTAGGGTAAGGACTTAAGAGACTGTTTTAGGTGAAAGCAGGGTCACGATCAGACCTTCTTACATAACAGACCCGTCTCTTAATGCCCCGAGATCTGCAAGGGTCACGTCTGGATAAGAGGCCCTGGTAGTACCTTGACCTTGACCAGTCATCAGACATCCTAGCCTGCAGCTCCTGAGGTTTGAGAGCAGAAGTGAAAAGATGAACTGATTTAATCAGGGAAAAGGGAGGAGTGGATTTAAGTTCTGTCGAACTGAAAATGGGGGAAAAAACAGACCATAGCACAGGTCTGTAGAAGCAGCAAAGATGTTTGGTTTTATTTGTTGCTTTTCCTTGTTGTTTTATTTTATTTTTTTTATAGAGGTTCTCAAGTGATGGCTTCTCTGTCTAACAATTCTGCTCTGGGTAATTCACTCATCTGTCCCCAGCCTTTTGAAGCTTAATCAGTGTAATTTGCTTTCCGTGTCTACCAGTGTAAATGAGATGTCCAGCTCAATTAAACATTCTGTCAATAAGGATGTGATCCTGTTAACTACCTATTTTATCAGACTGTACGCACCTTTTCAATTCCGGTGTCTTTTCGGTTGTTTATTGCGCAATTTATTTCCTGAATATATTTCTGAAATTGGAGCTTAGTATTAGACTGTAGCTTAATCTCACAGTTTGATATAGCAGGAAACAGAAATGATTTTGCTTCTTTTCAGCGTCTCTTGGTATCAGTTGAATCATTCTGTTTCTAGCATCGCTCTGGTGCACGGCTATAGAGACCATAGATCACAGCACAGATTGTGCTGATAATGTGCGCTAGGATTGTGACATTGGGGGAAAATAAACCATCATGCAATTGGGCCCTTAAGAACCGCTCTTTGCTGATTGTATCAGGAATGGTGAGGGTATAGAGTTTACCCAGTGTGTTTTTGGACTGCATTATTATTTAATAGCATAACTATTTTTAAAATTGCTACTATTATTAACAAAAAAATTTGCATATTTGTCAGATTTAAAACAAATTTTAATATTTAACAAAGATAATCAGAAGAACCAAAGTCAAAATCTTGACTCTGCCGCTCCAAAACCAATTTTTTCCCCCCCCACCTGAGCCATTTTTAGATGGACTTATTGAGATGGTGTGTCTCGGATCATTGTTCTGCTGCATAACTCAAGGCCAGACATTTTACTTCAGGATTTTCTGTTAGGGTGCAGAATTCATAGTTCCACCAATTATCACAAGTCGTCCAGGTCCTGAAGCTGCAATTACTTTTTCAAATAGGGTCAAGTAGGACAGCTTTTTACCCTTAATAAACGATATCATTTAAAAAACGGTTCAACATTTTGTATTTACTCAGGTTCTCTTTGTGTTCTAATAAAATTAATTAGATGATCTCAATCATTTAAGGGTGACAAATATGCAAAGTACTAAATCAAACTGTGAATATTGCCCACTATGCTTTGGGCCTTTTTCTTCATGGTTGTGACAGTGTGCCATAATGTATCTTAACAGCATTTACTGAGTTTTTGTTGGCAACTTATTTCTATGACTTTGATAGTCCTAACAGTTTTAATGTTTTTACTAGATCTCATAAGGTTTAACCAGTGTGTTTTCAACCGGCACTGATAATTAATCACTATTCTTTTTCTAAAAACGCAGCGGTCGATTGGTCGATAACTGAAATCGGTTGGTTTTCAGCATGATCGCTCAACGACTGCTGAACATATAATCAATTTCAAGGGGGTAGCGCACACCAAATAGAGCAACAGAAAATGCGTTCACAAGTAAAAATCCTGATGCAGCCCTTTGTAGCAGGGAGTCTAGGAAGTGCCTTGCAGAAAGTGACAGTAACCAAACTG
Source organism: Clarias gariepinus (assembly GCF_024256425.1). NCBI lineage: Eukaryota > Metazoa > Chordata > Actinopteri > Siluriformes > Clariidae > Clarias > Clarias gariepinus. The sequence continues at coordinate 24,225,606 of NC_071118.1, read as the reverse complement.
TTCTTCTAACCTGCACATCTTTTCCGCACCTACCTGTGTACTTGCAGTTTAAGAAAGATACTGACGTCTCAGATGAAGCAGGTTTTAGCCTTTCCCTCTCCCTTGATGGTAACAACCTACTTACTTTTTTCTCTCTATCTATCTATCTACCTATGTATCTATATTATTAAAAAAAATAATATATATATATATATATATATATATATATATATATATATATATATATATTTTTTTTTTTTTTTTTTTATTATTATTTGTAAAAGTAGGTAATGAAAGATGTTTAATTATAAACACAAATCTGAAGCTTCTATTCGTTTTTTTTTCTTTTCGTTAAAGAATTTGTCTGCGGTCAGTTATAGTTTAAAAAAAATAAAAAAATCAGCAGATCTGAAGACAAAAACCAGAATCGGCCAAGGAAATTTCAACTGGTGCATCTTTTACTATTGCCATTATTTTTATCATTGCCCCTACTAGTACTTGTCTATAATTAGTACTTGTCTTTACTACAATAGGACAAGAGCATTTAATATGAAGGGGCGCCCATAGGGAATTGCTCAATATTGCTTTTTTTTAAGAAATCAGAGAGAATTTTCCCTAAATTCCAGCTTTTCTGAGCTTTATCTAGCCTTCTCTCCCTAAATTTTGCATCCACCACCACAAATCAAATGCATCATTTTCAAGTTATTAAAAATGAGCTTGAGACCTGATTTGAACCCATAGCTCCTTGTAGCCCTTGCTCACTCGTTTTAAGTGTGTTCAGAAAACAAGACACGTCACATCGAACAGCTACTTTGGAAAAGATCATTTTGATCAAAAATAAATAACCCGCTTCAAAACCAGCACCAAATATGTTTGTAAATTCTCTATGGGAAATAATTCAGACTCTCGTTCAGTTTTCAAAACCTTCTATCCAAACCTTCCTCTGGGTCTCATGACTGCTTCAAAATTTAATTTTTTTTTTTTTTTTTTTCAAGAGCGCTTTAGCACTAACGGTCCCAAGAAACAGCACAGTCACTTCCCTATTAAAGCTTATGAAAGAGATTAGTTTACATGTTCTGTTTACGAGTTAGTCATGTGGAGACAGCTACTGTAAGACAACCGGGCTAAACCACACCCCCCTTCACATTCTCGCACACAGGGTACGTGAATGTCCATATCTCAGGAAACCCTATGGCCTAGAAAAAAAAGGCTTTTTACCTTTTTGTGTAGGAAAGTCTCTAGTTATTATTATTATTATTATTATTATTACTAACACTACTATACCATACTATAATTTGTACTGTTCCTACTACTCCTGCTACAGTTTTTCCCACTTTTACAAGTACAATTATAATTATTATTTATATTAATACTAGTAATAGTATTAGTAGAGAGGTCAATTTTCTGAAGAAAATGTGAATGGTGCTTGCTGTGGAAAAACCCGAGTCCCTGGGCCTTCACCCCCATATCTCTATAATAATGCGATCGACAGTTAGGTTCAGTTTCGAAGTTTCTATGGAAGTTCTGGAAGAATCTGTAAAAGTTGGTTGTAATGTTAAGTCTATGGGATTTTTCCCTATTTCCGATTAAGCTGCACAATTTGACTGATGCTACTTCTGTGATGGCACAGACATATTTCAGGACTCAAATTGTAAAAGAGTGGTTCTGTGAGCATGAGGAATTATCTTCACACATGAACTGACCACCCCATTGTGTGCTGTAATCAAAGCTAAGGGTGACTGAGTGAAGTGTTGGAATGTGGAGAGTGTAACTTTTTTTTTTTTTTTCTTTTTTGGCCAGGCTGTGTATAATCAGTGTGACATACTCTGATTGTTGGCTGTTTCATCCAGAGTAGTGTAATTGTGAGTGAAATAAAAATCATTTTGAATTCATGGTGCGTTCAGCTGTAGCCTGGAGTAGTTTTGTTTGAATTTGATAGAGAAAGGCAGAAGTTCTCAGAACTGACAGAGAGAGCCTTAAGCCGACGTGAACGTGTGCGTGTGGTTGAAGCATATTCAAGATCTTGACATAACATGGGTGACTACGCCAAAGCATCCTAAGTATGGTTTAATACCGCACAGCAATTTATTAGTATAATGTCCCTGTTTACTATGTGAGCCTAGCCCCATAAGTCTGTTTACGAGCACTTGGCTTATTACGAGTGAATACGAATGTGCTAGTTTATTCATTCATCACAGTATTTAGGGCTTGTTGTGTGCCACCTCTGAGAATACTCTATCGATTCAGATTTCACAAGCTTTCAAGCAACTGCAAACGATGCAAATGATTTGATTTTCTTCCTTTCTTTTTTCTCCCCCCTCCCAGTTCCTTCTATGCAGATTGTTATTATGGTTCCCACTGTGAAAAGAGTAGAGTGTCCTCAGAGTAGAAATTATTATTCAGTGAGATTCCTTATGCTTTCACCCTAAGTTGAAAATCAATTTCATTTAACATCAAGTAATAGCTATGACCTTACAATTATGCAGGGTGTAAAACTTTGTACTCGTTCTTAATTGCGGTCTCGATACTGAACTCTAAGATGCTTTCAGTAAGAGAATATTCAAGCTTTTAATTTTGCCTTTTTTTTTCTTAAGTATGTCCATTTGGGAATTACACGAAGAATACATGTTTTTACAATAAATGTGCTCTTACACCCCCCCCCCCCCCACACACACACACACCTCTAATTTACCTGAAATTTCAAGCACATTTGTTATTAGTGCTTTTACTCTTTTTACTTAAAAACCAGAGCAACTGCTTTTTTTTTCTTTTTTTTTAATGCCTTAAATTTGCATAGAATGAAAAAATTTCTATAGTTTATCTGATCGTTTCTGTCCAACATACATTCTTGTTTTTTTTGTTTTTGTTTTATAATCCTTCGAAATGGCTATTCTGTAAACTGCCTGGCCAAAAAAAAAAAAGAGAGGGAGATTTCATTCAACCAAACAATATGGTGGCCAGTTCATGTGCCAAAATGATTCCCCTTGCTCCCAGAATCACTCTTTCACAGTTTGAATTCGGGACTATGCCTGTGCAATCAGGGGGAAAAAAACAGATGTAATAACATTCTATGCGTATGGAAATGCTCTTATGTTCACTTTTATACATAGCTATAGTTGGTTTTTTTACTGTTGATTTATTATTATTTTTTCAATCCATACAACTTCACCAAGGGCTTAAGTGATCCATTCATGACTTTAAATGTAAAAGAAAAAAAAAAAAATAATATATATATGTTTTTTTTAAGTTTCTCAGTTAGCACTATCCCTTCATGTTTTAATCATGTGTTGAATGTTCTTAACCCATTTCCAGTTCTTAGTTGTTTTCTTTGCTTGATGCAGCCCAACAATTCGAAGGAAACACATTTCAGCTTCAGGCTCAGGAAGTGTGCGTTTTAATTAGATGAATCCCAGCACCACCACACAAAGTCTCTCCAGTTAATGACCAAGTAAATTCTGGTAGTGCGTGCATTCTGAAAGTCAGACTTTAATAGCCAGATGTCTCTTTTTCCTAGTGCAGAGTCATAAACAAGCAATTACTTAATGATTCTGGTCAAACATCTATACTGGGATGCTAGACACACTATTTTCTGTACCGCTGGCTCTTCAGGTTCTACTGAAGCTAAAATTGTTGATTTGAGTATCACACACAGCTTATAGAGTTTACACATACTGTAACAGCAGTCTTTTGGATGTAAATGGATTCCCAATAACTAAGATGAGAGGCTTGAGTCTTGTTGGACTGGTTTAATCCTAGAGGAAAGATATTGTAACTAAAAAAAGATGCTCTTTACAAATGTGTTGAACAGAAAAGCATCTCAGAATGCACAGTAGGTGTGGGATTCACCAGTCACCACCGAATACAATATCACGCTACTTAGATGCCGATTCAAATAATTTTATGATTCTGTAAGTATCAAAATTTTGTTAATATCCCAATTTTTTTTCCCCCAATTTGGTTTGAATTTTAAGATCTTGGACCAAAAGTTAACTAAAAAACCTTAGCTTTATTTAGCAGGTTTCACAACTCAGTTCAACATGTGTAATTAAATGTAGCCCAGTCCTTATAACATTAGTTTTCTCTTTTAAATACCAAACGCAGCATTTACACAATGCAAACTGTCTTTAAATACAAGAGTTCGACATTTAACTTTAAATGAAACGATTTTAAAAGATTTTTACTGAGCAGCACGTATCTGTATTTGTAACAAACTTGACAAAATTTCACTCCTACCACAGGGGATGGCAATGTGTGAATAGTTTAAATTGCACCACCTGTAGGATCGTAAAAAGCAATGTGATGCAACGTGTTTAACTTTTGATGATGTAACGCCTTAAAAATGTGTTTGTTACACCATGCAAAAAAAGATCCTGTATTCGGCACAAATCAGTAATTTCCAACATGATTGGATTTTGGTCACTGACTGATGCATCTGTATTCTAAATGTGATAAATCATAAAAAAAAATAAAAAAAAATAAAAATCAGTGTGTTGATACATAAATCGTCACCAAAAACAAACAAAAAAAAGATGTACATAATTTCTAATTCCAATTTATGAGGCGGATACACTGAAATGGCGGAAAAAATGACTAGGTGATTTTAAAAAAACTATAAATAAATTAAGTATCTTGAACTGTTGAGTTTGCGTACGTCCCTTCCCACTGAGACCTGAAACAGCATGTAATCTTGTTCAAATGTCGTGTATTTTATATTTCCATCGAGTGCCATCGAGTTCAAGTTTCTGCTTTCTCGTATATTGTTTGCCTCAAATTTGGCGTTATATATTAATATGCCGCATGCATAATAACTTTTTGTATATTGTCATGATTTACAGTATGTGCAAAATATTTTAGTGTTCATGTTAAAGAATTTGTCCACATCTTGCAACCTATCATTTTCGATGCACCGATTTTGCACCAGTTTCACAGTTTACTTGGCCAATTCGGATTTCTAACGCTAGCCAACGGCATCTTTCGCAAACTGCTTCTCACACACTCTGACGACGGTGCTGTTGACATCCGTTCCCTCCTGAGAGCAAGGCCAATCTGGCCTCTAGACTCCGCCAAGATTTGGACCTGTGATGTTTGAGCGATAACATCGTTGCGGCACTCGGGAGCCCGAGCGTGTATAATTGGCTCACATAAAGAGCATTCTTCATTGAGAGTGTTTCCTATTCAGAGAGATCTCAGGGATGTAGCTTTTCCTGTGAAGACGTATCAAACACGAGAAGTCCCCATACGAGACCCTCGTTGTAATGCGATGTGCAATCTTGCGTATATCCACTCAGACACATTTATTTATTTACAACTGATCAAAGTGATTAGAAACCCTGAGAGCTTGTGACAGTTGTGTTGACAGCTAGCTTGTTAGTTCCAGCACTACTTCAGCGGTATGAAAGCCTGTCAATAGCAACATGCAAACACACACTTTACATGATATGACCACTTTGGGTGTGATAAACCTTTGTACCAACATTTTCCCCTATAAGGACTGGAGTCAAACATTGTTACAGTGTGCTGCGGACGGTGTTTAAATTGGGGACTAGGTCGTGCAGAATGACGGATACCATCAGAGCCATGATCGAAATGTCTGCTTCGTGTCGCTGGCCTCCAAGGATCTTCTTTAATGGCTCTTTTCTTTAATGTAAAAAAATTAACTGATCATCAATTTATTACTAAAGGCAAGATCTTCAACCTCATACTGGGGTTGTACAGTAGCCACATTTCCCGTACAGTCCTGAGCCATTTTCACTGGGATTCCTGGGAGGGCGGTGTTTCACCTGTGATGATGACGTGGAGCAGGCACTCCTATCTTTTTAAATCTATCTTAATGGTACACAAGCACTAGTAAATCAAAAGTCCCAGTCCCAGATGAAAAAAAAAAAAAAAAAGGTTTCAGGTGCTTATGTTGTGGAAAAAAGTCAGGCACAGCATGAGATTAGGGGCCTGTGAACGAGATTACAACTGCCACTGCTGCTAATAATTACTACTAGTAGGAATAATATCACTGACACTACTAGTATTAAAAAGAAGATGATGATGATGAATAGCAAATGGGAATGGTAATTACTCGTCAGATGACTGGCACTTAATTACAGTGCAATATGCGGTCTGGCAGGACTGTAACTATAACTCAGATTTTTATGCATTTTTTAAAGACTTTTTTTTAAACCGTTTGGCTGCGTTTTAATGTCAAATAATACAATTCAAATAAATGTAAGCTAATGTTTAAATTATTCTACTATTTACTTTATTTAGCCCATCAAGAGCTCTGTGTTCATGAATTACACCAGGTTTTGGTGTAGTATCCAAAATAAAATATTAAAGGATGCTTATGTTCTATTTGTTTTAACTGAAAGATTCAACCTTGTAATCATGGTCTAGCAGTCCCAAGGCCGATCCAGAGCTCAGGTTTGTCTGTGTGGAGTTCCACATGTTGTTCCAGTGGTTTCCACTGGGTTCTCTGATTTCCTGGCACCTGGCAAAATATGTGTAATGATGGTTGTCGTGTGAATGAGTATTACCATTATTTATAGTTCAGACAGTAGTGATGACATGCTATAATTTTTTGACTTGCAGAGTTCAACAATAAAATAATCAAATATTTTTACTATATTTTCCGGACTATACAGTAAGTTGCACACAATATTAGTTGCTATTAGCCAAAACAAGAAAACAAACATATGTAGGTCGCTTTGGTGATTAAGTCGCATTTATATAATTAAAAAAAAAATTTTCATAAGAGACCAATTGCTTATTAATTAACAGAGAAACACTATAATGGAAGCCGTTAGCTGTTAAGGTTAAAATTAGTCTACACATACTTTATATGCCAGTCATAACAAGCCATAGCTCAGATGAAGAAAAGGTTCCCTCATCATTCAATTCATCTTCTCCCATCCCGTCGTTGTTGGACACCATCCTGAGAGGACCGGGAGCAGGTTGTCACCGAATTCCATGCAGTTTTGATTCACTTTGGCGATACTTGAGTATTTGCCTGAAGTTAAACTTGTGCCATAAATGAAATCTAAATATTGAGTAGACAAGTGATAAATTTTTCTAATTTAGTGGTCTTTCCTCGTAAACGTATCACTCAGCAGAGCCAATCAACACGATAGGTACCATGTATAGACAAAGTTTGCAGGAGACATAGAAAATAGAAAAAAAAAGAAACAAGGATTAACAGAGTTGGACAAAAACAGTAACAACACCATCATGAGGAGAAACATAACACACAATGTTTAAAACATATCCTTTAAACATCATGTATTTAAAAGAAGCATCGTTTACACTATTTGCTATTGTATAGTTCTGTTAATCAACTAAGCACCAAAAAACCTAAAGCTATGGTTTACTAATTAATGAATTAATTTATTTATTATGGAAAAACGACATTTGCCCTTTTTGTGTGTTGGAGAAAGTATGGCTCAGCTTGACACTGTTTTTGCGCAACGTTAGACTCCTAGTAAGAACCAATAACGGATGGTGGATTTTCATCGAGGAATCCCGTGATCCTACTGGAGGATGTTACGGGATATTTTGTAAGTCTTTCATCAGCTGTGCAAACCGAACGCTTCAGACGGCATTCAGTAAATAAAGCATTGTGTTCCAGTTACTTACATTAAGGTCCAAATCAAGTCTTAAATCCCCAGCTTTGAGATCCCTCCCTACTCAGCCACTCCAGTGTTTTTTTTTTGTTTTTGTTTTTTTGTTTTTTTTAGCGAATTGTACAGGTTTGCTGATCAAATAAAATCTCAGCTTTCATACTGCGGCGACACTTTAGAGAGAGTGGGGGGAAAAGCCTGTTTATCTGCTAAAGTTAGTGAGCCGTGAGCATTGCGACTCACTCTGTCTCCTTCTTCGCTCCTTGTTCCCCTCCTCTTTTTAATTACTGAGTCACTGGTGGATGATTTCCTCACAATATTTCACCTCAGGAAAGTGCCAGTGTGTGCAGCGTGTGTGTTTATCATCACTCCTGGCGAAGGAAAAGAAAGAAATTGGTAATAATGCTCACTGTGTGGTTAACTGCACTAATTTGTTTGATATCTAAAAATATTCTCCCTGCAGTTCTCTCTCTCTCTCTCTCTCTCTCTCTCTCTCTCTCTCTGTGTTTTTAAACGTTCAGAGATACTACAGTTTGCTATAGCAAGTTCTGGGTCAGAGTAACACTAAATGATGAGTCGGGTCACAAGCGGAGTTGGGCATTAAAAGCCTGGGATGAGTGAATCTCTGTAAAATGTGTACACACTCAGTAAATCCTCTGGGGGTCGTTGCATCTCATCATCAGTCATGACGGCCTTGGTTCTGTTCAGTAGCACTACATGGCAGAGATCCGTGTATCGCTTGCTGAAGCCGACGAGATATATGTTTTGAGACAGAAAGTGATGAGTGTGAAAGAGTGTGTATGAAGAGGAGCTCAAGAGAGGAAGTTGGAGAGAAGGGACGCTGTAAGAAAGAGAGGAATGAAGCAGTGTGTGTGTGTGTGTGTGTGTGTGTGTGTGAGAGAGAGAGAGAGAGAGAGAGAGAGAAGGAGATGAAGAGGCAGACCGAGATCATGGAAGAGAAACGAAGTGTGAGAGGTGTACAGTAGAAGGTGAAGGAATGGAGAGAGGGAGATCATGTAAGAGAGAAAGACACAACACCGGAGAGACTCTGCATTGATGCAGAGACAGAGAGACTTTGAAAGGTCCAGGGAGAGTGTATCGGAATCAGGGAGACACGAAGAGTGTAGGTATGAGAGAGACACTGAAGGAGTGTAGGAATGAGAGAGACAGGAAGAGTGTAGGAGAGAGAGAGAGAGAGACAGACAGACAGGAGGACTGTAGGAGAGAGAGACAGGAAGACTAGGAATGAGAGAGAGAGGAGGACTGTAGGAGTGAGAAAGAAAGAAAGACTATGAATAAGAGAGAAAAACAGGAACAGTGTAGGAGTGAGAGAGAGAGAAAGAGAGAGAGACAGGAGGACTGTAAAAATGAGACACACAGGAAGAGTGGAGGAAAGAGAAAGAGAGAGAGACACAGGAAGAGAGGAGGAATGAGAGAGAGAGACACTCAGAGTGTGGGAGTGAGAAAAAGACACAGAGTGCAGAAATGAGGAAGAGGCAGAGAAGAGAGAAAGATGGAGAGACTTAAAAAGTGTGAAAGTAAGAGAATTGCAGAAACAGGTATGCATTAAGTCTCTCTGCTTCTTTCTCACAGCCTCTCTCTCTCTCTCTCTCTCTCTCTCTCTCTCTCTCTCTCTCTCTCACACACTCACACACACACACACACACACACACACACACACACACACACACACACACACCCTCTCTTGGCTGAAGTGCCTATATCCATCCAAGTACATGTGACAATATTAGAGGGTTTATTCTTACATATCAAAAAATAGTCAGTCTCTTTCTCTCTCTTTCTATTTTTAAAGAAACAATGCAGCATATCCTTGTTTCTGTCTCCTGTCTGACACCACATCCTCTTAATAAGCATAAAATTGAAAGGAACGCAGTCGAGCTCCAATCTAATTAGCTGCGATGCTGCAAAAAAAAGTGGCATTATGTATTTAAAAAGGGTTATGACAGTTCTGGCACTTAGAGCACGTGCAGTCATGTGACTTTCAGCGGTCCTAAAGTAGGTTTATTAACTTCATAATGTTTCATCTCATGTTGGATGAAATCTTTTTTTTTTTTTTTTTTTAGGATTATTGTTTATGCACATGAAGGCAAAAAAAACTTTAAACTGCTACATGAGGGCGTCTGATCATTTGTTTCAAAACGAAATGCAAATAAATGTGTATGTCTGTGTGTACGGTGGATTATTAGTGCTGCTGTCTGTAAGTGTGGGCGGAGAGTCAATCGACAGAGAGACTACAGTAATAGACTTTGGCACAGTGGGTGGCAGCGTGCAGCTTTTAAAGTGGAAGACCTTCGAAGCACATCAAGCAACAGTTAATGTGCCAGTGTCGCTTCTGATTTGCGAGAACACCCTCCTGTCCAACTGGGTCGTGTTTGATTGATAGGCATAAAAATGTTTGACAGTTTGGGAAAACCCATCAGATGTTATTGCTCTCCTGAAATCAGGCCTGCTGCGTTCTTCAAGGCAGTCGTATCCGAGTTTTATTTTAATGGCTTGAAAGTTGGAGCCGCCATTTTGTTGAAAACAGAGACAATGTTTCCGTGTAGTGATTCCAGTGCCGGACAGGTTCTAACCATCCTCCAGATGTGCAAAAGACACTTTGTTTTTATGTAACACCAGAAGTCACGCAAGACAAAAAACAGACTATTAGTTGTAGAGAGAGAAATTTCGAGTTTTTATTTTTTATTTTTATATATTTGTTGGTTTTGGGGTTTTCTATATTTTTTTAAAGTAAAGGCAATACATTATTGAAGGTCTTAACCATTACTTTTTGATGAGTTTTTTTTTTTTTTTTTTTAAGATAAAAGACTACACAAGTGTGAAGGGACGGAATTAAGAAAACGGCTATATAAACATTCTGGCTTTTTAATGTTTTTACCTTATATGAATCATTTAACGAAATGAATAGTGAGACAGCACACTTGTCTTTTGTACGTCAAAGCAAGGTCAGATTTACCTGCGAAATCCATTCATAAATCGGATTTTTTGCTTTTGTACTATGAAGATTTTATAACTATAAAAAAAAAAATCTAAATCACAGTATGGACCTGTGCAATTATTTAATTATAAAAGGCTGCAGTGTATTACAGGTAATGTATGCATATTAGGAATTTATGTCAAAATTTTAAGTCTTTTTTTCCCCCTCTCTTAATGAGAGAATTTCTCCAGTTATTTGGTGTTAGTACAGTAGCATAGGTAAATATGTGTGAATAAAATAACGGTAAAAATTTACCCTTAAAACTCAAGCAGAATTCATGTCAGCAACACAAAACTGGTCAATAACCAATTATAAAGAATAAACCTTGTACAGAAACCCTGCCGGTGTGTGTCGAAGGGGGAGACATCAAACTGTGCATTTGGGTTTTCTGACATGTCCGGTAGATCCAATGAGTTATTACTTTTAAAACTCTGAAATTTACTGCTACCAGAGTGTGGGAATGACATCGCCAAAATGTTGAACTCTTAAAATGCCTGTTGTATTATTATTGTTGTTGTTGTTGTTTCTCAGAGGGCCTGCCTGGTTGGGAGAGATTTTTTTCCTTTAATAAATTTAATCATAATTTAAAAACTAATATTTACTGTATTTACTCTGGTTATCTTTTTGTAATATTAAAATTGGTTTCATGATCCCGATCATTAAATTGAGAGAAATATGCCAAAAAAAGTCCAGAAGGAACAAATATTTTTTCACAGCCAGCACTAATTTTATAGAACAAATTTATGCCAAAAAATGGCTAAGTGAGACTCACACAGTGAGGGTTAAATATCACAGCTTAAATTGCAATTGCAGTGGGTGTCACAATCAATCAAAGTTTATTTCTATAGCCGTTTTTAAAAGGACGTGTCTGAAAGTACATTGAAAATTATTAAGTATTAGAAAGAAAAAAAAAAAATGACGACAAATTCAAACCATATAAGCCAAGAACCATTAATTAAAAGTCAAAAAGTAGAAATTAGGTTTTTTAAACAAAGATTTACCATAAGTTTCCAAACTAGACCTTTGTTTTTATGTTTATACCTTGAAATGTGTGTTTTTTTTTTTGTTTTTTTTTTTGGCAGCCTTAATAAAAATAAGGAGCAGCATCTGTATATCTGCTTATTTTGTCAGATGTAAAGCTTTAGGACCTGTTTTACATCAGTCAGCAGGATCAGACATCCAGTTAGGGTTACAACCACTCTTTACAACAAGGGTTAGACAGAAAAACCAAACTTGCGGCATGTCGAGCGTTGAAGCAGTTCGATGAACATTTGTCGTCACCGTGCTCAGCGTGTCCCGTATCTTGCTGTCCTTATCTCTGAGGTCCTCCCCTGCCCTTCCACTCTATTCAAGAGTGGAACTTTACTATTCAATAGGCAAGAAAAGTGGAGTGTGTTGCTTTTAGTCCTTCGTCATGGCTGTACTTAATCACCAATTATTGTGTTTGGTCCTCAGGGGAGCGACTAAGGGTTCGGTCATGCTGAGCTCCCTCTCTATTCTGAACTTTTTTTTTAGTTCCCCTCTCACCGCCGATCATGCTGTTCTTCTCATCCCCATTTTAGTCTTGTTTCTCGTTCTTATTTTGCTGTCTTTCTTTTTCCACGTTGCGTCTCTAATTGCCCCTGTCCCTCACTATTTATTTTTTTTTTTTGCTTATCACTGCAGCTCTTCTTTCTGTGTGCATGTATGCGAGTGAAAAATGGAAAGTGTTGGTGTGTCAGCCGAGAAATAATGAACTAAAATATGAAGGGGGGGAAAAAAAACACCAAATCTTTTTTTGAATGTCAGCTCAGTATTTCAGCCTGTAGGCCTTACAGTGTGCACTCTGGTATTGGTTCATATTCAAACTTAATGAAAGTTCTAACCGCCACAGGGTTTAGGAGATTCGTTGATTTAATGAACTTCGTGTCAGTCACAGTGACAGCGAAATTTTGTATTCAGGTGGCCATGCATCATCCTCTCCGTCATAACCCCGCCCTGATTTCTCGGTAAAAGATGAAAGGAAAAGTACTTTGCATAGAATAACTGATGTTTTTAATAAGACATGTCCATGTTAGGAACAACTTCTCATTCAATGTGAATTTTCATGATTTATTTTCTATATTCTAGACCAATACTGGAGATTTTCAGTAGTAACAGTTCTCGCAAGAACAGTATTGTCAAGTGCTTTTGCAAAAACCCGTCTAGCACAATGATGAAACTTGGTTTTATGAAGACCTTCCCAGGAAAGAAAAAACAAAACTTAACTCTGCTGCAAAGAAGTTCATTTGAAATCACCAGGCGTTATGAAGGCTTCAGCAGACACATCTCAATATCAACTGTTCAAAGGAGATTATTGCATATTTTGGACGCCTTCAGAATTTTTTTTACACTTTGTTATGAAATAACAATCAGGAAAGACCATGGAACTAGAAGGTGTGTCCAAACTTTTGACTAGTAGTGTGTTTCTGCGCTTAAAGGACCACCTAATATGGCAGGGTTTGCACTGTGTTATTAACTTGGTGATGTATAACAAAGATGCATGCTCGGAAAATCCCCAGACGAGTAGAACAAATTAAAAACCTTGCCCGTACAATACCGTGCAACAAAGCAGAACCAAACTATCAGCAAGAATGAAGTGTCTCTATAATATAATTCCGAACAACTAGATAAGGTGTTGAAGAATGTCTCGTTTAACGTCCACCTCATTATTCCTGTTGTTGGATCTAATCTCCTGTGTGTACTCTCATTTTTAGGCAGGTTAATGGACCCCTCATGTTTCCCACCCCTGCTCTGAAGACTGACTCACATTCATTTCTCAAACAGAAGTGTAAAATAATGAAACATTTCAATTAGTGACATAACTTTCCAGCTACTCGCTTGACTCACGCTCTTCTAACTCCTACTCTGCATATTTCTCACTTTCTTTGCCTACGTTGTGCGATGGACGTAAACTAGACGAACAATTCATGATGTACCACACAAAATAATTATAGTTTGACATTCATTTTATTTCATATTATTTAGTTAAACTACCTTGTTCATGTTTTTTTTTTCCCCACACAAATAATTATCTTAGGAAGGCTTTTGCATAGAGATATTATTTTGCAACAGAAATATGGTGTATACTGTACAGTGCTTGGAATAATTGGTGCCAATACAGAAGAACACTTGTCAGACAATTTAACCTCGAATCATTTCTAAAGAAAGAATAATGTTGAATAGCCTTCTATTTTTACCAGCGTTCTAATACACATCAATTGTTACACACCAATATTACATCTTTTTTTTTTCCTTAACCAACCACTTTCTTTGTCCAACAGTGCTGTATGTACTGTATATAGTAGTCCCACATATCCAGGACAAAGCAGATTGTGTGCGTCATGTTATAGGTAGATATGTTTAATGGTAAAATTATTATTTTTTTGGTTAAGCAACAGAGCAGCTTTACAGAAATGCAGATGTGTGGTTAGTTCTCTTTTTGAGCAAGCGAATCAGAGCCTTTAAGACCTTTTAAGCCTTTTAGCTGCTTTCTAACAATATCCATGTTTACAAGGTCTGTACAGATAAAATTAAATTGACCTAATTGAAGTTCATTAAACTGAATTGGAAGAACACTAAGAGGACGTGAATGCACAAAGGAAACCCTAATCTTCCAGTAAACTCCAATTATATGTCCGGATGATCATCCATACTGCTTAGGCAAGAAGGTTAACCAATTTTAGCTGGGGTACCGTATGTACTGTAGTTACTGTACAGTGCTGCTCATTTGGCAGAATCAGCCTGGGAGTGATGTGCTCTATAGTGGAAAAGTGTTATTACGCTATGCATATTAAATCTGAAATCTAAGTAATAATCTAATGTAATCGAGAGGTAGTGTTGTCAACATGCTGTTCAGAGATTTAAGTGACTATCCGCAAAGCAGTTGGAAATAAAACAGCCACATTAATGCGTCCCTCAATTCCTCAGACACTGCAACGGATTTCCATCGTTTACGATGTTCTAGCTAGGTCGTTTAGAAGATGAATATTTATTTTTATTTGGGAGGCAGCTGAATGGGTAGGTCACCTCCAAGCAACTGTCACATAACTCACGTAACTTACAGCCGTGATTTTCAGACACGCTGTCGTCAACAGCTTAAGATGTAAATTTTCAATCTGCTGAGCTCAGCGCACATGGAGGGACATTTAACACTCAAGGAAGGAATAAAATATCACATGGCGTATTGCAAATGCAAAATAACCAGTGACGCTACAAAACAGAGTTACTGTTACAACTCCAAAGTTGATTTTTCTATAACAGCATGTCTTCGAAATATTTCCTTTTAACTTTTTTTTTTTTACCACAACAGTTACTAAATGTAAAAAAAAAAAAAAAAAAAAAAAGGATCATTACCATCTAGCAATGTTTAACAAAGAAAGTTTTAAAAAGGATTTTTCCCTCACCAGCCTGGCTCTTTCTTCTTGAATTTAATAATAATAATAATAATAATTTTATGTAAGTTTATGACGTCTGTGTTGCATCTTATAATAATAATAATTATATAATAATATGTTGCAGACTCCAAGATGCTAAACAACTATGTTGGTCAGTGCTCCATATTATTTGAGTCAGTGCTCATACTACGTTGGTCAGTGTTTCACCAAGTATTCTGTTTTAATCAGGATACTATGTAATTTCAGTCAGTATTTTTCCATATATTCTATTTTAGTCCATATTTTAATCAGTGTTCTATATTTCTATAGGGTTTTTTTTTTCTCTCTATTTATCTAAGTTATCTTAGTGAAAAGGCCAGAAAAGTTCAAGTTTATTTATTTATTTAGCGTTAATGGAATGTAGCTCTTTTTTTAACATTAGTTCATAAGTTTCTTATCAAAACCTTGCTTTTACTTCTTTTATATGCATTGTGACTTTTTCGCACTGGCTAATATAAGCATCATTTTGATTAGTCAAGATGCATTCAGAGAGTGCTCAAATATAGTTTAACCATCCTGAGATGTTTCACTCTGTTGTTTCCCCTGAACTTGAAAACTAGCTCGGTTACTGCAGTATATTATTATATAATATTTGCTTTATTATCAGCAGAAATGACAAATGAATATACATCAATCAGCCATAACATTGCAGCACAAAACATTAAGCCCACTATTGTGAAGGCTCCAGTAGTGTCGTCTGGGCATCTCCACCTTCCCAGAGCATCACTCTTCAGGGCTGTGTGTCTAGCACCAGGACAGTGGCAGTGAAGCCTTTGAGTGCTATGGGTTGCAAGACAGGGTCACCGTGGATCAGACCTGATCCCATGGATGTTTTTTTAGATCGGAATTTCCCAGAGAGAATTTTCTTTTGCACTTTACCTACTTTTTTCTCCCTGGCCTTTCTGTGAGATCAGAAATTAGGGTGCCCATAATCCTGTTGGGATACAATTGATAATCAGTGTTAATGTGTGTTACATTATGTGGTGTTAATGTTATGGATGATTGGTGTAATTTTTACAGTAAAAGCTCTTAAGAAAAAGAAAGAAAGAAAGCCACTTTCATTGAAAGCAATTTTAACAAGAAATTACAGAAGTGTGAGCTGGCTAGCCGACAAGCTATAAAGAATATGCCGTAATATTTTTTTTCGCCCCTATGTTCCAGTCTGTTTCTCAATCCTGGCTGTTATTTATGTTGTGTGATTATTTTGCTGATTCTTTTCCTCTGTTTTTTCTCAGGGCTCTGCAGTCCACAAGGGTGACAGCACTGCAAACTGTCCCTCTGACAAACAGTCTAATGAGGGCAAACTCATTAAAGGTATGCTTCGTCATGTGCCTCTATGGAGTTGACTTCTGGGACCAAAGCACTAGTCAGAATTAGGGAAAAAAAAAAAAAAAGAAATGCCTGCACTGCTGCAATTAGTCTTGTAATCACTGTTGTGCCGAAAGTTCCCATGTTGCACCGAGTGAAGTGGTGAGCCGAGCATTATTGTGCAGTATTAACACTTGTTCTGGTGTGTCTAGACCGTAATGATGCTGTCTTTACCCCTAATGACCCTCAGTGCTAGACACGTTTCCTGCCCTGGGGGAAGGTTAATGGCTGTAACTAAGTGGAACAGATCAGAATTCACTTCTAACCTCTGTTGGTTTTGTTTTGTTTTCCCAGCATCCTTCGCCCCCATTTGCTTCGCGATAAAATCCAAAGAGAACGACATGCTGCCTTTGGAGAAGAACCGTGTGCGTCTGGATGACGATTCTGACGAGGACAAGGGGAAAGGGGATGAGCGGGAAGGGGCGGAGCCTAGCGCGACCGGGGTGGAGCAACAAAGTGAGGCCCCTCCTTCTCAGCCTGAGGAGAAGAAGCCCACTCTTTCACAGGAAGAGCTGGAAGCCAAGCAAGGTGGTGTGACAACACACAACGCACAAATACAGCCGTTTTAAATATAGCATTCGGGATTGTTGTGCTCTCGCAGCGGTGATACAGTTTGCTAGCTAGTAATTCTCATGTGTGCCTTGCATGGGTGCAGTTCACAACCTTGGGAGCACCATGCCAAAGAGACGCATGGTGTTGACATGGGTATAAAGCAAAAGTAACTTAGAAACGGGTCAGATGGATCTGTGAATTCATAAAGAAACAAAATACCTGGCAACCTTTTCAGAACATCAGACAACAGTGGCAGGAGTGAAAGGAGCACGAATGGAGCAAATATATCTTTTTGCAGAGAAAGTCATCTGAGTAATGAATAAGGTAGTGTGTGTGTAGATTTTTTTCACCTTCTAAGAATCCTAAGCAGAGGAGTCAAGCATTTTGGTTGCAAAATGCCGCCTTAATGGGCATGTTAAGCTAAGTATTTGCTTGATGCATTTTCAGTTTGTGTATCTAGAAGGCCAGGTGTTTGGAACTGCTAAATTGCTAAACTGCTCCCACTACACGGTTTGCTGACACACACTGCACATTAACCAACACATTTTCCTCTAATCTGTTGACATAATGGTGTGCAAACTGCACAATCAAATGCAGATGAGTGGCCCAAATGACACCTTTTATCTAGAGGAATTCTCACACATTTAGTCCTTTACCTTACCATAAATAAATAAATAAATCCT
Organism: Clarias gariepinus; assembly: GCF_024256425.1. Taxonomy (NCBI): domain Eukaryota; kingdom Metazoa; phylum Chordata; class Actinopteri; order Siluriformes; family Clariidae; genus Clarias; species Clarias gariepinus. The sequence goes on along the minus strand of NC_071118.1, from coordinate 24,207,968 downwards.
ATACCTTCCCACCATAGAAACAAACCCTGCAACTTGTAACTTAACAATCAACGATTTATTAATGCAAATATAAATTAATCACAGCTTTTTTATTCAATAGAACATCATCCGAAAAAACCTTACTTGAGTTACCTTAACACCAACCAGAATGAGATCCTCAGTATGGAACCTCCAGTATACTCTTAAAAAGCACTGGAAGGTTTTTCTAAATTTGAAAATACTTTTTTAGATTTAAAAAGTGCATGGGAGCCTTTTGGTTTCTCGGTAAGTTAAGTACCTATGTCTAAGTTGCATTTACGATGATTTTCTCATCCACATTTGCGGTAGGGAAGAACAGCAGAAATTAAAATGAAAAACCGAACAGTGTGTGCTTTAGACTTGCTCCTCTTGAGTCACCTCAGTGAACACGTATTCTGAATGTTAATTCAGGAACATCACATGAGGGCACAGCTCTACGACAGGTCTGCAAACACCACTTATAAACAGATTATGATTTGTTTGTTTATTTAACCAGTTATTTTGCTTCACCATCACGTATTCATCACGCAGGTGGAACTAACTAATCGCGACTGGCAGAGCTCGTGACCAACAGTTAGTGTAATTAACAGGGGTACTACATAGCCAAACGGTGAGGAGAATAAGCCATGAAGGTCTTTTGGAACCATGAAACAGTCCTGAGAAACTTTATATTTCCACTTATTCCACTTAAGAATAAGTTAACCTTTTCCGGTTGACCCCAGTTTCCGGGGTTTAATTTCAAATAGCATTACATGGAAAGTTAGTGCGCTAGGGTATACAGGCCTCTCTCCTGCACAACAAGTAATGCCCTCGATTAGGAAGCGGAACAATATGGACGGTTTGAAGACAATTCAGAACAAATCGGAAGTAATTCATGAGAAGGGAAAGTGTTGTTTGAGATGACATAACATTATCATGTGTGTGTTCTTGCTGATTTTGAATGTGATTTGAGATTTGGCAGGCAGCTGCTCTCTCCTAAGTCCTGCAGACCATCCTAATATACTATCACCCATAATTGCTTAATTAATAATTATTAGAACAATTGTGATGTAGTGCGAGCCATATAGTTAAACGCCCTGGTGCTGTTATTGTCTATTATGACCACTCGTCTATTATGACGTCTCTTGTTTAATCAGATTGCTTGGTTGGAACTAACTGTTGGCTAATGCTTAACTGGCCATGTTTTCTCTTCTTACATGCTAATATCCTGAGACTAGATGGATCAGCAAACACTGTGCTATTATTAAGTGCGTTTATCATTTAAATATAGACTATTAAAGCTAATTTTAGCAATATTGAAAATATTGTGTCCAAAAAAACTTAAACAATTTGTTTTGCCCATAGATTATTCCACACAGGTGTGGTGTCATTAAACACCTGAAACTTTTAGCTCAGCTTCTTGGTGCCGTTTAAATAAATAAAAAAGTATTAGATAAAAGAAAAAAAATGCCCATACTTAAAACGCAGACTGAAGTAATTTGTTTGTCTGCCTCATATATGAAACAGCTGTACTTTTCAAGTCGTTGTTCACTTTGTATAGAAAAATGGACCATTTTCAGGCGAGACATACAGCAGATCACTTAACTACCCTTATGTTTTTTGAACTCTGCACTATTTTTGTGGAACAAAAAAGTTGGAGATAAATGTGCAGTGCATACAAACATCTCAAGTAATCTGTGATTACCAGAACTGAAATTTAGAGACAGCCTCCCTTTAAACAAAATGTAACATGTGTCTGGAAGCACAAAAATAAATAAATGATGCATCATAAAGCTATGAACCTAATAGCCATCCAGGATTTTTTAAATTATTTTTTTGATAAATAGCACAGAGCCCACTTTCATTTAGCTGTGATTTCATGCGTTGTTTTTAATGCTAAAAAGGTACATGGTCAATGAGCAAAGTTTAGTTACTCTCAGCAGTAGTGTACATTTTCTAGGAAATAACTCAGATGTTGATCTAGAACCAGCTGGAAACTGCCCTTAATTCATTTGGACAATTTTGTTTCATTTTTCCTTCACTGAACATTTTATTTAGCTCTGTTTATTTTAATTGAAGCCTTGTGCTGCTAAAGATGATTTCTGGCTTCGTTTTACTTTTGCGATTAGTGCCGTGCAATTTAATTGATCTTTTTTCGGGCGAGGGGTCAGAATTGATTGTTAATTATTAAGGTAACCTAACAAACGTTAAATTGTCTAAAATTGCTGATTTACTTTAAAATATAAACAGCTGTTGCAGAAAATATAAAAGCATTTTGTGAATGCTTCACTGCCTCGTCTTTTTCTTTTGAATTTCTAAGCTGTTGGTTCAATACTGTTGGACTGGAGTGTGGATCAGAAAATTGGCAGGGAAAACAGATGTTCGCTTTGTATGAGATGACTTTTAAGCAGTCAACAGTATGAAGTTACACCGCGTTTCAGTAATTTTGATACTTTATTTCTTGTGAGAAATATAGCTACTTGAGACAAATTAGTGTTAGTCAACTTTAGTGCTTTTGAATAGTTTTGAAAACCTAAATGTTCAAACATCAAATCGAATTGTGATTTACATCTCTATTTAGAATTATGCTATTTAAACAGTAAAATTGATCAAGCGGAAAGTAAGTGTGTTTCAGTGCTTTCCGAACGAAACTGCACTTCAGTGCAATGGTTTATTAGGGTCATTGCTATGATAGTGGTGAAAGTTTTTTTTTTTTTTTTTTTCTCCAGCATCTGGGCCTTTTTGGCTTGGGGCTTGACATGCTCAAAACACATGCAAATTGGCAGACCGGTTGGAATCTGCTGCCATTGGGATGCCCATACACACTTGCACGCATGCAATCAACATGGAGCTCATTGAGCTGAATAACCTTCATGTTGCATGTCATGGGCTCAACTCAACAGGAAATCAGTTACTTTGTGTCATTTGCAAAATGCACCCAAAGGATTTTCATATACTCTAACTAGGGAATTTATATGATCACCACCAAACCAGGCCTATGTGATCTCCAGACACTGAGGATGCAAAATTGCAGAGGGATTTTTGATATCTCAAATGGGTCAGCCGTGATGATGTCTTAAACTTGTGCTGAAAAGTGTTTAAATCTCTTTTTGCGTGACATCACATTGTGTGAAATCTTAGTGTGATCCTTTTTTTTTACCAGCATCTGGGGCTTTTTAGAGGTCCAACAAGAACTTCCCCCTTTTCTAAAATTATGTCATAATGGTACTGGAATATCCACTTTAAATCTATGCCCACTGTGCCCCCCTGTCTTTCTGGTGTGCCTTGTGACGATGGCGCACGGTGCTTGGGCCCACTCATCGTTGTTTGTAACTATATTTAAACTTACTGATCAATCTATTTTTCATCAGGTTTTATGTATTTCAGGAATATTCTGTAGTACCTCCTCTTGATATCCTCTTCTGCAGATTAGCTTTGTTTATTGATCTATATGCGTGTCTGTTACCCTGAGTGAGCATCATATTAGAGCATCATTACTGCAGGTCTAATATAAACTACATAATTTGCAGTAAAAAAAAATGTAAAAAATGCGTAATAGTTTAGTAAAGTGGCTATTGTAGCTAAAGAAATCAAGATGCAGTGTGTGTAGTGTGCAATTATCACTCGATTACTGGAGAGTCTCTTAAGTGTAGATCCTGACCTGCTCCCTGTCATTTTCCCCTGACTGACAAGGCATTAAATAAAATGTCAAAGAGCAAGCTTGTACTACGAACGATCTGTCCATTGGCGCACTAGAAGTTCGTGGTTGTCCCGAGTAATTTGGTGAACATCTATCCCAGGGTTAAAAGAGGAGAAGGACATTTACACTGTCCATGTACACTCCGTCGCTGCAGAACGACCTTTGCTCATCATTTATGCCAGTTTGCTCTGGGATCATATTCCCTCATGAGCTTATATAGGCTATGCATTAGAGTGTAGCATGCCTCGCTGACATTTTCAGCATAATGAACAAGTCCTTCAAAAAATATTTGGTACTTTTGAATAATACAGTTAAGTCTTTTTTTTTTTTTTTTTTTAATGTCTAGTCTATTTTATTTTTATTCAGGTACTGTGTGTGTGTGGGTGGAAGTGAGATATGTGAGGATAAGTGACGGTTACTGATGATAGTAATGGTCTTGTTCACATTTTGTAACCTAACAACCCTAAATTGAAATAAATCATCTAAAGAAGGTGCAAGGTCAAACAAGCAAACTTTTTAATGTCTGCATAAGTATTTGATGGAACCATATTTTGGCTGCAGTTCCTGCACCAAGCCCTCTGGGATATGTCTCGATCATCTTTGTCCATCTGGATCCTGATCCATCCGTTCCTCTGGCTCTGTCAGATTACCCGGAGACTGTTTTTTTTTAAAAAGCAATTTTTAGCCTTGCTGTAGTTTCTGAATTGGATTGTGGTCTGGGACGTTCGAACAGGTTGAGATGTTTGTGTTTGAGCCTCTCAGATCGCTTTCAGTTTTCAGGCGCTTTCAGCGCTGTCGTTCTCGGGTCTCCGGCACACTGAAACAGTTTCTGTTCTAGGGTTTCGTACATCTTGCTTTTAAGCTCGAACAGTTTCCTAGTTACCGCTGATGAAGCGCATTCTAACAGCATAATGCTATCGGCACCATGCTTCGCTGTGGCGATGGTGATGAGTGGTACCTGTGAAAATTAGACTTTTCAGCTCAGGTATCATGGTCAAAGCGTAGTTACAAATATTTACTTCAAAACAACACTGTGGTTTGCCATGGCCATGATTGCAAGTGTGATTATAGCCTTTTGATGACAGCCCCTTGTGTCAGTGCAGAATCATCAAGCATAAATTCGCCATGGCTCTCAATCACGCTGTAAAACAGAGCAGCTGTGATTCTCACAAATCCACATGACAAACAAAATAAAGCCAGATTGGAAGTAATTGGACAGATTTATCTGTTTCTTTTAAAAGGGTATTAAGAATATGAGGCCATTTCTAGCACCAGTATAGTTAATATAACTCACCTCTTGACTGATTTTTTTTTTTTTCTGCACTACACTATACTATAACATGCTCTCGTTTCTGAGATCTATATAGAAAAAAAAAATTCTTTAGATATTTTAAAATAGTAAGTCAGATTGTTCTTTAGTTCAGGCTCTAGTATTCTTTTTATCACATCAATATAATCCACAGTATCAAGCAAACGTCTTGAGCCACCCCTCATTTCTTCATATTTTGCACCCAAAGAGCCAGACTTTCTTGTACTTATTTTTTTCTAATGTACTCTTGAGAAATACTTCTCCAGGCTTCCTGGCGGACTGTTTTGCCTCTCATTTTCAGTGCAGTCTCTGTACTACACCATGTTGAAAACTTTTTCCTTTTACCTATAAATCATTCCAGCATAAACTTCTCACTCAAGACATGTACCAGTGAAAAACTGGTGGAGATGATGACACATGATCAGGACAGTTATCAGTATACTAATGATGCTGAATGCTTGGACCAGACAAGAGCGGAAATGAGGTTGCTAAAGAGATTGATGCATTTAAAAAAAAAAAAAAAAAAAAAGTATTATCTTTAGGCACGATAAAGCCCGTCACAGTAAAACATTTGTGTCCATAATTAAGTGTAAATTAATATGAAAAAATGAGGGGTGACTCAAGACTTTTGCACAGTACAGTATGTGAATACAGTATGTCGATTCCATGATAGAGTTACACATACAGTACTTCTTAAATAAATCAAAAAAACATACAGCTGCTCATATTTAATTTATTGAATTCGTGTAGTGATTTCGACACAAACAACCTACAGAAAGATTCTATTATTTAGCTCAGCCTCAAATTACAAAAAGTCAGGCTCCATGCAGTGACCGACAGCAGCTTAAAGGAAGTGAAATAGACAGCAGCTCAGTCAGCAGCAGGCTGGGATACACTGAGGGACTATCGATTGTTCTGAAGCTCCCTAATCCCTGTCGATGGGCTGTGAAAGGATCACAGAATCATGGTGTGATACCGGTGTCTACAGCAGTGGCAACAACAACAACAAAAAAAAAGTATTGAGACTACCCTGAAATTCAATGTTTTAATGACTTTGATGAGTTTTATTTACAATTTAATAGGAATAATTTGTTTAGTGTATAGAAATGCCATTGCATAAAATAAAAGTTGAGAATTAATATGAAGTTTTTTATTCTTTTAAACACTCCGCTGGATCCGGCTCGGCATAGAGTCAAAAAGACATCAGCGGGCGTCTACTCTGGTGTCCGTGTCTGCTTCACTGCTTCCTGAAGATCACGGCCAGAAATTTTCCACGGAAGTTTGAAGTTCACTTGAGAATCCCCAAGTTTTTTTGTGCAGAGGTGGAAACCCCGGGTTCAGAAAGTAAAAGCCATATATATATTTTTTTTTATCCTTTAACTAAACCTTCTGGTTATAATTTTGGCTAACGCTGTAGCCAGATAGGCGAGAACTAATTAGTGACATCACCAATTCATTTTGTAGACCAAAAGAACTATAACACATGGCATATGTTGTCTTAATAGTTTTGCTCACCACAATAGCTTGTTCCAAGAACCATGAGTTATTAGAGATTTTCGCCACAAATTTTGCCACATTGAGCCCATAATCGATTTTTTAAAACTCCAAAAATTAATTACATTTGAATTTTTTTTTATTAAAAATTTAATTAATTAAAAATATATATTTTTGTAATTTGTATATGTATTTGCATAGATGTTGCTGTTCTTTTATAATCCTACAGGTGGTGCACTCTAAACTATTCACACAGACCAGCATGCTGTGTTGCAGGAGAGAATTTTTTGGCAAGTTTGTAGCACAATCGAATCAGGATATTTGTAAAATTGTAATACTTACAGAAATGCAACAATCCGGAATACAGAAATAAGGCTGCAGTTTTTTTGTGAGCACGTTGCAAGTCTAAAATCTATGTGGGCTGTAAATATGCCTAAATAAATGAATCAATTTGCACAGATCCCTGAGAGCTAACATGAGCCGTGGTCGGAGTATACTTTTTAACTCTTCTATACAAAAAACTACATGAAATGGTTATTATTATATTTGACAAATCAAAATAGAGAAATTTAAAGTTGCATAATATGTTCCAACTCTTTCTTGACCTTGATTTAGTATCTCATGGTCTCATTACCTTGGAAGGACAATTAATTTTGTGCAAATTTGCAGTGATTAATGTGTTAATTACAACTCTGATTATTTATGCAGCAGTATATCGACAGTGTAATTGACTGCTATTAGTAGTTTATTTGAATGCCTGCCATTGTCTTTTTTTCATGTCATAGTTAATTAGATTATTTTGAAGTCGCCTTTTGTTTTTATATCAGATTATAATGTAATTCATAGTAAAAAGAAAAAAAATAGTCTGCTTCTTTAGTCTGTTTTACACTATCAAACCAAGGCAAGTGATAGTATTTGGATGGGGTGATGTACAGTAGACACTTTTCAAGAAAAAAAAAAAATTTTGGTCAAGAACAATCTGGCAGCTTTAAGATCAAGGACTTTGCATAATCTGAATGGGAAGCCAAGATATTTAATTTTTATAATCTGCATGGCAAACCGAGAACTCTAATTTGCATAATCTAAATGGGAAGCCTAGAAAATTGACTTAAGCAGGTGATTAACCCATCTCGGATTATGCATAACTTTCCCTGTCTAAGTATTGATGTAATGTTTAAACTGAAGTCACTAATTTAAAAAATAATAATAATAAAATGAACAACATGCTCCACATATTTTTCAGTGCAGGTGCAGTGCAAGGCTCACACAAACTTGTTTTAAATTTGAGACATAACATGGTCTTTTTCAAAGTGCAAAACTTGTTCCTGTTCTATAACTGCTCATTCATGCAAAAATCATCAGCCAATCACCTAGCAGCAACTCAACATGCTTAGGCATATGCACATAGTGGGTTGATCATCTGAAGCTCAAACCGAGCATCAAAATGGGAAAGAAAGGTGACACTAGTTGAACATGGCATGGTTGCTGGTGGCAAACAGGATCATTTGAGTATTTCTGAAATTTAAATATATTATGGATAGATGTGCTCTCAACCATCTCTAGGGTTTACAGTGGATGGTCTGAGAAAAAGAAATATCTAGTGAGCGGCAGTTCTCTGGACAAGAATGCATTGTTGATGCCAGAGGTCAGAGAAGAATGGCCAGACTGCATCGAGCTGATAGAAAGGCAACAGTAATTCAGAAAATATCTCATTTCAACCGAGGTATGCCGACGAGCATCTCTGAACACAAAAGACATCCAACCTTTATAGCAGATGGGCTACAAAAGCAAAAGACTACAAAGGGTGCTACTGTACTTCTGTCAGCTACAAACGTTAAACCGAGGCTACAGTTCACATGGATACACCAAAATTGGACTATAGAAGATTGGAAAAACGTTGCCTCGTCTGATGCATCTCGATTTCTGCTGTTACATTCGGATAGTTGGGTCAGAATTTGGCATAAACATGAAAGCATGGATCCATCCTGCCTTGAATCAACGGTTCAGGCTGCTAGTGGTGTAATGGTTTCCTGCCTACCAGTGTATTGTTGTTGACCCTTTATGGCGACAGGATAACGTCCCATGTCAAAAAGGTAAAATCATCTCAAAATAGTCTCCACTCAAACAGCAGATCTCAATCTAATAGAGTACCTTTGGCATGTGGTGGAACGGGAGATTTGCATTATGAATGTGCAGCCGACAAATCTGATGAACCTCATGCCAAAATTCCTATGGAATGATTCGGGAACTTTGTTGAATCTGTGCCATGAAGATTTAAGGCAGTTCTGAAGGTAAAAAAAAAAAAGACTCCAACCCAGTACTAACATGGTGTACCTAATGAAGTGGCTAATTGAAGTATAATTTAGTAAACACTTTTTATTATAACTTTCTATTTACATTTTATGGGATTTTGCTTCGATTTAAATTAGAGAGAAGGTTTGAAAGTAATCCCGGATTCTGCCCCGGCTTGTATCAGGATCCATTCGCAAGCTTTAAGGACCAAGAAGCATACTTCACTTTAAATAGTCTTTTATATATTTTATTAATGATTTTGCTGAGCTTAAAATAGAGCAAGTTGACAGAAGCTCGGAATTCTAGATGAAGACAGAATGTCCAGTAGTCTGGCATATTCCAAAATAACTGTCCTTTTGTCATTTTTGTACAGCAGTATGTAATGTAAGGGAGCTCTAGTACTGCCCGGAGTCTGCAAATGAAACAGTTTTACTGTACACATGCACGTTTCTGTGCCTGTAAATATATTATGCCCTGCCGAGCACAGGGAGTAAACGGCCGTCTTTTATCTCTGCCCGTTGAAAAGGTCATCCGATCTCCAGGCTATATAGCACCTTTCCACCAGACGGTGCAGCTCGGCTCAGCTCAATAAATTAATCATAATTCTTAATGGTGTTTGTTTCCACCACCAAACAAGCCTCGCAATCTTTAAGTGCCTGTGCAGTACACCTTTTACCCAGGTACTGTGCAAGCCAGGGCAGGACATACAGGTGGAATTATAGTACTGTATAGAATAGTGCAGACCATTGATTGATCAAACAGTCACACTGGAGTTTTGATTAATGTCCCTAGCTGGAATTGCTTCTCCACTGGCGCACAAAAAAAAAAAAAAAAATTTTGTATGCTAGGGTAGTGTCTGTCATAGGAAAAATGCCCCACACAGTTGACAGATCTTAAGTTTTAGGCTAATCCAGCAGGTACGTCAAAGCTCTACGTAACATTATCTAGTTCAAAGTCTTGGTCTCCCTAAAACATAGTTTCAGGTGATGGTTTGAAAGAATAATAATAATGCATTTTGTGTTTGCACACTCAATAACAAAAAGTTATTGGTTTATGTTTTGTGTGTTAAGACATTCTGTCCTCTCATTTCACATAGATAGTATTAGAGTATGAAAAAAGTTTTTACTACTGTAAGAGGACACCTTATCACGTCAGCCATACATGAGCAATTCACAAAATGCTGAAAGCACACAATCCTCTCAAATGTCTTTGGATGCCATTGCGTTATAATTTTCCTTGGCACAAAGGGACCCAAACCCTGTTCCAACATGATGATGAAGCTTCTGTGCATTTCCTTTAAGAAAAAAATCATAAAGACATGCTTTGCCAAGGTTTTGTGGACACACATGAGTGACCCGCACCATGCCCTGATCTCAGCTTGTCTCCATGGCCTCAAAGGCTTAATAAGTATACATCCTTGCAGCCGTGTATCAAAGGGGTGACCAACACTATATTAATGTCTTTGGTTTTGGAACGGGTTGTTCAAAAACCTTGTGGTTAAGTGTCCGTATACTTTTGATAATTTAGTGTAGCGCCATGCTCCATGTCTCATAGTCTTTACACACTTTGCTCGTCATTGACACCAACACTACTAATTTGTCGACTTTATATTAAAATTTTAGGGAAGGGATTTTTCCCCCATTTTTTTCCTACTTAAATCGTTTCCATTTCCTCCTCGTCACTAGGGGGCTCCCACATCAAGGCTATTACTGCCACTCAGTCAGGAGGACCGAAGACGATCACGTGTTTCCTCCAAATCACGTGAAGCAAGCCGACCACATATTTTCGAACTGCTCGCTCGCGTAACACACTCTGAGGACGGTGCTATCTGCTCCTTTTGCTTTCGTGAGCTCACAGACGCCCCTGATTGGCCCCAGAGTGCTAAGTAACACTCATCCCTCCCCTCTGAGAGTGCTCCAAGTAACACTCATCCCTCCCCTCTGAGAGAGCTTGGCCAATCAGCTCTCTTTAGACCTCCGACTGCGAGAGGTAACAGCATCGCTCGCGAATCAAACTCGCAATCTCAGGATGATAGGGCGAGCGCTTTTTCCACTCGGAGGCCCCTATAATAAATTTTTACGTGAATTTTTAAAAAAGATAAAAAAATAAATGTGTTCAGTAACTACGTAAACTGATTCTCTCCAACAATGAGGTTTATTAACAAATTTCATATTCATTTATTAGGCTAATAAATCACGTTTTCCGGCCACAACTGTCCATTTCCCTACACATTTTCTCTTCTGTTCTGATTCTCTACTACCTGAGTGAGAGCTGAGTGTTTTCACTCACCTACATTGTCCCCACTGTGTTTCATATAATGTTGCGTTGCAGGAGACCTATTTTTAGCTCAGAGGATAAGCACAGTGTTTTCGTCGTCCTTGTGTAATCACTTGTTTTCTCTCAATTTTTGAAGAAATGGGCTGGAGAACAAATGCCCTACCCACTCAAGCTAAATTGAGCTGTTGAACTTCAGCTCGACTGAGAAGCATAACATTTTTCTGCAGCTCGTCTTTGCTTAGGTGACCAGCTTTTAAAGCCCCAATCAGGGGTCTTTGCAATGACATGAGCTCTCCTCTCGTTAAAGCCAGACAAGGACTCGTGTTGACCATGATTGAGGCTTATCCATCCTGTGTAATTTTTGCATTAGCCCAATTGTAACATCTGTTAAGGTTTTTACGGTAAGTGAACTATAGCAGTTACTGCAAGTTCGGCAGACCATATGGGAAATTAACACTGATGTTATATTGGTGCTAATGCATCACGGAGAATCGCATTAGCTCACTAGCGGAAACTCGCTATCTGACAGTTGCTTGTGAACAAGATTTCAGCATTAAACATTCCCTCATAATGACTTTTTTGTGCAGACATACTTCGCAGCCATGACAGTAAGTGGATCATAAACTTCTTGTCTGACAAGAAGCAGTTTGTGAAAACACTTTTCTGAATGCCATTCCAGGCACGCATCTATAAAATTTAATGATGACATTACATTGATTGTTTTCATGACAGATGGCGATGAGACAAAGTACCACCAGTAAGTGAACCAATTAACGTCCCAGTGGAGCAAGAACTACCTTCAGATCAATAACCTTAAAACCAAAGAATTACACCACAGCTTCAGGAACGACACAGCTCCACTTCCACACACGTAGTCAGATCCAGCACTATGGCGTATGTACACCGAGAAACCATATATTATATATACACACACCCATATATAGCTATGTTAAAAGCAGAGTTGGAGACACTTTTATACAAGCCCCACTGCTTCATGCAGAACTACTCCAAGATGTGTTTATGTGGACCTTTATCTGCAATTCAGACCACGATATTAATGATGAGGTTAAAATCTATACTGAAGTTACCTCATAACACTGATTTATTTTATTATTTTTTATATATATATTTCTAAAACTCCTGGTGGACACAGTCAGGTTTTAGCCTTTAATGTACTGAAACGTTTATTAAATTTCATGATGCCATGACGCTTTGCTGCTGCCCCTGAACCAGAGATGCTCGATTTTGGCGAAATAATAATTGTGATAGTTTAACGTCACAATTCATTGGGTTTCTAAACATAAACATTTTTTGAAATTTATGAATCTCAATTCATTAATTAAATTTTCTTGAGCTTCTTGAAATTCTAGTCAAAAAGTCAGAAGGGTTTTTTCTAAGGAGAAGTGAAATTACTGGAACTATGTTTAAATCCTTCAACCCATTATCAAAACCAACTTTGTGGAAGAAATGTGGTCAAGAAAAAAAAAAAATCACTTTTTATCACTTGGTGAAATTTTATGATAAAAAAAAATCTACAGTGAAGACTATAGCTATGTTTAAAATTTGATGAGGACTAACCAGCAGTATGCCCCTTATGAAAAACACCTGTTAGTGAGACTAATCAGTAAAACGGCTTTAGTTTGCTAGCAAGCATAAAGCCTGGACTCTGGAGCCCTGGAAAAGGGTCACATGGTCTAACGAGTCTAGATTGACCCTATTCCGGAATAAAAGAATGGAAGCGCATGAAACAACTGCGGTCACTGAACAAGCCCCTGGAGGTAGTATTACGATTTGGGGTACCTTCAGTCGGTCAGGTCTAGACTCGGCACCATTATGTGGCAATAAAGTGAAGTCAACAGGTTATCACATCTATGGAGTATTCCTTTGGTAATGGCACAGGCATATTCCTCGACTCCAACCATGACAGAGTGGTTCATAAGGAATCATTTTAAATTTTCAACCTTTTTTGGCCAGGTAGTGCATGTCAAATAAAAAGAGACTTGGAGAGAGAGAAATGCCACAGCTTGGCTGAAAGTGAGTTTGAGCTTTTAGTTTAAGGGCAACTGATCACCAAACTCACAATTCCAAAAAAATTGTATTACGTTTTTTTAAATCATGGACAAAATTATTTTGCAGCTCAGCAGAAAAAGAGAGACAAATACAAATTTGCTTTCTGTTAATTGCTTATTAGAACAATTAAAGCAAGGACCTTTGGCCCTTCGTTTCAATTAAACATGTTTTATGAAATATTATTCTCACAGGAGAGAGCGCGAGCCAAAACAAATTATCAAGCATGCAAAAAAGACTCAAACCCTTGCACTATGATGGATTCAAAAAAGTGAATACTTTTGGCTGTATGTTGTCGCAGTGAAATAACTTTTTGAGATTCTTGTTCAGCTACAGGGGTCTAATTAGACACTGGAAAATTTGCCAGGAATGAGTTGCAGTCTATCTTGAGATGACAAGGGACACCTGAATGAAAATAAATGCCTGGATCCCCTTGATGTTTTAAAGGAGTTCTCTGTATGACTAAGCCATTTAATTAGCACGAACATGAAGCAAGATTTTACGCTAAATTGCCTTAAAAATGTCTGGGGGCGGGGAATTATTCATTGTGCACTTTGCTGGCCACAACCTTCAGATTCCTAGAAGTTGTATTTATGACGCATATTTTTTTCAAAGAAAAGTCATTTGTTTAAAAAATAAAATTAAATCACTACATGTTGGCCTGCTAACAGTCTTGCATTAAAGGTAAAAAAAAAAGCATAATCTCTAGCGACGCTTAGAAGCTAACTGCATAAGCCAGTCTCCTAAGTGTATGAGTACATGTTTACCTGGTTTAAAATTCCCTCAACACAAATGAATTCCACTATAAGTGAATTTTGAGTATATTGGTTATTTTTTTTGAGTTTATTGGTTATTGCACTTTGTTTTTGTGTTTTTTTACATATGTTTTCCTTTTGCGATAGTCTTCCATATGCTTTAGATATAAAGAATTTCAACAAAGTGAAACGAAATCATTCGAACGCCTTTAACACACAATCTTACCAGTGCTTAAACTTATGCCCCTCCTGTGTTTTTTTTCTTCACGCAGCCAAGCAGAAGCTGGAGGATCGTTTGGCAGCTGCGGCACGCGAAAAGCTGGCCCAGGCCTCCAAAGAGTGGAAGGAGAAGCAGCTCCAGGCTGAGCGCAAGCGGAAGGCGGCGTTATTCCTGCAGACCCTGCGCAGCCCAGACGTCGAGCTCAAACGGCCGGATGAATCCTTCGCTTCTGTCGAGGTACAATATGTTTACGTGTCCTGCTCTAAACCTGCACTGCCTCGAAGTGGTGCTTTTGTCATTGTAGAACGCACAAGAAAATCTAAGGCCGCTGCCTTTTCGAGGCTTTGTTAGCTTCAGCTATTTGTGTTTATTATTGTGGGAAAAATAGGGCTCCTGAAACCATTACTGCATTTTCAAATAGACTGTAAGGATTTCAAATGTTTATCGATCCGTCTTGGTTTGGGGAAAATGTAATACGTGTCATGTACCGCTGTATATACTCCCTTTGGAAATGATTACGCTTGTTTTGCTGGCCGTGTAAATGATGTGTAAAGGTGTAATGCATCTCTTCTGGGCCGCCGGGGCTCTTTATGGACCTTACAAAGAAGTCTCGGATGCTGTGTGTCAAAGGAGAAAGGGGGTTGGGGGGGTAGACGAAGGATGAACTTGAAGATTTACACTTGAAAAACCCCGTACATTACAGACTTGGACCTATTGCCTGGCTTCCTAGTTTTTGAGCAACTGTGTGAGTGCAAAGTTTTGTGCTGTTTTTGCTGAGCTCTTTATCCGTATTTGTAAGGCAACAACAAGCCAGGATTTCTTCCTCTGGTCCGTGTAGCCGTAATGCACTGTTTTTGGACTAGCATGTATTTTCGGGGGTTTGCGCATAAAGAAGTCAAGGCGATAAAAGAAAATCTATAGGATTCAGCATTTCAAGCTTCACCATGTTGTATTAACATGCACGGTGGATCTAACACATGCTTCTGACTTCTGCTTAATATGTTCTGTGTACGTGCTTGACATGTAACACTAGCTTATAAATTAGGTGCACTTAACCTTACTATATGACTTTGATTCAAGCTCTGTGATTCATACTAGATTATATACTCTGCTGTGGTGGACAAGTCATAAATCCATTAGCTAGCCATTTCAGTAAGTGGAAGCTCCTGCCTGCTGTTCAGTTCCTTTTTGTGGTTGCCTGGAAACCTAATTGACCAGGCTAAAAAAGGTAGAAAGAGTAAATGTAAAGGCAAACTTGTTCGATAGCTAAATACTGTACACTCATAGTTGTTATTCTTTGATATAGCATGATCTGTAAGTATACACCAGTTGGCCATATGCAAGATATCCCTACTTATTTGTTCATACCTACTGTGTCTCCAAAGGTTTATCCCACTTCTGTTTATTCAGGTAATATTATCCAAAATATCACCAGATATCTTTAAGGACGTGTAAGGCTGCGTTCACATTACAAGATACATTGTTCAATTTTGATTTGAATTCACATTCGTAATTACAAGTGGGAAGATCGGTCTTGAATTCTTTCCACTTGTGAATAATCTTTATCATGGGAGATCATTGAACTTCTAATTGTTTTTCAGATTTTTTCCAGATTGATGTGCCTTAATAGTTGTTACTCTAAAAACATTGTTTCCTTTTTTCAATGTTTTAACATTTACTACAATGCTCCAGTCCAGAAAACTGACCAAACTTCTTTCATTATAGAGGTCTGCACAATAGCTTCTGGCTGCAACTTACCCTCTTAAATCCTGTAGAAGCAGTAAGAGGGAACTTTGTATCAGCTTCATTTTGCAGAATACTGAGACCTGCTACACTTAGATGATTTTTGATAATGGTACTACACAAAATACATAGACTTAAAAAGGGAGTGCTAAATTTTTAGCATGACTATATATCATAGGAGCACCTTTGAAAGTGTCTCCGATTCTATCTGGAAAAGCATCAGATTTGTGCATTCAGACTGGGCTAAAAATAAGATCTATGCCACATTAGGGTAAAAATTGAATCACTTCAGGCTGATAGTATGAACGAAGCTGAAGTATCTTATTCGTACATTATACAACTCATAAAAGAAATTCACATACATGGTCAAGCAAAACCCCTATATTATGGAGACAAAAGTGAAATTTGATGTTTTTATTACGTTCACGTTTTTTTTTTTTTTTTTTTTTAAATAATCCCAATCAAGATAATAAGAATATTTTATTTTATGTAACGAAACAATCACTATTCAGTCAGAAGTTCTTCTTTTCCTCAAATACAGTTTGATCAGGCTGGTCAAAACCATGTTTCAAGGTGTCTACTCTGGGGTCGTTTGCTCAGTCCATGCCTGCTTGATTGCTTCCTGAGGATCATGTTCAGAAGACTCTCGAGTTCCTTGACTGTTACCACCTTCTTTAACAGTTTACTTTTGGGTTTAGGAGTGGAGATGACCCAGGCCATGGCACCAGAGGCTCAATACCATTGTCACATAGCAAGTTTTTTTTTTTCCAGCTTTTTATTAGCACAAGTTTTTTGCTAGAACTAATTAATGACATCACCTGTTATGTGCACAGGGAGAACTATAATACATGGCACGTGTTGTCCTAATACTTTCAGTCACTATTGTACATAAATAGTAACATTTCCTTGCGCTGAATTCATTTCTCACATTGCTCGAGTGACTCACTACTTGTGGGTCAGCAGGAGTTCCAACTGCTCCTGCCATGTTTTGCTTGGCAGCGTGTCGCTGCAACACGGGTAACTCGGAGAAAGCATGCCAAGCCACCCACTTAACCGCAGTCAGATGGCTTCCTGCTAAAAATGATGTACAGTATAATGTCTGTTTTGATCATAAATCAGATGTATTCTCTCTAAAAGCTGATGTATAAATTGCATCAAGAAGGTCAGGAGTTCAAACCTCAGCACCACCAAGCTGCAGCTGTCGTGGGTTTAGAGTCAGACGTCTATGCTGCAAGAGCCTTATCATGGCTGACCCGGTGTTCTCACCATGCTGGAATATGCGGAGACCAGAATTACACTGCAATATGTGTAACTTTTTTCTTCTTTTAACTACATATAGAGTTTATCATACTTACCATTTATTTGTTAGAAAATCATGGATGCCGTTCTGTCTCGTGTTGTTCAGAAAGGCTGACTAGTATTAAATACATACAACGTAACAAAGTACCACACACTACATGCCGGAAAAGTGTGCACACCACAGTAGCCACAACATTTCCCAGTCATGTTTGTGATACATCTAGCTCCACCAACACTTTAACACTCGAATGACCCCTGGCCGCTTTGTTAAAGAATATTCCAGCTTCTCTATTTTGGCCAGTTTTGAGACCAGTCCAGAAACAAGTCTCTAATGTAGTCTAGGGTTCACATCCAGTCAGCATCTTTTTGTGCGCCATGTCTCCTTTAAAACAAGTTTACTCCAGACTCTAGGCATCACATTACATGATTAGTTGAACTTTTGGTTCAAGTTCAGCAGTGAGAACTACAACTCATTTTTTTTCGTGTCTCTGAGGTGTTCTTTGTCCAGTATCGGGTATAAGTAAAAAATAAAAAACACACACACACAAAAAAAAAAAAAACACTTTCTACAATTAGAAATTGCTGGATTTGCATAAAGTTATTAAAAACATAAATTTTTTGACAATTGAAACATGTGCCTGTTGTCTTAAATTGAAACCAACTACAGCGGAGATGTTGTACAAAAAGGGAATAACGTGCAGTAACTCATGCTGTTGTACTGGTGCTATTGAAGTCCAGGACCAGGAATCAGTCAGTTATGACAGTAAAATCTCTCTTTATTTCTCCATATAATCTCCTAAACTCACTAATGCACTCATCCCAGCGTTTCACTAGATCTTTAATGGCCCAAACATGTGAAAATGTCCAAAGCAGGACTGTACAGGGGTGTGGCAATAATTCCCAGCTGAGTTCCTGTAACGCGCCAGTTGTGTTGCTGAATAATCGACTGCACAGTTCCCACAGAGAGATGCGTCTTTTCCGCAAGCTGGTGACAAGTTATCTGCCAATTTTCAAGAGTCAGGTGTTTCACTGACTTTCGCTGACTGCTAACAGGAAAGAATGCAGTGTGCGCCGAGCCACCTCGACCTCGATCGCCATTCATGCATGTACAGCCTTCTTTAAAATGTTTGCACCATTCAGATGTCACATTAGGGGCCGTAGGATTTTTCGAAGAATACTTGACCCCAAACTCTGGTTCATTTTGATTAGCATTAACACAATCGTTCCAGGCTTGGGAACCGTGCCCGAGTCGACTTGAAGAGGTGGTTTCTGACACAGTACAGCATATTTGGGCACAGATCAAGTCGGATGTGGAAGCCAATCGTACCTGAGCATGAAAGTAGATTGCAGTTTAGACACGACGTCATCAGTGCCAGCGGTCTTCGGGGAAATCTTTTCCAATCTCATCTTATGACCAACACAACCATAGCTAATAAAGTAGGTAGGCATACAAGATTTTGACCTTCTTTACAAAATGTCAATATATTGTTTGGCGTAGTGAGAAGGATAACTTCTTTTTTCTGTTTTGTTTAATGGCAGCTCACAAACCCAGTTAGTTATACAGCATAAATACGCAAGTGCACCCGAGAACAGAGAACAAAAATAATGTGATAGTTGGCCAGCGGCGGACTGGGGAGCAGATGTTCCAGAGCACGTGACAAGGCCTTAAGAGTCTCATTACACGTCTTCAACTTCTTGCTAACTTCTTATTTATTCACAGTTACTTTTAGTTTTTCCCTCTCTAAAATGAGTTTGTTTCTTTGACGTTTAAACCGATATAAATGCTTGTTCATTAGCCCATTTATTTTCCCCTCTCTGGATGTTAATAAAACAAAACAAATGAAAAATAAAAAGGCACGGCTTGTCAGGTTACCAAAGGAACCACAGAGCCCTTCAAATTGAATATTGTAGCTTGTTTGAAAGCATTCCATCTGACAGTTACAAAGCACTGACACTGGAGGTGTTAAATAAGTGTTAAATAAAAATTTCTACCTTTTTTTTTTTTTAAATTACCCACATAATTTATCCCTCAGTAATTTAATTCCTGCTTTCCTGTGAATATCAGTAATGACCAGCTTTATCTGCTAAGCGGCTTGCAGAGTGTTCGGCATTCCTTCAAGGCTACTTGGCATCTCTGACGCAAATCATGTCTTCAGAGTAATCAGTCTTTTTTTTTTTTTTTATAAGACGTACTCATGGCCGTCGTTTCGCTCTTTCTTCGCCGCAGTCTCCCAGCCTCTTTCACTCAGGCACTATAATCCAGTTCCAGGGGTTTGTGCAGGCGTTTGGCAGTGCAGCTGCTTTGGCCTCATTAGAAGCGTCTATTCTCCCTCCCCCCCTCACCGTTTCTCGTTATGATGATTCAAATCAGAGATGCAGGTGGCAGACGCAGGGCATATGCTGTGTATGTTTTCAGCATCCGCTGTGGTACCTTTGCTCCCATCGTCTTATTTGCAGTAACAGATTTCGCATTCTGGCTCGGGTGTGTGCTGCACAGAATTTTGATCAGAACCGAACATGGCTTGTCAAGAGGCTACTTCATTGTATTTTTTCAATAGGTACTTCAGACCGTGTCCGAGGTGCAGCAGGTTCACCCCATACATCCTGTGTCACATCCCCTGACATAGATAAAAAAAAAAAAAACTCCTTGAAATGACAAAACCCTTTCTGTATTTACACCTCTTACCCCTTAACACATTCTACTTACTGTTTATTGTGCACTTAGTAGCATAGTGAGTGTTTGTCTGCTCACTTCACACCAGCATAGAGAAACTAATTATTTTTTTTTTTCTAGTAAATCGGTACTCTCTTCGATAGTTCGATTATCGGGTGATGCAACAGCCATCCGTGGCCGGGATCTAGGAAGCAGATTGGCTTGTGTTGTCTCAAAAGAATGGCATGGCATACCTGCTCTCTCCATTAATCATGGTGACACTAGCCAAACTCATACAAGCAGGAGGGATGGACAGCGCTTTCCTCTGAGTGTGTCATGCTGCCGGTTAATGTTGTCTGAGCAGGAGTCCTAAAGATGCGGTCAGGTCAGAGCACGTGATGGTCTACATCCTCCCTGGATGGTAGGAGTTGGCATGATGGGAGAACGCTCCTAACAGCGACGGGTGGGAATTAGCTACGACTAAGCTAGGGAAAAAATCTATATGAAATGATTATGAATGAGTGAATGAAAGTAGGACCGCAACAGTAGACATATTTAAGCTCGAAATGTTCCTGGCACGATGTTTGTTTTTTTGCATCTTGCAATCTGAATGAATTCAGTATAGAATTAATTAGTGCTGCTTGATTTTCTTCATTAATTCGGTGAAGTCTAATCAACATTAACATGATTTTTCAATACGTTCTAATCTAGATATCTAGATAGATAGTTCATATTTACATTTACATTTGGGCATTTGGCAGACGCTCTTATCCAGAGCGACTTACATTTTTTTTTTTTATCTCATTATACATCTGAGCAGTTGAGGGTTAAGGGCCTTGCTCAAGGGCCCAACTGTGGCAACTTGGTGGTTGTGGGGTTTGAACCTGGGATCTTCCGAACCGTAGTCCAATGCCTTAACCACTGAACTACCCCTGGCCTCATATGTACACAGATCAGCCATAACAGTATAAATACTGACAAGTGAAGTAAATAACAGTGATTACCTCATGGCACCTGAAAATGGGCGCAGTAAATTAGGCAGTAGGTGAACATTTTGTCCCTGAAGTTGATGTGTTAAAAACAGAGAAAAAAATAAGTAAGTAAGTATAAGGATTTGAACGACTTCAACAAGGGCCAAATTGTGATGGCTAGACGACTAGGTCAGAGCAACTCCAAAACAGCAGCTCTTGTAAGATGTTCCTGAGGTACAGTGTCAGGACCTACCAAAGGTGCTCCAAGGAAGGAAAAACAAGTAAGCCAGCAACAGGAAAATCATTCGGTCGCAAGTGAGAAGAATTTATCCGGTTCAACCATAAACTTTTTTTATAAGTAGTCAAAGATCTAATCAGTAAAGTGTATGCTTAGCAAGAGAACTTATAAAACAAAATCAGTGGTCTAAGTTGCCATAGTGATCCTAACAACAGTAAAAAAAAACATAAAAAAAAAACAGTGTGGGTGTTACTGGTCAGGCGATCAATATATGTGCACATGTGTATGGAATCCAGTTCTTAAGGAAATAACACTATAGTACGTCTAATACTATAAGTAATTAATGATTATTAAAACACCTGTGATGCAGAATGATAATGTATTTAAACATCCCAGTGCCGTCATGCTCCATTATCATCGCTCATGGAATGCCTTTCGTCCAATCAGAGCACTTGGTCAGGACTAAATGTTGTAGAATTGTTTAACCTAGCTAAAGTTTAGACCATAGTTTTTTTAGATTTAGTTAACAGGTAAGAAGCCTGTAGAAAAAGTTTTTTTTTTTTTTTCACGTTTCCTCAATTATTCCTATATGTAACACATTTTCATAAATCCAATTTCTGTTTTTTGTGCAACATTAAGTTCAACTTGAAGATTTTTTTGTTGATTAAAATGTTCTTCTTCCTCAAGCACACGGTGGAGGGACTACATTGGAAATATTATCTGTTGCCTGCAAATCTTTGCCTGTATTTTGTTATACACGTTGCCTTCCAGGTCCGAGAGCCAAGTGAAGTCTTGTTCTAATACATTTCAGTTGATTTGGTCTTAAACTGTGTCTTTTTTTTTTCCTTTCTAAGTTGATGTATTTATTTCTTTTGTGTTAGTCCATTAAAAAACTGAAGCTTCTTTTTTTCTCTTCTCCACATTAAGAATCCATAAGGGATGCCAAATTTGTTCTAAATTCTAACTAAACAATGTTACACAGTCATAATTCAAAACAGCAGTATGACTTAATGCCAAAGTACGCCACAGAGATTAATGGCCGTGTAGTTCTGTGGGGTTGTACCACACTTGGCATTGAGCCTCCAGCTTTTGTGAAGCTTCTTCACACTCTGCAGCCCAGTAATAAAGACGAGCTGTCTCATTCGAGAAGTCATGTACTTTTACTCGCCGTCCTCTCAGGAATTCACACGGGCCTTTTACAGTGACTCATGGCGCAGTCATAGTGGGTTATGTGGTAGCTGAAGTTCCTCAGTTAAAGCTGATTCATATTTCTGCATAGTTGCGTGGAAGCAGAGGCATGCGTCAGGACACAGACAAGAATTCTGGGTAAGCTTACCTTGAGAAAAGGACATATCGTCAAGATCGTCACATCGTAGGAATCTGTGGTGCTGTTTGTCGTGCAAATCCTGATTGGTTATAATAATGTGGACTTTGGGTTTTTTATTTATTTATTTATTTATTTATTTATTTTTTGGTGGACCAAATATTGAAAGATAGATTGTTCTTGTAGTGAGCCAAGAGCGCTCGCAGCCAACATTAATAATCTTGCCTTTAGAAAAACCCAATTAGGACTCTGTATTTCAAAAAGGGAATTCGCTACTGGCAGTGATTAATTTCCCTTTGTGTCAAGTTCATCTAGGTGAGCGTTAATAGATTTTCAAGCCTTGGATTGCTGCGGTATTGTTTCCTGCTGCCTTTTCTATTTCAAAGAAACTATTTTTAAAATAATGCCGATAACAAACAGTTCAAATCACTAATTAGTTGAGATGTGGGGATCGATTCAGTTATATTCGGGATTCCTTTGTGTACGACTCGTGTATCGCCACACTCACTCCAAAATCAATTTTTTAAATGATTTATTACATTTATAATGGAGAGTCACTAGTCGATCAGTCAGTGACCGGAATTGGCTGTTTTTCAGCTTGATCAGCCATAACTGATCACGTTAGACTTAACTGGTTCTGTGCTAAATGCGCAAGTGTCCAAATGGTGCAACAGAAACACATTTTTATTGCATCACATTATCAAAAGTTGCGTGTCTTTTTAAAAACCCTCCGATCAGCTTCCCCTTCCCCCAAAGTCTGTGAACAAATTATTCTCAAAACAACTCACTACTCAAAACTCCACAAGCGTGCCCACGTCAGAAGCTGCACACACAAAAAGCTGTCTGTACACTCTAAACTATTCCCAAACTCATTTGCTAAGTTTCTTTAGGAATAATAATTACGGCACATACAGAGGTACATGCTGCTCAGTAGATGTTTAGAATTTTTTGTTAAAGGTATGTATTATTCTCTTCAGTATTTGAAGTTAGTTTGTCTTGTTAAAGTGCTGCACCTTGTCTTTAAGTGACATATCTATAGTTATAAGAAATGGGCTATATTTAATTGCTCATGTTCAATTCAGTTGTGACTCTGTTGAATAAAGCTAAGGTATAAGAGTTTTGAGTTATGACAACTATTTTTTAAAAGTTCAATCTCATTAAACAAAATTGAACAAAATCAGAAAAAAATATATTGAATTGAGAACCATAAAATCATAATTTATTACAAAATCGCAATATTAATCTTTATCTAGGTATCATGATATTGTATTAAGAGGTGAGTGGTGATTCCCATCCCTATTAATCAATGTGTCAGTGGTTCCCTGGTGTATTTGTGGCTTACACCGCTCTGGTCCAGGTTTGATTTTCAGTCAGGAAACAAAACCAAGTCTCTTGCAAGTCGGTGTGCTCTCAGCGCCCTGATAAATTGAGAATGGTTGTGTCTGTAAGGGCATGCCGCGGGCCAAATTGCATATGCAGACCTGGTGATCCCGTCTGACAACCTCTAATAGAAAGAGCTAAAAGAAGGGGCTTAAAAAAAAAAGTAGCAGTCGTGAACTTTATGCTAACTCTACTTTTTTTTTATCAGTAAAAAAAGAAATGCATAAATCAGTGTTCTCAATTTTTTAGTAATAAAACACAACTAGCCAAATTTCGGTGTTACATAAGCTTAGATCATCATTAAGTACAGTGCAAGCTGTTTTTCACATCTATTATTTATTTCTTCTTTAGTGAAACAAAAGTTTATGTTTTTGTAAAGTAAAGAAAAGTTCATTAACATGAATGCGCCATAGCTGCTTATTAACCGCCTGGTTAGGACTTAAAGTAA
Source organism: Clarias gariepinus (assembly GCF_024256425.1). Taxonomy (NCBI): domain Eukaryota; kingdom Metazoa; phylum Chordata; class Actinopteri; order Siluriformes; family Clariidae; genus Clarias; species Clarias gariepinus. The sequence continues at coordinate 24,183,801 of NC_071118.1, read as the reverse complement.
CCTACTAATGATAAATAATAAATGATTCAGTACAGTCTATACAGCCGGCAAATTGAAGCAACAATTATAGTGACATATCTATATAAGACTACGTAGGAACTTGAGTGATGAAGCTGACTGAGATTGAGGAACTTGTTAGAGGCAGAATTCCAGATGTTTTTTATACATCTGTTTCTTCCCAAAGGTGAGTTATTTATTTATTTATTTATTTATGGTTTAGGCCACATGCAGTAGTCTGACATGGACCTCCACGGGAACGTCACTAGTCTACACGTTGCAGCATCGTAAGATGCAACAATTCGTCAACCTGGTGTTATTGTACTGTATATCCGCCTCTTCTACTCCAATGTTTTTATTGAGTTAGGGGTTTCACAGATATAAACCAAATCAAAACCTAACCAAAGATGATTGTAAATATCCACATTCGTACTTTTTCGTCTTCGCCAGGCTACGAAGGCGGCCAGATGGCAGCAGAGTCTTGGCGAGAGGTCGACACAGGTTGTTAAAGATTAGATAACAAAAGACAACAGCAACTCTGTGTTGTTTGTAGTAGGCAAAAAATCTCTTCATAGGGTAACAAAGAGAGTGGGATAGAAACTTAACTGTACCACAACTAGCGGTTTGGCGGGGTAATTGCACTCAAGTATAAATGCCTCAAATGTGTATACTTGATGCGGAAGCATAAATTAGTCTTTACAGCCCTACTGTTTTATTTCATATGACGCTGATTCTTGCTGTGCATATTTCTGCTACATGTGAATGTTTTTGGCAGATGCTTATATATATGCAAATGTCTCCATATGCTCAGAGAGATACTGTAGATTCACAGACGTTTAATTCAGGCCCGGTTTTATAGAACTAAGGCTGGTGCTACACATTCAGATTTTTAAGTGGAAAGAAAACACTTGAAATGCAGAGCGTCGTTTAGTTGGGAGAAAAGTTAGCGTGTCACCTGGATGGGCAGGTGGCGTTGTGCTGGAAGAGGACGCGTGCATGCAGCACCGACGACCAGGTGTAGAGAACGCAGAGTGCTTTCTTCTGGACTACTATGTAAACGCAATGCAATTTAAGTATAAAATAAACTTTCTAAGTAGATGTTGAGTTTACCTTTTTTTTTGTATTGCTGGATAAAACAGGGTTGTTTTATGTTTGTTTTGGCCGTGAAGTGTGAATAGTGAACATCTTTAACTAAAAGTAAACGCAATGATTGTATTAATAAGGTTTTAAGTTCGAATACATTTAAAATAAATGTAGAAGTTATTTGAAAAGGAGAAAAGCTGTAAATGCTCAATGAAGGCCTATAGCCTTCAAAATTGTGTGTGTGTGTGTGTGTGTGTGTGTGTGTAAGCTGTTAAGTAAAGTTCAGGAAGCTCGGCAGTGTAATACCATGATTGATGTGCTGAAAAATTGTCATAATACACTGACCGAGGAGAGTAGATTATTTTAAATATATATCTTTCTTTCTTTCTTTCTGTCTTTAAGGTTATTACTGTTTTGCTGACTTTTTGTTAGTTATGTAAAGTATAATGTAGACATGCCGTCATATCACTACTGGGCAATTTTGTCATATCACCCGCTGCTAATCCAGAGTCTATGGGCGGAGTTTGTGAGTCACCCAGAGTCATTAGGCAACACGGGTAAGTGGAGATGTCAGCAGAAGAAAGCGAGCAATTATATTTATAACTTCAGACAGCCTTCGAGGACCAGATGTGCAGCCTTTATTAGCAGTATTAGAAATATTTCTCCTCGTCATAGCGTGCGAGCCTCCACATTTCAGACTCCAGTTTGCGACCATATAAAACTAGTCAGTTTGAGGTTTAAAGACGTTCGGACTTTATATAAAGCTGTAGGATGACTTTTCCTTGCACGCTTCCTGTGGAGATTTTTAATGAGTGGGTTTAGCAGTAAAGCACACTTACTGGTGTGTCAGTTTTAAAGGAGCAGAAATGCATGACTGTGTATTTCTATATAGTTCCCCTGTATAGGACTTGACAGAATTTAAGTAAAAATATATATATATATTTGCCCTACAGTACATCAAGATCTACTTGCAATTACATGTTTTGTCTATGAAAAATTGTAAAAAAGCTTTTACTCTAGCAGAATTCTAGGGAAAAAAAATTAATCGTGTTTTGTCTTTCATTATTATTATTATTGTTATTACGTCAGTAGAATACTTAGAAGCATAAATCTATTTTACCCAAACAGCATATAATTGGTCATATTTAGGCTGGTTTCTAACATTAATTTGTGTCTCTTTCTGCCAAGATGATTCCTGTTAAGGTGCCAATTTAACAAGCACAGTAAATGTAGTCAGTCTGCTTAAAATTGTCAAAAAGCTTGCTAATTAAATGCTTTTCACATTTAGGTTAAGCTTTTGGATATGTACATGCTGTAGTAAAATTAATTTAAGGCTTATTGATTCAGTTCGTAATAAGGTTGCAATTTTTAACTTTTTTTTTTTTTTTTTTTTTTTTTTTAACCGAAAGTTAAACAGACACACTTTTTTTTTCTTGGTGTAAGTTTTAGCCAATCAGGTCTAAGTGTATAATGCTAACAAATTTGATATTTTAGTTACGAGTTAAAATAGTATCCAAAACTGTTCATCGTCTGAGCTGCTAATGCAACCTTGTGTGCTGTACAGGTTAATAGATATGCAAACTTTTTGTTTGTATATATAAGGGCAACCAGTATCTGCTTACAATATAGGAATATACTGTATATAAGCAAAATATATTAAGCAGTAATCATTCCTATATTGTAATTAGATACCGACTGACCAAAAACACACTTAATTAAATGTGCAGTAAATAAAGAAACAGAACTTAGTGAATGCATTTTACTTAAGGCAATAAGACAAAGAATCTAGTTAATGCACTTGCTCTCATTTTTCACTTAAGTATATAATTATTCGCAAATGGCGAATAATATATAGAATTTTTTTCTTTTTCTTAATTTGATTAGGTTCTAATTGTAGGGGTGGGTGGAATATCTTGCAGTGGAAATGTAAAGCATTTTTCAGTGTAAAAAAAAAAATTTCCCTTGTTGTTTACCTTTCGGAGTGAGCCAGTATTTAAAACTTTAAAACCTAGTTATGTACAAGTTTCTATGGCTGTTACATCTTAACCATTTTTATTTATTTATTTGTTTAATTCTGTATTGACCTTGAGAGCAATTCATATAAAATTTATATGAAAAAAAAAATAAAAAGCTGCAAGATTTTCTTGACTGCCCTTAGCTTTAATTACAGCGCATTGTGTGGGGGTAAACCCGTGTAAGAATGATTTCTTATGCTCCCAGAACCACACACTTACAATTTGTATCCTGGATTATGCCTGTTCCATCAGGGAAGAAGAAAACTCCATAGATGTGATAACCTGGTCATTCAGTGCACTCGGGTCATCAGCCCTTGTTTTATTGTCACGTAACATTACTGAGCCTAGACCTGATCATAACACTGCGTCCATAGGATTGTACAGTGGACATTATACATTACTTCATGCACATCACTGTGGAATAGAGTTAATCTGCACTCATCAGACCGGATGACTTTTTTTTCTATTGCAATATAAAGTTCGATCTTTATGCTCTTTAACAAATTAAAGCCTTTTCACCTGAAAAGTGTGTTTCTTATGGCCACACAGATGTTTAGTTCCAATCCTGTGGGCATTCATCACACTGTGTGGGTAAGGAAATGCTCTTACTTTGACAATTAAAGCTATTCATGATTTATTTATTTTCATTCCTGACCACATTTCTTCCGCAAATTTGAAGCTTTCACACAGTTCTTAAGGGTTTAAATAATATTTTGAACATTTCTCAACCCAGTTTCATTTCATGTCATTTCAAATCTTGAAAAAAAAATAGTTTTTGGTTCTTGACACAGCCTAATAATTCAATCCTTCTGGTAGTGTATTTATAATATTTTTGTTTCTTTGCAACACAAAGAAAAATGTACATCGTATACAACAATACATAAGTTGAAATTGATATAATTACAGTAATTTAAGCAAACATTTGCAGTACACTATATCCCACTGTGTACATTATCCTCAGTTTTAATATACAGTAGCTTTCCAATGACTGCAGGGAAATAAAGATGTCCGTATATAATCTTGTTAGTTATTTAAAATTCAAGTAAGCCATACATATTTTAATAAAAAAAAAAAAACATTTAATTCCATTCAATGTTTTTGCTTTAATTAAATCAGCAGTGGTATTTGGGTTCTGCCACCCGCAGGGAGATGGCATACCTGCAGCTTTTTTTTATTTTTTTATTGTTATACAGATTCTAAATATAAATCCTAATTATATGTTTTGTAATTGCTATTTGAACTGTGAGTCTTAGCATTCATTCAACTTGAAGTGGTGCTAGTCCATTTCTCAAAGCAGTAGGAAAGAAAGAAAGAAGCGTCTCATGCACCACTAATTCTCCATGTTTTTTTCCCCCGATTTTTCTTTCTCGGCGCATTTTTGACTCGTCAGCCATTTCTTGAGCCAAACGGAAGTAAAATTTTGCATGTAAAAGCAGGATACAGGTATAAAGCTGTATGGTGCAAAATTCTCTAATGCATTTTATGGTGCATATAATTTGGCAACAGGGTTGGTGGTGCATGGCGTTGTTACAAGGTTCTGGGCTGGCTGTAAGTGTTCATAGTTGGAAATTTTCAAAGTATGATAATATAAATATGTAAAAAAAAAAAAGAATAATAAATGATGGTGGCAACTGTATTAATTGTGCATATAAAAAGTCAGGTTTGTAATTATCCACCTACTAGACTAGACGTTGTATAAAACAGAAGATTATCACTTTGTACGAGACATGACATTTAAACAATCGGCAGCATAAGTTAGACACATCATTTCAGTGTTTATTAGATACTTTTAGTAGTTTTAATACTTTAAAACCTGTAAGGTAAATAAGCTGAGCAACATCAGACATTAATGCTGTTTAATTAAACAGAAAATCCCCGGATCAAATGGAAAATAAAGTCAGTCTAACTGCAATTCATGTGACACTGAAATGCTATTAACAGAGCCGTTGTGAGTTAATGTTCCAGCACTGCCACAGAGTCAGTGTCTGCCCATCAGCAAGCCTCTTAACCCAGTATCTGCTCTGCTACTGGATATTCCCCACGACATCTGCTAAATGATTTGTAACCGAGCATTGAGCCTTGACTAATCTGTACCTTACATCCCACACGTCATTGTAGCCTAACAAAAAGAAGGCGCGCGTAATTATAATTTTTTTTTTTTAAAGGCAGACCTTCAGACTCCGAAGTTAACACCTCTGATTCACTGGCCTTGAAAAGCTGCCCAAATGTCCCATATGCTCCATTACTCAGGGAACCAACAAGAGTCCAAGAAACACTTTTCCGTCCAAAGACTGCTTTGTGTAAAATGTGTTCCATTTAGGCTCCAATACATAGAAAGCGTTCTTTAGAACCAGAGAGAGATTACTTAGTTCTGTTTCCTTCCTCTTGTTTGTTTTATTATCCCCATTTGACTTTAATAACCGAGCCGAAGCCTACGGAAGCATGCAAGCAGAACCGTGCAGACCCTGCAGCAGAACCGAAACTCTTATTTGAAATAGAGCGCCTGTTTTTTTGAAGGGGGTTTTTAATATCACTTTTTTCTTTTCTTTTTTTTCTATTAAAGCAAACCTTTCCCCTTTCTTTCATTTTAGAGTAATAGGGCAGAAGTACAGAATCAATAGAGCCGGAGGAAATGGGCCTGTCTGAGAAAGGTTGGCCATGTAGGCACATGCATGCTGATGTTCGTGATCTTTTCTCAGCCTGAGGAGTCTTGTTTTGTTGTTGTTGGGGGTCTTTTTTTTTTTGGTCTCAGTAGAAAGTGGGATCCGCTGACAAAGAGGAGAGATTTCCTAATAGAGCTGGATTTTTACATTTTTATTATTATTAATTTATTATTATTCAAATAAGACTGATTCATAAAACCTGTCCTTTCTTCATGACAGTATGTTTCTCGTTAGATAAGGTATGTGTGTGGAGGGGTGAGCATCCCAGTATATTTAATAATAAGCATTTTCATACATGTCGTTAAATGTGCCAGACATTATAGACTGCTAAGATGTATTAGCTTGAAAGCGTTTATGAAAAGTACATTTCCAAGCATGTTTTTTCATGGTAAGTGCTATACAGTCCCTCGGTAACACCCTTATTCTTGCATGTTTATGCAGTTTTCCTGTCATGTGGCATCAGTGCAGTACATGTGTTTATACAGAAACAAGTCAAAATCCAGGCTTTAGCTAATGTTCATATCACACATCTTTTAGACTGATCTCAGTTTTCATTTTTAACATGGCATGCTTTTTGGTACCAGATGGGCTTGTTTGGGTATTTCAGAAACTCTATTTCTCCTGGGATTTTCACACTTAAAAGTCTTTCGAAAAAGAAAGCAAAAAAAAAAAAAAAAGTCTTTCCACTGAGCATCAGTTCTGCAGAAGGAAATGTTGCTGATGAATGAGGGTGTCATTCGAATGGCAGGACTGGTTCGTACTGATATTACAGAGTGGACTTCAGGATAACTAACATGAATTTCCTGTTATACAGTAGCACATTTGACCTTACAGCATGCAGTTACTGAAAGGATTTATGTATGATCACACTACCCAGTGTCACCCAGATGAAGGATGGGTTTCTTTTTGAGTCTTTTTTTTTTTTTTTGTTTTCCTCAAGGTTTTTTTCTTTCCATCACTTTAGGGAGGTTTTCTCTTGCCACCGTCGCCTCTGGTCTGCTCATTAGGACAGATAAATAAAGCTGCAACTTTCATAACTGTAAAACACGATTTATTTCAAAATCTTTATTTACTGTTGTTTTTCTGTAAAGCAACATGATGAGTCGATTTTTAAATGTGCTGTAAGTGGGCAAGCTTATTATCATTATAATAATAATAATAATAAGTGCAGCCTTATATACAAATATATACAAAACGCATTTACAACCAATAGATTGCAGGCAAGGGTACACTGAAGAGGGTGGGACTTAAAACTATAAGGGAGACACTTCCCTATCCCACCAACAGCAGAGACAAAGAAAGCATAACCAGACACACAAATTACAAAATACAATAATACTTAATATCGTAACATTATTATTATTATTATTATTATTTATTACCATCTTAAAAAAAACATAATGTAGCTCTTTATGTTCAGGTCTTCAAAAAGAAAAAAGATAGCAAGCTGTTGGTACATGTTGTAGAATTGAGTTGTGTTATTCTGTCCTTGCAGCTCGCATAAATATATATATTTTTTTAGAAGTGTTATTTTTTTTCCTGGTTGTTATATTTTGGGGTTGTTTGTCTGTCTGTCTGACTGTTTGAGATTCCAAATAGTGCTGTATCAAAAAATGTCTGACTGTTTTTAGGAATGTGTATGAAATTAATTTAGCCAGCAACTTAATGAATTGAAATCCTTTAATTGTTCATTTCCTGTTTTTTCATGCAAAGAAATAACTTGCGCGTTCATTAAAAAAAATGTAAAGATCTATTTTGTTTTTTTTTGAAGTTACTTGTTTTTTTTTACGGTCCGTCTGAGATTTAAGATTTTCATTAGCGTGATATCTCGAGCAAGTGGACGAATGGTAGTTGGATGTGTATGAAATTACTATAAAAAACAGCATATGAACTGATAAGATTTATATTGAATTCAGGCAGGATTTTGGTCACAAGGTTAAACATAGTTTTTCCTTAGAAGCTTTATTTGAAGGTCCTTTTAAGAGTACACACATTATTTACAAAAACAGACCTAACTTGCTGGTGGTGGAGGCATCTTTAATTTCAACTTGTCCACAATGAATAAAGAAAATAAATGAATGAGTTCTTCACTTTATTCCCGCTCACTTCCAATAGTCTTGATCCAGCATTCATAAAAGTTTATCTTGAATAAGTGGGGACGAGTAACATATTCATGTTTGTATTTCTTAAAAAACTTTTATCCTAATGTTACTTTTTTCTTTATCATATTCTCTGTATTAGTTTTAAGCAGTAGAGTCAGCATCAACACCCTGGGCTATAACTGTTGGTGCATATAGAGGCATCATCTATCATACTGGAGTAATGCGCCAATCGACCTGGATCGACCAGGATCGCCCACTAGGAGCTTTCTGTTCAGACGTGGCAGTCACGTCTTAATATTTACAGATCAAGAAGGCTGGAGGGCAGGTGGGAAACCTAATAGATCTGTTTGATTAAAAATATCTCGGTGAGAAATGTAGGATTCGGCACAGGCTCAGTGATGATGCATGACGTGTTTGCTTACTGTTAGACACTTGGACATGTAGATTCCAATATTAGCTAGAGTGTCAGAAAAGGATTTTTTTTTTTTTTTACCTCTATCCTGAGTTCATACATAAAGAAAAAGACATGTAATGTATTTCGAAGCTATTGCTAAACATCTGTCTTTCCCAAATCTAATTTCTTACCAAGGCTTGACGCACCAATCGTTAGCATTAGATAAACCTTTCCAGTTATCGCAGTGGTTTTGTTGTACCACATGCTTCTGTCCTTTACCCTAAAAATTTGAAAAATATTGGTTATCTTTTAAAGGTTAGTATTATCGACCTGCTAAGTTGATGTCATAAAGTAGACTGAGGGCACTTTCACATCCATTAGACCATGTTCTTAGTCTGATTTTTAAACCAAATAGGGTTATAATGTATATCCGTTTTGAAATGTAGCAGTAGTGTTTTTATTTGGTATTCTAATGTCTACTAATGTCAGCTTAGGTGGTGATTTTGTTTTAAGTATTATTATTATTATTAATAGTTTTTTTTATATAATTATATTAATTCTTGTATAGTATACTATTGTGAAAATATCATAATATGCCTTTTCCAGCATGCTTAAAGGAGCTTTACAGGAATTTGTATATATTAGATAAATGTAGTGGATTTACAGGAGCTCCTGGATGAGCTGGAATCCGAATTGGCAGAAGAATTGTATGAACAAGTTGTATTGATAAATTAAGTAAATCAGGAAGGAAAAAAAAAAGAAATCAGTCAGGAGGGTATAAAACCAAAAGTATTTTAACAGTACTCTTTTATTTATTGGTTTAAGTACAGTACTGTAAAAAAAAGTCTTAGACACATGGAAATAAATACTATTAGAGCGAGGGTGTTTTCGGGGGGGGAAGGATCCCTATAAATTCCAGTAAACTGTAAATATTAAATAAAGTCAGTATGACAACGTTTTAAGGACCGTTAATTCTCAGTTACAATATATCCAGTTTTATAAGCTTTCGTTTTTCTCAGCATCCTGCAGAACCACCCAGAGTTCTTCTCAGGACGTTGACTTGTTTTGTTTTGTTTTTATGTAAAACCCAGCAGCTTCCATTTATTTATTTATTAATTTTTATATTTTGTTTTTAACTAAAAAGGGTTCAATATAACATGCTGCTTTCCTTTCTGGCTTGCTGATACTTTTTTTTCCCCAGTTGGAATATTGATGTTTGAAAATCAGAAATGTTTTGACTCCATCCATAGGGAAGTTATGGTGACCCTGAAGAAACGGGCAAGGGACTCCTTAGAGCATGGAGGTGATATAACTAGTCCTGGTTATTGTTATAGAGTCTAAATGTCTAGTGTATGAACAAATGATTTTATTTATATTTGTATTTACATAAATAGAGGCAATTAGGCAGCCTGCATTTACAAAAAGTTTTTTTTTTTTTTTTTCATCGGACAAGTTAATTTTGGTTTTCACTTGTTTAATTGCTGGGCAGCACAAATAGAACACACACTAGGGTTCATTTAAAATGGATTAAAATGTAAAAACAGAGTTAACATCAAGCAGTTTTTGTTCGATTGTCTCAGTGTTTGAGCTGCTGATGGTATTATCTTGTGTGTTTATGCATCCAGGCAGTCAAGGTTTTTTTTTTTTTTTTTTTTATTAACGTGTTCACTTCTGTTGACACAAATATCGCTTTGCTCGGAATAAACAAACAGCGCATAATCATTACAGTTATATTTTTCACCTTGAGTGTTCTCGGACTAATTAAGGAAAGTGTGCGGCTGCGGCAGCCGTCGTGCCAGCTGGCTGCCTCATGCTCTCTGGACTGATGAATAAAGGCATAAATTGTTCATGGCGGACGGACGGCTCTCCAGCGACCCTTAAGCCACGGGCGGTGGCGTGCTCCAACTATCAATCACAAGCCCTTTTTATCAATACGCCCTTTGCTTCTAAACTGCATTTCATTACATATATTAACTCCAGTACATCATATTGGCAACATATTTATTAAAAAACTAAAATCTCAGTTGTCCTTCACGGTTTGTCTTTTTTTTTTTCTTGTTTTCCTACTTCTTTGATTCCATTTCAGTCATTCAGGGATCCCTTTGAGCTTCCTTATGTCGTCCACAACTTAAAGGCCTTGTTTTAAACCCAGGTCCCGTCTGGTGTCTATCCTTAGTTCTGCTTCTCCCCAGTGTCATGTTGGGATGTAGGATTACACACCCATGGGCCATGCGCAGATGTGTACTTTGCTCTCAAATTGATTGGGCTCTTAGTCTCCAAACGGATCTTATCTCTTCAAAAGCACCTTCCTCTAGGGAGAGGAACTATCCATCAAGGCCTGGTTAAACAGGACAGGCAACCATCATGGGAAATTTCCTGCCAATTAAGACCAAATCTGAGTGCAGGGGTGACCATCCATCCCATTTCTCAAATGTTTTATGCATGTTACAAGGACAAGGATACCCAGGTGCAGAAGTTACCAGTAAAGGAAATTATATAACCTTTCTGAAATATGTGCATATGCATTGTCCTGATAATCTATATCAATCATCTTATATTGTTTTCAGACCCTTTGTTTATAATAATAGAGTATTCTTTTTAACCTGCAATATCTTTGACTCGTTCCGAACCTGTTCTGCCAAGTTGCTCACCAACATGCATAGGTAGTTGGCTAGTTGCCAATAAAACTGCACAAACACCATCCATCTGTTGTATCCATTCATGAGTACCTAAATAAAATCAAGAGTATCAATCAGACGAGGTGATGACCGTTTATCCGTGTAATCTTGTATAATTGCACTTTGAAGCTTTTAAATTGAAAAGGACTAGCTCGTTATTTTTTTCTTTGCTAATTAGTTTTTCAGCCAAATTCTGATTATAGCTTTTATGATTAGCTGGCTTTTAAATAATAAGACATGTGCTCTTTGAGATCTGTTATATAGTTAAAGCCTCCTACTGTACGTTCTCTTTGTAACCTCTCATGGTCCTGGTAGAGTATCAGCAAAGTTCCTTTCTGCCAATCTTACTTCTAAACACATGATACCCCAGCCCCCACACCCACAGTAGTACCTCTTCACACCTGCTACCACCACACCCGCTCCAGCACCCTCTCCACCCTTCTACATGCGTAATACCACATCTACTTCCACTTCTGCACACCTACTACAACCGCAACTGATCCTACACCTATACAGCTGCTACCACCACTGCTTCGTTTATTCTATTTAAGTTACCAGGTCACCTGCTACCTCACCTCACACTTGCTGTCACTCTTTCACACCCGTTACATCCACACCTGCTCTTCAATTCTCATAGGCACCCCAACACTTTTTCCCACCTTTATCATGACCACAACTCTTACCTATACCACCGCCTACAACCACAGACCTTAAGCCACATTTCTTGCCATTCCTCCAACACCTATCCCATCTCAGCAGCTCCTTCCTCTCCACATGCTCACAATCTTACCTCCTCCCATTCCTTCCACTATTCCCACTCATTACCAATTCTCCTATACCTCCTCCCATCTCTACCACCTGCTCCCCTTCCCCTATCGACCCCACCACACCTCCACTCCTGTTAACCCTACTCCCACTTCTCCACACCTTCTACCACTCCTGCCATGCCCACATATCTCCCACACCTGCTCCCACATCTCCACATTCTGCTACCTCCCTCACCCCTGATGTTTATTTTATCCTCATAACCTCTGTGGTTGTTTTTATAGATTCAGTTTTATTTCTTGTAAAGATTAAAACAAGTTTGGCTGTTATGGAAAAATAGTCAGCAGCAGGGTGGTGCAGTGTGATGTAGCCTGGTGCGAAACAGAGTTACGGTTACCAGTATGCATTCCTCCTATCCCACAACAATTTTGTTTTTATAATTTCATATTTTACATATCATTTGCATTTATAGTAACACTTAACATTGCATTACATCTGCAAGAAAAGTTATAGCAGCTATAAATCTTCCTTCCTCTTCACCAGGTTCTACTCCCCTACTCCCATCTTTATTTTATCCTCACTCGATTCCACAGTGGCTAAAGGGTCAGCCCACGGGTTACTTGCCTTTATGCATACATGAATCTCTTGCTCAAGTTCTCTCATCATCTGCTGACCCCAATCAACAGGCTGCCCGGTAGCTTAAGAGGGTACAAATGAGAAATGGAGAGGAAAAGATTGCCCTGAAGTGCTAGATTAAAGCTAGATTGACTTAAACGTTTTCTACTTTCCTGCGTTACACCATCACTACCTGCTGCACTTCATCAGGAGATACTAAATTGTTTCGCCACGAAGAAGTGTGTACACAGGCTGATTTTACCATTATTCGTGCTGGATTAACATTTCAGAGCCTTGTTCATGAGGCTGCTCTCATGCTGAAATGTTAACTGAAATGCCAGAATTTTCTAGTCAAGCCTTGCCTGTTTCTTCAGGGCCACCGTTGTCACTGGTTTCATGTTAATTAGCATGTTCCAGTCCTGAGTGGCGACTCTGCTCCAGGTATAGCTGCTAATGTTCCTCTGAACCCAAGGAACCCCCTGGGGAATAGCAGTAATGCTCGCGGAGATAAAAGAGTCAGAGTCAAAAAGGCATTTTGGGGGGGTGCAGAGATGCAGTTTCTTAAGCTTTTATGTAGCTTTCTACGAAAGAGCATGGAATGACTAAGCCCGACTATTGATTTTTTTTTTTTTTTTTTTTTTTGCTGTTATTTAGAGTTCAGATGTATTTTTCAAGATAACGGAAGGTTATTTTTTTATATAAATAAAAACTAGATCTCCACATTGAATTTTCTGGGAATTACTCCAGAAAAGTACGGTAGAGTTTATTGGTACAGTATCCTTCCACTTATTTCTAATATTCTTACCTGTGAGAAATCAAAGTTATTGGCTTCATGGGTATTGCTTTTAAACCACTACTGGGATTTTCTCTTTCAGGGTATCAACTTGATCTTGTAGCCCCATTCACACAGCCTGTTCAAGGTGGGAATATTGCACCATTGTTACTGCGCTATTCTGTATGGAAGGAATAAAGGCAGAATCAGGGGTCGGTCTTGACTCACCTTTAATCCCGGATTGGAGGTAGTGACCGTGCGAGACAAAATCTGTGAGAAGAAGGAAACTCCCCCCCTGGCATTTAGAACATGCCATTCCAAAGTTGCTCACTCATTTGCTGCTGTAACAGCCTCCACACTTTCGGGAAGACTACTGCGGTTCATCCGGTCAGCCAGAAAGTGTTACAGAGGTTACGCAGTGAATGAACTGAAACGCCTCAGATCTTCTCAGCTGAAAAGGTGTTCTGTGGGGGTCAGGATCACAGCTATACGTCGAGAATTTTAGATCTTCCTCCCCAGCATTGGTGGACCATATCTTGCACAGGCCCATTGCCATGTTGAAACGTGATTGCCACTCTTAGTCCAGTGAAGGAAAATTGTATGGCTTCATTGGTTTGGAGAAGAACTGCATATTGGTGTGATGGTCATACCGTTGGCCATATAGCATATACCAATCAGCCTTATGATTAAAACCACCTGCTCAATATTTTCAAAGCAGCTCTGACTTGACAAGGCATGTACTCCACAAGGTGTACGTTTGTATCCGTCAACAAGATGTAAGCAGCGGATCCCTGAAGTCCTGTAAGTTGTGAGGTGGAGCCTCAGTGGATCAGACTTGTTTGTGCAGAACATTCCATGTTTTTTTTTTTATTATTATTGAATTATGATCTAGGGATTTTAAAGCATTAAACCCTCTTCAAACCATTCTTGTGCAGTGTGTAAAATTACCATCCACATGAATGCCAGGATGCAAGGTTTCCCATCAGAAGGTTGTCTTGCGCATCACACACCCTCTTCTGGCTTGTTTTATTCCCCTAGCGCATCCTGATTCCATCACGCACCTGGCCATCCACAAGAGCCATAGTCTTCAATTGCTTCATGGTCCAGTTCTGATGCTCGCATGTCCATTGTATGTGTTTTTGGCCACTGCATATTGGGATCTGTTTTGGAGATGCTCTCAAGTCATCGAGGCATCACATCTTGGCCCATGTTAGTCACTTAAATGCACTTTATACTTGCCCATTTTTCCTGCTTCCAATACATCAAATTTAAGAACCTTCTCCCACTTCAAATATATCTCCCTAATATTTAACTGTAACTGGCAGAGTGTAGAGTTTGGTGAAGGTGGTGAATTTTTTTTTTTCTCCCTGACAATATCCTGCCATCTAGTAGAGTTCTCTTCAGCTGGGACTTGCAAACAAATTGCTGGTCTTTAGTGTATCCATGTGGGATCATCCCCAGGAGTAGAAGCTGAGTTCAGGAAAGCTCCAAACATGAAGAAGGCGGTAGAAGTGTGTCAGGATCACTCAGCAGGAGTCCTAGCAAAGAGCAGATTATTATGTGTGCTCTTTTCCCTCAGTGGTTTAAAAGGCTGCATAGTGTGAGCAGAGTGCAAGTGAGAACGCAGGCAGATCTACGTGTGACAGCATAACTAAAACTGAGGATGCTGGCTGAAACCTTTCGAAGTACAACAGTGTCAACGTGATGTGAGAAATGGGGTCACATCTGAAACATGTGATATGATGAAGTAGGAGAGGGGGCGAACGTTTGGGATGGGAATCACCAGGGTCCACACGTTTCCATATCAAACAACCTAGTTGTTGATTCGATTCATATTACGATTTTTTTAATATCATGAATTCATACATTCATTTAAAGGTTTTTTTTTTCTGTTTAGTTAAGATTTTAAGAACATGAGTAATTGAATGTAGTATCCCGTTCAGTATAGCATAAGCTTTTTCAGTGAAACAAAACTAACTTTAAAAATTATTTCTAAACTAACTTAGCGAATAATTCACTCCTGCCACAGGGGATGCCGATGTGGGAATAGTTTAGAGTGCACCACCTGTATGCCTTCAATCTGTGCTAGTTAATGATTAGAATTTGTAAATGTTTATTTGCATCGTTTTTAAATAGTTTTTCAGAAACCTGAATTGGTAGGAAACAACAGCAATCCTAGGCTTGATCCTAGATGAACCTCTGTAACGAAGAGAAATGAATCACAGCCAGAAGTGAATTAAATTGATTGAAACAAAATGTACTGAGCAGCTCATATCTGTGTCATGTCATGCACCATAATTATCTCTAAACAAACTTAGCAAATAATTCACTCATACCACACGGGTTGTCAATTTGGGAATAGTTTAGAACGCCATCTGTAGGATTATAAAGAAACGGCGGTGTTTTATCGTCTCGAAACTCTACTTGACAATGAGAACACGGGCATGTACAGCTTTTGATTTGCATTTGCAATGACTGTTTGTCTGGTGTGAGTGTAACAAATGGGTTTTGAAACTAATTCTAAAACAAATTTGGAGAAAAAGGCGGATTGGACATTACTTTCAATAATATGACGCCATGAAAATGCACAATTCAGAAGCCTGTGTACTCGGCACACAATCCGTTAGACCTTAAGTGGATCGGTCACGGGCCATCTGATAAATTAATTTAATAAATAGAGATGGGTGAAAAATATAGAGTCAGTTATGAATCGTGATTCTTTTGTGTCTCCAAACTTTTTATAAAAATAATCAACCAGTTGATCTAGCCAGTGACCAGAATTGGCTGGATGTCAGTTTGATTGGTTGTGAGCGGTGATCAGCCAATACCTTATTAAAAATCGCATGTCTTAAAAGCCTCTATTCTGCCATTTTCTCCAAATCTACTCATTACATACACTAATTATTGGAAAATCGCATGCGTCATAAGCCCCACATGCTGGCGGTTGAAGCCACATGTGTCCATATGCTTCGTCACTCAACCTGCGCGCTCACTGTCGAGTTGAATTTTGAGACTTTAAATGTGTTCAAGGAGGTGAAACATTGCAGTTTCTTTATAATCCTACAGGTGGCGCACTTTGAACTATTTATACATTTTTATCCTGTGTGGTAGGACTGAATAATTTGCGCATTTGTTTAGGAAAAATAATAATTATGGCAAATTTACGGAGAATTACGGAAATACACTCTTCTCAGTTAAATGTTAAACTCTTGTATTTGAAGGTTTTTTTTGCATAGTTAATTGTATTGTATTTGTTTATTGTTGCGACTGGTTTTTCAAGTAAGAAATCTAAAGTTATAAGGGAACGGGCTACAAGTAAGTAATCATGAAACTTTATAAAGATTAAAAAATTTTGCAAAACCTGGGACAAATGTAATATCAAATCAGAATATTTCTAAAATCGTAATACTTATAGAATCATAATTTTAACCGAATTAGCACTGAGGTAGTGTGATGATATCGTATAGGGAGGTCACTGGTGATTCCCATCCCTTGTAACACAGTCAACATAGCGATACATGAATCTCCACACGATCCCTAACTGAACCGATTTTTCTCTGCCTTAACCACAGGCTTGATTAAACACACACCTAGAGGTTTCAGAGTTAAGGCATTGTGGTTTATGATCATGTGGTTCCTAGTGTGTTAAAAGTGGATGCGTGGGATCGTAATGCCTCTCTATAGGGCTTTAAGCTGGAATGAAAGAAATGATGTAAGACGATCACAGCAGGACGTGGATTTAAGGTTTTACTCTGCTTATGAACGTTAATGTCGAACACAGAGTGCGGAACGAAACGGCTGCTGGAATGGAAGTGTTCTGATCGTCATGATGAGTGTGATTTTCAAACTAACATAAAAATTATTATTATTTTTTTTTAAATCCCTGCATACTGATGAGCTGTTATAGCACTGTGTTTAAACAGTCAAGACTGTGTCAGTGTGTCAGACTGTGTGAAAGAAAGAAAGAGAGAGACTGTGGGACAGTGTGACGCCGCGTGTTTGCGTATGTGAGACACTGCGAGTGTGTGTGATATTCTGTTTAAGATTGCTTGTACCATTATCGAACTCTGTATGTGTGTATGAACGACCGTTTCTTTGTGTAATACCTTGCTTGTGTGACAGTGTGAACTGTGTGTTTGTGTACGTGCGAGACACTGCTAGTGTCCGACACTGCTTGTGTGACCCTGTGCTTAGGAATCTGTGTGTGTGTGTGTAAATATACACAGATTGCACAGGTCAGTGTGTGTGTTAGACACGTGCTCCTTTCCCTCTGCCCCTATCTCAGGGGAATTAGTCTCCCAAATGTCAGCCTATTTTTAACCCGGGTGAGTGAAATCAAACCCGGGCCCTGCCTCTCGTTATCCAGCCCTTAGCTAGAGTGAAGTTTCCCCGAGAGCTCCGGTATCAAACAGAATACACTACACTCGTCTCCGTCTTTTCCTTTTCTCCATCTCCATCTTCTGTCTCTCTCACTGATTTCTTTCAGAGCCCAGTTTCACTCGAATCAGATTACCAACATGTATTCATTAATGTGTGTTACTAATTAAAATGTTTCCAGTGCGATGATTTTACTGATGGCACTGATTTATTTGTTGTTGTTGTTGTTGTTGTTGTTTATACTGCCAGATCTGGCTTTTCTCTAAACATAATGTTTTTTCACTCCTCTGCAATCCTCTCTTTATCTCTCTCTCTTTCGCTCCGCCATCCAAAAAAAAAAAAAAACGCACCGTCCTGTTCCGAGTGATGTATTTGCACTATTTCCATACGAGCAGTAGCTAGTGTTTCACACCATGGTGTAGAATTAATTGGGCTGGTTTTGAATCTCCGCGCGCCCCGTGCTCCCCTGAATTTCAGGCACTAACGCTCGGCAAACTCGCAAACTTTTCTCAGCGCTCGCCGTTCCTCCCAAAGATGAATCAGACGGAATAGAAAGTAGCGGTTCGAAAAAGAGCAGGCTGAGTGTTTACAACTCATTGTTAAGGCAAAGTCATTTCCTTTAATCACACACACACACACACACACACACACACACACACACACGAATGTCGAGGTAAGTGTGCGTCAGAGCCCATTATGATGCACCAGTACTGGTGTTTTTGTTAAGTATCCATCCTATCCATCTATCCATTTACAGTATCTATACAGGGGTGAGTCGAAAATGACCCGCACTCCGGTTATATTAAAACTTCTGATGGTCTCATTAGAGCTTCTTGTTTAAGGCTACTGTCTCCCCAGTTACTGTGCAGGTGTGAACGTGTTAAATCAGTTCATTTGGAACTGGAAAAATAAATGCCCCACTTTTAAACCAAAAAAAAAAAGGAGTGTGAAGTGACCCGTTTTTTTTTTGTTTTTTGTTTGTTTGTTTTTTGTTTGTAGTGTCAGAAAACTCACAGAGGAGCATAAACAGAAGTGTTTAGATATCTGCAAACAAAATTCAGGCCGATACTTTAAGGATGAAGGTTTCTTGTAACCTTCTTGAGAATCATTATTGGTGACGAGACATGGATTCATCACTCCGAGCCTGAGAGTAAACAGCAGAGTGTGGAACGGAAACATCTTCAATCGCAGACCGAGAAAAAGTTCACAAGTCAAACAACAGCTGGAAAATTCAGCAACACTTACAGTTTTCTGAGATTTTCAAGGGCCAGAAATATTGGAACATTATCAGGAAAAAGGTTCAACAGTCAATAGCGCTGGTTACAGTGAGCCAGTTATTGAAGAGCTGAAGCCTTTTATATATATATAAAATGTGTATATGTGTGTGTGTGTATACACACACTCATATTTCCTCTTCTAGCCTCCATGCTGCTTTTCATTCATGTACCCTGTTTGAAAGCATGGAAAAGTGGGTCTGTTCTCACCAAACCAGCTGCTTCATTTTATTGATTTTTTTTTTCTTTTTTTTATTTTTTCCCAGCTCATGCACCCTTTCACTGCCTTCAAAGCACCATTATTGGATTTCACAGATTACCAGGCTTTTTCTAATTTTTTCCCCCTCTTGTTTTCATTTTCAGCTCTTTTTATCTTCTAATCTAATCAGCATCTTTCTCTCTCTCTCTCTCTCTCTCTCTCTCTCTCTTTTTACAGCCAGAGGTGTCCAGTGTGCCAGATGCGCCCGAAATCCAGATGCCGCTTTCTGAATACCCGCCGCCGCCGGAGCCCTCGGTGAGGAGCACCGATCCCCCTGCCACCACTCTGCCTCTTTCTTCTACATCCGCCTCCTCCTCTGCACGAGAACGGGACAGGAATAGAGACAAGAAAAAGAAAAAACACAAAAGAAGGTCTCGTTCCAGGTCGCGTTCCAGATCCAAAACCAAGCACTCACTACCGAGCTCGTACCGCAGCTACAAAAGGGCCAGGTATAAATATCTATCTTTTTTTTTCCTCC
The DNA here is from genome assembly GCF_024256425.1 of Clarias gariepinus. Lineage (NCBI taxonomy): Eukaryota > Metazoa > Chordata > Actinopteri > Siluriformes > Clariidae > Clarias > Clarias gariepinus. The sequence continues at coordinate 24,164,329 of NC_071118.1, read as the reverse complement.
CTTTAAATAACAGCGTTTGTTACAGATACCCAACAGGACTTTGTGCTTAACGGTAACCTTCTATGATTTTCCATCTATAATCTTTTGCTTGTTTACAGCATACAGTACCCTTTAAAAAAAAAATATATATATATATATTAATTGACAACATCGTTACAAGGGTTCAGACGTATAAACCCTCACACCTACAACATACCACATTCGCTCTACCTTTTTTGTAATCACTGTTTCACAAAAAGGAGCTCTTCTCTTGTCATTTCACTTTTCACGACTCGCCAATTTGTCCTTATCAGCTGCTGAAGTCGCAGCAATTACTCTCGTCTCATCCTGCCGTTTTTGACACGCCTTAATATATTTTCTGCAGATTGAATCATTTCTGCCCCCGGCTTGAAATCACTTACAGTGCAAATTAAAGGCTGGAATTGAGGTCTCGGTTTCTTTCTCACCTCCTTTTTTTTTTTTTTTTTTTTTTTACTTACCTTTAATTCTTCTTCTCTCTTTTTTCACTCTAATTATTTTCTTTCTTGCTGTCTGGCCAAGAAGTAAGGAGAATTTTTTTTTTAACTAAAGAGAGTAAAAAGGAAATGAATGAGAAAGGAACGTATTATTCCTTATATGATGTCTAATTATCTAATACCGGATTATGAGAGCATGAAACTAATGATTGCTAATCTGTCGCAGTCGAGCCTCTGAATATCTGCTGATATTGGCTTAGCTTTGCTGATGTACAAAATTCCTGCTCTTTAAAAAAAAAAAAAAAAAAAAAGGGTAAAAGCTTGCTCTTTTTGACCTGCCGTCACTACTAGAATAGACATATGAGGTTTCACCTTCAGCTTATCTCCGCATGGGCTCGTCTGGCTTTTGGTACTCCAGCTGATCTGCTCAGTCAAAGGTGGAAACTACAATAGACAAGGGAAGGAAAATGAGTTGGCTCATGCAGTCACACACACAGCTGGTGCAAACACACTGTAGTTTTCAATCACCAAGGGTCCGGATCTTGCCTCAGCCCGGCTCGAGTCGCTCCATCGTGTCTCTAAAGCTGATGACATTGGAAACCAAAATGCCTTTTGTTCCGGTTTCCATGGTGATCTTTTAAATTGTGTAGTATTATACATAGCTGTGTATGAATTTACAATGCATCAATCTTTTTGTTTGTCTTCCTTCAGACAAGATAAGTGTTTAATAGTTGTGTATGCATATAAATATTCTTTAATTTTAGAAATATTATCAATATTGTAAAAACTTATACAAACGCCTCTAAAGAAATTAATATGGTATAAGACTGAATAAAAATGTTAACTTTCATATAGTCTTGATTTATTACATGTAAAGTGACGACACTCGCCGGTGCGCGATTTATTAAGCTTTTCGACCCCGGTTTTATTCAGGTTCACAGCTGACCGCACGCTCCAGTACACACGATAAAAGGATGACGGCACACAAGCAGATGGCATTTTTGGTTTGCTGCAGGTGGAGGATTTAAGTTTGGCTTTTTATTTCATAAATACGATTGAGGACTCAAATAGACATTAAGTATTTTCTTTTGAAAGTAACCTTCAACCCGGCGTTTCTTGCATGCAGAAAAAAAAATTTGTTTTCTCTGTAGCAGTTTATTAATTTCATAGACTAAAGGTAAGAAATGATATATGCAGTGGTATCTTAATTTTGGATGTCAAAAGGGTTTTGTGGCTCCCAGTATTGTGTTTTCTGTGGGAAACAGGACCAAGTGGCTCTTGTTTAAGATTGCCGACCCCTTTTCTACGTGCTCCAGTTTTCTCCCACAGTCCAAAGTCGTAAGAGTAGGCTAATATTTTCTTGTAGTGAGTGTGTGCACTTGTGTACCCTGTAATGGTTTAAAACCCTGTTCAGTGTGTACCCCACCACCTGCCCAGAGTCCCCTAGTATAGACCAACCGTGACCCTGTACAGGATAGAGGGTATAAAGAATGAGCGACTGATTACAGCTTTCAACTTGTAAAGGTAAAAATTTAATAACTCAAAATAGAGGGATGTTTCCTAAGAACAGTCATTAAAAAAAATACAATAAGAAAAAATAGTTGCATCAATATTGCATCAATAACGGAAGGCATGGAGGTTCAGCTTGGTCTTGTGGCACTGCTAAAGCAGTATTGAGGACCACATTGCTTTGATAGCAGCCTTTAGCTTATCTGTATTGTTGGGTCAGCTGATTCTCATCTTCCTCCTGACAGTAGGGTTTCTATGAGGTTCATGTCAGGTAAATTGGCTGGCCAGTAGAGCACAGTAATATGATAGTCGGCAAACCAGTTAGTGGCTGTTTTGACACTGTGGTCAGGTGCTCGGTACTGCTGGAAAAGGAAATCATCTCCTCTACACTTGTCAGCTGGCAGAATTATGACAAACTATAAAGTCTTCTGGTAAATGGCTGTGTCGATGTTGGACTGTTTACAACACAGTGGACCAACATCAGCAGATAACATGGCACCGTAAATCACCACCAACTGGGAAACTTCACTCTGGACTTCATGAAACTTGAATTCTGTGCCTTTTTATTTTTCATGGAAGCTTGATTTCTAAATAAAATGTATAATTTTTTGTTATCTGAAAAAAGAGACCCCCAATAATCAATGGTCCGCCTCTTCTTCTTTTTTTCCTTTTCCTAGGTAACATTTCAGACATTTTCTCTGGTTTATGACTGGCATTATCCTGAGAACACAATTGTAGCCTTTTTTTTTATCTCTGTGCGTGGTGGCTCTTGATGCACTTTCTCCATTCTCACCCCACTCCTTGTAAAGGCTTTGCTTGATAATCTTTTTAAGGCTGCGGCCATCCCTTTTGCTTTTGCACCTTTTCCTACCACACTTTTCCTTTTCAGTCACCTTTCCATAAATATGCTTTAAACCAGCTCTCTGAGAAATCTCTCGAGACTGAAAAATAAATGATCCTACTAAATTGTGATATCATTGCTTACTAATACACATTAGCATTTTATTTTAGCTTAAATTCTGTTGCTGTATTGGTGTTACCTCGTCATATGATTTTTCTGTTTAAGATGTTAAGGCAGATTGAACACTATCCTGAAATAGACAGCACAAGGGTAGCTATGCAAGTGAAAGGAAGTTGATGCGCTCAACACTAGGGCCATCGTGTTCACAAGTTTTACACAATGAAAAGTTTTCTACTTTGGTTATATACAGTAGCACATATGCATGTTGTAGGTAGGGTAGCCACTAGGTAGTATTTTATTTCATTGACAGTCTTTTAACAATGTTTTAGTCGGAAGACCATCTTTGTTTGACTGGTGCACCAGTTAATTAAAGAACCACCATTTGTTTCGTCTTTCAGCAATCTATCGCTGACTCTCATCTGCTTCAGCTTGACTATTGTGCGGTTATTCACAGGTCACAAACTTCACATCTCTTCTTTCCAGACCTGTCCAAACACTTCTGATAGAACAGGGACACCACGGTGGGTCATGACACCCTTTTCTATGAGAGTGAGATATAAAGGGCATTTGCAGACCTGTCAAACCTTCACATATTTTAAAATCAGGAGCTCTGTTTTTCAAAAATCTGCCAAAAGAGCAGTCTTCTTTCTTACACTTCAACAAAAAGAGCATATTAGCCACTTATCGTGTGAATCTGGTGTGTGTGTGTGTGTGTGTGTGTGTGTGTGTGTGTGTGTGTGTGTGTGTGTGTGTGTGTGTGTGTGTGTGTGTGTGTGTTTTGACCTCTCCAGTATTAACTGACATTTTGAAAACTCCCAACTCTTCTCCCAATCCCACTTTCTATAGGTAAATCGAGAAGATAAAAGGTTTTTAGGTCATTGGTGTAAAATAAAATCTATCAGCATACAGAAGGTATTGAGACAAAAAGTGCTAAACAATGATCAGTATATAGTATGAATTCTTTCATTCTATAAAATCTGCTGGAAGCATACACTGGTTTCAGTCGCTCAATCCATCTTTACTTGATTACTTCCTGAAGATCGTAAAAGGAAATTTGCCACAGAAGTTTAAAATTCACTTTTAGTTTTTGAAATTAAACAGTCTGCCACATATTTGTTGCATTTTCCGTTCGACTTGACTAACATTAGACAAGTGTTTGGCACATCTTTAATTAAATACTGTTACACAATTAAAAAAAATAAATAAATAAGGCTTAAAATGGATTCCACTTTCAGGTTTTCTAAAACCAAACCTCACAATAGCTGCGTTCACATGGGCAATATTTCTTTAATCCAATTTAAATCATTCCGATTAGATACTCCAAATGAGATGTTCAAAGGCAAAGGTGCTTTTGTATGTGTCAAATATGAGCCAATTACAGTATTGATCATTTCTGTGCTAAAGACCAACTGGGTGAAAGAGTTTATTAATCAGGAATAGAAGCATTATATTTATTGGAAAGTGTATATTTATTCCAACAAGAAAAACGATTAAGATCTAGTGGTTACCTGGCTAACAATTGAATGGATTATCAAGGGTTTACACCTTTGCTCTTCTCGGTCTCAGTAAGTTCAGGCGTAGCTCAGTGGTTAAGGCTTTAGACTAGTGATAGGACGGTCCCAGGTTCAAATCCCAGCACCACTACATTGCCACTGTTGGGCCCTTGAGTAAGGCCCATAACTCCTTAACTGCTCAGATGTACTGTATAATAAGAAAAAAAAGTTGTTGTGGATAAGGACGTCTGCCAAAATGCTGTACAGTAAATGTAGTCTGGGCCGGATCGGCTCAGTCTTTTCTGATTGAGGTGCTTACGTGAAGCCTTTTGATTCGTAATTGGGCTGTTTATTATTGGAAAATTTGGTTCCTATTTTATTTTATTTATTTTTTCATGCAGCTGCTGCTGTTGCAAGAATAAAAAAGGGAGCGCAGATATGTTTGATCAATGTGAGCAGAAAATGTGATGTCAGCCATTTAACAATTTCTACAAGGGCTTATTGCTAAAAGATTGACTATATGGAGTGTGTATTATTATTTATTGAGTAGTTAATTTGTTTACCTTTTTTTTTCGTTCTTTTTTTTGTTTTGTTTTTTTTTCCCCCATCGTCCCCTTTCCATAGGACGTGAAAATGGCTTTATGAATCAGCATTCACTTCCCAAAAAGTTTTCCCAAAGTTAATCTTAGCAGTGGCTTAGAGATATTTGGCAGGTAACTCTCATTTGTCATTGTATATTGCTTTATTTGAGAATAAATGACACCCTCCTCTCTGGTATATCCCTTCTCCTGACTAAGGTAATTAGATTGTGAGAAGGTTATAAATGGGCACTTGTGTCTTTGTGTGTGTGTGTGTGTGTGTATATATATACCTGAAACTGCTTCGTTAGTTCGTGGGATGCACGGTTGCTGTCTGGTCGACTTTCTTTGGGGGTGGGAATAGAAAATTTGATTTTTAAGGTTTACAGTACGAGAGTTATTTTATACTGCTCTTGGCCTTAAACATTTATAATAATAAAAAAAACTTTTAGTATTATAAAATTGATTATTACCTGAGCCTAAGGCATGGAGGAACAGAAGCGAAAATCCTTCTCACCTCTCCAGTTATGCCATCCCTCAGCTAAAGAACTAATGGGAAATGTAGCAGGCTCTTACACCAGTAAATGATGTGGATGAGCCATTCAGCTAAGCGGGATGTACTCCATTGTCATCGTCCATTTAAATCTGTGTGACCCCTGGGAAATTGTCGCTATTACCCTACTCAGATTGCTGCTTTGTCACTAAGGCTAATGGAAAAGTTTAAATTACGCTCTGCTGTTCCTTTTTTGTTTTTTTTGGTATCTGTTTTGGTGTGAAAGTGTGAGAACTGTGAAAGAGTGCCTTACACCCTACAACTCGTACCTTGTGTTAATAACTTGTGCCGTAAGAAAACTAGTAGGATGTTCTCGTCTCCTTTTTATCAATTTGCATTTCACTTCTAATGATGAGAAAGAGAAAAAGTTATGTCATTAGTGAGAGGAAATGAACACTGAGTCAAAATGGGCCATAGGATCAATCAAAAAGGAAAAAAAAATCCTTCAATTAAGGGACCTTAAAATTGCTCTGCACCAATGTGTGGGTGGATTGAGATGGATATAGAGTACTGTATAGTGTATGTTATACAGTATGTCGTTTGCCCCGCTGTGACTCACTGTAATATTGTACTTGTTATACTTTTCAGATCCCAATCACGTTCTCCCAGCAAGAGAGAGCGTCATCGTGGTGAAAGAGAAAGGGAGCGCTACAGAGGCAGCAACCATCGCCTTGGCAACAGCCCAGGCCTGGGCAGGAAGAGGTCAAGGTCCAGATCCAGGTACACACACAAGTTAAAGTATTACGAAATAAATATTATATCATCCATGCTCTCAGCACCTGTAAAAATTAATCGGATCGTTGCCTTTAGACATCAGTTTGGTAATCTTTTACTATTGAAAATGCTTCCCTTTAAGTTTAGAGCACCACGTGCCTGTTCAGACATCACGGCGTGATTCGTATAATAATTCCAAACAACCCAAGGTCTCTAAATCCATGCAGGCTTGCGAGGATCAGTGTAGATTCTTTTTATTCTTGGGAAATCTGGATATTGCCTGCTTTTTCAGTAGTTTTAGAAATCCAAAGACTTACGGTTTAAGGCTATGAAAATATGCAAGTCTTCTTGCAACTTAGCCACACTACTTGCTGTGTTTGTCTGTTCATGCGGTATTGTAGCGTGACCAAACCTGGCTTAAAACCGCCCGGCCTGATTGAGAGAGACTTTGTGAGGAGGAAAATGTTTCGCCTCAGCAAATCCCATTAAACATCATGTACACCTCCAGTGAAGAGATTGTGTGTAACCCTTTTGGTGTTTGTGTACGTGTGGCCTGTTTCTATTTGAGGAACTTTTCCAAGTTCACCATAAGATAGAGATGTACAGTACTTACTTGGTGTCCCAGACGGCCTGCTATACAGCAATATAGTCTCTGAGCATAAGAAGCAACAAGGCTGCCTCACCAGTGGTGCTACAGAAAGGCTGAAAGGTCTTTCGAGATTATTGAATTGGAATGCCTTTGCTGCGAAAGCAAACCTTGAACTACAGCATGAAGAATATTTAATGGCCCGAGCTTGGTGTATGCAAGGCTTTTAGGAACCAGTCCATCATTCTTCAATTTTTTTAATCAGACAGAAATCCTTCCGACAAAATGCTTCATTTTAAATGGAAAGTATGTTGATTTATGTTGACTAAATTGGAACACCATAGGGTCTGATATACAGTAAGATCCTTAAGTTTGTTCCCCTTTCACATATTTCCTGGCCAGCTACAGTAGTTAGAGGCTGTAAAGCACCTGTAGACAACCTGCCTTATGAGCAGGATGGAAGTAGAGGGCTGCTTAGTGCCTGATAGGGGCTTGTGCTTCTGTCTATGTAGAGCTTCACTGTAACAATGAGGCAGATAAACATAAAGAAATCTACAGTGTCTGACATCAGTTTTTCAGTGGGAATGAGAGGAAAGCATGATGCACTTGATTGACAGCACCCTCATTACCAGTTGGCGAATTCTGTAAGCAAGTGAGTCCAAATGGAGCTCCTAATTAATGGATACTACTAAATCCTGCCCGACTGTTACATTAAGCACGATGCTACCATCAATTCACAATCTTCCTATTACCACTCTTTCACTTTTGACCCCAAAGCAATTTTAAATTATTAAAGAATGGCTCTGAGTAAAGGTCACGGTAACATCCAACACACAGTCCTCTTTTCCACCACCTTTAATTATACTTCTATAGTTCAGGCTGAATTGTTCTAAAAATTTCCTCATTCGGTTTTCTCCCAGAGGGACATCCAGCTCTCGCTTTTGAGGAGTGCCATCTCATGTCATTAAACCCTCCATGTCTTCTGTACCAGAGAATCAGTTTTTCAGCATGTATGATGAGAGAGGAAGCAAGGCGAGAAACAGCAGTGGCTTTCAGCTGAAAGCTTTGGCACCCGTGGTGTATGCCAGTACCCTGCACGCAGTACTCCAGCTTTAAAGCGTTTGTTATAACATCTGTATCCTAGGATCGCATCACTCGTACGTCATTTAGAGAAAATCGCCTCCATGTGGAAATAATGTTCTGCGCCGGAGCTGAGGGGCAATTTCAGAACAAAAAGAGAGAGCATCCAACACAAATTCTCACAATCGACAGAGTTGTCATCACAGGGGTGGCTTTTCAGACTCGTGGGCTTTTAGAGCTCGTGCAGAAAAGATTTTGCCAAAATTCTGAACGTTACAGCTTCGGATCCTTTTAAAGAGCTGAAGTGTTTGAAAATGTTCCAAATTGAGAATTTTTTTTTTACTGCAATATAATGAGACTGTTGTTTATCATCTTATAGACAAAATTATATTAAAATTTATATACAAGTGGTTTTTATGCCAAACCAGAAATTTCTTGACATTTCGATTGACATTTAGAGAAGCCTTTAAACACAGTACATTGATGAGACTCTTAGCCACAGTAAAACATTTGAATGCTGGAAGGATTTTAAGGAAGGCTGTACATGACCGTGAATAAATATCCTGGCCGAAGTGGGCTCCAAGCCCAGCAAGTGGAACACATCAAAAAGACGCATCTGTCTATGGGAACTGTACACGTAATCATTCACAAACACCATTTGCACGTCACAGGATCTCGCTGGGAGTTATCGTCATATCCCTCGTACAGTCCAGACCTCGCTCCAAGCCATTTCCACATGTTTGGAGTTCCTGGAAGGCCAGTGTTTCAGACATGAAGCTCTGGCATACTGAGAAAACATTGTACCTTGGAGCACTAGTGAAATAGTGGGATAAGTGCATTTTTGTAGCAGGGGTTTATTTAGAGAAATAAAGTTGGTGTAAACTCTCATAACCGTGTTCTGTTATTTTGCACAATCAAATGTTCTGGTTTGACTTAAAGATTTTAAACTGGCTGCATGCACACAATTTGTAATTCCTGGTTTTAGGGCTTGTTGCAGCTTTGTTAGAAGCATGTAAGCACTCCAACACCTCTGTCTAGAAGTGTTCATTGGACTGTTTTTTTCTTTTTCTTATCCCATTCCATCCTGTTCAAGAAACTGAGCACGTCGTATGTAAAAACGGCCAATCATAAAAATAAAAAATCCCAGTCGTGATTTGTACCTCTGCCCCAACTTTCAACATAAACTCTAATAACTGCATTTGTCTGCGTGAGGTGTTTTTTTTTTTTTTTTGGTTGTTTTTTTGAAGTTCGTACGAAGTTTTGTGTGATGGAAAACTATTTAGGGACTTGCCTCAACTTCAACTGCTTGCTGACTGACTTCTCACCTTTCAGCGATAACAAAGTGCACCTCTGATCTGTTGTTAAAAGAATAAGAAAAGGGCCAACCCATTCAGATGAGTCATGTCTGTCTGCGTCCAAATCGGAAATGAGTTACTTGACCGCCGTGCACTCCTGTAACTGAAGCCCAGCTTGACTTTATTGTTCTGGATCATTTGCAGCTAGTGCACTATAGCACTGTGTGCCTTCACATTGATTACACTGCCACTGTATGTGGTGCACATTACACACCTCTACAAAGTCTTCGTTCTGCCCAGAGCCACATTTTCCCTGGAGAAAGAAAGGAGCAAGTTTTTTTTCAAGCTTTGTGCCGCTTTGCCCATTGATAATATTTTTCACTTAGATGCAAGCTTTTTTTTTTCCTTCCTATCTGCTGTATGACTAATGGCCACCAAGCCTCTCAGAGTTTGACGTTTGAAGACAACAAAATAGTACCATGCAAATTTGGTCCCACTGTTATGCGTTTTCTTAAAAGCCAGCGCTCAAGCTTTATATTTGATATGAATGCATGTATTTCAGGGGGAAAATATAGTCCTGGCGAACAGGCAGTTTGTCGAAGAACTGCATGAAAGTCTGAGTGGACTTATTCATTTGAGGACAGTTCAACCCATGCTTGTTAATCCCTAAAACTTGTGTGTGACGGATGGTTATTGCGTTTTTTGTTCTTGTCAGTTTGCAGTTATGCACCGCCAGGCTGTTATCATTCATTTGTCGTCCATAACTGCTTTTTCCTGGTAACGATCAGATTTGAGCAGGATAGGGGTTTATCTTAGATACGATGCCAGTCCATTATAGGTCAGTATGCGCATATGTAAGGGGGGGGGGATGCATAATGGTGATGTGAGTAGTATTGCCTCCTTACATCTCCATGATCCCCAAATGGAATATGTGGATAAATTCACAGTGCTGTGAAAAAAGTATTGAGATTTTTTTTGTCTCACATTTAAATGACTGGGCTCATTAAACAAATTTTAACATTACACAAAGTTATTACACATACATAAATGATGATTTCAATTATTAAGGGAAGAAAGCTGTCCAAACCTGCCTGGCCCTCTGTGAAAAAGTAATTGTCCCCTAAACCTAATAACTGGTTGTGCCACCCTTGGCGGCAACAACTACAATCAAGCGCTCGCGATAACTGGCAATCAGTGTTTCACGTTATTGTGGAGCAATTTTGGCCCACTCTTCTTTGCACAATTGTTTTAATTCGGCCACATTTAAGAGCTTTTCCAGCATAAACAATCTGTTTAATGTCATCTCAATCTAATTTAAGTCCGGACTTTGACTAGGCCACTTCAGTTTTGTATTTTTTCAGCCATTCAGAGGTGGACTTGCTGTTTCGGTTCTTTGTCCTGCTGCAGAACACAAGCTTGAGGCTTGAGGTCACAAACTGAAGGCTGGACATTTTCTCTCAGGATTTTCTGGTAGAGTTTATAATTCATGGTTCCATTAATTATGCAAAGTTGTCCAGGTCCTGAAGTGGCCAAGCAGTCCCACACCATCAGACTACCACCACCATGTTTGACTGTTGGTATGATGGTATTCTTTTTATGAATTGCTGTCTCTCAGCTTCCAAAAAGATTTGGGGATAATCAAGATGTCTCTTGGCAATTGTCAGATGGTCCTTTGTGTTCTTTCTGGTCAGCAGTGGGGTTTTGCTTGGAACTTTCTCATGGAAGGTATTGCGAAGGTTCACAACCGTTTTCAGTTTTCTCTCTTTGTTGATAATAGCTCTTAACTTGGTTCACTGGAGTCCCAAAGCCTTAGAGACAGCGTTATATCCCCTTTCAGACTTATACATGTCAATTACTTTGTTTCTTATCTGTTCTTGAATTTTTTAGACCACGCTATGTTGTTGCTTTATGAGGTCTTTTTTTTACTGTGCTTCACTTTGTCAGTCAGGGTCAACTTAAGTGGCTTTCTTGATTTGACAGGTCTGGCAGGGTGTAGCAAGTGAAAAAAAAACATGGTTAATCATCTAATCTTATCAGTTCAGACACCTTTATGAATTAAATAATTTACTCTTTCGGGTTATCTTTGTGCGATATAAAAACTTGTTGGATAATCTCAATTATTTAAGTGCGACAAATACGAAAAAAAGAGGATTTTCACATCAATGTAGGTGTATTTTATTTGTAAATTTTTGTCGTATCTACGAACCATGCAAGAAAGCATATTGTGTGTGTTTTTTTTTTTTTTTTATTAAACTTTACAAAAACGTTTCAGATCGCCTCGTGAGAGGAGAAAGAAGTCATCGAAATCAGTGCATCGTTCGAAGGCTTCCTCCAATTCACCCGCAACCTCACCAGACAGAGGGAGAGCGAAGAGGAAGGTCTCCACCCACACTGCTAGCTCCTCCCCTACATCTAGCCCCACCTCTAGCTTAAGGAGCTCCAGGTAACGTTAATCCCATACTGTTCTGCTATCTAAGGAGTACCATGGACGAGTGTACAAGTGTACGTTATGAATTATATATGGCTGTGCTTCTTGATTTTTTTTTTCCGCCCTCATATCTTCTTTTTATTTCCCCATGACTCACAGCAGAGTGTCCCACAGTGTTCTTAGTGAATCTCACATTACCATCACAACAAGAAAGAGTTGCTTTTCTTTTAAAGTTTCCCGCAGATTTGGTATGATTTGACATCTAGACTAATGACCTGTTGAATGAAACATGAAAGCGCCGAGTCGCAAAGCGCGTTCTGATTCAGAACGCGTTCCTGACACGCGAGGAACAAAAAAAAAAAAAAAAAGGAGCGAAGTGAACACACTGCGTTTGTTATTGTTGTTCCTTCTCCGTTATTGATCGTTTTATTCAAATCACCGCAGGGGACATCTGTGTATAAAAGTAGCCTGTCAGAAGTTTCTCAGGTTTCATCAAAAAAAGAAGGAAAGAAAGAAAGTTAAATCCCTAGGGTGCCTCCCTTGTCTCAGTTCTTCTGGGGATGGATGAATATTTCATAGCGTTTCTCTGGTTCTTTATTTTTCTGTCTGTGTTGCGGAATTCCTCTTTTTTACAAGTCAATCCTTACAGCTTATAATACCAGGCCAGCATCTACGCGCATACTGTATTAGTCCCTGTTGATTGCTGACGCATATCTCATCCCTTCTCTTTCTCTCTCAACAGGGACGCGTCACAGGAAAAAGACAAGCATGTCTCATCGGCGATTATTTCTTCAGTTCAAAACAAAATCACTCAGGTATGTAGGCAAAATATGACGAGCATAGATACTGTATCATGGCTCATACAAATATCAGGCTACTTCTGAAATAAAACATTTGCCCTTTTTTTTTGGTGAAAATAATTATCTTCTGGGTGGTAGCAACAAATGTGTGTCATGTCAGGTCACTTAATTCATGCCAAAACACCCTCTCGTTGATTAATTTCCAATAGCACCAGGGGCCTTGTATGTTTCATCTCTTTTCTAGTCATGATATGCAGTGATGTTTTCTTGATCCCATCATGTCTGTGTATATGTGTGTATTTGTAAGCGAGAAGAAAAAAGAATGTCATTTCAGCATCCTGATGCAGTGCAGCTGTCACCCTCGACAGCTTTCCGCTGATCTCTGCCCTCTATTTTTTTTTCTCTGTCTCTCTTTTCTGAAACCGAGTGCTTCGTGCATGTTTGGTTATTTTATTTATCAGTTCCTCTTCCACCGGGCCCTCTGTTTGGAAACGCGAGGAAAGCTCGAAGGTGAAAAAACCCGACCGTCAAAGCCGTGTTCCGACGCGGCGCTTGTTGCTTAGCTGCCATGTTTGTCTGATTGCACAGAGAAGGCAGATTCACTCTGCTAAGCAGTCTTTTATTGTGGCTAAAGCAATATCCTGTTGTTGATAGAGTTGCCGAGCCTCGGAGCTCTTTTGTGCTTTCTGTTGCCGGCATCACGTTAGCGATGCTGACACCACCGAACCCGGACGGCAACCACCAATGAAGAGAGGCTTCATATTAAAACCAACAGCTGCTGACAGAACGTAGAGCTCCTGCTGATAACGTTGTGCTAATACCTTTACAGCCAGGAGCCTGATGTAGGCAGACTGTTTGAATGTGTGCGTATGTTTGCAGTTGTGTGTAAGTGAATGTATTACTCTCCTCCTGCGTCACTCTCACCTGCTACTGCAGCAATAAAACTTTTTTTTATTATTATTATTATTTCTTGGCATGTAATGAAATGTTTTTTTTAAATCGTTTTGCTTTATACAAGCTAATTTGACATAAATGAAGATTAAGACACAGCAGCTAACTGTTACAGTAGTTCGATTTGATGGAGATAATTAAGGATGACATCATCTTATTAATTTGTCATTAGGACAAGGAATTATAAAGAATTAGAGCACGGACTAGTGAAATGGAGTAAAGGTAGCGCTAGCTAGTGAGAATTTGAGATACTTTACTACAGTATGTTTTCTGAAAAATATATACTGCATGGTATGGCGTAAAAAAAAATTAATAATGAAAAAAAACAAACAGCAAAGCCAGTGCCCTAAAAGGGAAATATGTGGGAGGGTCCACGCTCCAAGCCGGCCCCAAGCCCAAAGGGTTACGCCATAAACACATCTGGTGTGAAAACCTGTGCCAAATCAAATGCGCAGATTGAATTATCCTCTCGGGCGAGCCATAATTGGGGCAGCCAAAAGAAAAAGAATATCACCATCAACGCCGGTAACGAATTACAAGCCGAATTTTTATAAAATAAAAAAAAAAAAATCACGAGCCAATATTTTTTTTACATTTGGACATAGAGAACATTAATGTTTAAACTGAGAAATATTACACTTTTATGCACAAAATGATCTCATTTCAAATTTGACCTTCTACAGGTCTCAAAGTTGGGACAACGGCATGTTCACCATGGAAGAAGAGTCTTCTATTCTTTTCAAAAGAGTTTGAAGATGTCTGGGCGTTAAGGTTTACGTATGGCTTGCTTTTTTGCATGCTGAAGCTTTAGTTGGCATCTGCCGATGGCACGGCGGATAGTTTTTACCGACAGTGGTTTCTAGAAGTATTCCTGGGCCCATTTATTAATGTCAATGACACAGTCATGCCAATGGGTGATGCAGTGTCATCTGAGGGCCCAAAGACCACGGGCATTAAACAAAGGTCTTTGGCTTTGTCCATTACGCACAAAGATGTTTTAAAAGTATTCCACAATCTTTTTTATGCACTCTTTCACAGATATAACAACTTTTTTGAGACCTGTAGCAGGCATCAAATTTGAAATGAGCTAATTCAGTGAATAAAAGTTAAAAATTTCCCCATTAAAATATTTATGTTCTCTATGTTCTATTGTGAATAAAATATTGGCCCTTTTGATTTAAAAGTCTTTTAGTTTTCATTTTATTCAAATTTAAGAAACTTCCCAACTTTTCCTGAATTCGAGGTTGTACACTGGCACACCAGTACATGGCCCAGTCACTAGGGGATGGTCTTGGCAAGGCTTCAGTCATTTGTTCTGCTTTTAAAGATGATGTCTGTCCACTCTAGAAGCTATACAAGCCAGTATTGTAAACCTGCAGCTTATGGTCATGTCACACCTCTTCCCAGCCGGTCTGTTCACATCTGTCAGATTACAGCACAGGAAAAAGTTCAGATAATATCGATCTCCATCCACAATCATGCATGCAACAAACCAGCAATGCATATCAATGTGTTTTCTGAAAGAGGGCAAAATGTGTCCAGTCTGTCTGTCTGTCTATCTATCTATCTATCTATCTATATATATATATATATATATATATATATATATATATATATATATATATATCCTAAGGGATTATTAGGAACACCATACTAATAGGATTCGCTGACCTTAACATCTGAAGGTTGATTTTTCTGTAACAAAATGTCTTAGTGTTTTTTGTTTTTTTTTTAATACCACAGCAGTTTGCCAGCAATTGTTCTGGAATCACTCACTCACTCACTCATCGTCTATACTGCTTTATTTTGTACGGAGACTTGGGGTATGAAGCGGGGCACACCAGGGACAAGGTGCCAATCCGTTAATGGGCACCTGCACACATGTATTCTTACCCGCTCTTTCACAAACTACAGGCAAAAGCCTAATCTGCATGTATTCATACTGTAGTGTGGGAGGGAACCAGAGTACCCGGAGAAGAATTCCACCAAGCACAGGGAGAACACGCAAACTCCATGCACACTGACCGCAAGGCGGGAATTGAACCTGGAACCTGGAGGTGCAAGGCGACAGTGCTAACCATGGATAACCATGCCAGCCACTGTGTTGTCTCGTTCTAGCATGCTGTTTAAAAGTAACTACTATAATAGTAATTTTATAAGTCATCTCTAATTAAGTTAGTTCCTGTGATTACTTATGTTACAGCGATAAATTATCATTCCCCCAACACATTTTTTCGATAAGGCCAAAATCCTAAAAATCTGCTTAATGCGTGTTTATGGTTTAGAGAGCTCATTTCTGCCTTTTTTTTTTTTTTTTTGCATAATTTATCTTTTGCAGTCAATTGTAGTTCATCCCTCATGTGAGAGAAAATAAGTGTGTGGGGGAAAATAAGCGTCCACAACACCGGGTGTCTCCAGAGCATTTCCACATTGGACAAATCTAAGTACTTCTTCTCTGCTTCTTCTCTCATACAACATGCAGTTGAACAACAAGAAATTAGGAATTGGTTGCTTGAAAACAAGCCATGGTCTAGATTCCTAAAGGACTGATACTCTTACGTAGGGAGCTAACCAAAAATAAATAAATAAATAAATCTCAGGTTAACTGACTCTATTAACAGGAAAGTGAGCAATGTTTTGATGACTGTTTATCCCTAACACTGTTTCTGCCTGTTGATTTAGATTAACAAAAACATAATGCTGTACACGAAATGTGCTCGGTGGAAAGAGACCAAAATTTTACCCTTGTGAAATCCTGAAGAATATTTGAGGCTCAGATAAACCGTGGAACAAATGAATTTTCATTAACACAGTAAATGTAATATAAACTGGAATCGTGATCATTCATGGTTAAAGACGTGGGTGAGAACTTTTTCTTTTAAACAGCTGCGGCAGACTTTTTATTATTTTTTCTTGTGACCATTTTGAGCTCGGCGAGTCACGCAGCTGTGTTTATTTGACACGCCGTAGCGACGGTGAAGATATTGCTGCAATCTGCTTAGTTTTAATGTGACTCACTGTATCATGAGAAACTCTTCGTCTCAGCTCAGACATGTCTGCCGATCACCACTTATAGGCTTGGAGTGTATAAGTAGCAAGTAGGATTAGATCTTGGATGGAGGTTAGGTTATCATGCCTCCTGGTACTTCTACTGGTCTAGAAGGTTGTTGTTAGAGTTTGGAGAAAGGCCAGAGAGAGACGAACAGATTTTAACTTTGCTTTTCTGTAAACAGGGAGAGTTTATATAAATGTTTAGTGACCTGTTGTATGTCACTATGACTGAATTGTGTCACCAGTTGAAAAAATATGTTTTTTAAAAAAAAAAAAGATGTTTTCTGCCTGTAATATGCTTTAATGTCTCTCTGGTAAGAAAACATAGATATAGTATATTACACAAATATACTAGTAGTGTTTTTATTTAGTCTACTTTCTAACCTTGTTGTTCTTTACCTGTTAAGAAAACAGCCTGGAGATTTAAAATGACCTGATTTGGATTAAGAGCCCTTGAACACATTATTAAAAGCTTGAAGAATAGTGTTAAATCATCAAAATTTGTTGGAAAGACATCATACATGAAGATCATTTAAACACTCTGTGAAGTTGCATGCTAAAATAATCAGCAGAAAAACCTAGCTATGTTTATTAGTAAAAGTAAGAGCCTTTCCATTACCGTTGATTAAAACTCACAGGATTGGGGCTAAACAGCTGTGTGGCCATAGGAAAACCACTGTTTAGTGAGACTCATAAAAAAGAAAATTGGCTATGGAGTATAAGTGTTTGACTTTGGAACGATGGAAAAAGGTTCAGATCGACAGTGTTATGATCTGTTGTTGCTTCACTTGGTCAGGGCTAGACTTAGCAATATTATGTGGCAATAAAATACAGTTAGCTGATGACCTGAATGTACAGAATGACCAAGTTATCACATCAGTGGAGTATTTGATCCCCGACGGCACAGGCATATTCCTAGATTCAGATTGTGAAAGTGTGATCCTGTGATCATGAGGAATCATTTTCATACATGAACTGGACACCACTTTGTGTGCTGTAATCAAATCTAAAAAAAAAAAAAAAAAGCTGCATTTTTTTTTTTTCTTTTTTTTTTTTTTTTGGCCAAGCAGTATATAAAACATGCTAACAAATGCAAAGGTCAGAGAAGTAAGTCTGACTAAAGATTAAAAGCTGTGCTAGCTAATGGTGGTATTTAAGTGTGATTGAGTAAGTTTTTTGCATAACTTCATGCCATAGCGACCTAATCAGTTACATTTGTATTTAGATAATTGCTGTCAAAATGTCCTCAGCGCTCATGAGCCATCACATCATTAACTACACAAAGAACCGGGGACAGTCTCTATTTAGGAGACAAAGTATTAAATGGCTTAAAATACCTAATAAATAGATATTAGTAAGACTTTCCCCCCAGTAAAACAGTCGTGTCTGAATTAATTAGTGATTATTATGCCAACGAGTTTAGCATGAACACAGAACAGTCAAGTTAAAAGGTTATCATGAGGTTGATGTTTAAGGGTACTCGTGATTTAAGTGAGGATTCCCTGATCTGTATAAAGATTTCAACGGAATTGGAATTAAATTTTAAACGTGATTTACTCCTTGAACTTTTGAAGTCTTTTTGATGTCTATAGCATCAGGTCTTCAGTTTTCGGCCTGTGTTTTTATCCCTTCTATCTTTAAAAGCATTTTTTCCTCCTCCTTATCCTATTTCATTGCTGTTTGGATTCACAAATAGTTACTGTACAGCACTTTGGCTGCCACGGGCTGTCTTTTTAAACACGCTATATAAATAAAGCTGACTTGACTTGACACAAATAAGAGAGAGGGTCAGGAGAGATTTTTCAGTGACTGCTTCTGTGCTTTTTGTGTTTCCTTCTCGCTTGTAAGCCAGTATTTTATACTGTACCGCTTGGGGTGAGTTTTATTCAGCACTTGGACCGCCAACCTCCTACTGCGCTGTATTTATCCGCCTCCTCACCGCCATTCAGCGCGAGCCTGCTGACGTGCCTGTTTGTATTCAGTCAATGTTTGGTTTGTTTTATGATTATTTCTGGTCGGGTTTTATTGGAATTTCTGGATCGATATCTCAGCCGGGCGAGACGAGCAAAAGCAAGGTGAGACGAGGGCTGTGCTGATGGCTCATTTTGGCTCGCCCTGTACAAAAGCACCTCCCGCTCTGGGAGATTGAATATCTCCGTGATGCTGCGCGTGCTCTCCAAGTTGGACTGGTTTCAAGCGGGAAACAGCACGATTGAGCAGTTTTGCGAAAAGGTGCTGAAGGCGACAAGCACGTAAATAGTCAAGGCACATTAAGCTGTCACTGCTAAAACATTAGCTTTATCAGATCGCAAGCGGGTTGAGCATATCTCCGATCATTGCGCATCAGCACTGAAGCAGCAGCTGACATTCGAGCACGCTGCGGCTCCTGGTACCGTGTATCATGTAACGACTCCGCGCTGATATATCGATGTGCGATCTCCTGAGATGAAACACTTTTCTGCATAAATGAATGTAATACATAAATGAATAGACAAACAGTAGAAGAAGCAGAGGAGTGTGTAGTACCGTGGATTTAAACCACATTAGTGACAGGAAGGCTTAGATATGCAGAGAAAGACTCTGTGACCCTTTCAGCAACACAGCTGTGTCCCAAGGTGCATATAAAGACAAGGATTACCGTACACACTCCAAGTTGTTCGATTCCTGCTTAGAAGTATTCTCCTATGTGCTTGCCTTTTTTATTTTCCTTTTTTAAAGTATCCATATCTATTTTTTATCAGCGCCTTCAAGACCTTGTTGGTTTCTTACCTTCTTCTCTTGCTATTATATTTAACACATTAAATATAATATAACAGTAAGATATAACACATTTTTATAACAGTTTCTGAGACATTACAGATACCATCAGGACATTTCTAATGCTGACTCAGGGAGAGCCAGCTAATGTTAAAATCTATAACTCTATAAAGAACGTGCTGATGAGCAGGTTTGCATGGCCAAGTGTATACGCCCTTAAACTCACGTGTTCAGGTTTTTCTAACTAGAGCAAGTGATGTGTGTTTTCCTTCTCAAACAGCATCCAGTCTTTAGATTTCAGTTCATCTTTATTTGTATAGCGCTTTTTTTGGGCCATTGTCCCAAAGCAGCTTTACAGATTCAATTGAGCAAGCTGAGAGTTATGTCAATAAAAAATAAAATTAAGACTCCGAGATGACGGTAGGAAGAAACATTGTGAGATACCAGACTTAACATGGGAACCCGTGCTCATATCAGATAGCAGCGAGTGATCTGCTGTCATACTGTGTGTTAGGAGGCTGGAAGTTCAGTCTAACAGTAGAGGTGTTTAAGTTTGTATGCAGTCTATTTTCGTTATTAAAGGCTCAGGTACAAAATTGTTTGTAGGAATTTCAGTTTTGAACTATTGAGTCTGTAGTCATGTGGAACTGTCCGCCAGTCAACGCACGCATCCCAAACAAGCGACGAGATCTCCAACCAAAAGACTCAGGCAGGTGTTACCATACATATAAGGCTACAGTAAGCTTACTGTTTTGATACATAAGTACATTAAAGGCATTTATACTTTTACTCAAGTAAAAGTTTTAATTCATGACTTCTACTTTTACTAATGATGGGTCGTTCATGAACGATTCGTTTTATTTGAACGAGTCTTTAACGTGACTCAGAAGAACGAGTAGTCTCGGAGAGTGATTCATTAATTTTCTATTGAGCGTGCATGCGCAAAGCATCGCAAAAACGTCCGTAGGTTATGTACAGGAAACAGAAATGAGTAGTTATCTTTGAGTCTTTGGTCCGAATCGTTTGTTCTTTTGTTACGTGACTTTCAGAGACGCTATGCCATGCAGTACACAGGATACAGAATTGAACGGTTCTTTTCAATAAGTCTTCTATTTCTAGTCGTTAATTTTTTTTTTAGGCACATGACAGCCATAGACGCTATCCAATGCAAAAGACTTAAATGAACGAACGACTCAGACCAGAAGATTACTCCAACTACTCATTCTGTTTATCATAATATGTCCTTAGCTGCATTGTAATATTTTCATTACTGGAACTATAGCCAAAATTTGTGTATGTAGACGTGTTGGGGGTCTGTGTATTAATAATGTCACATTGTATTTTATTGCTTATCAAACAAACTAAATAACCTAAATGACTTAAAAAAAGGATTTGTTTATTTTGATGAAGGAGATTTAAAGAACCGAGTCACTAAAATGATCCAAACTTTCAATCACTAACTTTGACTGCAGTAATATTTTTACAGTAATCTCTAAGTACTGGGTTTGTGTATATCTTTAGAAAACCTCATCATATGTCCCACAGCTGAATTATGGCCAAAAAAGATCAAAAGTCAGGTTTTGACCAAATGCTTCTAGTTTAAGGAAACATTTAAATTATAACGGAATCTTTTACAATTTTTTTTCTTACATTTTACATTTTTACTCTTGTTTGTGCTATCTTCCTGCTGAGATCACATTAGATAAATACCATGCTAGGAACACAAACACAGTCGCATAAAGATGTTTTAATTGGCAAGTGTGTTTTCCTGTCATTGAACGTCATGCCTCGCAACTTGTTGGTTACCTGCTGTAGCAAAACAGATCTAAGCCTAATAGATTCAGTTTGTAAATGCTCTAAATACCAGCTGTCAAATGATCTGTGATGCGCGCGCACACACATACACACTCTACTCTGGCACTTTAGAGATGACAGCTTAAATTTAAATGCTTGTTTAAAAAAAATGGGAAATTTACTGAATTAATCAGTAATTAGCACAGCTGTAAGAGCCAACAGTGATCAGTCAAGTCTGAATCAGGTATGGCTGACATTTACCTCAGGAAATGATACTAGAGACTAATAGACTCAGCCTGAAATGTAATATTCTTTTTCTGTCATTTTTGGGATCAAAATTTAAATGCTGGACGTTTCATTATAATGAACCTCCCGTGACCTAAACGCTACTGTTGTGTACATTCCTGTTTCTACTATTAGATTCATTCAATTCAAGATTCAAATCTAATTAATAAAAACAAGTATAAATCTAATGTCTTTAGACAAAAATACCTAGAAGTTTTCATATGAAAATTGCACATGGGTATGTATGATAGGCATTCAAGTCAAACTAGGACTTTACTTCTGAGCAGAGGCATAAAAACCAAGTGACATTTACAAAAGACTTAAAGCGCAGTACAGTGATGAGACTCTTAGCCGCAGTAAATCATCGGAACGGTGAAAACCTTCAACTGGTAAAATCATCTGGCAACTGTACAGAGAGTGGGAACTGTACACACATTCACTCACCAACATCACTTCACACATTACAGGAACTCAGAAGGGACACAACCTCCGTACAGTCCTGACCTCGCTCCAAGCCCTTTTCACTTGACATGTTTGGGTCATTAAAGGAGTTCCTGGGAGGCTAGCGTTTTATGTCTCTAGTGTACTATATAGAGGGGGGATTATATAGAGAAATACAGGGAGTTTTTACTATCATAACAGTGTTCTGTTATTCTGCACAAGTCCCAGTTTCATGTGCTCATTTCAGGACATTCAAGTCTCAGGAGGTTAAGATAGAACCGAATTGCGAAACAGAAGCATGTGGTCTCTTGCTGTTGTAGCCTCCGCCTCAAGCTTCAACATGTTGTTCATTTTTAGATGCTTTACTTCGAGCTGTCCTGACAACTTCAACTGTCTGCCGTTCTCATTTCTTAAACAGGTGTTTCGGGCCTTGAAATGTTAAACGAGCCCATTTGGCACTAACAGACACTATTGGATGATTCCACGATTGAGCAGGTTACTGTACATGTGCTGTGATGTAGCATTCTAGCAATGTTTTCAATCACTCTGTGTTATGATTTGCTTTGGGTTTATTTTTTTTATTTTCCATTTCAAGTTTCTGCCTTCTGGTTTATGTCTGAATTTTTTACTGATCATTTCTGATTTTTTTTTTATTTATTTTACACCCCCTTTTTTTCTGCCTCCCAAACTCAGTCCAGTGTATCTCATACCTCTTGTTTATCTTCCTCCTTGATACAGGACCTCATGGCTAAAGTACGAGCAATGCTGGCCAAAGGCCTGCAGCCCAACCCGTCCTGAAAGATGAGAAAAGGGGAAGACAGAAGACTGAGCCAGCCACGAGCGTCACCTTCATCAGCACCATTCAGGACTGCAATGCAGGGCTCTACTGATGCGCTTTTATCCCTTTATGCATACTCTTATGGATCTTATGTCACCGGGCATCGTTGGTGATTCCCTTTAATGTAAAAGGTTTGTGATGAGCCAGGCTGCATGCAGGGTTTATTGATTTTGCGTACTTGCGGTATTCCCATGTTTTTTTTTTTTCTTTCTTTTTTTTTTCCCCCACGGGAGGTGCTATTGTAAAATTAATAAATAAATAAAAAATCTGAAAATTGAAATGCTTTATTTTACGAGAACAAATTAGAACGTTTGACTAAATTGATAACAGAGCCCCATCTTGTGTGATTAGGCTTCAACCAGCGGGGAAGTGTTTAATCCTTCTGTGAAGGATTAGGATCATTTCTCTTCTTCTGTCTCAGTTCTTTTTTCCCAGCCAGGTTCGTTTTTCTAAAGCCTTTTGCTGCTCGAGATTGTGGCGTTTACTTTTATCTAATGTGGCCTTCATGCTGTAAGTTTGTACAGGCCTTTCTTTGCATCTGCTTTGTAAAACTGAACAGTCAATAAAATTCGAGCCATGAACTTGTGCCACTGAGTCCGTGTCTGATTAAGTTCAGTGTTGCTTTACAGATCCATGATAAGATGCTGCATACCAGAACTGCTAATCGTGCTCATTCAAAATGAGCTAATTCTGCTTTTCAAACGCTCCAGAAAAGCTGATTAGTATATCCGGATTTAGTTCTTTGAGATAATGCCGTTTTGAGTGGAAAAGGGAGATATTTCTAAATTTTAAATCATGATCAGTGAGTTAATGACTGGCTAATGCCAATGGTACCCAAAATATTTTCTTTTGTGCAAAATATGTAAATAATGTATGTTTTAAGTTGATGTACAATGCTAAATAACATTTGCGCAAAGTGGGGCAGTGGTAGTTCAGCAAGTTAAAGCTCTGGATTGCTAAACAGAAGGTGAAGGGTTCAAGCCCCGGCTCCACCAAGCTGCCACTGTTCGGCCCTTGAGCAAGGTCCTCAACCCTGACTGCTTCAGGAGTACTGTTTCATGTGTGACCATGCACTCTGACCCCGGGTTCCTAACAAGCTGAGGTGTGTGTAGAAGATCGTTTCACTGTGCTGTAATGAATCTGTGACAAAGTAAGGATGCTTCTAATTTTGGTGCTTTATTTATAATCAGCTGCGTTTTTCAGTTCTTAACAGAGCTGCTAGTATTTTAGTTTTTCACTAATGTAAAGCAGCTGTTCATATTTTGTACAGGAGCATATTACACACTTATAAAATATGTCCAGTATGGGCTTAGTCTTCTTAGGGCACTGGTGGCTCAGTGGTAGGTGTTTCGCCGGCCATGCGAAAGGCCTGGGTTTGATTCCCACCCAACGCCCAAACCCCAGCCCCTGGATGCAGTGCCCGTCCCAAGCCCGGATACAATGGGAGGGTTGTAAAACCTGTGCCAAGCTTGTATCCGCGGACCGGACGTTCCGCAATGCCGACCCCTTGCCGGTGTTTAATCGAAAAATGCTACCCATCGAGTTGTGCTACATACCGTATCTGCGCATGCGCAGTCCCACTAGTTGGCGCTCTGTTTCCACACCCATAAATCCATGCTACCTTGGTGCTGAGACTTCGGTTGACCGTGAGTTTAAACCGTTTTCCTTTGCTTACTTTGACTGAAACATTTGAGTTTCATATTGTCATGAATGAGCCTTAATGTTTACGAAAAATAAAAACGTAGAGCAGAAAACTATCATGGAAAAGCTTTATTACTCAAATTTAAACACCTACATTTACATCTTTTTGAATACTTAAAGCTCTTCTAAGAAGATTGAACGTCCATACAGATGTCGCCGTTAAAAACGCATGTTTCGAGAAAAGAAATCCCGTGACTTGCCGCGGCATTGCGCGGCTGCTCACGGCAAGCTGTGAAAATGCCCTTCATTACCACATGTAGGGGGCAGTCGTGTTTCAGTTTGAAGTATTGTGTGTCTACTGAGGCCGAAAATGTGTGCTCTCTCTTAGGCGCCCATTGACAGCAAGCGACAGAGCGCATAAACGTGTTGAGCTCAAACTAAACTGTAGTGTAGTTTCTTAATAATTTCGGTCAGCATTTATTAATTTACAAAAACCTTAGTAACAATAAGGGCGAATTAACTCCTAACTAACTTCTGCGCTATTACCCCGGTGATGAGGTTTACCGTATGAATTGAGGTAGCGTAAATCGATAGACTCTGCTATCGATTCGTGCTATGGTAGCATTTTTCGACAAGGCAGCAAAAATGGACAGAACACCGGGATCAGGCGAAAGACCAACCGCATAGACTTCGTCTTTCTACAGTTATGCTATCCTAGAGATTATAATTAAAATGCTTTACCATAGACATAATAAGAAAAACTTTATCAACTAATTTTTTTTTAATTATTAGAACACAAATTAGTCTTCCCTCTTAAAGTTTTTCTACAATTTATAGTATGAAATTAACTTAACTGGGATTATAAATCACTGACTTTCGGTGGTGGTGTTCCATGACCTTTCTCTGTCTTAGTCTTCTTTTTCTCAG
Organism: Clarias gariepinus; assembly: GCF_024256425.1. Taxonomy (NCBI): domain Eukaryota; kingdom Metazoa; phylum Chordata; class Actinopteri; order Siluriformes; family Clariidae; genus Clarias; species Clarias gariepinus. Next base: position 24,139,192 of record NC_071118.1, on the reverse strand, counting down.
GATCTTCCAGGAACAGATGCGTGTATATTGAGTCCAAAGTGACCCTACAACTGCACAAGGTCATGGCTTTTGACATCTGATGGCAGCTGGTTGGCGTAGATCTAGTTTAAGTGTTTTGCGGGTACAGGAGTGCATACTTACGTAGTGACTTTTTCTTTTCCTTTTTCTTATTTTGAATTAATTCACGGTTGAACTACATTTCCTGCCCTAAAGAAAAAAGTCTCGCGCTTCAATATTTAGCTTGACCTCCCTACAGGAGCCACTATTCATGATGAGTACATGGCTTCTTGTGCTTCCCTTCTTACCCTGATGCACCAATGCTCTGGAATATGGGCAGTCTGGACTCATCAGCCTCATAATCTTTTTCTATAGTTTAAAGTCCAATCTTTATGCTTTCTAGCAACCTGAAGCCTGCTTAATCTTTCTAACAAGTGTTTTTCTTATGGATGCAACGTTGGTTAGTCACAATCTTGTGAGCTGTACTGTAATTGCACCGTTTGTGTGGAAAGTACTTCTACTCTAAAGATTTCTACTCTGCATTCTACTACGATGCAACTTCATCAAACATTTAAGTGATTTCCTTTCAAAGACATTCAGGATTTTTAATTTCCTTCTGTGAAGTGAAACAGAGATCTCTTTTAGCCGACAGTGTATATTAGGAGTTTTATTAGTATTTTGTGTAGATATACGACATTATAATTAAGCCACCTATAGTACACTTTTTTTTTTCAGGTCTGAGATCCTAGGTTTCTCAATTCAACAGAAAAAAAAATCCCAAATTGTCCACAGTGTAATCTGGATCATCCATGTGCTCGCTTCTATGTATTTTCTAATTCTTGCATCTGTAAATCCGTCTTTCGGATTGTCCGTCTGTCCGGTCGGCTTGGTAACTGATAATCTTCAGTAAATTCGTAAATCTGGTCCGAGTTCATGAGGAAGACCCTCTCTGGGCACGAACCTCGTCTTAGAGTTCATGCTATTATCAGAAAATTACAAGATTCAATCTTGACTACGCTACAGCCACCCATGTCTGAGAGCCCGAATGCTGAAGCCCCAGTTTTTATTTTTTTTTGTTTGTTTTTTTGACTCGGATGGCCTTTCTCTACCCCTTATCGAACACTGGAGTCTGTTTGTACACGGAATAAGCGCTTTGCATTCTCCCAAGTGCTTTCAAATGTTTAAAAAGATGCTGCATTCATGTGTACCAAAGGGAGTCTTGTGTTAACTTTCACCCTCACCGACTAGTAGATTTAAGATGATTGCAGGGATTTCGCTGGCTTTTTTTATTTTTTATTTTGGCCTGAAAGAAAGTGCACTTTTTTATTAAATCTCCTGATAAATTGGACCGCCATGTACTGCTAACACACTTGACCGCTAAGATTAAGACTTCCCAAAAAAACATGCCCTGCCCAGATGTGGTCTGTGTGTTGCTAAAAGCATTACTTGGTTGTGTTGCTTGGTCCATAAGTCTATAAACCCTGAACCGTGATCCCTGTGTAGGTCGTTGTGTCGAAAGCAAACAACGTTCAGAGTAAATCAGCTTCACTAAAGTGTACAATGGTGCTTAATCAGAGGTTAACGATATGTTTAGGCAAATCTCTTACAGTTGCTCGCACGCTGCCAATATTTAATTACACAAAGCGATGCATCTTTTCTGCTTTTCAAACCGCAGCTGATGAAGGAAACTTTAATTAGGTTTTTGCATCTGAACACCCCATCCTCGTGCTGCACGCGTTCGGGGTTCTAGAGATGGAATTGGCAAGTTTATGAAGTGTATTGATTTCATTAAAATATAAAATTCAATCTTATTAAATGAAATATGTTTAATTAAGCACTTTTTATATGGACGGATTTAATACCAAGGACTTTTTTTTTTTCTACATTTTGATTTATTTATTTCATTTTATTTATAATTTTTCTACATAGCCATACACAACGGATGGCACAACGGTGTAATGGTTAGCACTGTGGCCTCGCGCCTCCGAGGTTGAGGGTTCGAGTCCCGTCTTGGGGCTTCATGTGTGGAGTTTGCATGGTTTTTTTTCTGTCCTTGGTGGTTTTCCCCCCACAGTCATACAGATTAGGCTAAATGTTTAAGCAGTTCCCAAATTGCCTGTAGTGTAGGAGTGAGTGTTTCTGCATGTTTGCCCTGCGATGGATTGGCACCCCGCTTTGTGTGATAGGCTCGAGGTGTCCCGCGACCCTGTACTGTACAGGATAAGCGATGCAGAGAATGAGTGACTGAGAGACCTACATTGGTTAGGATGCAAGTTCTGAAAAAGATTTTTACAAACTATTACCTGTTAAAAGGTGACTTAATGGTTAGCACCGTTGCCTTGCACCTCCAGGTTCAATTTCCACATCTGGTCTGTGTGCATGGAGTTTGCACGTGCTTGGTGGGTTTCCTCCAGGTACTCCGGTTTCCTCCCACAGTCCAACACATGTAGTTTAGGCTAATTGGTGTTCCCAAAATTGTCTGGAGCATGTGAGTGGTGCCTCGCCTCTGACCCCAAGTCTCCTGGGATAGGCTTCAAGCCCCCCATGATCCTATATACAGAATAAAGTGGTAAAGATGATGAGTAATTGAGTAACTGTTTAAAAAAAAATAAAGAGAGAGATGGGTTTGGAAATACTTTGGAAATCCTTGAGTAGTTTCTGAACAGAAATGTTTGGACACGAGAGTGCTCTCAGTGGAGCCGAGCCTAAGTGCAAAAAGCATCCTGCGAAAACGTATTTCTCTAAACTGTTAAATTAGTTGCTAATGACTGCAAAGGGAAAATTAATGTTTTGGCAGAAACAAATTAATTTTGACGAGATGGTGCTAGTAAATACCTTTTTACCTTGATGTGCTTTTTTAAAATAAAAATTGTATTTATATATTTTTTTTTTTGCAGCATGGCAGTCACAAATAATTTTAATGGATTACTTTATAGGTTTTGCTAATTAACATAATTAATTTGGGTAAAAGGCTTTCCTTTGGACCGAAACAAGCTCCCTGGAGGACTGTTCGGCCATTTGCGGATCAGCGTTGCCCTGCTGACATGGATGTTTGCCTTGGAGTTTGGGACTGAAAATGTACCAGTTTGGACCAAAAAAAAATTTTTTTTTTTTTTTTTTTTTTTTTTTTTTTTTATTCATGTTTGGTTTGGAGTGGCTCTAATGACCGAGGAAGTACCTGAGGATGTAATATGTCAAAGATTTCAACCCAAATGAATGACCCTCTTAACTTCAGCAGTAATTACACAATTCACATGGCTGCCCAGCGCATTGAACGTCATTGCCAAATAGTGGCAATATTTTTTGCATTTAAAAAAAACAACAAAAAAAAACAATAATGTGTTTTTAGGATTTTTGGAAATCTGGAGCGTGAGTAGGAAGCTCACTGGCAGGGTTCCACAAAAGCAAAAACAACACAAAATGAGCTGAAGATTAAAAAAAAAAAAAGGCTTTTCTTTGAAAGAAAAGCAATTTTCCTTGTGTGGGAAGTCAACAGCGGTGTGCACGCATTTCTCAATTGTGATATCTTCAATATTTTCTATTATCCAATTCAATCCTTATATCATTTCAAGTACAATAACTGTACTAACACTTTCTCTTTGTTTTCCATAGTCAATGTCTATGGTAAGTGGCCTCACTATCTTTTTAAATTAAAATTTACTTTTGTTCAAACAATGACCCTAGAAACCTTTCTTGCGGGACAAATGCTACAGTCATTAATACGATCCAAACAGAAAGCATGATGCTTTTTCTCTCTTCCATCTGTAGCTTGCTGTAGAGGCCCAACCTAATCACCGGCTTACTGCATTCCAAAATAAACCATATTCCCGCCATATTTTCCATACGCCATTCCCACCCCCCTCTACCCCCCCAAACAAAAAGAAGGAACATTTCATTTATCTGGCTTGCACAGAGCACGGCCGTGCACAGATCATCATTTTGCATGCTGAGAGAATAGTTCTCTCGGGTAGAGTTACATCATGGTGAGTTTATTCATCGCTCTCATTATGCACCTCATCTGAAGAAAAGTATCCATGTCCACCACCAACGATACACAGTGTTGACACAATTTCGCAGTTAGATGACGAAGAGACCTTGGGAGAACTCCGAGAGGTTAAAGCGTAGCATGCAATTGCTTTCTGTTGTGGGTTTTCTCCAACCTCTACATATTCGTTCGGCTGTAGGAACTAAACTAGGCAATAAGCTGCAAAACGGCAGCGCAGCAGGCTTCAAATCTGCCATCGATTCAGGAGAAAATTAAAGAGCTCGAGATGTGCCGAATGAAAACCGACTCCTGATGTGGTTCCTAGAGGACTGCTTTAAATTCTGTCCAGACCACTTCAGACATATAGACTTCCCACAAGGGAGGGAGACGTCACCCGTAACTGGTGCTGGTTTTTGGTGTTTAAGCTTTATTGCGTTCCATTATGTAATAATATTTGCTTAGACGCCTGCGTCCATTCGAATTAGGTTGATGTAGCGTCAACTGGCTTATTTCTCCCTTCATTGTTGTGCTTCAATTTGGTGGTTCGGGGCACTTAGTAAATCACTTCCTGCTGTTTCTTAATTGCAACAATGGCTTTTTGTAGACTTTGAAGGTGCCTCGAATTACAAGATGGAGACCACCTGGGAAATAAGGCTTTTTGTTTCTTAACCAGTAATACTGATGTATTCAGACAAAACGGCAGCCTTCTAATTTATGGGGCACATTTGATAAATGAAGCTACTGTTAAATAACTAGAGTTAATACGGTTACACAGCATTGCTTTGCTTCTAGAATGGGCTTACTGTTGGCTCCTTTATTGGGGAAATCATTCTTTCTTTGGGTAAATTCTTCAACCCAAGTAAAAGCTTTATCCTGGTCAGAGTTACAGCTTATCCGCATTCTATCTGATCCACCTAGCTTCATTGGGCTTGGGAAACCTGAAATAAACCTGCATGGACAAAAAAATAAAACCCTCCAAAAGATCAACCCAGAGGCCTATAATCACCCACTTACTAAGATGGCAGTTAGTGCTCCACTCCACACCAAGGTACAATCACATTTTGTTATGTTATATGAATAGCAGTTTGATGTACCAGTTGTTATCATGTGTCTTGTATGACAAAATCATGGTGTCCCAAACTGTATTTAAAAAAAAAAAGTGGTGGCACAGTGGGTTATTGGGTAGCACTGTCACGTTGCAATTCTTGGGGCAGGGTTTAAATCCCAGTTCAGTGGCTTTCCTCTGGGTCTTGTTGGTTTTCTTGATTAAGTATGATTGACAATTTAGTGTATAACTGATTGTGTGCACTTTTGCACATGAGTACGTTGGCACCAGATCCAGGATATACCCTGACTTGTGCCCCAAGTTCTCTGGAATAGGCTCCAGGCTCCAGGCTCCATATGACCCTACACAGGGTAAACACTGTGAAAAAAGTATTTGCCTATTTTTATTTATTTTTTTGCGTATCTGTCACTAAGGAAAAAAATCTGTCCAAACCCACCTAACCCTATCTGAAAATGTGATTGCCCGTAAAACTAATTACTGGCAATCAAGTGTTTGCGATAAATTGTTTTAATTCAGCTACATTGATTTTCAGGCCTAAACGGCCTGTTTAAGGTCATGCCACAGCATCTAAATCTGATTAAAATCCGGACTTTGACTTGGCCACTCTAAAACCTAACCGTGGTGGACTTGCTGGTGTGTTTTGGATCATTGTCCTGCTGCATAACCCAAGTGTGCTTGAGCTTGAGGACACAAACTGATGGCCTACCTTTTTCCTTTATGAATTTCTGGTACAGCGCAGAATTCATGGTTCCATCAATTATGGCAAGTCGTCTAGAACCTGAATATATAAACATCCCCAGACCATTACACTACCACCTCCAGGTTTGACTGTTGGTATGATGTCCTTTTTATTTAATACTGTGTTTGTTTTATGCCAGATATAATGGGACACACACAGCTTCCAAAAAGTTAAACTTGATCCACAATATATTTTTTCCAAAAGTTCTAATCATAATCTAGATGTTTTTGGCCGGTGTCAGACAGGCCTTTTTGTTTTGTTTTTTTGGTCAGCAGTGGCTTTCACCTTGGAACTCTTCTATTGTTGCCATTTTTGCCCAGTCAAAATACAAAATCTTTCTTATTTCTGAAAAACACTGACCTTAACTGAGGCAAGTGAGGCATGCAGTTCTTTAGATGTTGTCCTTGGTTCTTTTATAAACTCTTGTAAAAGTCGTCCTTGTGCTTTTGGAGTAATTTTGGTAGGCCGGCCACTCCTGGCAAGGTTCACCACTGTTTCAAGTTTTCTTCATTTGTGGATAATAGCCCTCACTGTGGTTTGCTGGAGTCCTAAAGATGGCTTGGTAACCCTTTCCAGACTGATACATGTCAATTACTTTGTTTCTCATCTGTTTTTGAATTTCTTTAGATTGCGCTATGATGTGTTGCTTTTTGAGATCTTATAGCATGCTTCACTTTGTCATTAAGGTTCTATTTAGGTAACTTCTTGATCCAACAGGTTTTACAAGTACTCAAGCCTGGGTGTGTCAACTGAAATTTAACTCAGCTTTTCAAAAAAAAATGTGTTTTATTTAAAGAATGCATTTTTTTTTTCATTTACAGGTGGGTGCCATAGTGATGCATCCTGAGTTTGGGGTATTGTCTACATAGAGTAAAGTATTAAATGCGCCTCCCAGGGCAAAATTTATGACCTGTGGTTTCTATGGATTTTCACCAAAGCAATCCATGGTGGATTAAATAATACTGTATAAGGGCCATAGATGGTACCCTATGATGTCTCTACCTTCCATCCCAGACAGGATATATTCCCGCCTTCCCCTCAGTGAGTTTTAGCTAATAGGCCAGCTTGGTTTTCGCCGAGTTCATTTTCTTCGTCGTGTCAGTTTGTCTTGTGCAGATCATTTGCTGCCGATTTTAGAAAGTCAAGATGAGTCGGATAAAGAATATTTCTTCCAAATGTTTTAAAAGCCTTCCTCAGTAATCATTTGCAAGTCTAATTTGGAAATGGTCTTGAGTAAGAAACTGGCGAGATGTTTAATGGCACTTGTCTGAAGCCGCATTCCTCCTCTCTTATCTCTTTCTTACACTTGGCACTGACTCTGGTCTGATGCCCCCGTCAGATGTATCAGATTAGACGTGCAGAAATAAACAAAAAAATGCTTGCATCCTACAATGTTTGCGGAGATGAAGCTGGTGCACTAGCTAATCTCTGAGGACCGGTTGGTTTATAAAAGATAGAGTCAATAGGAGTGACTTCATCACCACTGCACAAATCTGGTTGTCTCCGGATTGTAACACCTGAAAGGTTTTAATTTCCAGCGCTAGATGAAGTAGTTTCCCTGAAGCTGTGTGTGTCTGGTTAGCTTATTTTCCTTTCCTCACTTTATTCGCTATCACGCAACTCGTCATTGATTGGACTGGGTTCGGTCCGTGTGTCCGAGGAGTGAAAGTTACTTCGGAGCCAGAGACAGATCAAGCAGCACTGGTGCTTTTGTCAGCCTTTAACATGGCATTGCTCACACTCTGACAAGGCTTGAGGCAGAACACGGTTGCTCTCGTTATGTCCCCGCCTGTCAGATATCACACAGCCACCAGCCACCACTTGAAGGTTAATGATGGCCACCAGGGCTGGGCTTCAATTGCTGGTGAAGACTGAAAACAATCGTTTGATGGGTGTCTCTCACATTCCCAGCCAAATCCCTGGTGTCCTCATAAAAGCCTTCCACAGGGCTTAATTCTTACTCATGAAGTCTTGAAGAAAAATCATTTCCCAAACAGCTGTAATGAGAAAGCTTGTGATCCAGATGCGCTTGATTGGAGGGTCCATGTTGTGTTGAATTGTTTCTTATCTTCTGTGCAAACTGTTCAAAACTTGGACTTGGATTCATTACGTTAATATTTTAAGGAAACGCGTTTTCTTACAAATAAGACACAAAAGAACACACTTTACAACACAAGTTGAAATGCAAAGCAGGATTTTTCATTGATTCACACCCTCATGTGTCAATTTCCAAGGCTGTACCTTTATTACTTATAATTTAATCATTTGGAATCCAGTCACTTCCTTAAATCCCTTTGATGCCCATCTCTTTGATGCCCTGTGATTTGATGCCCATCTTCTCAGCCAGATATTGTCTTTCCTTTCACAGGCAGGCAAGCCGATGAAGTGCTTTTCCTTCCATCACTAAGACAACGACGGTGCAATCTGTCGCTGTCTTCGCTTCACCTTAGTCACACGCAGGAGCCGGTGACCTCCGGAGCCGTTTCGGATGGCAATAACGGCCTCCATTTACCACGCAGGCCAGTGGAGAGAACAGGAGGAGGGGGTGCAGTGGAGCTCAGCTGTGAGCGATGGATGTAATAATTGCTGATTCTAACCTCTGTGTGCAATTCCCTCTGAGGAACTGCCTCTCAGTATAATGCAATCGCAGGAAACTAATGCATTTGTTTATATTACGCCGTCGCCTTAGCATAGCATCTGCGAGATAAACCGGTATAGTTGCGACCTAATCATCACAAATCTTCTAGATGCTTTGTGCTGTACTGGCCTAGAAGCAGAAGGGAATAAATGGGGAGTAGTATACTTGTAAGATTAGTTACGTATGGAATAAAACGCAGTGGAGCATCGGTGTCAGGGTGAAGTGATGGGACCTGACGCTAAAGGAGAGTTACTGCTCCTACCCTGAGGTTGATTGTTTGATTTCTAAAGTGATGTATTCCTTTTATACTACAACATATCCTTTTTATCCACTTAGATTCATTAATGTTAATGTTGAGTAACATCTGTATGTTCTGTTTTAACACTAACATAATAACAGCTCGACATAATTGTTCCCTGCGAGAGATCGGCGTACGATAGAACGCTTGTTTACCTTCTGTACTAGGTAAAAGTGAAGGTATGTTTACGCCGGGAACACATTCACCGACTTCTTAACCTCTACAACCCAGTTTCGATTTTGTCAGGGCTACTTTTGCGTAAGCGCCTGACCCATTTTGTTGATTGAAAGAAACGCTACAGAAATGAGACAGTGCCAGACTTCCAGCACCACACCTCCTTGAACCTGCTCTAAATCTCAATTCCGGTACACCAGTCTTTGTCCAACAAACTCTCTCGGTTATAACAGTACATCCGAAATCAAACGTTTAAAAAAAAAATAAATAAAAAAATAAAGGGTACGATCTGGGATCGAGAAAAGTGGTCATTCAGCAACATGCCACGAGAGCCGCAATCTCAGCCAGCCGTGACTGCGGCGTGATTACCGAGCAGCGTGAGCATAATTTACCTGCAAAGTGCGCCATTGTGTTCGTTCCATGCCACACACCTTCCTTTTATCAAGTGAAGAATGGCCTCATCAACTGCAGCCAGTGCTGAGTGCCGAGTTAGCAGCTCTAGAACTCGGGAATGGGTTCGGCCCCTTCTGTGTTCCATCCGCACTCAGAAAAAGTGGAACCGGGTCAAACAGTTCTGACCTGCTACGCCAAGATGAAGGCTCATCACGTGCCATGTTCAGCATGCAAATAAGGCCTCCGCAGTTCTTTTTTTAATAGAATTTTTGCAAATGTCTCAGTTATTATGTTAGAAGTAAATCTGATGCAAACACAGGTTCTGACAGCGCTGACTAATTATCCTGAGCCTTGTTCATGGTGACACGTTATTAAACAAATAATCCTTTTGCAAGTAGAAAATACTTTTTTGCTTTCTTTTGTTTTGTTCTACATAGATAGAAAGTTGTTAGAAGAAAAATTCTGTCACAGCTTGCTTTGTATTGAACTGCATAACCACAGACGGGTCAGAATTTCCACCAGCTACTGTACAGTATAGTGAGCATGTGGAGAATCGGCTTCAGATTTGGATCATAGAGCCGTTGAAGAAGGTGACCAAGTCTAATGAATCCTACTTAGAGTGAGATGGTTTTCCTGGGAAACCCTGGGTACCAATTATCCAACTATCGTTACGGACTGAGTGCACCCTCTAACATCAGTGGTCCTTCAACAGGATAATGCGCCCTGACTCTCTGCAGAAATTGTTCATATGCATAGGTTGGAGGAACACGACAAAGTGTTGAAGGTGTTGGATTGGCTTCCAAATTTATCAAATTATAATCCAAGCAAACCCGGTGTGGGAATGTACTTGAAAACCTTCCATGGAGGGCCTTACTTTGCAACTTACAGAATTTAGAGGATCTGCTGCCAATGTTTATAATCTGCCTGGCAAAAAAAAAAAAAAAAAAAAATCATGCTGTGGATTTAATAAGCAACTTTGGATAATTGGATAATTACAGCATTGATTAATATGTTTTATACAGCAACGATTCTTTTAACCCTATCTGCTAACTGTCAGTAGTGTCTTATTTCTTAATCAGCCATTGCAGAATAAAAAAAAAAAGGTAATGCATGATTGCCAATCATAAAAAATGGCTAGTAGAAACCAAAGGTATGTTTAATAGTCAAAATAAGAAATTTATATACACATTGTAATGAGACTGAGTCCAAATTCACCCTATTCCAGAATGATGGGTGCATTAGAGTAAGAAGAGAAGTGCATGAAGCGATGTACCCATCATGCATAGTGCCCACTGTATGTTATGATCTGGGGTTGCTTCAGTTGATCAGGTCTAGACTCTGCAACATTATGTGGCAATAAAATCTACTCGGTCACCAGGTTTATCCCGTTAATAGATTTTTTTCTTTTCTGATGGCACACGCCACCACCTAGTCCTGACATAACCACGCTGAAAGTCTTTGAGATAAACTGAAGTTTTGAGTTTTTTGACTCTGCTATTATCAATAGAAGATCTCTGCCAGAAACTTATGCTGCTCTAGGCGGGAATAAATGTTATGGGGTCGCATAAGGTTATTGAAACAATGCCATGGCAAACGCGCTTCATAATCAACACTAAAGATGGGCCAACAAAATATTACAGGATGCACCTAATTTTGGAGGAATGTATGTCAACATGACTGTGATAAGGTAAGTGTGCCAAAAAAAAAAAAAAAACACTGTCCAGCATAGACTAATCCTCTTTGGTTTAATAACCATTGTGAATCTGTTTGGAATTTGCAACCTGGGAAGAAATCCTCACAGCTGGAGGAATTTATATTTCCAATTGTCAGGAGGGTTTTATTCATTTATTTCCATGTTTTAACAGAGGCTTTGTAGGGTGGATGGAGTCCAAAGGAGTTAGGGTGATCTTTATCCAAGTTCGGTGCTACAGCATTGGCGTTGTGTTAAGGAAGGAAGATGCATAGACTGTGGAAGGCGAAAAAGAATGTTGAGTGATGTTAATATTGCTAATAAGGAAATCCTGATAGGCAGAGAGTATTTTACCACAAAACATTATTAGCATTCTTGACAGCTTTGTGATAACATAAACAATTGCACTGATCGGGCAGATTATTTCCATTATAACCACCTACAGTAGGTTTTGGGTTCCCCCTTGTGCCACCTGTGCAGCTCTGGCCCCTCGGGACATGACACCACGAGACCTCAGGGGTGTACAATGATGTCTGGCAGCGGATACTTTGGGTGCAATGGGTGGCGAGGTTGGGCCTCCATGGATCGGACTGTCTGGAACATCTCATCTGGTGAGTTTATATCCCTGGTCGGCGGTCTTGAACTTTTTGCCTGCTGGTCCCCATGTGAGACAGGCTGTGGTACATTGGGTTGTCTGGTGTCGTCCAATCATGGCTAGCACTGACGTTTTTTGTTGAGTTGTGCTGCATTGGCTTTTCTTTGGAAAAACCAGTAGGGTTGGTCTTTTGTCCCAATAGGCAGGGGTGAGCCTTAGGTGCCCATGATCCTGTCACCAGTTTACTGGTATATAAATGATAATCAATGCTAATGTCTTTATGTTTTGTGGTACGAAGGTTATGGTTAAACGCTGTGTACACTCTTTACCAGAAGGAGACTGCAACCCTAGCCAACGTTATTAAAATTGGTTCACAAAACCATGTTCTTCATCTAAATATACTGTAGTAACTAATCGTTACCAGGTGCAAACGTCTGCCTTTACCACCACCTGTCCTTCAGTTAACTTTCTTTTATTCACATTTGCTTAGATAGATATATTTTTTAAATTTTTTTTATTTAGATGCTATGTTCATTCTAGCGCTATTTAAAAGAAATTCGTTTAAGATCAACATCTGTCTCGCTTGTGTTTCTTGTGCGGTTGCTTGCTACAATTCACCCTTTCGGTAAATGCATTCGAGATAAATCAGCATCTCTGTCTACTTTACATCAAAATAGATGGACCAGATATGAGCCTGGCACTTTGACAACGCATTATTGGTGTTGCAAACAAACGCTATTTTCCACAGAGCAATATTTTTATTGAGGTCCAGAGCAAAAAATGTATAAATAAAAAAATCTGGGACCTAATATTCCAAATCGGATGTTAAAAACAGCAACGTTATTGCTAACTTGTCAATGTTGGCACGTCTCTATATGAATAGGATTAACTATATTTCAAATGTGTTATTCAATAGGTCAGACACTCTGTCAAGCATTGTGTATATTTCATGGTGCACTGAGGATACAGAGACCTTAGCATATTGGAAGGGTAATTGCACTTGACTGAATAGTAGGTGCTATCCATACCTGATTAATGCTGTATTAATGTTATCCCTAGAAGGATTTATGCAGTCTATTATTGAGCCGGGTTACAACTCAGGGCAACACACTGTCTTTATGATGAAGGTCTTGTTTTGCTAGTGCAATATCTTAGCCTTGAAGTAGTGGAATGAAAAAATCTTGAGGGATCATGACAATTTTCCCAGACCCACTCTGCTTTTTTTTTTTTCTTTCCTTTTTTTTTTCCCAGGTAAAGAAACATGGCAACACAAAACACAACAGCAACTGTATTTGTCAAGTTGTTTTGAAGGTCACACTCATGATGAATTGAATGCATTGCAATGCCTCTGTCTGTTTTCTTATTTAAATCCGATGCGAGTGCAGCCTAAATGTAAAAGGTTTTTCTTTCCTCCTTACATTTTTGTTTTGGTTTGAGCACTATCGGTAACACAAGGAAAGAAACGTAGAGGCAGATTCGCCAGCAGTGTCAGCACGGTGTGTGAATTCTCTTGCAGTTTCTCAACCTCAGCTTCATCACCCACTCATGCAGGTTTTTTTTTTATGTCTGCAAAAGTTTCTAGCAAAAAGTGTAAAAAAAAAAATAATAATAATGTAAATACCCAGCAGGAATGCTAATTTTGAATGAGTGCTTTGAAATAGTTGTAACAATGTAGTTTATGAAATTGCATTTAGATAAAGTCGAATGAATGACATAAAACGGCAAAACGTTTATTTGGGGCATTTGTGCCAATCCACATCCACTCGCATGACCTCTGACCAAACCCATGCTCCCTTAAGTTTCTAACAGGATTTAGAATTTCAACTTGAGATTGGGATGGAAACAACAGCTTCCCACACACAGTGTGTGTATCTCATGTTATACATGTTAGTGTTTAATTTCTTTTTCCGAAATATTGCTGTATATATTTTTTATTACTGCTACATGTTACAAAAGTTTGAGTCCTAATATGAATCTTGTTTCGATGTAAACATTGTTTTAGGGGGTTGTTCAACATTGTCCTATTGTCATGTAGTCAATGTTGTTTTGACGTCATTTCACCAAAGTCATTTTAACTTTTAAAATCAAACTAATACCAGCGTTGCTCTAACCTCCATAACCAAGTTAACACCAGCAGACCAACTAAAAATTCCTGTTGGATACTATCCTAATGTTTAATGTTAACAATGTTTCCAATGAACCTTCCATTAACACCACTTGTTTTTGTTGCATCCTGCTGTATCCTGGTCACTCACTCATCATCTATACCGCTTTATCCTGTATACAGGGCACCTTGGGGCCTGGAGCCTATCCTGAGGGTACGAGAAAGGGTATTTTATTTTGTTTTAAGAAATAAATGTATTCATATCTGTTTAGACCAAATTTAGACCAGTTACATGGTAGAATTATCTTTCTCTCAGTATATTGGACCCCTACAATTTTCCTGCTGTGTTATTTACTCTGCTATTTAACAGTAGATGATGTGGAAAGCGAGCTGGACTTGCAATATTACAGATATACTGATATGAATATTTGATGTTATTTTCCATATATCTTTTCTTTTATATATTTTATTATATCCATTAATTCCAATAAAATGTCTAAAAGACCATTACAGCTTAGTCATGGTGGTTAAGTGTGATAAACAGTGTTGTGTTAGACTACTTGGATTACTATTTTGATGTACTGAGTAATCTAACATGTTTTAACAGCAGTCATTCCCATTCCCGTAGTGCGTGTGTGTGAAAGTCGTCCTACAAGCCCCGCCCCCGATAACCCGTCCCCCTCTGTTATTCCTGCTGTCATACCCCTATCTTACCTATGCGAGGACTGATGCGCGGAAAGATGGAAACGTAATCACAGCGACAAAACTCGCAGTGAATCATAATGAACCGTACTTGCGAAACCATAGACGTACAGTATTAGTAATTAACAGATTATGGGCTGAACTTCGCTGAGTAATGATGGTAGAATAATTATAGAGGTCTTGACTAAAACAACAAAGGAGTTTTCATTTTCTGCGATGGAAAAGTACTCAAACTAGTTACTTTTATCAGAAATTTTGTAATGTAATTAGTTACTTTATAAAGTAACATCCCCTAACAATGGTGATGAATATGACTGTAAAAGGTAATTGATAGAATCTCCATTGGATGCGATTCCAACCATTTCAGACATTCCTGCTATCAATACACACATCCGATATGAAAAGACCACTACCTTGTCTTCCTTTCAGACTCCACATCTATCGCTTATATCTGTGTAGGCTCGATTCATCGCTGCTAACCCCCCGAACCCTCCTCTGCTGGTGAGCAGGTTTTCTTTAGAATACCCCGCCATCCTCTTGCTCCCTCTGATTATAAAAAGTCAACCACTCAACACGTCAGGCTCTGTAAAACTATTATCGCTATCTCTTTACCATTTATCCTCTGTACCATTCTCATCATATTATCATATCATTACGATAAGAAGCTTTTTTTTTGTCCTCTCCTGCTGTACTTCTGGAGGTATCAGCCTTGTAGCGTGTCAGTGATGGATTTTCTGCGAACTGCACTTCTCCCTGCAACCCTGGTTTCAATCTGACTTTGGAAGAAGTAATTATAGTAGCGTAGGAAGTCTGTTGAAATAGTGTATAATAAGTTTGACATTACTCAAGCCCCCAGCTGGTAGTGTAGTAGAAGCCAAATGTAATATTTCCTGAGAGAAGGAGATGAAGGGATTTGTACAAAGAGATACACCTAGTTTTGAATAAAAGAGGCAAGAAATCCAGGCACACATAAGTGGATTACACTGCTTTAGCGCTAGGGAATCTAATTTTAATAGTACAAGAAACGGGTTGTGGTCGGCTCCGTTCGAAAAAACGAGAGAGCATGCCGGCTCATTATGTGGAGTTACTTTTTTTTACTTTGACATTATGGGCGTTGAGGGAGTTGGGAACAGCCGTGTAATATTGCAGGAGGATTCTCGCCAACCTTTAGCCTTGGCTCTCTGCTCGTTCTGCCTTGGGCAGTAAGCTCGTCTAAAACAGTGTGCGTCCGCGATACACACTGAGAAAGATTTGGTTGCTCTCATACTGTCAAGCTGGCTGTGTACTCAGATCTTCTCGAGCCCATCGTCACGTTACCCTTCAAGATCCGCTCTTCTTTTTCAGGCTCGGCTTCTGTTTTAAACAAATAAACATCAGGGGTCAAGACCTGTCAAGGTTTGACCTCCTGTTTAGCCATCACTGATATCTACTGTAGAAAGCGCACACACACCGTTAGGCTGAAAAACAAGGAAATATTAGAGCTGCTTAATAGGGATTTAAATAAATGCCTGTATTGCTTCTGGTTTTGTTTCTAATGTAGATTTTTTTTCTCCTGTAAAGATTTATGATGACAGCACTAGAGGTAAATGTATTTAAATGTTTTGGCATGAATAATATTCTTGTTAAAAATGATGTTGGAATGTTTTCAATTTACAGTAAAGTGAGTTATATACTGGAATTTGCATAATAGCTTGATAAATTTGTAACATGAACAAAGGATGACTATGAAAGCAACCATTTTTCAATATTTGTTTATTTATATACTGTATTTCAGTCAAAAAGGGCATGACTTCCTCCTTCCAAGTCAAGTCCTACAGAGTATAAAACTCTTAAGATGTCTCAAAAGGAAATTTTTAGTCCTGGATTTAGTCCACTTTATTTCATTTTAAAATAAATTTCATTTGTGATTATTCAGTCACGAGAGCATTGCTGAGGTTAGGCACTACTGTTGGTCTGGGGTACTGTCGACATTCCAATTTGTTTTAAAAGTGATCAATAGAGTTAAAGTTGGAGTCTTGTGCAAAGCCTCTCAATTTATTTTACTTCGACCAGTAAAAAAAAAAACATAATAGCATACAAAGACATTATAGATACAATTTGTCAGGGAAGGTGGAGAAAAGAGCACCAGTCCAGGAGAAACACCGAGGCTCTTTTCCACCACCAGGGAATACCATGAGCATTGATCCTGGAGGAAGCTTTAGTTCCCAAGCAAGATCACTGCCACAATTTATCACCCTGACATAGTCAAGTGGTTCATTAAGGTCACAATGCCATGGCAAAAAGAAGATGGCAGATGCCTTAGAACAGAAAAAGGTCAAGTATTCAGACCTGCCTGCTGAGTTCTGGAAGGTTAGCTGGAAGACTCCCAGCTAACCAGTGGAAATCAGATGCTGAAGCTTAGCTGGGGTGTTAATCACATCCCTGGTGAGGGATGCTGGAGTGTTGGGAGGAAAATTTGGGCCGGCAACAAAAGAACTGGCAGAGGAGGATCGGAGCAGGGCAGCTTTGGCTGTGGTGAAGGAGGAAGGACAAGTGTTGGGAAAAGATCATCTAACCCAGGGGCGAGCTTAATAGGGTGGCAGGGAAGCATCCTGTTACCGCTCCGTCACCAGGTGATGTTTCAGGTTTAAAGGAGAAAAACACTGAAGATTGGTCGTTCCTGGCTAATAATCCTACAGCTGATCCACAGGCACTGGTAGAGATGCAACAAGCATGTATAGCCAGCATGATACCAGATACCTGCATATTTACTAGAGAATTGTGTGCTATAGTTTTGTAAGAACCTGCATATGCGTGTGGTGGTAAGGTGTTATTGACCATGTTGATGCCAGCAGATGGAATTACAGTGGAACAAAAAGGTATTTAGTCAGCCACCAATCGTGCAAGTTCTCCCACTTAAAAAAAAATAAGAGAGGCCTGTAATTTTTAATCATAGGTTTACCTCAACTATGAGAGACAAAATAAGGGGGAAAAAAACAAAAAAATCAAATTGTAGGATTTTTAAAGAATGACTAAATACTTATTTACTGTACCCCACTGTAAATCAAAATGCACAAGCCGGGGAATTTACATACACAGTCCCCTACATACGAACATTCAAGTTACGAACTTTACAAGATACGAACGCAGTACTTTTATATACTGTGCGTAACCAATTGTGTTAGTATCCTAGTACCTAGACAATGTTTGTTGGACTTGCGAACAAATTGGACTTATGGAACTCATTTATATATAGGGGACTTAATGTATAGCTTAAATTGAAGAAATGTTGGGAACAATCTAAAATTCTAATAATAGCCTCAACAGCAACCTCATTCCCCCTCTCGTCTTGTCCAACCTCTCAGCATTCAGCATCACTAGTATAGTAATTAATGTAATTATAATAATATTTGCACCTGTTTCTCACTGGTTCATGGTCTTAAGTTTTCTTATTATTAATAGTTTACTGTGTGTTGGATAACAAAAAATAAATAAATCCTCTGAAACTAGTCAGGTACAGGGATTGGAGACCTTCAAAAAATCTGAAGAACTTTTTTTCAATATTTTTCTACATTAAAAATATAATAAAGTAGAAAAAAATGAGTGGGGTTTAAGACTTTTTACAGTAAGTATAAATATAAAGAGAAACACGTCATTCAAGTCAGGTAGTTTTTTAAAAACCTTTTACCATGTGTAGATTTTTTTAACACAGAGTGTAAGCCGTTTAATGACCTTTATTAGATAAGAACTGGACTTGTGTAGTCTCTTTAACAGCAGTATTCTCTCTGTGTCCTTCAGGAACGGCACACATTCCCTCCCCAACATGCTTTTTGCAGTACAACGTATCTGTGTGTCTTGACCTGCCCCAAGCCTTGGTGCATATGGTGTGGGTGAAGGTGATATGCCATGTGTTTGCATGTGTGAGTGTGTATGTGTGTTTGTGTATCATATGTGTGAACAGGGATTAGAGGTGAAAGTTCATGTTACCCACATGTCATGTCATTTGAAATGCTGTGAATGACAGTCACAACTGTCTACCAACAAGGGTACAAAACTCAATATCTCGAATATGGCCGGTGCAGCAGGAAAAGTACATTGGGTGTTTTAAAAAAGCATCTGTTCTTGGCAAAAACTCATTTCTTTAAAGTTCTCCCCCTCGCGAAAAAAAAAAAAAAAAAAACTTTCCAGGAACATAGCGCTATTTTATTTGAAATGAGAAAGTGCATATGGGAAAGGGGGAAAAAACAACATAAAAAATGAATACGGTGTAAAAAGGTTTTATAGATTCCGATTTGTATTCTTCTTAGTATCTATTAAAAGTAAGGAATTTTTTCCTTACTTTGTTACACTGTCATTTCCATTGGAGTTCACCAAATGTATTTTTTGTAATGATAAGGTGTTATTAATGCTGCCTAGCATTTGCTCAGATCTATTCCTGGTGGTACTTGATGATTCATCACTTACTGTTCCTGTTAAAAGAAATCAACTAAAATGTATGTTCCTAAATCGCATTTAACTTCACCAGAGGTGTAGCTGTTGGGGGATTTTGGGTTAGAATTATCCTGAAATATTTTATTTGTTGCTTGTTAAATACAATGAAGGTAATTAATGATGTTTTGCACAGTAATTCTACTATGATGTTCATAATCTGATCAATTCACACCCACACCTTATAATTAAATAAAATTAACCTACCATACTGCTGCTCATGCTGCGTCATATAAGCATAAGACAAATGATGAAAAGCACTATCTATCCTACACAAGCTCACAGATGCCCAATGTTTCGCTAGTGTCCATGCGATTGCCACAGGGTACCAGCGCCCAATATTGCTCTCTAGACCCCATGGAGGAAGAGCTTCATCACTATCCTTTTTTTAAGATAAGTTAAACCTTTATTTGTCACATACTGTACAGTATACTGTACATTATAGCACAGTAAAATCCTTCCAGCGTATATCCTAGCATAACTTAGGGTCAGAGCCCAGGGTCAGCCAAGATACAGCGTCTCTGGAGCAGATAGGGTAAGGGGCCTTTCTCAAGAACAGAGGCAACCTGGTGGTTCCAGCTCAAACCTTCCGATTAGTAAATTTAGTGCCTTAGCCCCCTGAGCTACCACTGCCTTAAACGCGCTAGCACCAAAGGTGGGATTCTGTGATCGTGAGATCAATTTCCACTTTGAAGTAAGTGCATTTTGAAGAAACCACCCCTTAATCAGATGGCCTACTAATTAATTATATAATTATATAATATAGTGATACTGTGATATACGTCTATAATATAATGTATACAGTGATGGCTAAAAGTATCGAGAAATAAAACGAAATGCAATATTTTTAAAATGTTAAAATCTTTAAAAAGATTTTTTTTTCCCCGTAATGCCAATTGAGATAATAAGAATATTTGTTTAATTATTTTATGCAGTGAAATTGCTAAACAACAATCAATCAATATTTATCATGAAGTCTTTTATTTCTCAATTTTGACCTGCTGGATCTGACTGGACATAGAGTCGAAAAGATGTCTACACTACTCTGGTGCCACTCGTTCAACCAATGCCTGCTCGATTGTTTCCTGAAGATCATGCACAGAAGACTGCTACTGCCTTCTTCACCATTGTCAAACAGTTATTATGCTATTAAGTTAAGGTCTAAAGAAGGGGCCAGGGGTAGCTCAGTGCTTAAGGCATTGGACTACGGCTCGGAAGGTCCCAGGTTCAAACCCCACAACCACCAAGTTGCCACTGTTGGGCCCTTGAGCAAGGCCCTTAACTGCTCAGATGTGTAATGAGATAAAAATGTAAGTCGCTCTGGATAAGAGCGTCTGCCAAATGCCTAAATGTAAAGATGACTCAGGCCGTGGCTTCAGAAGTTGAGTACCTTTGTTGAGTAAGTTTTTTACTAGATTTTCAGGTTAATAGTACAACTCTTCCACAAGATTAGTGAAAGTAGCTGTTTTGTGAACAAGGAGAAACCAGAAATATATGTGGTGTCAATACTTTTGGCCACCCGCAAGTTCGAGCCACAATAATGCTATATAGTAGCCATCGATGGCTCAGATCTAGGAAGCAAAAATTGACCATGCTCTCGAAGTGGGGAAAGGGATCATGACTGTTCTTCCAATCCAGATGCTAGCCAATAATGGGTGTCTGAGAGCTCAAGCATGCAGATGTGGGTGGATAGCACTTTAGTCTAATTGTGTAACATTGCATAATAGGCAGATTAAGAAGATTTGGTCATCTGGCTTCATTTGATAGTTGTTGCCTTCATGGTTGGTTGCTGTAAAAGAGGTCATGACTAAATTAAAGAAAATGGCTGGGGGGAAGACGTTATGTGAGATTTGTTGATGGTAGATTGTTACAGGCAGTTTTGAGTCATTGTCTATTGCCTATTAAATGCACTTCACAAATAAAGGAAATCTGATGCATATCTTGACATACTCCCCTCCCTGAAATGAATTCCTGAAAACGACTGCAGTACTAAACTAAACAAAAAACTTTTTATGTTATTTTGTATACCAATGTTGCCCCATGTGCTCGCTTTGAGAACAGAGAGGCTCTCCATGATCTAGCTCAGCCATTTTCAGGGCTTTTGTGTGGCATCAGCAAGCAAAAGCCGTAGAAATGGATCTGTTTTGTTTCCCTTCTGAAGCCGGCCCTGAGAGATACTCTGTTAGTTTCGCTGACCTTTGTTCAAAGGCTTTTACATAGCAGCTGGCTTTGAACGTCTGCTGTTCAGCCATTTAGAAATATAGACACACCATCATCTTGCTTCACCCTGCCTACCACGGCTAACAAAAACAGCCTGGTTGTGTTGTAAATTGCACACCTGTCTATCTTGCTTGTACAGTGAAATATGTTTATTTGGATGGCATCACTTCCACTTTGAAAGCCACATCATCTCTCTGGCTAGCATGGTGCCTCATTTCTATTAGGTCTTCTAGGTTCAATGAGAACATACAGTATCGCTAACACGGTAGAGGCCAAAAACTAATTGTTAAACATGTCTCTTAAATGGAGTCCAGTGTTTAATGTAGCACAATGTGTTTCCTGGGCTTTGCTCTCTGTCTAAATAATCTGACCTAATTACATCGGTAAAGGTAATGTTGCTTGTTTTTATTCATCTCACATCTTCCACAACAAAGGCTTTTGGTTCTTTTTACAGCACAATCATATAAATGTATTTATTGCTTGTGGCTAATTAGTGAACAGGAAGAATGATTCAGTGTTGGAAATGTGTGGGTTACAATCGACTTTGAAAGCCACCCCCACCTTCCAGCCTTATTTATTTATAAGGCATTTGTTTTAAAGATGATCTAGTAGTGATGATAAACCTCCATGATAAAGCAGAAGATCAGAATCCAAATTAAACCATTGTCATTCGACTTGAAGTCTTGAGACCAAATCCTGAATTCTCACCATTCCTCCAGTACCTTTCGTAAGTATTTACCCCTGTTTCCACATTTTGTAGGGAAATATATTTGGAGTATGATATGTACAGTACTTACTCAGTTATTCGCACAATTAATACTATTTGTGCTGTTGTCACTTTGCCACATATAACATTCTACATCACGGCAAAACTGCAGGTAACTTAATCTATTTGTTGTTATTTTTAAATTGTAATAAAAACAACAACAAAAATTGCTACTTTGTAGTTTTCCCAATCCCTGTGGATAAAAAGCATCCCTTCAGCATGATGCTACCACCACCATGCTTTATTGTGGTGATAGTGTTCTCAAAGCTGTCCTTTTAAAAAATGTTCTCACCACTCTTTAATCAAGGCCAGCTTTGTAAATTGTTTCATTACATTGTCCTCTGAACAATGCTGGATTGTTTAAAACCTCTAGCTCCTTTGACCGCCGCGTTACGTTAATTATCAATTTTTTCTTTAATGCTCTCTTTACCTGGTCACTAATATGTCAGATAATTTCGTATAAACAAACATTGATTAATATATTTTAAGAACCTGGTCCAAGAACTGTTTTCGCACCTCCTAGGTCATCATGGTACTTTCTTTCTACGATTTCTAAACCTGATAGAAATAAGTATACTTTAGATTGAGTTCATATGACCATTACATTTGACACAGTTACAGAAGATTTTGATCAAATTATGAAATTTCTGATGACACACCCTTGATGTTCTAATCCACTTTACAGGCAAATTTAATCCCCTAATTAAGGTAATTTTAGTTTAAGGCTGAGTTGTAACGGTAAAACATGAAAAAGGTAAGTCGGGTAAATACTAATGCAAGCCACCATCCCTTTTTAAAAAAAACAAACTTTCGTTTATCTCGACTTCTACCTCAGAAAAGAACAATGCCTTTTCTGATCTGTAAAAGAGAAAGCCGACGGAGGGATGGAGCGGGTAAAGTGTTGCGCAGTTACGCGCACAGAATGGCCCAATTACTGCTTCCCATGGGACTGCAATCTTGAGCTTCACTTCCCGTTGGAATCAGCTTGAACTTCTCAAGAGACGAATAAATATGTCATTTGAATTTCAGCACCAAGCCTGTCTGTTCTGTGTTTGTGCATCGACCTGAAATGACTTCATTTTTTTCATTGCTTTTTCATTCTTGAAATCACAGACGGTTGTAATGACACAAAAACGCACCACTTATTACTTCGCTATCAAAGCACCGAGGAGAAAACTGTCTAATAGGATTCAATCCGCACTCTATTCGAGGCAGAATGTTGGAGGCTTCTGTGAGTTGTTGGAAAATGTTGTGAGTGTTGATTGATTCGTGTTCTTGCATTAACATAACAGCTCTGAGGATAGTTAGCCAGAATTTTGTTTTGGCAGGCGGAATTATTGGAACGAATCGTGAAAATAAGAAAAATTAATAATAAGCAGCAACATTTTGGGCTTTAACATGTGTCGATGCGCTTTAATTTTAAAAGCCATCCTTGTTTCATGGTTTTTGCTAATCATTTTTTTTCAAAAGTATTGGCACCCACCACACAATCTGTGGCCATACAGGAGCTACCCATGGAAAGAAAGAAAGAAAAAATAAATAAAAGCAGAACTGACCCTATGACCATAATAATAGCTACCAAGATTGAAAGAACTAATAGAGCGCACCAGTAACTGAACAAATATCTACTGTATACCCCACAGTGGCTTATACAGTACAAGCCAAGAGTTTGGACTTATTTAGTTCTTTGGACTTAGTTTTGATTTTTTTTTTCTATACTTTAGAACAATATTGAATTTTTTTTTCAAAACTATGAAATAAAAAAAAACACATATGGCGATAGGTAATTAAGTAGCGACAACAACAACAGTCAGTTGTTATTTTAAGATATGAAGGTCAGCTGTTCTGGAAAAGTTCATTTAGAGTTACCAGCCTCAGAAATCACCAATTAACAAACAGCACCTCAGATTGGAGCCGTTCGCAAGGCTTTACAGAGCGTAAGTAGCAAACACATCTTAATATTAACTGTTTAAAGAAGATTGTTGCATATTCTAAATGCCTTTAGCATCGTTTTCCAATGAAGAAAGAAATATTAATTTAAAAGATCATGGAATTAAACGGTGTGTCCAAACTTTGGACTAATAGTGTATGTACTGTAGATCTGTTATATTTGCAATTGATTCTATTCTATTTTAATTCAAAACATTGTTCGGTTATTTTTAACATTTTAATATGTTGTGATGGTTGTGTTTTCCAGTGGTACTTAGTAAAACTGTTGAGTTTGTAGGCTGTTATATATGAAAGGCTTATTTTATGTAACCATTCCAAATATAATTAAAGATACCATTAAAATTGTGGAAAATTGGAAAATGTCCATGGTATTGCAGGTTTTTTTTTTTTTTTTTAGGTTTTCCAGGTTCCCTCTACTGTCTATAGACATGCTGGTAGGCAGTTTGGCTACACTAAATTGCCCCTAGGTATGAATGGACTTGTGTACATGGTGTCCAGAAATGGACTTGTATTTTACTGAAAGTGTTACTAGGACACTGGGACAGGCTCCGCATCCACTACACATCAGACCAAAAATACCAAACCAGATAACCAAAGATGAATAAATAGAATTTTTTTTTTTAAGTAAATACAGACAATATGTTATTTTTCCAGTAGTTTTTAAATATTTCATTTTAATTGTGCATTTATACGGTAAATGTTTCCCATTTTTGTTAAATGATGTCAGAATTACTAGGATTTACTGCACGTTACAGTAGACAAATTCAGCAATTAAGAACCACACTGGATTGTTAATACCAAAGAAGGTTGAGAAAATAATAATAATAATAATAATAATTATTATTATTATTATTATTATTATTATTATTATTGCTATCATTATTTATTATTATTATTATTATTATTATTATTATTTATTATTATTACTACTACTACAACACATTATCTTTCCATCCTAATTTTGCTATCATGGTCTCTTTTTTTAGGACAAAAGTGACAGACACTGGCAGCTTTAAGAGGATTAAGGAAAAAAACATGTGAGAGGTGAAGGAAATACAACAGTTAATGAAAAACTCGACTCATCGCCAAGGACGTGTCTGTTCTTTTCTCCTTCCCCTTTTTTTTTTAAAGCATGGATGCATTTTAGGATAAGCTTGGAGAGACATAAATAAAAAGTCTCCAAATGAAAAAGATTATGTGCTGTTGTCAGATATTGCGAGCAGCACTGTTATTGCATCTGGTGTCACTATGCCGAGAGCTCGATTATACTCAAATGTTTTCTGTTTTAAATGCTAATGCAATCAAACCATAATGAAACAACACCAAGGTTCAAAATGAGCTTGTTACCCTTTTTCTATTCCCCAGAGCACAAAGTTTATTAGGTCTGAAAGATTGAGATGTTTAAGTGGGAAATTCACTAAACCATGTGTCTTGTAAGGTATAATCTATGGCAAGCCAAGTTAAAAATACATCTACAGTTTAATTGTAGCATTTACTGTATGATTGTTGACCCCTTCGCTAGAGTGAAACAAGAGACACTTGAACTTATGCTTTTTATTTGCTTTTATTTCATTTGGCAGAATAGGGAATTCACTGGAAGACAAAGGACCAGGACATAAAAGATATGCATTGATTAGGGCTGTCAAGTAGGTCATTTAAAAAATATATATATTAATCTTTATTTATTGGTATCTAGTTAATACACACATGGGTTTGTTCCATTTTCAGCATTTATTGAAAACAGACACACTTCTCCAAACGAAGAATGTGCTGGTGGAGACCGTCTTTGAAGAA
The DNA here is from genome assembly GCF_024256425.1 of Clarias gariepinus. Classification (NCBI taxonomy): domain Eukaryota; kingdom Metazoa; phylum Chordata; class Actinopteri; order Siluriformes; family Clariidae; genus Clarias; species Clarias gariepinus. Next base: position 24,113,614 of record NC_071118.1, on the reverse strand, counting down.
GCCTTCTTTTTGGCTCTTGAGGAAAAGTTCCACCTTCTGTAACCTTGTTGTCATCTTCAAAACGCCTGCCATGAAGTGGTTCCCTAAAATGAAGGAAGAGGAAGAAGTCACTGGGTGCGAGGTCAGGGGGTGATGAGGCAGAGTTTTTTACCCCAAGTCACCTTCACGTTTCAACCATTTCAGTGCTGAATGGGCTGGCACGTTGTCATGAAGAAGGCGAATACCTTTATAAACATTCCATGATGCTTTGCCTTGGATTTGACCCTGTAGGGCATTGTGCGGAACCATACAGCATGTTTTTTTTTTTTTTAAAGAAGGAATGTTCATAAACATATTCAAGGAAATACAAAATTATGTCCGGAGACATACTGTAACATGGGCAAATATTATCCGTTTTTATATGATAATACAAATTTTATGGCCACCCTTGTATACAGGATAAATATCTGTACATCACTCTGCTTCATATGTGTTCTAATTATTAATTACACTAACTGCTGGTCGCCAGTGTGGGTGAAAGAAGTTTGGTTCAGTCTACATTACTGGAAAGAGGAGAGAGCAGCTGTGTGTCAAAACCAACATTTAAAACAACATTTAACGGTATTTGGGATTCGACATTGAAAACCTGGATATAAGCTGATATTGTAAAGTGGAATAAGTGGAACTATAAAGTAAACGTCGTAAGTTTTTTAGGACTGTCCACTACCTCTATGGTTATTCTTCTTAGCTTTTGGCTACATAGTACCTGTAAGCTACTTTCACCCCTTATAACCCCTGATAGATATCTGTACAGCTGAGTCTTTGGCAATCTTTAAATGACGACTTTAGACATATCTGTTTCTTCAGTAGTTGGGCTGACCACAACCCCCCCCCCCCCCCCAATGTGTAAATGTAAATGTAATTGATAATCTGATAAACTGTTGGTGACCAGCTCTGCCAGTTGCGGACGAGTATGTGTTGGCAGAGCAAAAGAACAAATCATAATCTGTTATTAATAAACGGTGTTTATTATTAACTATTCTATAAAACAATATCACACTTGAGGTCACACTGGAGTATCATTACATTCAGGAGTCCAGCACTCCCGCATGTGTGATATTGCTTAATTAGAATTGTGACTTAATTAGAAATGTTTTGTTGGCCCATTTTATGCCAATGACTTCTGGGCATAGTTTGAGAAATTTGAATTTATTAGCATGAAATCATTTTAATGTATTAAGTAGTTTAAATTAATCTGTTAATGATGACAGCTCTGGGTTGTTGTTTTTTTTATCATTTACAAAGTTATCATTAAACCCTCCCTTAGGTTTGCTTGTTAACAATTTCTTGTTAGTAGTGTTGGTACCTCTGGGGAAGACGATATGATCTTCATAAGACTTCACATTGGAACAAGACATTAGAGTAATTTGGGATTATTTTTACGATTCAGATTTTTGTAAAGTAGCCATTAGATCAAACTATGTTTTTACATTGTTGCGGGGCAATGACTAGCCCAGACGTTGAGCTATAAAAAAAAAAAAAAAAAAAAAAAAGGCCTGCAGCATTTGTTCTATGCTTAATTGCAATGATACTTTTAATAAAAGGCCCGGACCAAATTCTGTTCTCTAATTCCACTGACGCTGCACCTTAACTGTAATTGAAGAGATCAATCCTCGGTGGATCATGTCAGCTATCTCGGTGCACCTCGTCTCTCTCAGTGCACCTTATTGGTGGGTGATCGACTGTCACAAGATTTTTTTTTTTTGCATAATTGCCCGAAGGACTCATTTTCTCTGGTCCGAATGCAAAACAGCTCTTCAACGCCGAGCAGCCAAATGTCTGGGATCACTCAAGTGCATTGCCCTTTTTGTAACGGGCCGTCATCGAAGCATATTTATTCACACATCCGCAGTGGAAACTTGCTCTAGTTGCAGGATGAGCAAAGCTTTGGATGTTGCTGATGTTCATTCTCTGATTGTTGACAAGTTGAAGAACTAGCTTCGCGCACTTCACAACAGGAGCATCATTGGTCATTTCAAGCACTCTTGAGTCAGTAAACATTGGGTCCATGCTAGCCAATTGCACTGTATCTGCTGAATTTAACTCATACTTAACAGTCTCTGATACGTAAATGCAAGGATTGTACTAAATTACGACGGTCAACAATTAATCCCACCAATACATGTAACTCTTGACTTGGGAGCAGATAAAAAAAAATAAAATCAGTCTCCAAAACCCAAAGCATGCTTTAATTTAAGGGGGAAAAAATGCATTTATTGTGCTTATGCAAGATTTATACTTATGACTGTGTGATTATAGTCTGGAGTGCTAGAGACGCATTTTTCACACTAATTTGGGCTAGTTTTGGAAAGAGTTTGCTGGAGGAAGAAGCACATCTCTGGGTGGCCTTTTCTAAGGGTTAGTTCACAAATAGCCCCAGGCCACCAAGCTCTTGTTTCAAAGCAAATAATTAAAAATGAAATCTAATCAATTTCCACAAACAACAGAAAAGTGTAAGAATAAAAATAGTATTGTTATTTAGTGGAAACGATACGGATCTTACTGTAGGGCTAATGAGCATCGATTCTATGGATTGCATCTGAAATACTGCCAGAATGCTAGATAAAGCATTTAAATACACAAAAAAAATATATTGGAAGCTTATCGCCTTGCACCTACAGGATCCGGGTTCGATTCCTGCCTCGGGGTCTGTTTGCATGTGCTTGGTGGGTTTCCTCCTGGTACTCTGGTTTTGTCTTACAGTCCAAAGACAGGCAAGTTCGGCTAATTGGCCTTCCCAACTTGCCACTAGTGTGTGTGTATGTGTGTGTGTGTGTGTGTGTGTGTGTGTGTGTGTGTGTGTGAATGACAATCGGGTGTCGAGCTGGGAACCTGCCCGCTTTAAGTAACTTTCCTAAAAACAATGGATATATCTCCAGTATGTGGAGTATCTGTCACTGGATGGCACATGGACAGTACCTCAATACCAAGAAAATATTGCAAAGATCAAGAAAGAAAAAATAGGGTTTATGGACTGTACAATGATTGTACCAATTGATGATGCAAAAGTGCTTGCATACTTTTGTAACCTCATTTCTTATGCAAAAACGTAGAACAGCTTGCATTACTGAAGCCTCAACTTCTTGACCTCATTTACGATGTATTCTTTGAGAAATAGTTCATCTGGAACTGATTCTGAGACTACTGAGCGATCAACAAAGGAGGGTGGATGTAACTGATGTAACCGCTACGCCCCATCTCCCACCGTCCAACCTCGTCAGCCTTCTTTTTCTTACTCTTCAGGTTGAATTTTTTTTTTTTTTTTCTGCTTGTGTATCAGCTCAATTAAACATATCTGTCATTTATTTGTTCTTTTCCTTGTGATTCTCATTGTGGATTTAGTGCCATTTTAATTGGCCTGCTGCTCAAGGAAGGCAGGATTTCTTACATTCATATCAGCTTCATTATCAAAGCCATCTGTTGTCATCCCCCTTCCAGCTGATGAAGATGGACTAATCAGGGGTTCAGCTGGTGACAATGATACTGTGAAAGAATCGCTCTGCTGGCTGCACTGGGTGCGACTGTATAAGCCACTCAACACTTAAACTCAGCCTATTGGATATACAGTAAGACATGAGCAAGACCACTTGGAAATGTAGGAGTAGATGATTTTCCAGTGATACAGTAGGTTCCACATTGTTGTAAATAGTATGCATGGCACTAATATTAAACTTTGTCTAAATGCAGAGTGCATTACACATAAAGTGAACACTATGATTATTTCCAGTGTGCCAATGACACCAGGATGATGTACTTGAGTTCAATCCCAATTTAGCAGCATGTTAGATAGCAGAATTAAAAAGGTCAGTTATGGAATAAAAAACCTTATTATGACCTTATTGATATTTATACACTTTCTTTTAATAGCTACACTTGCTTACGGGTTGTATTTTTACTGTACAGTACATCGCCCTGCCGTTTTACACCTGACACAAGAGAGATTTGTGCCTGCCTTTAATTTGCTCTAGTATCTCATCCAAATGCCGCAAAAGCAAACAGTACATACTAGTGCGCTGTACAAGTAGGCCGTGCTGAAGACATTTATTCCTCTTCAATAGAGGTTCGAGGATTGGTGGCATAGTTTCCCCTCCAGCTAATAAAGATCTTACACCATTATGAACGCAAGATCTTTGCCCTCTGTACTTAATCACTCTCGAAAACATTAAAGAACTTAACATTTCCTTTATCCATCCCAATCCCTTCTGGTTAATCCAAGAGCTGATTGTTGCATCCAGCTGGCAAGCTAATATCTGCATCTGCACACCTTTCATGTGTAAAATTACATGTCACCTCAAAGGAAAGTGTCCAGCATGCTCTCATTCTGGGATAGAACCAAAACCCACATGTTTTATTCAGGGCCCCATGTGTCTGTAGCTAGGTGCTGATTATTCGTGTGAAGAAGCAGAGCTCAAACCCCCTACAAGGCACTTAAAAAAACAGAGGAGGATATAAAGCAGGGGAGGTCCTGAAGCTACTGCTGAAGACTGAACCTTAGTAATCAAGGGAAAAGCTCCCCAGTCAGCCTCCTGCACTCATGCAGAGGCTAATTAATGGAGTGCTTTGAAAGGGTTATGAGGCCTATCCATTGGGATCCATAAATCAGGCCTCATTCCCTCGTCTGTTTCCCTGTAGCGGCGGCATCTGGACGGGCATGGTGAGTCAGACATGCCTTGGACCCTGTCAGTCATCCATATGGGGCGACTGTGGTGCATCGGAGCCTGGGACATAGTTATTAGCCAAATGGATTAGATAGTGGAGACGAGGACGAAAGGGCACGAGGAAGAGGAGGGGTGAAGAGGCAGAGAGGACGATAATGTTTCCGCAGACTTGTGTTACTTAGCAAAGGGAAGCCGACTGTTTTGGACACCAGGGGGGAGAAAAATAACGGATAATTCAGTGGACTGTATGGCAGGAAGTGGATTGTAGAAGGAACTCACTGAGGCACAAAAGAAAGATCATCCAGTTAGAATGAGAAATGTGAATGTCAATGGATCTCCATTTATCTACATTAATCCATCCGAAGATTAATGCACACTAATGGCTAAAGTGATTACAACTGATATTCGTGCTGCTCCAGTAAGTTCCCAGATGCACTTGAAATATTGACAGTTTTGTTGCTTCGCGACTTTAGCCAGCCTTTAATACAGTATATATATATATATATATATATATATATAGAAAGGGCTGTGAACTCACACGGTGCTATGTATAGATGTGTTTCGGAGGTGCAGCAGTGTCCCTGGAGTGTCTCTTGGAGTAGCTAACTGCCTGTGTCATGGAGTATGGCCTGCATCAGATTTCACACAGATGCAGGAGGTGAGGGACTGTCGAAGGCACCTAACCATGAAGAAATCCCCCAGCGTGTCAACACGACAGCTGACTAATAGTATGACTGCACTAGCATCCTGTACTCAAGCGTCTCTCCCTCTCTCTCTGTGCTCACATTAAAGAAAAATGGTGCAGTCCTGGTGCAGGATTTAACAACTTCGCCTTGTCTGTCACTTCTTCTCTGCACGCTCTTTGGGAGAAGGTACTGCAAACGGGGGCTCGGGTAAATTGTGACATTGCGGGTGATTAAAACGCAGGTCTGATTCACAAGGTTATTTATTCTCCCTGTCGCACTCGGCCGAGGTGCAGCAGAAGCACTAAAAGCCGAGGTTGGAGAGCCGGTTGTAAATCTGCCCAGCTCACATTCTGGCCTGCCACAGGACATCATTCTAATTATAAAAGTGCACAACAGTGCTGTCGTTGTATGGGGGAATGTGTAAACCTTTTAACAACGCAGACATCTGATAAATTACTTAGGCAAACATATGATTTGCTGCGGGAGAAAAAACAAATCTCTTCTGTTCGATTCAGTTATTTACTTTTGCAGTTAGCTTTTCATTCACACACACACCGAATGACTGATTACTGATTTCCTTTTTGTCTTTCGTTTTGTAATGCAAGAGAAGCCTGATTTTTATCTGTCCAGAAACAATTTACGCCCAAGTCTTTTCTCTTGTTTAAGTGTATGCTGTAGATTTGTTGTTGTTGTTGTTGTTGTTTTTTTAAGAACTGATGCTGTAATCATCATCAGGTGGCATGGTGGCGTAGTGATTCGCACTGTAGCAATGAAGGTTAATTCCCGTCTCAGGTCTGTGTGCATGTTCTCCCCGTGCTTGGTGGGTTTCCTCAGGGTACACTGGTTTCCTCCAACAGTCCAAAGACATACAGAGCGAGTGTTTGAGTATGTTTGAGTGTGTGTCTGTGCCCTGCGATCGATTGGCACCGTGTCTAGGGTGTATCCCTCTTTGTGCCCAAAGTCTCTCGGGGTTGGGTCCAGGCTTTTCGCAACCCTGTACAGGATAAGCAGTAGAGAAAATGAATGCTGTAATCATTAAGATGGATTAATCTACATTAACATTTCAGTAAAGCTGCTGTATGGCAATTTTTTATTGTTTTAAGTGTTTTATTTTTATTATTATTATTATTTGTATTTATAAGAGACATAACTTTTCCCGCCAGACATAACATTAAGTCTGGTATTTCTTAAAATTTGTGATTTGGCATTGAATTACGAAGCCTTCCAACATTCCTCGCAGGCTCTCTCTTTTCTCTTTTTTTGCGAAACCAAAGAGCCGACCTACTAAACAAACCTCTCCGTCCAATACCAGCTTTGACAGTTGAGTAAAGGCACTAGCTTATGGAGAATTCCTCTCAAACTGATTAGAGAAAACTGTGGTATTGATTTTTTTTCCCTTACTCTCCCTCCTGCCATTTCTTATCAGCCTTTTCCCTTGGAGAGCCCGAGAGAGCTAGAGATGGAGCTAGTCATAGAGCACTGCTTTGTGTTTATTCAGAGAAATGGCATGTCAAAATAAATGGTCTGCTCCCAATAGGACTCCACATGGCCTTCATTTGATGGGATTGGAAAAGTCATAAGGTGATTACAGTCAGAAACTAAGATATGCATTATCCCCAGTGTGACATGTTCACTTTTAATTACACACCAGTATACTCCATGTCAGATTTGTTGCATTATAGCAGCGTATTGGTTTCATGTGAGGTGAAGGCTTGTATATTCAGCGTGTCACTATGTCAGAGTTAAGAATGGACTCGTGGGCTGTGTATGTTTATACTCATAGATCATCAGCGAGACATCACAGACAGACTGTGACATCATTATAAACACGAGACGCCCAGTGGCCCAGCTTTCACTGGATGGAATTTCATCACCTCCACATGTGCCAGGGACCGTTTCACGCCTCTAATGTGATCCGCTGTCTGCTATGCCAAGAACACCACCTAAAGCATCGGTTCAGTGCCTCTGGAATTGTTTAGTTAAACAAATCACCCTTGTGTAGACTGGAAAATCGGACGCTCTGAAAGGATAGGGGAGGGTTGATCCATTCGTGGCACAGTATCAGAGTTTTCAAAGCAGAATGTCTTGTCCCTGTAGGAAAGCGTATCTTATTATCCGTCCATCCGCAAATGCATGCCGACCTGAAAAAGCAGGAGAAAATTCTGCTCAGATGGCCTGCTGCCATCAGCTCACAGAACAACAAAGCATTAATGCTTCTGGTCAGCTTTAAGGAGCAAAAGTCTCATTAAGAATCATACTGTAACAGTGGGAAGCCAAGTTACTTCTTATATAAGGGTTTTATACCATTTCAAAAGCATTAATATCTAACAAGTTTACTTTTTATAAAAAAAATCCTATACCTCACTTGTGTTTAAGTGCTATTGTTAATTTTACACTCCAAAATAATACTTATTTATTCTGTAAGGCATTTCAGTATAAGGTTTTCTCACTCACTCATCATCTATACCACTTTATTCTGTATACAGGGTCATGGGGGGGTCTGGAGCCTATACCAGGAGACTTTGGGCACAAGGCGGGGTACACCCTGGATGGGGTAACAATCCATCGCAGGCACACATACAGTACACCCACTCATTTTTACACTATGGGCAATTATGGGAATGCCAATTGGCCTAGACTGCAGGTCTTTGGGCTGTGGGAGGAAACTCACCAAGCATGGGGAGAACATGCACACAGACCCAAGGCGGGAATCGATCCCAGAACCTGGCGGTGCAAGGCGACAGTGCTAACCACTAAGCCACGGTGCCATCCTGACGTGTTCTCCATGTCAGATCAATTATATGATAAAGATCCTCAAATCATAGACCTGTAATTAAAGTGATCTTAAAATAATAAATGTTTTGTCCATTAGAATGTATTGTTAATGTTTTGCCATCGTTTTGCCGCACGACCATATTTGTACCTGTACCATTAGATTTGCTTAATGCATTGTATTGCTGGCTTTTGACAGTCCGCCTGTGAGAAGGTCACATTTTTGGTTCTAACACCATCTTTGAATAAACAGTAAATCAGCCTGACTGCATTAAAATGATAAGATGTCTCATGTCCCATTTTGTCCAGACTTTCATAAACGTCATCCAAAAATTGAATTAGACTCTATGTACTGTATAGTAGGGGTCAATTTGGAATTTGTGGTATGAATTTCTTTAGTCCTATTTAACAGTAATGTGTGATTTATTTCATCATGCAAATTTTTATTTTCTACTTAACGAAGTGCTATCGAACCTGACATTCAAACTCATTTAATAACTATTCGAAAATCAGTTTTAATAGAGATGCTACCGAGTGCTCCGATCTGTGTTTATATACTTATTGGTTCTTCAGATACAGTTCATGACATTTAAATAAAGCTTACTTAAGATCCTTTAATATGTTTCAGGGGGCAACACATCTTTCAGCCCTAACTGATGAAATGAGTAGCTTCTCCTTTCTTTATTAACTACAGTGTGTCAGACGATGTGTTCCTTGAATGTGGAAAAGATATAACCCTGCATTATTAAAACCTGGAAAGGTAACGGTGTCAACTTCACGGGGGGAAAAAATCATGAATGAACTTTATAAAATAAGTGACAGTAGAAAGCAGATCTATGTTAAATAGTGAGAGTAAGAGCATTTCCGCATGTGCAATGTGACATGAACTCACAGGACATGGACCAAACAGCTGTGTGTCCATTAGAAAACCACCTGTAAGTAAGACTCATCGGAAAAAAAGGTTTCGGTTTGTTAGGGAGAATAGACTTTGGAGCAATAGGAAAAACTTATGTGGTCCAGATTGACTCCTATTCCAGAGTGATGGGTTTGTCAAGACCTGAATGCACTGAATGACCAGGTTATCACATCTATTGAGTTTTTATTTCTGATGGCACGGGCAAATTTTAGGACAATAGAGTCAAGATTTATCGGGCTCAAACTGTGAAGAGTATATAGTTCTGGGAGCATAAGGAATCATTTTCACAGAGCCCTTGACCTTCAGCCCAGGGAAACTCATTGAGATGTGCTGGATAAGACTCTGGATGGAAATAAAGGCTGTGACTTCATAAGGTAGCAAAAACAAAACTGTAAGCCTTACACACTATGGTTTTATTTTCCTATTATAATTCATTATCATTTCCATTTGCTACATCAAAATAGTCTGTGATTCAGATCAACAGGACGAGTAAATATCAACCAAAATTTGATTTGACAGGATTTGTGGATTGCTATTAAGATTATTTTTCCCCCTTTGCTTTAACACCTTACACAAATCATCAGGCAATTATTACAAAATTGTATTGAAGCGGCACAGACCATAGCTTGTGAATCTAAAATATAAACTGTATTTTTTATAGATATAAACCTTGAATAAATTATTGAAAGCTGCCTAAATCAAGGACCTGAGGTTTAAGGAAACAGTTGTACCTATTTGCTGTTACCTAAAAACTGTTTGTTTCAGTAAACTTTTTAAATTAATACTCATGGGCCTTGTTGGCAATTACTCTATGTATTTATCGGTAGATCCAGATCCTCTTTGTCTGTTAAAAACAAGGACAGTGTTAGTGTCAGTTTCAATCTTTAATGAAATAACTGAGTTAACAGTCCAGTCTTTGTATCTGACAGCTTTAAGATAAAAATGGCACGTATTCAAGTGCGCACTGAACACCATGTAGCGCTGTCCTCCCCCCCGACATCTTCCTGGGCTGCCTTTAAAGAAGTCAGCTGACCTCGCTGCATCACCAAGATACAAGATTCGTACAAGAGTATGTTGTTAATGCGGAATTAAAACTCAAAATCTGTGTGTTCATTATTTTTACACTTTACATATATTTACATGTATATTTGTGTCAAAGATGTATCAAACTCATTTTGTCAGACTTATGAATGAATCCGACTTACGAACATGTTCCCGAAACACAACTTATTCATAAGTTGGGGAGTTACTGTATTTGGGGGAAAAAAAATAATTTTTCGTCTTGCAAATCAAGGTTAGTGAAGTTACTATTCAGTATACAGTAAATTCACCCCTTTCGCCACCATAATATTTAAGTTCTTTGTATCTGACACCTTTCTATTGGAACCAGCATTAACCTTTGGCTCTAACAGTAACAGGAGCTCCTCTATTGGATTGGACTACATGGGCCAGCATTCACTCTACATGTGCATCAGTGAGCCTTGGCGACCCAAGACCCCGAGCCAGTTTACTGGTTTTCCTTCCTTGGATCATTTTTTGAATGTCCTGACCACTGCAGCCTCGGAACTTCCCACAAGAACTGCAGTTTTGGAGTTGCTCCGACCCAGTTCAGTTGTCTAGGTATTACAATTTGGCTCTACAATTTGATGGAAAATGGGTGGGTCAAATTGTGATGGCTAGAGGATACTGTATATAGCAGAGATGAATTTAAATTTATCTAAACTGATACCGGCAGATGAAGGGGCTGATTTCTGTTTGACCCAGACTGGAGATTCGCAGATCCAGTGAACAGTGACAATCATTCTAAATGATTATTCTTAGTTCAATGCCCTCTGGATGTACTGTGCATCGGGGCACATTTTTATCAAGACACTATAGAACTATAAATAAAAACTAAAAAATATCTTCAAAACTTCTTCATAGTTGTCTCGTGTACATAGGACTAATTAAAAGGGGCAACAAGCTTATGAATTACATCTTTCTGTTTTAGTGGGACTTGCCTTATTATTACTGGTGACTGAGAGAGTATAAAGTATCACAGCAGGCATATAAACATGAACACGGTGATTTTTTCATTTTAATTTTTTCAAAAAAGAAAAACTCATCCTTAACAGACTTAGGCAACAATGAAAGCCCAATTTACACAAAAGATCTGTAACTTTTGTGTGATTTTAACAAAAGAGCTGGCTAACAGCAAGCGCAATCTTTCTGCTTGCCATGCTTGTTATTTGAAAGAAACACTTAATGATTACGCACTTGAAACACTTTAGAAAATAATACCTTTCATGAATAGTGCTGCCTAACTGTCTCTTTATGTGTATGTGTTATTATTTTTGTGCCTGTGCCGAGGCTCAACTATCAACTATACACTGCTGATAAGTACATTCAATATTGTGTCCTGCAATCACTGGTTTTAATAACTGAGATAAAAAAAAAAAAAAGGCAGCAGGAAATGGGGAAAAAAATGGTGCAAATGAGCAGAATCTATCTGCTATCCAGTCCTACATTTGGAGCCAAAAAGCCTGACATAATTAGACTTCTTTTTTAAGAAAACCCCAGGCCCGAGCACTGTGCGGCTCGAAGGAGGTTATACGCTGGTAATTATCCGAGGAAAAAAAACTACAAAGCTATTAACCTCACGAGCTTTTTTTTTTTTTCGTTCTTTTTCAATGATGAACCCTAATATTAGCCTGACTTAATTGGTACAGTCAATGGCCTCATTCCAAAATGGAACTGGGATAATAGTAAATCACTGGTTTAGTGTTGAGCATGTTGTAAATAACAGGCTGTCAATACGGCATGAGCTGCCGCACCGTTCGGATTTGATTTACTCCCACAGGCGGACGGCAAACAGAATTCTGAGGACTAGACACAACAGGCCATCCCAATTTTCAGTTTGGGTATTTGTTATTTTGTCAGTTGTTTTTTTTTTTTATTATTTATTTATTTTTAGATTGATCCACCATTTCGACTGAGAAAAAGGAAAGCTCGGTTGTACCTATGAAGATTTAAGCCGGATCCGTCATCATGCATACAGTACATCCGAAAGAGATTGTTCCTCCTTGATAAAGCTTCTGTGTGCAAATCGAATGTTCGCTTATAAATTTTGTTTGTATTGTCTTTGCTTTCAGGCGCCGCTTGTCCTGCAGTGCTTTTAAAGCCTGATAATGATGGTAGGATTCTGCGGGAGGAACCGAAAGAAGGGTGGGGGCTTCGCCATTAATTCCCAAGACATATTCGATTCTACTAACCCTTGCAGCAAGGCTGTTTGTTATCTGAAAAGCCACTAACACCGCTTTTTTTCCCCTCCTTTTTTTTCGGCTACACATCTCAAATCACATAGAACAACAAACATGATGAAGCCTACAAATAAAATAAACTCGCCGTACATAAAAACGGACGGAGACAGCAATGTGTGCATGGACAGACATTATTTCAGACGCGTTCGTGAGGAATCATGGCGCGATTACGATTTAAGTGATAGATACAGATGGGTCTCACAGCCAGACATGCATAGCATCCGGTCTGGAAGAGATGTCTGGAATATCGGCCTGGCAAATAGGAAAGGGCATCTTATAGAACATCTGAATCTCTGCAGCAAAACAGTAGTGTTTTTAATACCTCAAGGCCACATCAACATCGACTAGATATAATAACGCAGGCAAATCTTCAGCGCCATAAAAATGTAATCTTCCTCCACAAAGCACCGATGTTATCTCAGCTCTGTGCTAGGAACCTATCAGATTTCATTATACAAACTCTTCTCAAAGACATGCAACGGTCTGCGAATTTTATCAGACAACAAATGATTTGGTTAAAAGCAAGGAGGTTACATGAACGTCATCGTGTGAGTCATACTGCAGGTCAAAGGATTGTTTGTGAAGCCACAAAAAAAATGTCACTTTTGTGAGAAATTATAATTCAATAAATAGAACTCCATGCCCTTTCGTGTGGAAAGTTTGACATCCACTCATTCATTCAATTCATTCATTCATCTTGGATACTATGTTTGCTGTGTACAGGGTCATGAGGCCCTTTCAGGAGACTTTGGGCACAAGGCGGGGGGACACATCCATCGCAGGGCACAAAAACAATCACACACTCGTTCAAACACTATGGGCAAGTTAGAAAATACCAATCAGCCTAATCTGTATGTCTAGGAGAAACCGGGCGTACCTGGAGGAAACCCACCAAGCACAGGAAGAAACATGCAAACTCCATGCGCACAGACTCCATGCGGGAATCAAACCCAGACCCTGGAGGTGCGGGACGACCACTACGCCACCGTGCCGTCTAACATAAAATATTTACATGTAAAATTCATATCAGTTTTCTGTAATTGGAACCAATTACCATTCTCCATGTGCCAATATAGATTTTGGAATACTTGCAACAAAAAAAATTTTTTGTAGTCAAAAAAAAAAAAAACAACATATTTTCATCAATCACAGAGGAGAAAATTGCTTGTCATTTTCTGTATACATGAAATTCATTATTATTAATTCGCACCATGCAACAAATCCGCCTAAAGTCTCATTAGATTAATTACAGTATTAATCAACAGGAAATCAGTGTTGGTTTTTATTACTGTTTAGGTCTGTTGATCCATTCTGATGTTTTTTTTTTTTCCGTGCGAACACAAATGCTGTGTTCGTGGTACTGTATATCACCCGAGGTGTGTTATTTTAAAAGACTACTATAAAGCAAATGCATTTCACCATACAGTCTTGAATAGTACTCATTTCACATCCTGTTTTTGTATAGCGCATACAAGCAAATTGTGTACAAGTGTGTAAGTGTGTGTGTATAATTCCAGTCATTCGCTAAGGGCAGGATCTGAATAAACAAAGCAAGCACATCTGCGGTGAAGGAATTCGCTTGTACACTGTCATGCTTTACAAATCAAAGTGGTTCAGGATGGATTAACACTGTAGGATTTTTATCTGGATTGTCCTCACAAATAATTCTTTAGTCATTGTTGGAGTTCTGGCCTTAGCACGTTAAGAGTGACATTCACACCAGACATCAATTTAAGGCAGCTATGACTATGAAGTTTTTTAATCAAAATCTCCGTTGCCTAGACGCTCGACCTAACTCGGGTTTACACTCAGGTTTACACTCTGCCCGCCTTTGAAGATTCTTGTTTGTCACAAGGTATGAGATGATTGCAATAAAATCTTGGCTGAATTCTGTAACGTTCAAGTGCCAACAACTTGTTCTTCATGTCTAACGATAGACCCATAATTCCAGAAAATCTTCATTCTGCTTAAATCATCAGTCATGCAATTGTGGCTTGCAAAGGAAATGGACTCGCATAAACAGAACAGTTATAAAAGGGTGTGATTTTTATCCTGGTACAGGAAATCATAAAGCCCCTTAAATGCCAACAAAAACAGGACGGCGTAGGAGATCAGTGCTAATGGAGAGAAAAGTGTTGCTGTTTTATGTTTGTTTACGGTTTTATATAGTTTTTATATTATATATTTATATAATAACAATGTTACTGCAGTAAACGTAATATAAGTAATGAGTTGAACATAAACCTGGGATTATTTAAATATTTATTTTTCGCTGACTTTATCATGCATGCAGGGTTGTGGGGGGACTGGAGCCTATTCCAGGAGACTGGGAAATCCACCAAGCAACATACAAACTCCATGCACACATACCCGAGGTAGGAATTGACCCCAGAACCTGGTGGTTTGAGTTACTGTAACTGTGCTAACCACTACGCCACTGGGCCGCCGCCTCGCCAGCTCCTAATTTAAATATGTCAATACAAATTTTTTTTTTAGTGCATGAGCCTGGATTATGCTGACTGATGGCATCGCCGTAATGCGGCCGTTTTTCTTTTTATCCTTAGAGAACAAGCATTACTGTACTGTATATCAAGGAATCCAGCCAAGACGCTGTAGTGTGGCGAGCAATAATCCTTAAAGACATTCTAAAGTGTTTTTACGAGGACTTGATATCAGTTCGAAATCTCCTAACGTATTAGGTCAAATATTGTATTACCCAAGATATATTAGACTCATCTCAGAATAAACCCTAATGGTGTTGAGGTATTGATTGTGCAGCCATTCTCAGTGGCAGCTCTGTTGTGAAGAAGCCAGGTTGTGAGGCCACTCTGGTTTCATGCCTGATCCTCTAACACCTAACTGCAGGGTGAATTATCAGAGACAGGCTAAGGTGTGACATTGATGAAGAATGTAGGTGGTGTATAGTGCAGTCATGAATCAGCTTGAATGCAGACAAATTGCCCTTCCAAGCCAGGCTCTCCATGGATTCACATAAGAACCAGGCTGCATGTTAATATGTAGAACCTTTTTAATTACTGTTTGCAGTAGAAAGATTAATGGTTTAGGAAGTGGGGGTGATTTAGGATTCAAGGTAACACTTAATATTCTAAAAAAAATAAATAAATGAAAAAGTCCTAATGCTGACCTTCTAGGAACTTGTTCGATGCCTTTTGTTTTTTGTTTTTGGCGTTATGTTTTTGCAGAACAATGCATGACCTCATACTACGAACTGTACCACTTGCACATTCCATGAACTCAGGAACTCGACTGGGAGATATTGGCACAACCCCCTCGGGGGCCAGGATTTTAGCCATGAAGCGGGCATGGTATCCAAACATAAGTGACATGCTGGGATGAGTGCATTAGTATAGCAGGCGATTATATCGAGAAATAATAGTAAGTTTTACTCTTATATCTTCTGTGTTCTGTTATTCTGCACAACCAGAAGTGATTTGAACACCCTTGAGTCTATAGTAAAACTTCCACCAAGATTCATATGGCTGATGATATCATTATAAATAAATGTATTAAACAAAAAAACATATAACCCTTTATATCATTAATCTTTTTCTTCATAATAAGATGTTTATTAAACTTTTATTGAATCAGTCATAAGTTTTGCACCATCAGAAAGTGCTTAAAACAGAGCGCTTTCCTGTTTCCTGGTATCATGATAAGCTGTGTTTCTAGTCTTATTAGTGTGGAGACAAAGCAAAAGAAAGATGCTGGGGAGGAAATAACTGTTCATACTGTAGCTGTTATAATAAAAGTGATAATTTATTCAGTGGATATTCCACAACATTAACTATAACTGTAATGAGTTCGAATTACTATGTGTTGTTCATTAATACAAAAGGAAATATTGTTGTTAAGAAGATGCTGTAGTTAAAGACGAATAAAACATTTCAGGATCTGCCATTATTGGAAAGTAATAACTTTTGTCATGGATTATTTGCCCACAACAGCCTGCCATGTTGTATTTTTATTCCCTTCTAAAAACCTTCCTTTTGGCAGATACTACTGTATATAGCAAAATAAAAGCCTTTCCTTGGTGTTCCCTAGGTGTTAGTGATAATGTCCAGATATTATGATTCTCCTCATGACCAAATGGCACTCTCCTGCTGCCTTCATACTGCTACTCCTGTCCATTTTGGAATGGTTTGGATAAACTAAAAGGAAGTCTGACAGCTTAGTAACAATAGCCTTCTTTCAATCTGCTGTATTACATGGAGAGAAAGAAGGGAAAAAAAAGACATTGCTTGAGAGCTAGGTGCTTTAAGATAAAGTGTCTTTTGGTCTTCGCTGTATTGGACTGAAAGTGAATGGAGGCTCTTCTGAATGAAAAGAAAAACAGAGACACAGAGGTATGCTTTTAAAGCTTATGGCAGCTGCAGCTACATGTCTGGGACAGCTTTCCTCTTTTAGCTCCTATACATTAAAATGGGCGGCACAGAGGCTTAGTGGTTTGCACTGTCGCCTCACGCCGCCAGGGTCACGGGTCCAGATCCTGCCTCTGGCTTGTTTAGGAGAGGTTTGCATGTTCTCTATGGCTCCTGACCTCTTGCAAATCCAATTACCATGTATGTTTTTTGGACAATGTCCTTGGTGGACTTCCTTCCCACAGTCTAAAATCTACATGTATTGTAGGCTGAATGGCAATATATCTCCTGACCAGAGAATTCATTGTTTGGTCAAAAAATGTCTTTTAGAAAAGACGAATCATTTTACATTGAATTGTAAAATGTTGGGGTCGCCAGGTGTCAGCTAAATTTCCAGCCCAACTACACCTTGAAAGATATGTTCTAAGACAGTAAAGGTTCTAAGCTTGGAAAGGGAAATGCATTTCCTTTATTTTCTTTATCTGGCGAAACAAGTTCACCATGGTGTCCACTCATTTCTAATTTGCAGAATTTATTGATTAAATCCCCTTATTGATTCTAGGAGGCGAGGGGCAGTAGTGCCCCAGGTGGTTGAGGCTCTGGGTTGTGGTTTGGGGGGTTGAGCAAGGATAACCACCGGTTCACCACTGTTACATCCCACAGATGCATGCAATGCCAGTTCCAAGCCCTAGTAGTAAATGGAAGGGTTGGGTCAAGAAGGGCGTCTGGAATAAAACCTGTGACAGATCTTGCAGATCTAATAATCTGATGTGTCAACCCCAGAATGAAAGTGGAAAAAAATGATAGTCTGGTTGGCTATTATCCCCTCTCTAATCACATTTCCCTTTCCCAAACCTTGCATTTCATTCAACAACTGAGACACTGTCTTATCCTTTGATTAGGTTCCATTCTGAAAATCACATCCCAAAATTATGCCTTTTCTAAAACCATTTTTTTTTTGTTATATTTAATGTTTTTTAAATGTCTGAGAGACAAGTAAGTTCTTGTTCCACATATTATAGCAGCTATAACAATTGTTCCTCCACCAGGCTAAGTGATTAGAAGGGGAAAAAAGTTTCATGTTACCAAGAAACTGGACACTGCAAACTTCATTAGAGACGTGAGTGTACGAATTTTGTTCTTGTTGTTGTTTCAGTTTTGGAAGAAAAATCTTCATGGTTAACAAAAATGAGGGACAGTCGAGGGCATTAGAGATGCTGCACTGAAATAGTAAGTTTTTTGTTGTTGTTGTTGTTTTAGATAACGAGCACTAATTCAGACTGAGCGCACTAAGGACGTTTTTTTGTCTCCGGAGAGACAGTGCGGTAGCTTTGATTTGTTGAACTTCATTATTGATTTGCTGTCGGGTAAATATGCCACCTCTGTGTAAATCCAATCAGACTAGACAACTTGCCTTAAGAGTTCTGTAATGGTGATTAATTTCTCAGCTTCACTTTTTTATTAGTTTTAAAAAAAATTGTGTATAAGCCTACAAGGTCTAAATGCTAAGAAGTAGTTTTAATTTTGACGCTGTTTCCTGTCATGCTTTGTGAGCTGTTCAAGGGCATAAAGACAAGATGGACTACAGTACATGCTTCACACTGATGTCATTGAGAAGGAAAAAGAGAAATAACTTTCAATTTCCATGTTCTTCTTGAAGTCCTTGATGGAGATGGACTTTGTGTTCTTGTTAAGAATCTTTGTGGGCTTTGATGATCTGGTTAAGATTATTTGTAGATTCTAATGTTCTTCTGGTGTTCTTGTTGTTTTGCTCTGTAACTTATGGCATCCTTGTTGGTGTTCTTTGTTTGACTTTCATGAAAATTTCTGTTCATGTACTGTACAGTAAGTTGTACATTTTAATCTGCTTATCAGTGTTTTGTTCTGCATTGTGCTGTTCTACTTGTGGTTGTTCATGAATTCATACTGACCTTCTGGTTGATCTTTATGGATCTGACCTTCTTGTTGATACTCTTTAAGGATTCTGTTGACTTGATGATGTTCTTGTTGATTGTTTTTAGGGTTGTCCCTTTTGATGGTTCTGTTTGAACCATCAAAAGGGATCTGATCTGGTTCTTGGTCGTAGTGATGTTCGTTGTGGACTCCAATGGTCTTTGTTGTTGTTCCACATGGATAATGACATTACTGTTAATCATTTTTGTAGATTTTAATGTTGCTATTGAAGTTCTTTCTGTATTCTGTTGTTCTTTTTGTTTTTGTACATTTTAAAGTTATTGGTGGAGTCTAATGTTCTCATAGTTCTACTGCTGGCGTTCTTTTTGAATGTGTATTACTGTATAATGACCGTCTTTATGTTCTTTATCAATAATAACATTCTTGTGAATGTTCTTCAAACGATGTAATGTTCTTCTTGACATTCTTTAAAAACATCGCTTAACATTTGGGATTCTGTTATCTTTTTTTGTGTGCGTGAAGCTCTAGGGCTGCTTAGTTTCCATATTTTGATTATTGAGTTCTGTAGATGAATAATGAGACCAGTTCTCCAACACTTCCATAACTACAGCGAAATATAAAGATCAATTGGTCAACAATGTTTCTAATAATTACAGCACATAGAAATACATAAAAAAATGAATGTACATAACTGTGATGTACCAGATTTGGTACCAGTGTTGATCCTTTCTTTAGAAGAATATCCAGCCTTGTGATTTCTTTTGAAATCTTTAAGGAGCATGCCAAGTCGTATGCATTTTTACAGTAATTACATAATAGTTTTTTTTGTATGATTGTTCACTTGTATGTACGTACATGATAAATCTCTCAGTCTTTACAACCTTAAAGGAAAAAAAAGACGCGAGAGTGTTAAAACCTTACCTTTTAGAATAATTGCACGGGAGTTTTATTTTTCTTCTATAGAAAATTGTCTGTTTGATTTAACCTACATTTTTACCTGTTTTCTTTGGTTTTCCACAGAGAGCTGTTGAAGTTTTTTCGAATGCACTAACATTCAAGAATGCTTAAACCCCTTTCCTGTTTATATATGTGTATGTGTGTGTGCTTGCACTCATGTGCTGTATATGTTTCTAACAGCTGTGGCTAAACAGTTCCACGAAGCTGAAATAACACATATTTTTAATACATTTTTAAAAATGCCAGTTATTTAGGATATTTTTAAACTTCACTTACAATAATACCACAATGACATTAAACTCTCTATTCAGATTAGTCAAATAAGTTGTTAATTAGATAATGTTCAGCAACAAGGCTTACATTAATCCATACCTTTTAACATGTCTAACACGCTGTAATTACTGGAAAGAGTACAGAGTACAGAATATATTGACTACAGGTAGCACATCTACGTTAGTAATAATTCACTTGGGGAAAAATTTGTCATCAAGAAAATGACTCACATGAAGGTAATTAAGTAATCCGGTGAAAGTACAGCTGACATTAAACCATAAGAGCCATGCTGAAGAGAACAACACTTTAATTATGCACCGTATCTGTATAAATAAAAGAAAGGTTTTGTATGTACATTAGTCAGAGCTTTCTCTTTTAATGACATATTTACGGTACATACATTAGAGGTCTTAAACCAGTCTCAATTTTTACGTCTGTTAGGCCGTACAAAAAGACACGTAGACATGTATGTGGGCTTCAATCTAAAATAATAATATCACTAATTACATTAAAGCTGATTAAAAACTCTTTACCTGCCAACAACGGGTACTAATGCTAGTATAAAATTAGGAGAATGCTAGCTAATTAGCCAAATGCTATAGGAATTTCAGAAGCATGCGACTGTAGGTTTGTTTGTTTAACTTATACATACTGTATTTTTTGCTACATACAGTAGTAAGCAGTCTAGCAAAGATACTGTTACAGTTTGCAAAACATGCACACTGAGCATTTGATGCCTGTGTAAAGTGTAAAGTTTCAGCAGGAACCTTTATATGGATTGGGTTTTAAGATTTTATTATTACAATTTGCACTAGTCCATCCACTTATATTTATTTCATTCACTTACTGTATATTTGCATATATTCATTAAATTATTTTAATATGTTTATTTTTATAATATAAACTAATATTATATTATTATTATATTATTATTTGTATTATTATAAATTATTTTCTCATTTTTCTCATTTCCGTTAAAGCATGTTTCTCTTTTATTATGTATTATGTATGTATCTACGTTAATTTTAACTACACTCTACACTCTATTTAAAATATCCACATATTGCTTTTTAATTGTCTTACAATCTTCTGGGGTTAAATGTACTAATGTTTTTATTATGTGACTTTTTTTCAAAAAGAAAAGGTAAAGCTTATTAATGTTTTTTAATAAATAAAATATTTCAATAATATTTTTAAAAATTATATTATACCCTATATTACCATAACAAGAGTACAAGCCTGCTAACAGCTTATTCATGAATTTTAATGGCAAGTGCTCACATTACAGAATAAAAATCATGTTTAATTGGTGATTTAGTGGAGTTTTCTGTGAGGAGGCTAATATTTTCCAATAAAAAAAAAATCAGGATTGAGGTCTATGTGGTCTACTATTTAGCTAATAAAACTTTTTGTCTAATTAGCTAAAAAGATTATTATGTATGCTATATTTTACAATATTTACATTTATGCCAGAATATGAGGGGCGTTCAAGTCAAGTTGAGACTTGATTATATTGAATAAGAGAACACATTATGAGGGCAAAAGCTCCCGTTATTTCTCTATATAATCCACTGCTACACTTATGCACTTCATTAGTGTTTGGAATACCATCAAGGTAAAAAAAAATAATAATAATTCTCATTACGCTGGAGCAACGATTAGACTGTGAACTTCATGCCCGGCCTCCCAGGAACTCCTTTGATGGCAGAAACATGTGGAAATGATTTGGACTAAAGTCAGAACTCTGTTGCGGGGATGTGACAATACCTCCAAGTTGAATACCTGCAAACTGCAAATAGTGTTTATGAATGTGTGTATTCTCTACAAGTTGGCAACATTTTACTCATCATTTTCATTATCACTGAGTCACTTTGACGTCCTTTATAACTTTTACATCGTTCAAATGTCTTACTGCGATTAAGAGTCTCATCACCGTACTGTGCTTTAATGTTAATATAATGTTTTTGATGTTAAAATTAGTATCCATCAGTTTTATGCTTTCATTCACAAAAAATGTCATCATAAGTCTTGAAAAAAGTCCCATGTCATTTTTTTTTTTTTAGAAATAGAAAAATTGCTATTGAATAAGAAGAATCACAACATTTAGGACGTGCCGTTATTGAAAAGTAATTACAGCATGCCAACTCGTTGTTTATTATTTCACAATAACTGCATGCCTCTCATTTGTCAAATTTCTTACATATAATACAGTGCCCTTAAAATCTTAGAACAAAGCTCTGTGATTATCATGTCGTTTGGTTTAGCACAGAGCAGCCCAGGATATCTGGTAGATAGTAGAAATTATTCATTCGGTTCTGAATATTTATCCCATAACCTCATCTAGGCCATGTAATATTTTGACTTTTTAGCATACTGATAAGATGTTTTTTTGAGCATGAGAAGTATATACTTTTTCTCAGACATATCATGATAAATAATTACTGCTTTCACAGCATGCAACATCAGACATGTCATCTGCTACATTTCCATCACTACAAAGAGACATAAGATGAAAGTTTCCTGCAGACAATCTATGAAAAAATGATGTGGCTGAAATTAATTTCCCTAGAGCAGGCTTGCTCGGCAAACCTTGCTTCTAAACTATGTTTACTTTGCTAACATCTACATAGTCTACCAATACATCAGATCTGAGGTTTCTAATGGCAGAGGAAATGGGCATAATCTTTTTGAATTAGAACCCGGAAAAGAAAATAATAGTGGTGTCGCTGAACTTTTTTCCTTTTTTTTTTCCGAAGATGCTCAGATCAAGCATGAGTGTGCATTGATTAGGCTGCACTCTTCACCAGCAAAGCGGTGAAGTGTGCGATGCCAGCACTCCTAACTCATACCTCTCCCGAGCCAACTATCATTGCTTTTATGCAACCATTAATCTCTTTGCTTCTGCATATCTTCTCTACTATACATCCCAGGATGCCGATCTTCATTAGGACAGTTTGAAATCATATCGGCTCTCTGTCGTCTGGGTGTAATTTGGCATCCTGGGATGTCAGCCGGTCATTTTTCTTCATCTGCGGCAACTGTTCCAGCTTTTCTGTCCTCAAAGACAGGTGGTAATTCTGTGTGTCTGTCATAGTATTCATTAGATAAACTGTCACTACTGAAAATTATCACAAAGGTATTAAATTCTGGCTCATGGAAGCTTATAATGGGTTTTATTTAAAAATAAAAGATAATGGTGGATTTCACATGACTGACTATTTGAAATATTTGTCCATTTATTAAAATCTGCTTAAAAAGGATAATGCCTTATTTTGAAGCCAATGTTCTAGATTATTGTATGCATTGTTCTGCTGTCACATGGTTATTGGATTGGATATACACTTGACAGTACAGGTGCACAAGTGGAATTTATATATATGAAAACAACATCTGCAAGGATCTTAACCTCTACTGCTCAAAAAAAAAAGTGCATCTTGTATGTCTATGCAGGGTTCGAGTCAAACCCGGGACTAAACGTTCCCTACCCTCGTATTTTTTTTATTATTATTATTTTTTTTTTATTAATTAACTATTTGTTGTCTTCTAAAGTGAAGTGAGTAATTTCAACCATCATTTACATTGTTTACATTATATATTCCTTCATTTATCTTTTATACCGCTTGTACTATACCAGGATGTGAGGAGCCTGGAGCCTATTCTAAGTAACTTTGGGCACAAGATGGGGTACAACCTGGGCAGAGTGTCAATCCATCGCAGGGCGCACACACACTATGGCCAATTTTGGAATGGCAATTAGACTAATCTGCATGTTTTTGAACTGTGAGAAGAAACCGGAGTACCTGGAGAAAACCCATCCAGCGCAGTGAGAACATGCAAACACACACACAGACCCCAGGCGGAAATCCAACCTTTGACCCAGGAGGTGATGCAAACCACTATGCCACTGTGCCTCCTCATATTCTGCAGCCAAAAATTTGAAGAATTGTATAACTGTAACTCTATGATATCTTGCTACTGAACAGCAAGCTATTAATATATTATCCTGCCTGGTTTCCCTCATGATTTAATCTTCCTTCATTTATTTTATTGTATTGGCTTTTTATCGTTCCCTCTCTGATACTCTGCCTTTGAGAAATAAACAGAACATTTCTTATAATATAAAAAAAAAAACTCTACGAAAACGACCAACAAGGTCATTGTGTGTACCCAGTATACAGGTTATACAGTTTTCACAAACTGCAGCAATGGTTCTGCACCTGAGACACTTGTACCAGGAAAAGCATCAGCCGCCAGATCAGTGTCACTGGTGTCCTGAAAACGGTCCAACACCCAAATAGCTTCTTGTCAGCTGTGGTCTGTTACAGTGATAAATTGGGTTAAGTCATATGCACAAAGCAATGACTTGGCACAGTTAGTAATTGTATACAATGCGTAGTCCAGAACCCTTGAGTTTCGCCTCCACTTCGAGCCCTAAGTAGCCTATTTTACTGTAGCCTGCCCTGCTAGTGACCTTGCTGGTAATAGATCTAACCCTGATTAGAGGAGACATCTGGTTTTTCCCTTTCTCAGAGCAAATTTAAGGCCTGCCTTACAAGCAATGGTGTCTCCTCATTGTGATGCTTCACACACACTCATGCGTTGTCCTACTTACCTTGTGAGGCCCTTACAGTGATATGACTATTAAAATTATGTTTGTGTATTGAAAGTAAAAAAAAATAAAGGAATGTCTTAGGGGGACATTCTCCAAAAACATACTGTGCACAAACACATGCATTGTATGTGGGACCCAGTTTTGTGTGGAAACATTGTAAGCGGCTTTGGGGGGACATTTCCCTGGTCCTGAAAGAAAAAACTTTCTCTCTTTCTCTCTCTCTGACTCTTTGTGTATCATGACATAAATTAATTGCAATAATATAATGTAAGTGGTTTAATCATCGCAAGGATAATAAGTGAAAGTGTTTGTATGTGCGACCTGTTTTTTTGTGGAGACATTTGGCTGGTCCCCATAAGGAAACTCTCTCTCTCTCTCTCTCTCTCTCTCTCTCTCTCTGAATTTTGGTAGCATATGATTAATTAGCTGCAATAATATAATGTCAATGGTATGTCATTTCAAGAATAATAAGTGGAAATGTTTGTATGTGGGGCCTATTTTGTGTGGGGACATTGTGAGTGACTTTGTGGGGACATTTGGCTGCTCGTCATAAAGAAATATCTCTCTCTCTCTCTCTCTCTCTCTCTATATATATATATATATATATATATATATATATATATATATATATAATAAAGTTTAATCATCTCAAGGATAAAAAGTGAACGTATTTGTATGTAGGACCCTTTTTTTTTGGAAGATCGTATGTTGTTTTGTGGGGACATTTGGCAGGTCCCCAAAAGGAAATCTTTCTCTCTCCCTCTCTCTCTCAGGAAAAAAGTAGTTTAATTATGTCAAGTATAAAAATTAAAAGTGTTTGTATGTAGGACCCTTTTTTTTTTTTTTCTTGGGACATTATGAGTGATTTTGTGGGGACATTTGGCTGGTCCCCATAAGGATAAGGGAAACTCTCTCTCTCTCTTTAAAAAAAAATAAAAAGTGGTTTATTTCTTTCAAGGATCATAAGTTATAAGATTTGTGGGGATATTTCCTCATAAGGAAATCTCTCACAGGAAAATTAAAAGTGGTTTAACCCTCTGGAGGATAACAAGTAAAAGTGTTTGTATGTAGAACCCAGTTTTTGTGGGGACTTTGTGACTTCGTGAAGACACCTGGGTTTTTTTTTTTGTGTGTGTTTTTATTTTATTTTTATAATCTGTAGCCTTAAAATGCACGTGTGTGTGTCACACATACACACCTTGTGTGTCAAGGCAAATGTCTCGACGCGATCAAAACTGTCAAATATACCCAGAAAATAAACCGTGCCCACATATACAGTACGCGCGCGCGCATGTGTGTGTGTATATGTGTGAGAGAGAGCGAGAGCGAGAGAGCACGCGCGCGCGCGTGCGATGTGCGAGTGTGCCTGATCCCTCTGAGCGCGCAGCACTCACTCTATGCCGCGCGCAGGAGAAGGAGCTCGAGCGCTGCTGCGTCTCGTTTAATATCCGTAAAAGTAGCTTGTAGAGAAGAGCGGCGCTGAGAATCGCTCACGTTCATTCGGAGAGACTTCCTGTGCACTCCTGAAAGCCCAGGACATACACTGAAAAGAATACATTCTGTCGGATATGGATTGTTTTGTGCTCTCTGTCTGCTCAGCTTCGCGTGATATGTGCTTCACGTGTCCGCGCGCCACAGTCAGGTAGTTCAGTCCAAAAAGAGCTCGTCATGCACATTTAATCCGGTGTGTGTATGTGTATGTGTGTAGCGTGCACACCAGGGCTCTGGATGTGTATGTGAACAGGTCTGGGTGGATATGTATTCTCTCAGTTCATTTCGCAAGTGGAGTGTGTGGATTGTGCATCATCTCGCGATGCTCCTCGTGCCTATCCTGTGGTTGGCGTCGCAGGCTCGCGCTGCTCCATCCCTCACCACCGAGCAGATGGACATGGGGGTGGTAAGAGCTTTATTTATTTATTTAATAACTTATTTTAATTGACTAATTGGTTTCTCATGCAGGCTGCACAGAGAGGGAGAGAGAAGGAGAGACGACTTGTTAAAAACCTGTTGGGAAGGTTGCCAGATCATGCTTTTGTTTTGTTTTTTAAACCACAAAACCAACTGGATTTTTTTTTTATAATACAGGATCAGTTTTCCATGCATTACTTTTTTTTACTGTAAATTTTCCTGATATTTCTTTTTTGCACTTTGTGCCTGGTTTATAGTAAAATCAACCCAATGTGCCAGCCCTCAATGTCTTACTGTCTAATTTGATAATTTACTCATTTATTAACAATTATTTCTATTCCCATATCAACTTCACCGGTGCATACTTTTCCAAAGACCAGCTTAGGTTGCAAACCCATCCACTCCAAATCACTTTCAGCCTTATTGTTTTTTTCTTTTACATACCATATGTTACTTTAAACAGCACGGTGGCTTAGTGGTTAGCACTGTCGCCTTGCACCTCCAAGATCTGGGTTCGATATCCACCTCGCGTCTGTATGCATGGAGTTTGCATGTTCTTTCCCTGTGCTTGGTGGGTTTCCACCGGGTACTTTGGTTTCTTTCCATAGTCCAAAGCAATACAGATTAGGCGAATAGCTGTTTCCAAATTGCCCGTAGTGTGTACAGTATGTGTGTACCCTACAATGGATTGGCACCCCATCCAGGGTGTACCTGGGTAGTCTCCTGGGATAGACTTCAGGCCCCCCGTAACTATGTATAAAGTACAGAATAAAGCGGTATAGATGATAAGTGAGTGAGTGTTATTTCTGTATGTGTTCAAATATACTTGTTGCATATTAAACCTATAGTATCTTTTGGTTAAGGTTGTTTAAGGTTGCACTGCCTGTATTTGTATAAATGGCACTTGATTTACAATTCAGATCGCAGCACATTCAAGAGGTGTGATTATACCGTCTGTGTGTGTGTGTGTGTGTGTGTGTGTTTAATTCAATTCATCCGAGTGTGTGCAACTTTTACGCATCTCAAAGCGTAATTCCTGCTCGATATATCGGTTATAAGCATCCCGATATAACTACATTTTTGTTTTGTGCTTTGTAAGTATCAATTTTAAGGAATCACTGTGTTTTTAATGTTTCATCTATTGTATCACAGTCATTAAACTGTCAGTATGGTGTTTTTTTACATGTAACATCTCTACAGGTTTAAGTACACACTCGCTTCCAACATATTGGCTTGACTAAGTGTCTAATTACGACTTCCAGCCAGGCAGAAAAAAAGGCAATTAAATGAAAATCCCAAAGATGAAAAAAAAAAAAAAACCCTGAAGCATTTGTAAAGCACAAAATCTAATCTGAACCTTTTTTCCCCATGTATTTTAAATACCTGATACATAACAATGAAGCAGTTTAATTTTGTCTCTCAGCAAACACAGAAAATCCGCTTCCCTAATTAGTTCAGTTCGTTGTTTAAAAAGACTCAATATCACCTAATCTTCAGTGAAAGAAGAGTTCATTTCCTATCAAAGCAGGAAAGACTTTTCAGTTCCGTCCATAATAGACCGGGTTTGCATTTGCAATATGCGCTTACTCTTTTTCTGTTTAATGCGCACTTCCGTTAGTAAGCTGTTCAAAGTGTGCATTCAGCAAGATACCTTCGTTCCCTCTTCATATCATCAAGCCTCGCTAAGAAAAACCTTAGATTATTTTCATTCCTGAGTGTACACCTGGACTAACGAGAGCCACCACAAATAGTCCGACCTCTTTAAAGCTCTGAGGTAGTTTCAAAAGTGGACTCGTGGCTGCAGTGCAGCAATTGTGATTTTACAGTAAGTGCAGATGCTGTACTCGCTCATTTTCATCATCTGAGGTACGGCTCTCTGTCAAAGGTCTCCCTCGGCTTGTTCAGCACCCTCAGGATCAGCTTGCTTTTCTAAGGAGTCCTCGAGGCAGCAGGAATTTTTCGACACTTTGATTAGGGCCATTAGGGCACTTTGATTAGGGCACCTGGTGGTCGGCGGGGCTCATAAGGGGCAAGAAGCTATTAATTGAGAGACAGATGGTGTAGTATCTGCTATCCTCACTGATTGGTGTTAAGTAGCGAGAAATGGGAGCACATGGCCTCCTGATGATTGGGCTTTTGAAGCTGATCACCTGGTCGCAGGTGGGCCGGATAATCTGGGATTAATGCTGCCTGATTATCTCGATCTTGTGGGGTTTAAATAAATATATTATTTTAAGCTTTTGATCAATTTTGTGACCAAATTCAAGAACAATAACATACAATTTTATATGATCGTCTTTACAGTTTGGAAGAAACGGAAGAAGTTCTTGGATTATTTTAAGATCGTTCTATTATCTGATCTAGTGTCTGAACCAGATTGTACCGGCTATGATTAAATTACTGAGGAAAGGGCACATTCGGTTTTGTCAACAACCACCAGATGGAAAATACACACTAATGATTTTAATTTCAAGCCCTCGCTTACAAAAATCATGACATTTCAAAAGCAGTCATAATGCACTCACCTCACAACTTTGCTGGTTTCGAGGTTCCTCTCACCATCTGTGTGGAGTTTCAACATGGAGTTGTCCTCAAAGTTCTCTGATTTCCTCGTACATTCCCAAAAAAACATGCCGAATACTTTAAAACGCATTGTTTTTTGATGGACTGGAGTCTCGTCTATGGGGCTTACACACAGTGTTTCCGGGACTGTCTCTAGTTCCACTGCGACTATGAAAGAATAAAACATAAGGTGAATGAATATCTATTAAACTATGAAAATCTATGCACTACTTTGTAATTCAGGTCAAGTAACAAATATTGCAGTGTCGATTCTGGCGGCACAAACACATCAGCAGTAGACTACACCACTGGTTCTTGTTGCTAACAATCACACGCAGGTGCTAAAAGCCAAGCAAAAACCACCTTCGGGTTTGAAGCGGAGGCCGAATAAAAAGAGCACAATTTTTCGAAAGTATTTTTGTGGCAGGAATACATGTGTTGTTGACCGACATGGCAAGAATCTTGCACAAAGGACACGAGGCAGTCCTTGCACAGAACACACAGAGATAATTGATTACTAAGACAGATGGACAAATCAGTACCCGGGCACCTGGGGCAAGCAAATGTCATGTCCAAGGTATTTTTTTTATTTAAATTTTTTTTTTTTTTCAGCTAAAAGAAGTCAGTTGAACGAGCAGAAGATGAAAGGTTTTCCGAGATGTGTATAACGATGCTGTAACTATAGCGTACCCAACTCATTTCATATCGTGAGTGAGAGTAGCTGTAAAGATCTTTACTACAATAACTGGATTTATTAGTGTGTAAGAATAAGAATAAGAATGGCACTTTAAATTAAGACACTAACCAAATTAGATTTTTCAAGCTGTGTGATTAAATTGCATAATCAGTAAATAAATTAAAATCAATAAATAAATTGATGGTGGCACAGTGGTGAAGGGTTCAGTTCCTCCCTTTCAAATTGCCTGGAGTAAGTGAGTGAGTAAATGAGTGTGTGCATACTTGTGCCCTGTGATTGACTGGCACCCTGTCCAGGTTGTACCGCGTTTCGTGCCCTTAATCCCCTAGAACGGCGTCCAAGCCTGAAACTCTCGTTAACATAAATGCTGTAGAGAATAAGACAGGATCAAGGAATTGCTGATATTTACAGCTCTATTGAAGATCTTTTACGTACTGTGCATAGAAATTGCATGCACCACAGCTTAATATCCAGAACAGTGGACGAATTTATCAACGTTTCAGACATAAATTTTAGATCATAAATAAGAACTGGATATTCAAGTTGTATTGGTTTGCTTTCCTTGTTCTGTATGAATGCACACCAAATGAACTGGAATTGCCCGACATCACAAACCTCAAATTACTAATGTTCTACTTGCCCTCACAGCCACACTCCAAAATCTAGTGAACCGACATCGGAGAATGTAGATGTTATTATAACTTAAACAGGAGGCACCATAAAGCGAGGCGATGTCTTATGGGGAAAAGGGTAATTTATTAAGGAAAATGGGGAAGGAAAGAGTTAAAGGAGGGAGGGTGGAAAGAAGGGGAAAGGGATGATGTGCACGTGCAGATCTGGTGGGCAGTGCCCCGCTGGCATGCGGGCACAGGCTGCTGAGCGGTGGACAGCGGGCAGCTCTTGCCTCAGTCTGCTTGCGCTGACTCTTCTTCTGGGGAATGGCCAGACTGGCCCCTTCCAGCTCTCTCTTTCCCCGCCTGGGAAAAGGGTCGTGACATGTTACCCCTTTGCGGCAGGGTCACAATATCCGGCTCATAAAGAGCTGAAGGCAGTGAGCTCACGGCTGTCCTTGCTGCGGAGATCAAAGGCGTACCCCCCTTTGAAGTCCCTGGGGCTTGTTCCATTGCCCCGCTCGCTTACCGCTCTTCTGCGTTGTAGCACGCGCGTCACACACATCGCTTAGTAAAGTCCAGTATTCCAACAGACCCCGAGCTACACTCCCCGCTGTGTTTTATAGCCCTGGATCAATTAACCAAGATGGCTCACCAGCCGTGCCTAATTACGTGGCCCCACTCCTTTGCACACCTCCCGAAGAGGAGGCCGTCTAGCTAGTGAGCGAGGAGTGAGCGAGGAGCGATGTTAGATTTGGGAGGACGCCTATCACGCCGTGACAATAGAACACCAGCACAGCATTGGGTACCTGATACTCGGGTTTTGGAATTTTATTAAAGAGGAAAAATAAATAGAAAAGATGTCTGTCTTCTTGTACATTTGGATTTCTGTGTCTTCACCGGTACAAGCAAAACCGCAGGATCAACTCCAAATGTTAATTAAGTCATCAGCAATACATGTAAGGAGAATGTTGGGAGGTCATTGCGCAATTATGACACATTTATGAAATTTTTTTCCCTCTTCGAATATATTTACATATTTTTAAGGGACAACAGAAGTTGAATGTAATTTTTATGGCAATGTGCTCCACATTTCATCGAAAAGGTCAGATAGAATTGCCATGACCAAACCACGACACTGAAAAGAAAAAGAAAAATCATGTTTTGAGTAAGTATCCGCTGAATAATTCATGTCATTCCACATTCGCCGTGATCTTTTGGACTTTTTCCGTAGCGTGGCATGGATGATCCCATGGGTCACGTGCCAAGCTTTACAGTAAATTTTTTAATGAGAGTACCATCTGGTCTCATCGGCAGCAGGGCAGTGAAGAGCATCCCTTATCCTCGCAAAGAGGTTCTAGCATCACGCACTCTATCTGCCACTTCCACAGACACATGCACGCATTAAAGCATGCTGTGAATAGTAGCCTACTGTCATCTTCATGCCAGAGGCTCAAACAGAAATGCTTTTTTTTATTTTTATTTTTTTATGTGCAATTCTTACATCCTTTCACATGCTTTCCACCGGATTTCACTTCTAATTACTCTTAGCGGCTGTGGAACGAGGAAGGCGGGAGCGATGATTGACGGTTAACAGGAAGTGAGTAAGACTTAGCCTCAGTGCCGAGGAAAGTAATCAAAGAGAAAGGAAAAGAGGAGGAACGGAAGGTGGAAAAAATGCAGAAGAAAGGCAAAAGGGCTACGCCATTTAGACAAGTAACAAACATGAAATCGATAAGCCTTCTTTTCTGCCCAGGATAGATGCGTCTCTTAGGGATAATGCACCAGAGAGAAACGCCGTCACAGCTGGAGAAAAGAAGGGTTGTTTTTGTTGTTTTTTTCCATTTTAGGTGTGTCAAAAGAAATCTACTCTCATTTCTGGATCTAAAGTAACAGGGAAATAACGTACCAACGAGGCTCGATAGGGTTAATCATTCTCATTTTCCTTGTCTTCTGGCTAAAACGCAGACATTGAAGCTTGTCCTACTTTGACGAGATAGCACTGGATTTTTCTGTGACCTCATGCACGCAGGCTTAACATCTTGGGTGTTCAGATCGAGGACAAGTACATTATTTCAGGAACATCGTCTGCAGGGACGTGGCCGTAGAAAGAGAATAATACACGCAGAGTTGGAGAGACGCGCGGTAAACAGAACAGAGTAAAAACCGAAACCTCCTGGAAGACGGAGAGAAGGTGGGTAATGAGCACATCATTCTAGCCTACTTCCCACGCTTTTCTAACCCTTATGGAGCTAGGCCTGATTCATGATGCTGTGTGTGGCAGAAGAGCACAAAGCTGAGCGACAGATACGAACTTTTCATAGTGTTACAAAACTGGCTATTTCAGAGTCATGACATGTGGTTGTCAAGGAGAGCACCAACAGGGATACTAATAGGATGCTGTCTTAGCTATTAGACAGAGATAAAACGGAATCAGAATCAAATTGATATGTTTGTATCATTTTGTATTTGGTCTGAAATGGTTTCACAGTGCATGGATGTACACAAATCATCAAATACATCCAAATGGAAATTTGTGAAAATCTGTCATTAATCTGGGAAAAAATCCTACCTGGCGGTGGCTTCAGGACCTTCAGTTTCACCAGTCAAAATGTTTGGACACACCTTCGAATTCCATTGTCTTTCTTGATTTTTATTGCTTTCCACATTGTAAAACATGATGAAAGTGTCCAAAATATGCAATAATCTCCTTTGAACAGTTGATATTGAGTTTGTCTGCTACTTATCTTATCTGTAAAACCCTCATAACGGCTCAAAGATGAGGTGCTGTTTGTTAATTGGTGATTTTGGCGGCTGGTAACTGTACTGTAAATGAACTTCTCCTTTGCAGCAGAGGTAAGTTTTGGTCTTGCTTACTTTGGAAGGTATTCATGAGAGCCAGTTTCATCATGGTGCTTGATGGGTTTTGCAAATGCACTTGACAATACTGTTCTTGCAAGAACTGTTCCAATACAGGCTTTAAGACCTTATAACACCTGAATATTTCATAGTTTTGAAAAATGTGAAAAATAAATCTGAACTTTTGACTATACTGTGGATCTTGCATTAAAGATGCCGCCAATCATAATGCCAATGTTTTGCCTAACAAAGCAGCGGGAACAATGGAATACAATAAATGGACACAGGACAGACGTTTACCACCGTGTTACCGTATTTTGTGTTCAGTCTAGTCTTTTTATCCTTAGTTGCTATGGATACAGCCCATCCCTAGAAATCTCAGCACAAAACGGGAGCACACCTTGTGGATTTGATTCCCATCCTCAGAAGAATTGAATATGTATAGAATATTAAATAAGCTTGGGCTCACTGGTATCCAGCATTTTATCTTTTTTTTATCTCCTACAGCCAAAATATCGAAAATAGGGTATGGCTTCAACATTTTTTAAGTTTGCACCCAGTAATGCTCTTTACCCATTTGGTTTTTTTACTGCGACTGGCTCAAATCTAACCATGCATGCTAAACCTCAGCAACTTGAGCAGGTAGAGGCTATTTAAGTGACATAGGAACAATGAACTAAGGGCACAAGGTGGGGTACACACAGGATGGGGTGCTGACTTATCACAGGGCACAAGCGCACGCACTCCAGAATCCATTCAGTAATAGTGTAGAATGAGGAAGGTGGAAGGATGATTGATGGACTATAGGAGGTAGGTAGCCTTATCATTAAGAGGAAAGTAATCAAAGAGAAAAGAAAATATGACAAATGGAAGGGCCAATTTAGACACGCCAGTCACGATACACCGCATGTCTTCGGAATTAAACTGGACTACACAAAGAAAACCTGGGCAGAACACGCAGTCTTCAAGGACACAGACCAGAGGCAAGATTCGACCCCCCCGCCCTGGAGGTATGAGCAATAACCAATAAGCCACTCTGCTGCCTGACATTACCAAAGAACCATGAAAGTGAGTAAAGCCAAAAATTGAAGCCTGTGGTTAGAAACGTGACACACACATTGTGAGCCATATGGGGGGGTCATAGTCATATTGAACCACAATAGGGACTGTTTGGAACCACTTGCAGTGTGACTTTGGTTGACATTCTGGTCATCATGGCACTGAAAATGGAATTGCAAAACCTTTTTTTTTTTTTTTTAAGAGACTGAGCACTGCGTTTATGAAAGAGGCTTGTTTTTAAAATGACCTCACTTCCATATAAGCTTATACATAATTCAAACAAACGTAAATGTCTTTCTGCACAGCAAGGCTGTAATTTGGAGCATGCTGTATGGATCTCACCAGAGCGGAGCTGGAATTATGGCGGAAACCCCGGGAGACCAAACGCAGCAAAAACTCAGAAGCATTTCTTAATAAGTTAAATATATGAATGAAAGAAATGGCAAAGCATCAGATAACTTGGAGCAGTAATGGGTCAATCTGTGTGGCCTATAGAAGGCATGATGTCTTTCCCACATTAGAGCAGCACGCAATGTGGCTGGTTCTGACTCGGCAGCTTCAAACCCGAAGCTTTTCCATTTTCCATTTGCCAAAGAAAAACACACACACAAATCTGGTCCATGTGCAACCCTGCCTTGTCTTAGCCCTTCATCTTCGTTCAGTTTGAGATCCAAGGCACTACACCACTCCTGTCCAAACAACCATACAGAGCTTGTAATTACTGTGGTTTTGGTGTTGGGCTGGATTGTAGCTCAAAATAACTCGTGAAGCAGCCATAAAATGGCATGAAGTCAACCCAAAAAGGCGACAACGCTCTGCTTTCAAATTGCTTGCAGGATTGTTTAAGCAGTTGCAGAAATGTTCAGAGCGCGTCTTATGATAACTGCCATTCTTATTTTAAAGCCTGGGCTCGGGCCAAATGATTTTTAAAAAGGCACCATATTGCAACTTCGAACGACTATGTTTCCTCCTGAAGTTTTTCCTCTCATTTGCATTTGTCAGTTCCTAACAAGATGACAGAGACGAAAGGAGGAGAAAAAAGGCATAAGATTGAAAGCAAGATGTTCCAATGAATCTGTTTTGGCCAAGTGGAGGCTCCTAATGCGTAGCAAAGAATTAACTCCAAGCTTTTCTGCATAATGCCGGATTGATGTGGCTGTATTTTTCTGTGGTCGCGGTGACAGAGATTGAGTCAAAGCCCTGTTCTGAGGCATGATTATTAGATTCAGTCATTCAATCATGGCATTACCATTGATTAAAAGTGCATGAATTGCACATTAACCACATTGGAATTAACTAGTACAATAGGGAAATCTGTTTTTGAACAAATCTGACTTCTCGCAGTCTTGAAATAAAAGGGGGAGTCAAAAATGATGCGCACTCAGGCAGTAGAATTCACTCACTCAACTCGTCTATACCACTTTATCCTGTATTCAGAGTCGCGGGGGGCCTGAAGTCTATCCCAGGAAACTTGGGGCAGAAGGCAGGGTACACCCTGGACAGGGTGCCAATCCATCGCTGGGCACACATACACTATGTATAATTTGGGAACACTAATCAGCCTAATCTGCAGGTCTTTGGAATGTGGGAGGAAACCGGAGTACCCCAGGAGAACATGCAAACTCCATGCACACAGAGTCATTTTTGACTCACCCTCAGATATACAAAGAGCGTAAAAGATGTTAACGTTAGATTCCGCACTAAACGAACGTATTCGCTTTACAGTAGTAAAAGGGCCACGTATCAAAAAGTCACCTTGTTCAATATGAAACAGATTTTTTTTTAAAAGCAATTATCTTCAGCTGTGCCCTTGTTTAGCATGGCACGCCTTTCAGCTCTTGGTTACAATAGATCCAATAAAAGCGTTTATCCGGACGATGTCACCTTGACACACAGTCGTTACGAGGATGAATAAAGTATGAAATTCTTACATGAGCCCCCTTTCATTTACAGTACATTCTCACTTTTCAGGATTTAAAGCTCCACATCACAAAAAAAAAGCAGCCTTATAGGCATGGAATAAATATTACAGGGTTCTAGTGATACGTTTCCCCAGAAGGGTGGGGTTATCACTGGGAAAGCTCCGTCAGTAAAGTGAGTGGTGCCAACATGACCTTGTGATAAAAGTGAAGGAAACTTGTTCATTTTTCAGATAGAGATGTTATATAACCAGATGTTCACAGCTTTGCAATAAAATGATCCTCTCACCTCTTATCTATATTTCACGTCTGGCACCGTGCTGTCAGTGATGGCTGGTTGTGATATTAGATGAGAAAAGGTGAAAAGTAATATCTTTAAAATAAAACAACAACAACTTAACAGTGATACTATGTGGGTTGAGCAGTGCAAATACACGGTATCATGAGGTCTCATCGATGGCATAATAAAAATGATGTGAAGTAAACTATTACACACTTAAAGCCAGACAGGCTGCTGCATTTGTTTTTACATTTGTACTGCTCTACTTGAAGGGGCGGCACAGTGCCTTAGTGGTTAGCACTGTCGCCTAGTAACCCCAGGGTCCGGGTTCGATTCCCACGGTTCAAAGACATGCAGATTAAGCTAATTGGCGTTCCCAAATTGAACATAGTGTATGAATGAGCGTGTGTATGTGCCCCGCGATGGATTGCGATCCTGTCCAGGGTGTACCCCGCCTTGTGCTCTAAGTCCCCTGGAGTAGACTCCGCACGACCCTGTACACAGGATAAAGCAGTATAGACGATAAGTGAGAGTGGGTGAGTACTCTACTTGGTTCACACCCCATTTCCTTCCACTCAAAAAATGAAAACTGTATTTAAAAAGTCGCACACGTTTACCTGCCGCCTTTATCGAGAGCAACTGTTGAAATCTCGTTATACATCTGAGCAGTTGAGGACCTTTCTCAAGGGCCAAGTAGTGGCAACTTGGTGGTGGGATTTGAACCTGGAACCTTCCGATTACTAGGCTAATGCCTTTATCAATAAATTACTCCCTGCACACACTCATATTTAATTTGACCACTTTTAGCTTTAATTATAGCACACAATGTGGTGTCCAGTTCAAAATTCACCTAGAACTTCTCCTTCACAATTAGAATATGGCCTTGCCATCAAGAAAAAAAAAAAACTCCATAGATGTGATAATCTGGTCATTCAGAACCTTCAGGTCATCAGCTGACTTCATTTTATTGCCACATAACATTATTACTGTAAGTCTAGACCTGACCAAATTCTATTTGTCACACACAGTACGATATGCAGTGAAATGGTTATTGCTTCGCATATCCCAGTTTTTTGTTAGTAGGCAGGGGTCAGAGTGCAGAGTCAGCTATTTTACAGCGCCCCTGGAGCGGACAGGGTGAAGGGCCTTGCTCAAGGGCCCAACAGTGGCAACCTGGCGGAGCTGGGGCTCAAACCACTGATCTTCCAATCCGTAACGCAGAGGCTTAACACACTGAGCCATCACTGCCCACTGACCAAATCAATCAATCAACCCTAGATCATAACACTGCCTACGGAGGCTTGTACAGTAGGCACTATGCATGATGGGAGTATGACGCTTCCATTGCTCATCAATAGGATCAATCTGGACTCATTGGACCACATGACCTGTTGCTATCGCTCCAAAGTCTAACCTTTATGCTCCCTTGCAACCTAAAGCCTTTTTTTTCACTAATAATTCATTTTCTTATGCACCAAACTGGTGTTTAGTACCAATCCTTTGAGTTCTCATAGCAACTTAAAGCAACAGTTCCTAAAGCAATTCCAGTAATTTGAATGTTGTCTTTGCTTGATGCATGCATACACTAATTTGCCCCTTCTGAATCTTTTTTTTGGCCAGGGATGACGGGATAAAAAATGTCACTCATAACAAATGAAGGTCAGATCTAGTGATTACTGCAATACCTCAAGAATCTAAGAATTCAGCCCTAGTCTAAATTCTACAATTGTATTTTTCTAATGTCCCATGAAACCACCAAGTCCAGGGTGTACCCCGCCTTGCATCCCAATACAGTATGTAAGCAAAAACCTTATATTATCTCCCAAGATCCTTAAGTAGCACAAGGTCTTGGACATACTAGTCCTTTTTTAACTCTTTCCATATGTCTCCGATGCATTCTGATTTTCTGCCTTGGCTGAGCTTACGGCTTCCAGAAACGGCACTTAACTCAACATGGAGGCATTCCACTTAATAATGTCACAAATCAATGGGACCTTAATGGTTGATCGTTAATTTGGCTACCGCATCATCAGTCACTACTGCTTTTGCTCGTTATTATTTGAGTAGTTTGGCCTTTATGTGATATGTGGTTATTGGCATGGCTGGGTCTCTTTAAAGTGACCCGAGACTTGATGAAGTGCTTGCTTTTAAAGCAAGACTGTAGGACTGCACTCTTCTTTATTAACTAGAAATGTTTGCTTTATTAAGTTCATTGATCTGATTATGATGGTGTACCCTGGGTAATTACAGTATGTGTTCAGTGTGTGTGTGTGTGTGAGAGAGAGAGAGAGAGAGAGATAATCGGTATCTACAGTACAGTAAGTACAGGCAGCAGGATGGGGTTAATAAATTTGATAAAGTGTGTGGCGTTAAGACAGCGAGACTGCATTCAGATACTTCTTAGGTAAAAGTACCTCCTTCATTAGGTTTATTGAAGAGATTACAATCATAGTGCCGTGTGCGAGAAAGGGAAGAGAAGGTGTTTAAGGGTTGTTTATACCAACGTGTGAGAGATGCTATTCATGCATCGTGTTATAGCCAGTGTAGTGAAACGGCGAAATGCGATTGTTTTGTTGTGCCTCGAGTCCCAGCATTGTCCACAGAATGCATCATTTACACCATGTCGTTACGGGAATATATTCTGATTTTAGAATGTAACCACATGCATTTACTCAGTTTTTCCCAGAACAACTTCTGAATTTTTCTTTTTTCTTTCTTTTTTTTTTGCATCCAGTTTTAACCAAAATGATTGTAGCCACTAAACATGGGAAAGTCCAGGGCTCAACCAGTACAACATTATCACGATATCAAGGTGCTGATTTGATTTGTATTCAATTCAATAAGTATCACGGTTGTATAAATATCCTAATTAGATTTTTTTTTCTGAGAGCGTTCACCATTCTAAAATAACTTCCTGCCACACAGTGTGCTGTGCTGCCTGCGAATGTGTCTACACTTTAGAGTGCACCACCTGTAGGATCATAAAGGAACTGCAACATCTTAACTTCTTAAATGCAAACATACAGGTATATAACTTAAAAATGAGTTAAAAAAAAAAAAATCTAGTCAGTCAGTGCTGCGATACAGAAACTCCTACAAAAAAGGATGACGATACATAACTGAATCATTCAGAAACCATCTCGGGCACCCACATTAAAATGTGCCTTCTTCTATTTCCTTAAAACATTTGCAGCTTCAGCATGGACCACATGCATTATGAAGTAATGAAAGGATTAGTTTGGTAACTGTGATTAACCTTTATTTGGAGCATTTATGCCCATCGCACAATGTCTGACCACATCCATCCGCTTAATGTTGTAATGTTATGTCTCTTTAATTTTAATTCACAAATATTACCATAGGGGTGCGTCTTAGCTGACACATCGTTGTACTATAATTTTGTATAATAGCATCAGTGGTAAGTACGCCGCACTCCCAGACCTGCCACCAGAGTTAGTGTCCAGCTCAGGCCTTCAGTTTATTATTAATATTGTTTTGAAAGCCCTTTTTACAGCATCGTGTTAGGTGCATTTGTTCGTCAACATTATCCCGACATCATTTCATCAACGTAATTCTAACTTCAAAACAACACAGCATTTTGACAGCCGAAAACTGCTGCTGGGTCTGGGTCTGGTTGGTTCATGCACGTAGATTATTGAGCAGATTTTCGGATATCAAATATGTGTAAATGCAGTTCGGGATTCTTTTAGAGACATTTGACAACCAAAAAACCTTTTTATTTATAAAATAAGGAGAATTCAAAAAAAAAAGAAAGGAATAAAAAAAAAAAACCTGACATCACAGGATGGTGGAAGTTAAGGAGCTGATAAGCATTATGATGTGAATCCTGAAGTCGATCATTACCAATTAGGCAAATATATCAATTATTATTATTATTATTATTACTATTATTATTATAAAAACAAAGATAAGTTACTTAATTCAAACTTTTTTTTTTAATGAATAAAAAAAAAAAAACTGTTTTGTTGATGGGTAACATGAATATAACATATTTCGCAAGGAACAAATGACTTAATGGTTTAGAGACAGGTTACGTGTGCACAGTGACACATGTACAAAATGCGTCCTGGTATATGGTGCCCCTGGAGCAGACAGGGTTAAGGGCCTTGCTCAAGGGCCCAACATTGTCAGTCCTGATGGAGCTGGGATTTGAACCACTGACCGTCTCATCAGTAAACCTATTCAGGCAGCAGAATCCCGGCTGTGGGTGAGCTACAGATTTTCCCCCAGCCTTCTTTGAAAGCAGAATTGTTCCATGGCGTGCGACTGTCTCGACCAGGCTTAATCCTAATTCTTGGTGTAATATTAGAATAATAGAGTGGAGAAACACGCTGCATTCGCTCGGTCGTTATCAACGTACCAATGACCGGCTGCCTTCAACATTTCCCAGAATTAATATGCTTCCTCACACTATAATATATTAACGAGAGAGAGAAAGAGAGAGACACTGCATCACTTTGGGAATTAAATGGTTCTGTTTCAGTAAGTGCCAATATCCAGTAATGCGAATACATTAGTTTAAGAGACGAGTAAAATTTCTTAAGGCTTCTTTTTTTTTTTCCCTGAAAATTAAAAATGCTCACTGAGTTATGAACAGATAGTTGACACATTCTACTAATTTCATACAGTTTCATAAGCTGGCTGCTTCGTCATTTATCATCATTTTACACATTCGTCTATGCTGATCACGGAAAAGGAAATCTGCAGCACTGAGGAAGTTTGGGGAGAAAGGAATGGATCATTATGGGGGCCACTGATAATGAGCCGGATGTTTAGCATTAACTAGACATTAATAAGGCGACCTGATGAAAAGTGTTTTTTTTCCCCCCAGACTCTAGTCGTTCAGAGTTCAGATGGTGTTTCTTACAAGATATATTGAGAAGGACGGTCGACCTATTGGCAGTCGAAGAAAAAGCTTCACTGGTTTCACTTTAGCTCTTCTCAAATCCTTTTGTGCAGGTTATCTCGGCAATGTCACCAGACGTGCTATGAAATGTAAGCGTTGGTCCAGCAGTCCCTAGCTCTTTCAAGTCCTCTTTCTGTCTCAGTGCGTTGCCTCTGTGTGATTTAAATCTAATTTCCCAAGCATAGGTGAATATGGTGGCAACCTCAAGTCCATTCATGTCTCGAAAATGCGTTGCAAGAGCGACTCTTATTTTCCACGAGTTGTCCTCGAAAAAGTGTTCTTCTGGCTTTTCATCTCTTATTTGGATGTGTCACCGTCAGGGTTTAAGATTTGTTAACATGGCCCGAGGCAAGACCGGCCTTTCATTCCTCGCCACTGATGTCACGTGGATCGCCAGTCTGGTCTCAAGAGAAAAGCGAATCAGGGGCTAATTAGCAGTCATTAGCAGTGCCGGCATCCTGGGCTGCGCCAAACACAGGCAGGACTGAGATACCCTCTTTGTAGTGGCCATTGTGATTATATGACACGTAGCAGCGCTGCAGATAGAAAATGGAAATCTAATTTGGCCTAAGTGAAGAGGCGAGCTTGAAGGATTGAGGAGGAATTGAGTCAATGAATAGCAAGGCAAGCAAAGTGGGAGGTTCTGCAAGGGATTTTTTCTTTTTTAATTGTTAAGAGAATTTGGGCTGGGGAGACAAATAAAAGCTGGCGAAAGAATTATTATCTGTCGAATAGTTACGTATTTCCCCAAGCGTATACTCTAATCCTTAATGCAGGGTAGTACTCCTTACACCACTTGTGTTAAAAGGCCTTCACACCTTTATATATTTTTTTTCAAGGCAACTACAAAGCTGTCGCACCTTTAGAAGCTCCAATGTTGAAGTTATCCATAAAAAAAAAACACCCTTTTTCCTTTTCAATAAAATCAGAGCCATTTCAAAATACTGTATGAATCTGAAATAAGTTGCTTAGATGTTTTGAAGTCACTGATATTAACTGACTGCACCCTTTGTCTCTTTGTCTCTTCAACGAACTTTTAGTCAGCGTGGTCACCTTGACTCGGTCAATGTTTATGGCAAATGATTTGAGCTCCTTAATGTTAAAGTAAATAGAGCAAAGTATATATGTTCTAACATTAGAGATGTATGGATGTACAGTATATACCCAGCAAAAACCATGACGTTGGATGAGGTCCACCATTGGGCCAACATTGTTTTTAAAAGTTAGACAACGTTTTGACAACCAAGAATTATGAAAAAAAAACATATGTCCACTTTCTTTAGCGATCAGTTATTTCCTAGCCTCGTTTATACTGACAAGGGAAACATTTTGGACATGGTGCCAATTCATCGCAAGGCACACACACACACACACTACAGGGAAATTTGGGAACGCCTATTAACCTAATCTGCATGTTTTTGGAGTGTGGGAGGAAACCGGAGTACCCAGAGGAAACCCACCGAGCACACAGACCCGAGACGGAACTCGAACCCTAGACCCTTGAGGTGCGAGGTCACCGTGCTAACCACTAGTGCCACCATGCCGTCAACTTGAAAAATATTCCTAATATGATATTAAAACTAATGTGGGTGTGTGGCGCAGTAGAACAGTAATTCAGGCACTCTTTTCTTTTCAGCAGATGTTATACCAGGCTGTCCAGTTCAGCCGGTGATTTAGCAGCTGGTCGATTTCATCCAAGGTAGTGTCTAGTAAGAAAGACTCCCTGACACCAAGATTTACAGTAACACAGACGAAGCTAAAGCCCATGCTCAGCAGTAGGCGTCCCCTTTGAGAAAAGGGGCAGCAAAGGATTCGCCTCTTTTTTTTTTTTTTTTGATAAATATGATTTAGCAAAGCATTACTTGAGGTCAGGAATTAATTCTCGGCTAAGCGTTCTCACTTGGGTATTAAATAATCAAGGCCTATATGGTCTCCCTATTCTTGAAGCGCTTGTTCTGTTCAGATTGTCGCTGAGGAAGTCAGAGCAGCTCTTTAACACTTGTCTCTATCCAGTAATGCATTGTGTCATTCAAGGCCAGTTGCCAGTCTTCTTCAGCTCTGTTACAGAAACTATGCTGTAAATTATCCACACGATAATTTATATGTATGACAGCTGCCTAGCTGTTAACATGCAGGATATGGAAATCAGATGACATGTGCATACAAATATGAGCCGTTTCATTCTTCCACCATTGTACCTACTAAATCAGCTATTATTAGAAGTAGAAGTTATTGCTACTTGAGGACGAGAAAATGATTTCCAATAATTGGTTGCAAATTTTAGATCAAGTAAATAGCTAGACTATACTGGTCAAGTAGCATTGTCAGTTGGAAGCACAAGTGGTTCAAGGAAGAGGTGTTATTTATGGGGTTTAGGTTGGGGGTCATAACCCCCTCCCTAATAATCACAACTGGTCACACACACATCCCAGCCTCCATATCATTTCACCCCTGGGACAGGGGTAGCTTAGTGGTAAAGGCATCAGAAGGTCCCAGCTTCAAACCCCACCAGCAC
The DNA here is from genome assembly GCF_024256425.1 of Clarias gariepinus. Taxonomy (NCBI): domain Eukaryota; kingdom Metazoa; phylum Chordata; class Actinopteri; order Siluriformes; family Clariidae; genus Clarias; species Clarias gariepinus. The sequence continues at coordinate 24,069,772 of NC_071118.1, read as the reverse complement.
TATGTCGCCACTGTTGGGCCCTTGGGCAAGGCCCTAAAGTCGCTCTGGATAAGGTTGTCTGACAAATGGCGTAATCCAAATCATAGTGATAAATTCAAATTGTTATAAAACATAATAAAGCATTTTTGGCACGCACGGAATAACATTCTACATTTTATAAATATCTTGATTCGATATTACGTTCTCCCCCAATTTTGTTACAATTTAAATCCTTAATGTGTTAAGTTTGATGAGTAATTAAACACAGGCTGTTCTTTATAACCTAACTTTTCACACTTCAACCAAGTGCAGCATTTAAACAATACAAACTAACTTTAAATACAAAAGTTTAACATTCAATTTAAAATGAAACGAAGCAAAAAGCTACATTTTACAGAGCAGCACATATCTCTCTTACATTATCTGCCATAATTATTATTTCTAAACGTAAAAAACGTAGAAAATAATTCACTCCTACAACATTGAATAAAAAATGTGTAAATAGTTCAGAGTGTACCACCTGTAGGAATATAAAGAAACAGCGATGTTTTACCGCCTCAAATACTTCCAACGTCTCAAAACTCAACTTGATAGTAAACATGCGAAATTTAATGTGTTTCTTTCACGCCATTTAGAAGCTTCTGTGTTTGGTACAGAATCTTTTATACTGTATCTGAGGTTGATCAGCTGATGGCCAATCAGACTCAAAACCAGCCAATTCCGGTTACTGGTGGATCAACCGGTTCACCTCTATTACACTAAATAGTTTTGTATAATTGAAAAAATAGATTTTGGAGTCAGTGTGGCGATTTGTATACATAAAAAAATTGCGATTCATAACTGAATCGATTTTTTCCCATCTCTACTATTTACTTATGATGGAACAACAAATTGATTAGAAATTTGATGTTGTTACACAGAGTGAATGAATCTATTTTGTTCATGATTTATTTTCGGCATGATGTTTTGGTATGGCTCCGTCTTAAGATTAACTTGAGACAGCCTTTTGCAAAAATAAAAATAAACTTTCCTGGCGATTGTGAGAAATGTGCGCAGACAGATTGAATGAAAGGCTTTGCAGGTCCTGGTCATCATAGGGAAAGTCGACTACATAACTGTTTCCAACGAGCCAGTTTTAGCACTTTGCTATTTCTAGACGCGTCGTCACTGTCGGATTCGGAGGGACTGCTGTCTTGCCTCATTTCTCTTTCATGACGGATTTAGGGCAAACCGAGTTGTTTATATTTGTAACAGCTTTTTAAGGGTTATTTTAAGGTTTTTATGTTACTGCTCTGGATTGAAAAAAAAATGGTATGGATCGCTATCACTATGCTGTCTTTAGTGTCCTCATCAGAATCACCCAGGTGTAATGAAAATAGAACAGAATAATGGAATGTCATTATAGAGGTTTTATTATAAATGATCAAATGTTTAGACACACATCAGTATAATTACATGGCTCTTCTAATGTGCTTCTCTTATATTATACCATCTTTTGTTGATTGGGTCTATGTGTGAGTTTGTCATATCCCACATGCTCTGCTAACTTCAGCGAGTACAATAAGTGGTTAAATAACACAAAATTATTTTTAACCGTTCTTTATGTATATTAAATTAAACAAGCCATTCTTTTTTTCTTTTCATAATAGTAATAATAATAATAAGAATTAATAAAATTTAGTGTCACCTTGCACCTTCAGGGTCGAGGTGTTCGATTCCTGCCGGTCTGTGTGCATAAAGTTTGCATGTTCTCCCCCGTGCTTGGTGGGTTTCCTTTGGGTAGTCCGGTTTCCTCCAAGGACATGCAGATTAGTCTAACTGGCGCTTCTAAATTGCCCATAGTGGGAGTGTGTGCCTGTGTGCCCAGGGTGTACCCCGCAGATAGGCACCAGGCCCCTTGCGACCCTGTATACAGGATAAGCGGTATAGAAGATTAATTAATGTATGCATTAATGTAACAATAATAATAATAATAATAATAATAAAATTTTGTTATTACCATCATGTTGTCAAGCTTAATATCTTCTCTCTGTCATAGTAAAATATTATTCATGAATATAAATACTTTCCGATATATGTGAACTGGACACGGTCACCTTCAACAGCGAATCACTTTGCTGACTGCAGGTCCACCATGTGCTTATAAAATGCAAACCTGTCCATTTTACTAATTTGATGGATAGATATATCGATACTTTATTGATCCTGAAGGAATTTTCAGATGGAATGGAGACTGCAACACAAAGACAGGTTTATAGATGTGATTGCACACTGTATATCTTACATATACTCAGTAGACACAGGGTTATGTGTTTCTAACTGACCAAAAGCTACAAGATATATAAACACAATATAAATAAAGCATATAAATCACAACAAATAATAATTAAAATTGCAATCTTGATGTGCAGTTGTATTTATGACAATGTGAGAAAAGTGCAGATAGTAATAATTGTGCAAAGAACTGCATCACACTGACACTAATTATGTTTACAGTATGTGTCTATGCGTATTTGCATAACATATAATACTGAGAGTCGTGAGCAGACCATGAAGTTAACAGATAAGAGTATAGCAGATGCATTGCAGAAGATCCATAAGCCTAGATCTCCCAGTCCAGATTCCCATGCCCCTGTGGAGAGGTGTTGAAAAGCTGAATGGCTCTGGGGAAAAAGGATTTCATGAGTCTGTCAGTTGAGCAGCTTCGTGACAGAAGTCTTCCCTACACACTGGGTGGTCGGGGTTTTCCATGATGGACAGTATTTTGTTAAATGTCCTCCTCTCCACCACTTCCATGTGGGAGTCCAGCTTCAAACCAAACACGGAACCAGACCTCCTTGTTCAAGTGCCTGCCATCCATCACTGCTTCCGAGGCTACCACACCTAGCACACTACTGCGTGGAAAAGTAGACCAACGATGACTGATTGGTAAAACATCAGCAGGACCTCTTTAGGAAAAACCTTTCTTGTACGACCTTTCTTGTACAGATCGTCAGTGTTCCCTGACCAGTCCAATTTGTCATCAAGCTGCATCCACATGGATTTGTATGACCTGACCATCTCAACATCCACTCCCTCAATGGAGAGAGGTACTGTAACAGGGGAGACTCAGACCGACGAAAGTCAATCACCAACTCCCTGGCCACAAGTCCGGCCACAAGTCCGTAACCAGGCTTCTGTAATCGTCCTCTTCAGGTACTGTATGAGGCGACAGTGCTAAACAAAACTGCCTTTCCAATTGGTGCTAAAAAGGGTCTCATCTAGGTCAATTTTCAGATAGGATCATATAACACCATTTTTTATAATACTAAATACTTCTTATTTCCCAATCCATACTTAGTTTTTTAGAAATATGCATACGCATTTATATTTTTTATAGGATAAAAAGAAACACATTTACTAAATACAAGTTCTTGTCCTTTTATGTAGTTTCCAAAACTACAGATTTTTTAAGCTTTTATAAAAAAAAACTATTTTATTAACAACTTTTACAGGCCATATGCTTTTAGAAGCTAACACCAATTTTAATATTAATATTTGGAAAGAAATATGAATAATTTGCATTTTAAATTATTATTGTTTGATGTGAGACGGTATAACGGTGAAAAAATTGACATTTTTGGGGTACATATAAAATCACCTGTCCAAAACGTCTGAAGTTGATATTTTTAGGGAAGTAAGTTTGGTCACATCCATGTTGCATAAAAGCTTCTTTTCCACAAACTTTCTATATTATATGTTTAACATAAAAAAGCATCAGTGCTGTTTTGGACGCTCTGGTGATTGGTAATTCCACTAATGTGATTTTACTGAATCTGTGAAAGCATGCTTTTTTTTTATTTCACAAAACATTTTACAGCAGATAATGTTTGAAGTTTAAACATACATAATGCAAATCGAGATTTTTAGCATAGCATTATGTTTATGTCCATACCAATGGAATGAGGACGTTCAAATATATACTTAAAAATGAATGTAATTAATTTAATCAGGTAAAATGGAGCTGTGCTTTAAAAGTGACTTTGTATACATAAAAAATTTTTGAATCTTTGAAAAGGAAGAAGAAAAGAATAAAAGCAAATAACACGTTTCTTTTTCCCATGATCTTTAGCTAATTCAGATGATGCAGCTTCCTGTTGCACATGTGACTTGTGAACTTCATAGGAATAGATCTGCTTATATAACAGGGTTAAGTGCATGTTAAACCCAATTATGCTTTATTAAACTCGTCTTTAATTGATTTCATGACATGTTTGAATGACTGTACGTCAAGGTGAAATCCAGTCATAATTACGCTGTTGAACAGACCTACTGTACCGAAGTGTAGACATTTTCTTTACGTTTCAACTTTTTTTTTTTTTTCTGAAACATGCACAATGGTTGTTATGAGGGACATTTTATCTAAGTGTTTAAAATGCTTTTTCCCTTTTTCTCTTACATACATAATTTGTAAACGTAAAATCGGTGGGACACAAATGGACGTCCTGCGGAAAATGAGTCACCCACGCAGTCGCACTTAGTTTATAGTTTCCTGTAATGCCATTATGTTGCACTTTTCTGGAACCTTTTTTTAAAGACCAGATTTGGACAGAGGGTGGTATGAGACTGCGGCGTATCTCATTTTCTCTGCATGCATTGTGTGGCATATGTAATAAATATCACTGCAGGGGCACTTTTCTAGACCCGTTTACTTTCTTTATTTGAGGGCTCTGGCGCTTTGCCTCGTGATATCTGGTGCCAGGAAGGCCCAAGATCAAATGATCGCTGAGGTTTCTTTTTTGGCACACTCTGGCAGTTAAATTTAACCAGTGTAAAAACGACATCTGAAAAACTGCTCTTGACCTCAGGGGTTTGTGTTTTATTTTAAAAAGTTGAGCCGTCTCTTGTTTAGGATTTGTGCTAGGCAATGGGTAACCCAACAGAGCTTGCCAGGCTCTGTTGAGCAGAATGTGCGGGATGTTGTTCGCAATCTCTTGGTGATTAAGCAAGGAAGCAAGAGTGCAATGTCGAGAGATTATAATAGAAATGAAAGCGATGCAGCACAACCCAGAAGTGACTATTCAGAAAATCTCCTTCATGCGCTTGCGTTCCAATTGATTTTACTCTTTTTCTACCACAGTTGAAAGACCCAATTTCTTCGCCTGAGAAAGCACAAGGAATGGACAGTAATGTGGGGATTCTCGACTGGGGTTGTGTTTCAGGCTGTAGAAAGCCTGTCGTGTTAACACACCCACCTCTGTGAGCCAGCAGGGAGGAGAGTATTGACACTGACTCAATTTCTATTAATAGTTGTATATTGATTATTGTGTGCATTACTATTTAGGTTTTTTTTATTTTTATTTTTTTACTTTTTTAAAGTTCTTGTTTCAGAGATGATGTCGACAGTCCACAAGCAGAACTTCAAGAATTTTTAGCTAATAGTGATTATTTAGAGCGTTTAAATTTAGGAATATTATACAGACTGTGTGCGGCATGGTGGTGTAGTGGTTAGCCTCGTCGACTTGCACCTCCAGGGTCCAGGTTCGATACCCATGGGCCATTAAAGGGGTTCCTGGGAGGCCAGCATTTCAGACCTAAGGCAGGCAGGCAAATAATGGCTCCAGCAGACTGAGAAAACTACCTTGATGGTACCCAAGCACTAGCGAAACATTAGGATGAGTGCATTAATGTAGCAGGGAATATATTGGGAAATGAGTTTTTTATGTGTTCTGCTGCTTTGCCCAATCAAATGCCCCAGTCTGACTTAAACGCTCCCCGTATTAGTTCGTATCACAAGTTTGATTCCTGGGTGATAATACAGCTTTACTTAGCTGGAAGTCCAGAGAGTAGATTGGCTGCTCTTTCTCCAGGGGTAGGATGGCATACACGCACTCTCACATCAATCCAGTCATGGGGTTCTGAGCAAACGCAAGTGGAAGAGGTGGATAGCGCTTTTCTCCAAGTGTGTTACGCCAACGTGTTATATCATGAATATAAAATATCATGTTGATTGGCTCTGTTGAGGGTGCATATAGCCACGCCCACCTCAAGGGGAAAAAGCAATATTGGGATTTAATTTATGGCGCGGGTATAACTTTAGGCAAATACAGAGGGGGAAAAAAAGTTTTATTAAATTTGGTCCAGCCAGTTTTGAGTGATGCTGTGAAAAAAAATCTTGCTAGACAGAAAGTCAGACAGACAGACAGAGACAAAAGAATTTCTGAGACTGGTTTTGGGTCTTCCAATGTCTGAAACAGAAAGGTATGAGCGACTTTTGTACAGACAAAACGTTTCTTTCATTCATATGGATCATTACCAAACTCACTAATAATATCATGGCTTTTGCTCAAGGATTATATCAGCAAACATAATGTGGTTCGAAATGAAAACCACATTTAAGATGTCCGATTTTTTATATCAATTTTTAAAGTATAATATTCAATACTCGGCGCAAGATATGATGGTCGAAACATAACAAATTCTTGCACACCAAATGTGGATGAAGAATGTACTGTTGAAAATAATGGCTGTTTGTTAATTAAAGTAGCGCATGATGCATGATGCAACCTTTGCTTAATTTGGGGAAATCCAACAACAGTACTTATAATTCCAGATAGGGCCTCGACCAGAAGGAGACATTTACAGTGAAGGAGAACTCGCTCTTCCGGAATGAGACAGGAACCTGGGAGTATACGATATAAAGATGCGATGAACTCAAAACAGGTGCACACACATTAGGTAACAGATTTTAATGAATAAAGCATGCACTAGTCTATGAACACACACTTAGTCAGTGAGTCACCTGGAGGCAATTTGACGTAGTCAGTCCCACCTACTGTACAGCACAGTACGTGGACGCTTTTTGTAGGTGGAAGGAAATCAGAGAACCTAAAGGAATCCAACTGGGACACAAGGTAAAGAACATCAACAGTAGTCTGAGGATAGGTTTCGAGTTTTGCAGTACTTCCGTTATGGCCAGGTCAGGATTATTTAGCCATAATCCCTGTTTCGGCAGTTACGGCGATTGTGTGTGTAAGATCTTTGAAACAGAAACCTATTGATCTTCTTAAAGGTTTTTCTCTGCTCTTGACTGATGTTTAAACCTGTTCTAATACAACCTCGCGGAACAGCATTCGTCACCTGTAACTGGCAGGAGATTAACCACACTCAGAAAGAGCCTGTTTAAAGGATCCAGAACATCGATCCCCCTGATGGATTTAATGAAGCTCGTTGCACATGTCCATCATGGGTCAGCACTCACGTTTAATGGAGTGTGATGCTCATTATCCCCTGTTTACTAATGGTTTTGATGAACTATGATTTTGTCTACAACCCCCAACAACCCCCCCCCCCCCACCCCCCTCTTTGGCTTTCAGTCCAAATGTGTATTTCCGAGCTTCATTCTCAGCATGAGAATCGCTTTCCGCTGTTGGCAGCATCTCAGTGGAAGCTTACAGTCGGTAGTCGCTGCCGGTTTTTATGTTGCCTCGGCAGGCCTTACTCTACAGTTAGATGCATTTACGCTTCATAACGCAAGTCCTTCACGAGCATCCAGCACGGGGGAATTAAAAGTTGAACTTCGCTGGTCCGATTTGGAATTCTTAGCGTGTGCGTGAGCCTGTGTGCGTGTCAGAGCGAGAGGGGCAAGGTATGAGAAATGGATAAGGGGCAAAAGTGTGAAAAATATTGCCTTACACTCTAAAACCAATATCAAATACCCATTTCTCAACTCTGTCCCTGATACATATCAAGAACGCATGTGGACGCTTGAAAGAAGCCACTTTGCCGTCAAAATATCCCGGGAAGCGAGTCACGCACGCCGCAGACGTGCACTACATGTGGTCTGTATGGTAGGACACGATTTACAGAAATAGGGTGACCAGACATGCTCCATTGATCGTTCACGTGCTCAAGCACACGCACGTGTGTGTGTTCGTGTGTAGCCGTCCTCAGGGAGCACCGTGTCTCATGTCAGACTGTCAGTGTTGCTCTGAGATTAGGTGTTTGATTCCCTGCTCATCCTGTTCTCCCTTGAGGCAGCGCTAAATAAGCTAACCGCGTATGGTCTTGTAAAACCAGCTGTGATTTTCTTCACGCCTGTAGGCCGGAGCTCCGTGTCACTCAAACGTCAGACGGAAGATGAATCCTGCACAATATCAGCTCTCGGTACTTGTCTCTGCTGTGGAGCTGAAAGTCCCCACCGAAGCACATCAAATGTGATCGTATTGTCAGTCTGGTGGTTATTAGACTTTTACAATATCAATATTTTTATTAATTCTTTTCTTTGCTTGTGATTTATTATTTTTTTAAAAATGCCCAGGAAAAACAAGCACTTTAATGATTTTAGGTTTAAAGGTCATCTGTTATTTAGAATTCACTTTCTGATTAATTTTGGACTTTCACTTGGGTCTCTAGTGATCTCATTACTCATCTCTTCCCCTCCCTTTTTTTCTTGCTTTTTTTTTATTTTTGTCTATAAATGTGCTTGAACATGGTGTTTAAATTTGTCATCGAGTATGATGTCATTCCAGGCAAGAACAAAACAAAAAGCCTCTTACCTAGGCTAAGTTCAAGCAGCATTTTTCAGTTCTGATTGTTTTAAACAGATCAGATTTGCATGTTATTAATCAGTTCACATTTGTAATTTTTTTGTAAATGTATGTTTGGGTGTAGTGGTTAGCACTGTCGCCTTGCACCTCTGAATTCGATTCCCGGCCAGGCTTGATTGCCATCTCTGTGTGCATGGAGTTTGCATGTTCTCTCCATGCTTGGTGGGATTCCTCTGGGTACTCTGGTTTCCTCCCACAGTCCAGAGATATACAGGTTAGGCTAACTGGCGTTCCCAAATTGCCTATAGCGTGTGAATGGGTGGGTGAGTGTGTGTGCCCAGAGATGGATTGGCACCCTGTCCAGGGTGTACCCAGCCTCGTGCCCTAGGCCTCCTGAAATAGGCTCCAGGTGCCAGTTACCCTGAGTACAGGATAAAGCGGTATAGACGATGAGTGAAAGTGAGCATGCTTGGAATTTCGCTCTGGAGGACAGCAAGATGTTAGTTCGCTATTATTGTTGAGGTCCAGAAGATGGAAGAAAGCCAGATGTTCCACATCAACTGCTTTAGCAGCTATTGCTAGCGCTGCCATGAAACCCTTGTGCTGCCATTGGTGACTGATGATATCAGCATTCTATGCATGTCAGAGGCAATAAGTTGCATAAAATTACAATCTGAGCGTTCTAATTCAGGTCACATGACTGCGTATCGGATATATGCTTGATTTCAGCCTATGTATGAAAGTGATGAAAACATCAGGTTTGTGCTTCCAGAGAGCCCCTAAAAGTTGAAATAGGGTCACATTGGGGTGAAAAAACTTTGGGGCACCTTTTTTAAGGGAAATTTCCTGCGTTCTGGTTGGCTACAGATGTGTGCTTTTACAAAAGGGAAAGGGAGGCGGGGTCAATAGCTTGTTTGCATTTAAAGACCGTAAAACAGTGCATTTTAAACAGGAATCCCATGGAAGCCAGGGTGCAGGATCTAAGTTGTGTTTAAGATAAAACCTTAACATACATGTTCTGAAACGCTAAGCTAACATTTTGAAAAGGCGTATAATATGGTGGTGGCATGGCGGCTTAGTGGTTAGGAGTGTTGCCTTGCACCTCCAGGTTCTGGGTTCGATTCTCGCCTCTGGTCCATGTGCGTGGAGTTTGGTGGTGGTTTTCTTCCACAGTCCAAAGTCATGCAGATTAGGCCAATCTGTGTTCTCAAATTGCAAGTAGAGTGTGAATGAGCATGTGTGTACAATATGTGCTCTGTGATGGACTGGCATCCTGTCCAGGGTGTAACCCGCTCTGTGCCCTAAGTTTAGTCTGCGACCCTGAATACAGGATGTGTTATGAGTACTGTATAATATGGCCCCTTTAAGAACATTACAGGAAAGCATAATAATATCACCAGCTGAGTAGACAGGCACTGTTTGCTGGCAGTAGCAGTAATGAAAACCTAGCTGTACAGTATGGTGGAACAGAAAAATTATAATAATAATAATAATAAACATATCATGTTTTCTGTATAATTCTTTTACAAATAAGTTGACTTAATGTCCATATGGCTGACATTTATTTATTGTCAATCTGCTTCTCTTCTGTATAAGAGAAGAAAACATTGTGTATTTAATTACTGTCGACTTATCATCACCAAGTATTAGATGAACTTTTTTTTTTCTTACCACTTCTATAAAAAACCTGTCTGTGACATCTTTAAATATAGTATCTAATGTTGGCTACTTTAAACATACTGTATCATACCATATACTGATAAAGAATTCAAAACTTTTTTTATTTTATTTGACAGAATGCAACAGCACATTTGGGTTTCTGAATTAACATTACACGGGAGGACTTTGTTAGCACTGTTGGCATCGTGTTACTATCAGCAGTCTTAAAGGATTACTGCCCGGTTTATTGTTAGTGCATAAAAATACACTACATAGACAAAAGTATTTGGCCAAACTTGTTAATTATTGAATTCAGGAGTTTTAATCAGGCCCCTTATCTCGAGTGAAGGTCATCTTAATCTTAATGCTTCAGCGTACAGGGAACAGTTTAGGAAAGGCTCTTTTCTATTCTAGCATGACTGTGCCCCGGTGCACAAAGCAAGGACTATAAAGACGTGGTTTGATGAATTCGGTGTGAAAGAACTTGAGCGGCCCTAACATAGAACCATTATAAATGCTGCACAGAATGAACTTCCCACAGAAACAATCAAAAATCTCGTAGACAGCCTTCCAAGAAGAGTGTAAGCTACAAAAGGGGGACCATCTACATATTGATGTTTATGCATTTTCTTCATATAGTGTATAAAACAAGGCCTTTTTTTCTTTTTTAAATAAGATGTTGATGAGAAAGAGAAAGCAAGTGCGGAAGTAGTGGGCACACCAAACAGTGCAGCTTAAAAACACATATTTGTTTTGAGTTATTAGCGCTAAAACCTCGTACACATGTGCCATTAATGTATCTGATAAAGTATATTCTAATATAACGCTGTTTGTGCAGTCTGAATCTCACATGTCTCAAATGTGTCGTCTGTTTTAAAGCCATTTGGTTACACAAGTGGCTTTACTTTTTCTTTTTACATTTCCATGTACCTTGTTTCGTAGCTGATTTATTGCAACTCTGGAGTGGGCAGTACAATTATGTTTTCTCCTTGAGCGGTGAAACTGTTTGCACTTACTTAGCTTGCCACTTAAATTAGCAACTGTCTGTCTTAGTTGCAAGTATGCTCTAGCACTTGTACAAATCGTCTGTGGTCTGCGCGCAACAGATTCTCCAAAACCTTCATGTCTTTCACAAACATTCAGCTGCTTCGCAAGATCCTCAGCATAGAAGTTTTTGCCAAATTCCTAAATGCGAGCGCATCTTGAAGACTCATTACCATGTTAAACATGCTGAAGATGATTCTTATCCTTATGTCCCATGCCTGCTGATGACTGGTGCAGGTCACATTTTTCTGTTTCCACGTTGGGCAGGAGGAGGTTAAGGAAAAGTTCCTGTGGATGTCAATGGTTTTCCTGAAACTCTAAAGAAACTTTATGCTATGTAAGGATTTAAGCAAAGAAAAGAATGTAGGAACTGGGTTAAGAACTCTTCATCAAAACCTGGAAGAATAGCGCTGAAGACTTTGTGGGAGAAGTGTGGCTGGAAAAAAAAACATGCATGGAGATGACTTAAACATTTGGTAATGTTGCATGGTTAAAAATCAACAGTAAAACCCCTAACTATATTTGATAGTGAAAGTACAGTAAGAGTATGTCTATACTCACATAGTTTATGAGAACAGGATTTGGGAGAGCATAACGATTGGGCTTCGAAAGATCGGGCTTTGTGCGTGTCGAGGTAAGAAGGCAAGAGTGGCGTGTTCTGGGAGCACGAGGAAGAATTTTCACACATGAACACATTGTGTTCATTTTTAAGCCATTTTAACAATTGGAATTGGGCCAAAGAAGCTATAAATGTAGGTTTTGAAGCCTAATGAGCAAGTTTGAGATCTTCTAAACCTAATCCAGTCCTGAACACGAACATGCCTGTTTCCTGCTTCTCTTTAATTCACACAGTTCATTTATGCAACTCAATTAGTTTTGATCTTAGCAAGGTGTTTCCACGTAGAGGCTCTGAGCGGTATTTCCTAGTTGTTTTTCTGGTTCTGACCTTTTTGCATTTTTTCTTTTTTTTTCTGTGCACTGCGCTGTTTGCCTGATTGTTTGACCTTTGCTTGTTTTTTGACTACAATTCCGCACATGATTTGGACTTTTAATAAAGATTACGCTGATGCTTGCATCCTTCTCCTTTCTAGGTGTTATACAAAGAAAAACTCCCTTTGTGAAAGTTTAAGGACATACAAGGTCCACTTCTGGGGATTTTAAATGATAAAAAGGACAAGGCATTGCAGTATACACATGCAAAAGATTAAAGGTATAAAAAGTACAAAGTGTGTTCCTATACCTAGCTTTTTTCATCTTTTGACAAATATGAACTCTTTGAGGAGGTATGATGGTTTAATGGATTGGTTAGCACTGTTGCATCGCAGCTTTAGGGTTGAGGGTTCGAACCCTCCCCCTCTGGACTTTTACATGTTTCCTTCTTGGTTCAAAAGACGTCTTTTATAGTCTGAATGGTGTTCTCTATTCTATCCTGGGTCTCCTCAAACTTGTGCCCATGAGTTCCCTGGGATAAACTCCAGGCCACCCATCATAACCTTATTACAGGATATGGTATGATGAACATGACTATATGGAACATGTTATTATATTAAACAAAATCAATTCTGTTAAGAGAATAATAGTGTCATCAATATTTGCTAGTATCACTTAGACTTTGCTCAGCTTGCTTGGATCCTGCTAATCCATGTCACATCAGGTAGGTTCTGGTGTTCCTCACGGTATACCTCCGTCTCGCATGCTTCTTGTACCACTGTTTCACCCGTAGCAAGTATAACTGCCTAATCCCTGCACACCCTTTAGACTGTTATCCCCCTGACCGACATTCCGCAGTGAGAACCTGTAGGTTCCTCTCATATGATGTCCTGGAGGATTTGTAGCACTGGTTGGACACCTCCTTCTCTTTTAATTCAACACCTCCCAGGAGTTGCTAGATTGGGCTAAGGATGGATGACAAGCCGGGGCATTCAATTATAGAGTGCAATGTCTGCGTTGTCTCCGAAGAACACTAACACAGCTTTGTCCTGGATTTCAGAAGGGGGAAAAAAAAAGATCCCTGCAGGTTACTTGACCAAAAAGTAGCAAGTCCCCGAATTCTGTCTAGTACAGAATAAAATGTAGCGCTCTTACCCTTTATAAGACCACAAAGTAAAACTTAATGGTAGACCATATAAGTATAATATTTACAATATGTACTTCTGTTTAACAGTTACATTAGGGAAGAAGATGCCAAGCAAATACCATCTTCTGAAAATTACACACACTTTGTTTGAGTTTGTTGCGGCTTTTAATGTGAACTGTGGCTTTTTGTAGGTGAGCCACTGATCAGTTCTCTTGTAGCTACTGTAGGTCACCTTGTGGACGGGAAGGTGCTAGTTTCTTTAACACACGTCTTGAACCTGACTTTACAGCTCTGTGTAATAAAGGAAGCCTGGCGTATGAGTCTCTGTGCTCTGGATGCTAATGAATCCACATGATCAGCTCGCGGCTTCGCCGCGTAGTAAAGCACTCCTGAGTTAAACGCTTTATTGTATCGATTCGGCCCACCTGTCGTTTGTGCTACATCTGCCTGTTGAATATGGATGTCCGGGGAACAAGAGACAGATCTGCTTTACCTCTTTTCACCCTCCCCGCCCATCCTCATATTCCCACGTCTCTCTACCTCTCTCTCTCTCTCTCTCTGGCTCGTTCGCTCTCTACTTTCAAATCACATCCGACTAATGCACCGAACTCTCACTCAATTTGCCTCCGGCGTTTTTATTTCTTATGTGTATTCGGTCTGCTTTTCAAGTGCCTTAAAGACTTTCACTCACATTTTACACACACCTGGGTTGTCTCAGCCGCCATACTTCCCTTCACCTCGTTGTCCGGCTTTATGGTTTCCGTTCCCATTTTGACCTCTGACCGCTCCCTTACAGTCTCACCAAACATGTACGAGAAGGTGGTCCCTGTTCCCTATTCATGCTTGGCAGGAAGGTTTATCTGGTTGAGACAAGAGATGTGCATTGGAACTGAGATACTACGGCAGAAGGCAGAAATGAGGTGTGAGGTCTTTATGGACAAAGAAAACCCATATATATCATCAATATACAGTAGCATTTCAACATTAAGTTCTTAGTAATCTCGTTTAAGCTACTGATTTGTTTATATTTTTCGGATAGAACCGACCGCATCTATTGGATTTTTTTCTTTTCTCGAGGGAGTAACTGCATGAGAGGGATATTGAAAAAAAAAAAAAAAGAAAGAAAAAATCCTGTGCACCTCTCATAGTTGAGGCCAATTATGAACTCGTGTGATGTCGTCGAGGTTGAAGAACTGTCAGAGTTCAATATTCACACACCGTGCTGACAGTGCTGGCATTTTCATCTGTCTGTCTGTGCTTTTCATGTGTTTTGTAGCGCTTTCATGGGTACAGTGGCGGAAAAGAAAAGTCATTCCAGTTTAGGCCATGGTGTAAGCCTTCACTTTTAAATCAGGGCACACAAGTGGCTTTGCATTACAGATCCTCCACACCGCATGTCCAGAATCAGGCTTTTGAAAACAAGTAAAGAGATTTGCAATGAACGGAATTGGTTTAAGAATTTGTTTAATGCATTATTAAATCGGTAACATTTATGGAAGAAAAATGACCAGAAGAAATAATGAACAAAGATTGATTTAAATACTTGGGGAAGTTGCATTAAGAAGAAAAAAAATTGGGACTCTCCGAGTGGCGCAGTGGTAAAGTGCTCGCCCTATCATCCGGAGATCGCTGGTTCGATCCCGGGGTGATGCTGTAACCTCTCGCAGCCGGAGGTCTAGAGAGAGCTGATTAGACTCAATTCAGGACTCTACAGCCAATCAGGAGCGTCTGTGAGCTCACGCATGAGGAAGAAGCGGATAGCGCTGTCCTCCGAGTGTGTAACGCCGCTCCCAACGGTGTGCGAGCGAGCACTTTAAAAAGATGCGGTCACGTGTTTAGGAGGAAACACATGATAGTCTCCAGCCCTCCTGACTGGGAGCCCCCTAGTGACGGGGAGGAATTGTGGCAACAAAATAAAGTCAGCTGATGACCTGAATGACAAGGTTATCACTTCTGTGGAGTTTTTCTTTCCTGATGGCACAGGCTTATTTCAGGACACAAATTGTCTAAACATTTTTAAGGAGAGAATAAGAAATCATTTTCCTCACATGAATCAGCCACTACGCTGTGCACCATAATTAAAGCTAAAGGTGGTCGAACCAAATCTTTGACGTTTTTTTTTTTTTTGCAGGGGCCAGACAGTGCATCTTTTAAAAGTCGGAATATAGATTGCTATCTGTCTTCTCGCCCAGCTGTCTGAATGCTCAACACTGTCCTTAGCAGCCATTTGCCAAAATTACCCACTGCGCTACAAAGAGGCCACGTCCGCAACAAGGCTACAGACTGAGATGTCATAATGACAGTCTGAACACGAACATGCAGCTGTTTATTATGCTATTTTCCACTCTCTTCCTGGGAACACACAGCAAATAGACAAAAAAAAAAAAAAAATCCTACATCAAATCTTCCTGTCGTTCTTTTGCAGAAGTAATCTTAGCTTTCCAGATGGTGGCATGCGGATGTTAGTTTCAAAAGAGTTGCTTTTGTGAAAGCACTTTGATCTAGAAACTTTTGATTAATGATGGCACGGGACAGGAGGATTTAGAGACTCGGCGAGTTTGTTTTAGGAACAGAACGGCAGGGAGGCACGGACAGCGTCACGTCAGGGATTAAACTCGCTCTTTGTTCATGTCGCACAGCTGGACAGAAGTCTCGTGAGGGGCAAAATGGGCAGCAAGTGAAAACAGCTGTAACGCTCTTTTATTTTTTTCATTCGACTCTTAATGGAGAGTTTAACTTAAAAGCGAGCATCATTTTTTGCTCTTTTTGGGGATTCGTGAAAATGCAATCGCTCAGTCTATGAAGAAATCATTTGCTTCTCGCTGTCTTCAGCACTTTTTATTTTCTTAATATCTATCCAAAACCACATTCCATGTCACATGTTTTGTTAGGGGTTTGCACCTGCATCTAACATGTATTTCTCTCTCTCTCTCTCTCTTTTTCTCTCTCTCTTTCTGTCTGACATTTAGTGATGTTTAAACACTATTTAATTCAGTCCAGTCATGAGGAGCTACAAGGAAAAAAAAAATCCAGACGGGTCCTTAGGTTGCCAGGAAACCCTGGACTAATGTCTCACTTCCTCTCAGCGTGGCATATGAAGGGTCTCTGTCAGGGCCGTCGCACACTCTATGAGATCCGCGCTGAATTAGGAAGTATTTAACCCGACAGAGACAATCGCACTCTTCACAGTGAGAACGCTGCAGATGCCTGACCGAGGTGACTTTTTCTTGATGAGAGAAAGCCTGGAGGAAATGGAAATGTCCCGCCATTTGCCTTTTACAGTGACCTTTTAGGACCAGAAGTGAAAGCTCTCCTTCTTTCTTTCTCTCTCTCTCTCTCTCGCTCTCATTTATTCAAATATATTTTAACCATGCTCGAATTAATGGCAAATTTTTGAAACTGTTTCAAAAACGACATTGGTTAAAATAATGAAGTTAGGATTGCTCCATTTTTTTCCTCCATTTCCATTAATTTCTCCGACACTCTTTCTGTTGTTCCTGTCAGAATACAGAACTGACTGTTATAAATGGTATGCAAAGCTCTCTCTTTCTTGTAAAATGTATAAAATCTAGACACACTAGAAAGCTGGTACACTGGGTGGCACAGTGGCTTAGCGGTTCTGGGTTCGATTCCCATCTCATCTCGGGTGTGCGTTGGTGGGTTTTTTTCTGGGTTCTCCGGTTTCCTCCCACAGTCCAAAAACATGCAGATGAGGCTAATTGGCATTTACAAATTGCCGGTAGTGTGAGAATGTGTGAGTGCCCTGTGATGGATTGGCACCCCGTCCAGGTTGTACCCCGCCTCGTACCCTAAGTCTCTTGCAAATCTTAAAACAAACTGAAAACACTTTCTCCCTTTCCACACTGAAAAAGAAGTTCCCAAATATCCTTGAGAGGTCCAAAAGGTCCATTTCCTGTGACTGCAAATCAAGTTTGCACGTAAATAAAAGGCTGAGATACTGTTTTTATGTACAGTAGTTTGAACGAAAGTGCGAGTTATGAGCAGCTCTTCAGGTTTACTATTCAGGAGAGACACTAGATCATTGCGGACCTGAAAAACAAAAGTAAATAGAGTTGCTTAAGTGTCTTTGAGTGTGTTCATGTGTATGCATAATAGTTTTATCCCTGTGATAAGACCCTGTGCTATACTAGTTTCATAACGGAAATGCAGAATGTATGAACAAGGAGAAGAATAATTTATTTTTTAGCCGTTTTGTTCAATATTGCGTCCGAACATCATACCTAATAAACACGGTGCTAAAACATGCCAGGAGGAGAACTGATTATTAACGTTTGCACACTGTCGTGTTGCCTGGCGGGTTTCCTGGTGGTTTGGATTACAACAGCTGGAAGCAGGATTAACATAGGGCTGAGGAGGTTTATCCACCAATTGGAAAGATAAGATTTGAAGCATTCAGAGTTTTCGGAGGCCCGGGGGACAGCTGGTTCAGATGATGCAGAGAGACTGAGCCGGAAACGATGACGGAGATCAGTATAATGGCTTGTGGACTCTCTGCTTGTGCTGGCTGTTTTATCTTAGTTGGGAGTCTTTTGTGTGTGGTGCGGTATTCAGGGCTGGAGCCCAACTATGGTAATGAAGACCTAAGTAAAGCTACGCTCACATCACCAGTCTGAAGTGATTGAAATTCATTTCGTCCGATTGAGTTTTTTTTTTTTTTTTTCAGAACTTTTGAATGTTGACCTAGATCGGATATGTTTCCCGTCTGTGGTCATGCGTTTTGACCATGAACTGTATACAGTGCCTCTGTGCATGCATAGAGCGCTGATGTCATCAGTCAGCACTGGGAGTGTGGGGATTTCATTCCAACACTGGAGGACAATGGAGAAAGTAATCAATGTCCGAGCAAAACTGGAGGGAACCTACGGGAATAGAGCAGGGTTCAGAGATCATTTCACTGAGCAAAGACGTATCGATGTGCGCATGCTTGTGGTTCCGGAGGACAGATGCTTTAGAGTCAGATTATGTGAGTAAGACTCGCATTAGAGTCAAATTGGCGAAACCAATGGTTTGATAAATAGCACTGTCTCCGTGCACCACCAGGGTCTGGATTCAATTCTCACCCTGGGGGCTGTGTTCATGAAGTTTGCATGTTCTCACCATGATGAGTTTCCTCCCATAGTCTAAAGATATGCAGATAAGGCATTTCCAAATTGCCCGAATGTTGACTGGAGGTCCAACTAGGGTCGTAAAAATAGGAAAAAATACAATGGTCACCATTGACCTCCACGGTCCTTAGTCAGAGTACTGAGGTTCCTACTGTATAAGGATGGGAGAGTCACATCAGAGTTAGGAAGGAGACATCTCCACGGTAGGGCGGGGCTATTTGTCCTAAAATCAAAACCTCGATTAATTGAACATTTTAACTCGATCACGATTAATGAACGATTATTAAAAAATAATAATAATTCTTGCCCTCATAGTTTACTGACAAGTTTTGTACAGTAAATATGCTCACATATTACAAGTGAGAGATTTTTAAATGAAGGGTGCATTACTTGATTTTAAAAGAATTGAAGGAAACACACACGATCTACTATATATGAATATTTATTGAACATCAATGTTGAACAACTGAAATTAAAGCACACTTTGCCTAAAACGAACAGTCACTTTTGTTCTTATAAAAAAGTAAAAATAAATAACTTCCACTTTTGGAAACAAAATAAATTATTTTCAATGTTTTTCTTATTAAAAGTAGAAAATAAGCAGTATTTTCTACTTTTAAATAACTAAATAAAATAACTCTTGTATATCCTGTAAATAATATTTTAAACAGCGAATTTCTTGCATCTTCTGTAAACAAATATTTTAATGTGCAATGTATCAATGTAAACAACAGATTGTTGTAATGAAAATAGAACTCTCTAAACATATCCTATATGATGTAATAACAAATTGCGTCAGTTATTTCTTTTTTTCATCTTCTTGAACTCTTCTCATACTGTGTGGTACTTGTGAACGCTTGTGTTATCGACATCTGCTTTGCGGAGGCACTTGTTGCTGGGCGCTTGTCGGTCTCTTTTTGTTTTTTTTGAGCCATGCACTGTTCATATTCAGTAACGTGATTGTGCTTCAAGTGTTGAAACAAATTGGTAGTGTTACCTTTGGGCGTCGAAACTGTTTTTCTAAAGTATCTACATCTGACTTCATTTTGTTCGATGTCATCCTTACTGAAGCCAAAATGTGTCCAAATAACGGAGACTGTGTTTTTCTATGGTACAAGCTGCTCTTGTTGCTCAGTTGTCTCAGTGTTTAAGCTCTCCATGCTCAACATGTCGGCGGAATAATGTAACGTAACGGAGCGGGGTCACGTGACTCCACACGCGGTATTATTTGTAATGGAAAAGTAATCGAAATAATGGACCTGGAGAATTTGAATTCCGATTTGAATGACAATTTTCGATTAATCGCCCAGCCCTACTCCAGGGTATGGGTTCGATTCCTGGCCAGGCTCGATTCCCATCTCTGTGTGTGTGGAGTTTGCATGTTCTCTCCGTGCTTGATGGGTTTCCTCCAAGCACTCCGGTTTCCTCCCACATTCCAAAGACATGTAGGTTAGGTTAATTGACTTTCTAAAAGTGAGTGTATGTGCGTGTTCCCTGCAATGGATTGGCACCCTGTCCAGGGTGTACCCCACCTCGTTCCCTCGTCTCCTGCGATAGGCTCCAGGCCCCCCGCAACCCTGAATACAGGATAAAGCGGTATAGACGATGAGTGAGTGAGTGAGAGTTTGGTAATCCTCAGAGTGATTCCAGATCAGGTATGTTAACTTACAGGCTTTTCGATATACTTAGATCTTTTCGATATACTTAGATCGCGTTTGCCGAACGTAGGCGGAGAGCAGAACAGCCATGTCACTTTGTTTAATGGGTGTCCCCTGTGTACACCACTCTGTTTTACTCCCCCAATGGATTGTAGCATGCACACTTTTTTTTTTTGTTGCTGAAACAAACATGGGGCCCTTAGGCGCACACGGAGAAACATGTTTGGTGCAATCTAGTGGAAACGTCCAGAGGGATTTGTGTGGGAAAAAAGCCTCTTTTAATGTCCGTTACCCTGTGGGTGTTCTGGTGTTCCGCAAGAAAAGAAATGGTCAAGGCATATGGATCGGGTAGATGGTGGATGGAGCTCCAGGAGGGACTGACTCAGCTCGGCAGGAAAAGTGAACATGAACTAGATGAAGAGAAAGGTCATCTTCAGAACACCTCTCAGCTTTTATTCCGTGCCTGATACGTTGCCGCGCTTCTCCGGAGACAGGAAGGAGAAAAACGATTTTCCTCCTATTTCCATTTCAAAAGCTTTCCTTCAAACATGATATTTTTATTTAGTAAACAAACCCATTTGAGATATGAGCTACTCCAGCCCTCTCACCTTCTCCACCACGCTTCCTGAAAGATCATTTTTATTGCTACCACCGCTTCAGTGTCTCTGACTCGCTGTGCGCGTTAACCTGTTAAACGTTTTTCTGTGCACTGTAATGGTGTAGAGCAGTGCTTCACAAACAGTTTGTAGCCAGAGAACCCTTTAAAGTGCAAAATAAATTTCATAGACCCCGGACAGGACCGATATATTTTGCCAACAAGGACAGCAAATAAAATCTGCAATCAATTTAATAAATTTTTTCATTTCATATAATATACAGTAAAAACCGTGCACTGAGCACTCAAACCAAGTGCTGGGTTTGAGTTGTGCATTTCAGGCATATGCTGCATGGTGGAGGGACATTGGCATACAGAGATTTTATTGGATTCGATTCAATTACAGTATCCAAATGAAACACCATAAACATATGTCATAATTGGCAAACTATTGGGAGTCTATGCAATGCGATCCATGCATACCATGCTCAAGCAAATCTAATGTGTTTTAAACAAGTCACGCTTAGCATAAAAAGTATACTCCAGAAGGTAAGGAAAAGAAGGTGAAGGAGAAGAAGAAGATTTAAAGTTTATAGCTTCATAACACGTTCATAAGATTTGCATGAATCTGCTTTTATATGGCATTTGCTGGCAAATATATATTAAAGTTTTTCGTAAAAAACCTATTTAGGTTTTTATATACTATAACAGACCTTACATGAGCAACCTCTGTTATACCCCTATCTCACCTATGCGGTCTGACTCACGGTGAGATGCGGTGTTAGACACCGTGAGCTGCCGCAATTGTCCGCCGACATTCCGCTAATGCTCCGCTAACGTTCTGCGAAGTTCTGCAAGCTTCCGCGAGGACCTCCCAAAAAATTAAACATGCTTAATGAAACCGCGTAGGTAAGATCTTCTGCCAATACTCTGCTCCACACTCCAGTACAGCAGGTGGCGGTAATGTACCAATCATCTATTAGCTTAGATGAAAAAAGATGACATACTATCGCAAAATATGAGCGTTTACAGGAGATGAAAGCGGTTTGTATTTTCTGCTAAGCCTGTGGTATTTTTATTTTTGCCAGTTTTACCATATTTAACGTTTGTAGGTAATTTTAAATAATTTAAAGTGTAAATCAATTCCTAATCGAAAACTGACATATCAAATCGCACAGATTTACAAGTATGCATTTCCAAATTCCCTGTTAAAGCAGCGATCATACCAAACAATTCCCTGAAGGGGAAAGGACGGCTACTGTAGCGTACTGTATGTAAAAGACAGTTGCTACTGGGAGCAATTACTTTTGCTCTGTGTCAACTTCACTTGGAAAATTCAGGAGATTTACAGGTCTTGTGAACCAATAACAAACATAAAGTTATTTATAATAAGTTACTCACAATAAGTTAAGATTTAGTAGTAGTTATTAGAGCTGTGCGATTAAAGCGATTAAATGACGCAATCGATCCTTTCTTGAGTAGATCACACTTTAAATTATTTAGGTAAAAGTACAAACGTTAATCAGTCTAAAATTTATAATTTCCTTTAAAATGTTGCACAGCGTTATACAATCAAATTCTATCTTCACCAAAGTACCTTTTGAGTTTACGGACCGTTGCTGCAATACCGCTCCCTAGTGGCCTGGAGTGTGGAGCAGCTGATCGCAGAATCAAAATTGGACGACGTTTAAACAATCAACACCAAAATCTACACCACAGTAGTTCATTTTATTAAACACACTTTGAGTTTAATACTTTAGAAGTCTGTAAAAATATATAGAGCAATATCAAAATGTATTAGCCCCTTCCTGATTCATTTTTTATTTTACATATTTGTCGAACTTAAATAATTCAGATCATCAAACTAATTTTTATATTACACAAAGATAACCTGTATAATACAAAATGCATTTTTTTAAAGAACAATGATTCTATTTACTAAGAGAGAAAAGCTGTCCAAATTTACCAGCCTATTTGTGAAAAAGTAAGTACCCCCTAAACCTAATAACTGGTTGTGTCACCCTTGGCACCAGCAACTGCAGTTAAGCATTTGTGAGAACTGGCAATGAGTCTTTCACGTCCCACTCTTCTTTGCACAATTGTTTTACATCATCCCCATTGGAGGGTTTTTGAATCATGCCATAGCACCTCAATCAGATTTAAGTTCGGACTTAAGTTCGCCACTCCAAAACCTCCTTTTTTAAGCCATTTTTTTACATTGACTTGCTGGTGTGTTTTGGATCATTTCCTGCTATATAACCCAAGTTCGCTGGGCTTGAGGTCATGAATTGATGGCCAGACAGATAAATATGGTAAATAAATTAGGAATTTGGCAAATATTTATTTTTTTGCATCGCTGTAGGTGACAAAATCAGAAAATAAAAATGCATGCTATTGATCACTAAGCAAATTTAAAATCGCAATCCTCGATTTTTGCCTTGCTGTTTTATTACAGTTGATGAGAGTAAAATTAGTACAAATGTCTCATCTGTTCGCTAGGGTTTTCTTGGGGGGAAAATGATTTTCTTGTCTTTTTATCATCATAAATTTGGCTTGACTGACAAAGCATTACTTAAGTTTTGAGTCAGCCTCTGTGGAAGTATTTTACCTTATTTATTAAAGTATTCTTGTCATACTCTAGCATGAAATTTGTTATTCAATTGAGCTGCCATTCAATTCTCATCGTAAAGCACCCTGCAGTGAGCGAAGGCACGTTTCGATTGTGGGTGATTGGCGTGATATTTATTTAGGGTAATCTATAAATCATTATCAGAATACCTAGCGGCACTTGGGAAACATGACTTGGTGAAAAAAAGAAGAAAAAAAACGATGAGCGAGAGCTAGGGCTCAGGCGTTAAAGCTAATAAGGCTTTGGAATGAGACAAAGAAAGAGCAAGACATAAATAGACAATCTAATCAAGAGCTAAACATAGAACAGGTTGACACTTTAAGAGAACAATCCAATGGCAGGAGACAGGGTAGAGAACCTAAAAAAGGTCAAGTTGTCATCAAAAGCAAGCAAAGTGCAGTACGATGTAAAAGCAGTATATTGTCAGAATCGGGCAAGGATTTATAGAATAATCAAAGCCGGCACTGTATGAGGAGATCAGAAGACGGAGCTAACTAGGCTAGAACTCAATAAACAGAAGAGACAGGGTCAACACAGGAACGGCATCTACGCAAACACAAGCCTCACTAGTGGAACGCTACGACTGAGACTTCACGTAGCTTCACTGAACGTCTGAACTATTTATGGGAAGTGTGCTAATTGGAAACAGGTGGTAGTGACTTAGAAAATCAAGGGAAGTAGAACAAGGAAGCGGATCATGTAACATCTAGTTCAGTGTATATGGAATATGGAACAGGAAGCAGATATGACTTACTGTGTATAGCTTCGAGTATGGAAGCAAAATAGTCTCATTAATAATTTACACAATAGACACGATGCACACATGCGTATCCCAATTCACATGCATGAAAAATATATATTCACAAAAAAACAACTCGCGTGCACAAAATAAATATATATATTCATAATACACGTGTCACAAATGCAAAACACAATTCACAGATGTACAACTGTGTACAAAATTTTTGAATGTACAAAATTCCTGAGTGTATCATGGTCAGTAAATGTGAAAATCGTCTTTCCTGCATGAATCGGCCTGGATTTGTGTATTTGTGTATTTTTGAGACTTTGCTGGCAGCAACATGGGTCACTCGTACTCTTTAGCCAATCAGATGCGACTTCACAATTCAACCAATCACAGCCCTCCAGCAGCGCAGCACTCAAGTAGCTCAGCTTTTGCGCAATCACAATTGGAGTTAATTACAATGAAGTTGAAGTTTTACCTACTCAAACCAAAAACAGGATGCATGTGTAAGTTATTACTTTATTTCGTTATGTTTCAATAATAATCTTTGCCGAAAATAACACAGCTAACCACTTTATCATTTTTATAAACACTCCACCCTCGTTACCCCCTCGTTACATGTGACCCTCAAAAACCCTCCAATGGGGATGATTTAAAACAATTGTGCAAAGAAGAGTGGGACAGGAGTTCCTCCACAGCGACGTGAAAGACTCATTGCCAGTTCTCACAAATTCTTAACTGCAGTTTCTGCTGCCAAGAGTGACACAACCAGTTATTAGGTTTAGGGGGTACTTACTTTTTCACAGAAGGCCTGGTATATTTGGACAGCTTTTCTCCCTTAGTAAATAGAATCATTGTTCTTTAAAAAAAAATGCATTTTGTATTTATTCAGGTTATTTTTGTGTAATATAAAAATTACAGTAGTTTCTTCGTGCTTATCTAAAAGCTTATCTAATAATTCATATTTTTTAAATTCATGTCTTTAAAAAGTTGTCATGCCATTCCGAGGCACCATTGTATCACATCTTTAATTTATTTAGCCCATTACAGTACTGTAAAACCGTCTGAGGCACTGCTGTAGAGCAATGTCTTTTAAAAAAAAGGTTTCTACATTAATTTTTTATTTTATTTTTTTTAAAGCAGAAAGCTTTAATTAATGAAGATGAATTGATGTGACGACCCGTGTCAGGTACAATTTGTGCAGTTTTATAAGAAAGCCTATTTTTATTGAACCTCCGCAGAACCAACCACAGTCCTTCTGACGGCTTTGTCACGCAGGCTTCTTTTTCATTCAGCAAAACCTGGAAGCTTTTTTTTTTTTTCTTATATTTTTACAAAATATTCTGCTTTCTCTTCCCAGCTTTCTTATTATTAAAGCCATAAATTACACATGTATAACAAAGTTTGCACTGAATAAATACATTTCGTCACTTGTATAGTCAACATCCGTGCGCATGTGTGGTGTTTACTATAACACTGTGACCACGTGTGTGCGTGTAAAACATTTTTTATTTTGTGTTTGTATTTGTGTGTGTGTGTTTGTGCGCGGGCTTGTGTAACTGAGGGTCTCATTTTGCAAACTGGTGTGTGTGTGCGCGCGCGCTTGTGTGAGTGAGAGTCTCTGTCGGCAAACTGGTGTGTGTGTGTAAAAATCGTCCTACACAGTAGCCCCCCTCCTCCTCCTCTCCTCTCTCTGTTCTCAATCACTACAGATACAGTATGATCCTTTTCTAACGTAAAGTGCAGGTTAATTTTTGCTTTATATTTTGTATTATTAATTTTTATATGAATGTTTTTGGGTTGTGGAACGAATCGTCAAAGTTTCCATTATTTCTTATTGGGGAAATTCAATTTGATACTCAAGTGCTTCAGGTCACAAGACAGTTTCCAGAATAAATTATGGTCGCAATCCAAGGTTCAATTATATGATCAATTTCTATATTGTTTTTACAATTTACTTATAAAAATGTATTTTCTCTTTTTTCTTTTCCATATAAAGACAACAGACTGCATCAAAACTTACTTTATTTATTTTTTGTTTGTTTATTTATTTATTCATTTATTTATTATATTTAATAAGCTTTATGAAGACTCTGTGTAAATTGTTACCTCAACATAAACTTTTTGTGTCCAAAAAAAATAAGATTTTTAATCTTATTTGTATTATTTTGCTAAATGTGTGCATGAGGATATTTGATTAAGCTGTGCATCAGACCAAGCAGGAACCCTAACACTAAATGAGAGCTGTAATATAGTTGTAACGATGTTGTAATGATGTGAAAGTAAGAATGACTGATGAAACGATGCTGAGAAGGAATGACGCAAAGACAACAACGCAAAAACAACCTAAAAAGTACGACATTTTACCCCTTATGCTGGTTCATGTCAATTCGCACAACCATCGATTACATCCATGGTCCATAACAGCGTTTAGAATTCTGAGTTTGTGATGCACACAAAAGTTTTCCGCACACCGCACGTGTATGCATGTCATGCATCCTTTAGTGTATATTTCTTTTTATTATTTTCACAATTTTTTTTTTTTCCTGCTCAAGCCATCATCGGTTTGGTGTTAATCTTATTTTGAAGTTGTTTTTGCAAGATGGTTTAGTTAAGTTCAGACTTTAGTCGTGACATACAGTATACATTATTGCACAGTGAAAATTCTTTATTCTTTGCATATCCCAACCTCTTTGTTAATAGGCAGCATTAACCCATCATGTTGTTAATGTGGTTCTGGCATAATTTCATCTAACTTTCAAAAGCACCCTAATACCAGTGTTGGCTCAACATCCGTTACACCGCCAAATTACTGTCACCGCAGCGTTTGACATCCAATCATAGACATCATAACTATAACATAATCATAGGCTATTGAGACACTAGAGGAGGTTTTTCCATATCTACCAAGTTTCTGCCTTCTCAAAGGTAATAAAGCAAAGATTGCATGTCATTTAATTAATCAGGTAGATATTTACTTAGTAATTTACTGACTTAGGTGTATATTATTTTATCTGGGTTATTAGATTAAATTTTTTATTTAATTTATTTTTTTTTTTTACAAATAATTAGGTTGCACATAAAACATCAGTCTTGAGACACTGGAAGAAAGTTTTACTATTTCTACTAGTGACATTTTCAATCTTTGTTAAACAAATCTACAATAGCAGCTCAAAATGTTACCCTGCAAATGATGAAAAACTGTTTAGCCCCGGCTTTGTTATAAGCCTCGTTTGGGATTCCAGCCGTAAGGGATGTGTTAACAAAGATGGAATAAGTGTGTGGTTCCCACAATCAAAATGTAGTTACATAAGAACCATGATTATACTTGTCTTGACAGAGCTTTCACATGCTCCTGCTGATCCGTCAACCATAAACTAGGCATCGCGTTTGAAAACTGCTCGAGAAAACAGAACTGTTGTAGGTCTTTCAACAGTATAGGAGTATAGTATATTTGATATTAATACAATGCTATGCAGCTATTTTTCTTAGGAAGAACTTTATATTAGTTAGCATCACTGCAGCTCCAGTGACTAATTTGTTTACATGTTTGGAAACAAAGGCAATTAAGTTCATTAGAAAATGTTGTTATAGTGTACAAACAAAATTAATAATTCGGAGAGCATTTAAAAAAAAAAACATGTCCCGCACAGACCTTATATTTTTTCTAATTAGTTTTTTTTTTAACTAAATCATGTGCACTAGAGCTGGAAATTATAAATAGACTGTTGACTTAATTAAATGTTTGGGCATTGCGATTTTTTTAATTTGATTCATTAGCACTAAAGTTTACAGATTGATCAAGCAGCTTGCACCTCCAGGATCCAGGATTGATTCCCCCCTCGGGGCTGTGTGCATGGAATTTGCATGTTCTCCCCATGCTTGGTGGGGTTCATCCGGGTAATCCGGGTTCCTCCAACAGACCAATTGCAGATTGGGCAAACTGGCATTCCCAAAATGCCCATCACGTCAGTGTGTATGTATGTTCCCTGCAATGGATTAACACCCCAGTGTACCCCAGTTTGTGCCCTGGGATATGCTCCAGAGTCGGCCCCGTGGCCCTGTATACAGGGTAAAGCGGAATAGGCTTGATTGAATGAGTAAGTACAGTACAGTGTAATTTGTGTTATCAATTGTTTAAATTTCACATCTCAAAGCGATAATCTTTTTTTTTCCTGTCAATCTTCTGCTCCACACTTCAGTCCAGTAGGTCGAACGCACCGACTGCCTATGTGATGCTCTGGGTAAATAGGTTAAGAATTGGTAATCAGAATAGCACATTGAATATTATGGGGAAATGCCATCATTGTCTAAAGGAAGAAACATCCGAACATGTTATTATAGCATGTAGGAGGTTTAGTAGGGAAAGAGTGGAAATGATTAAAAGGATGCAAGGTGCAGGGCTGTCAGAAATCTTAGAGGTTGACGGTAGAGGAAAAGGAAAGAGAGATTTTTTTACTTATACTTAAACTGAAAAAGTGGTGGACCCAAATAATTGGGTGGCAGTAATATGTAAGAAGAGATGTTGATGGCTGTTAAACACCAAAGAGGAAAAAAGGATGCTCTGGCAAAACACGAGTATTTGCAGATGATGGAAGCAGTTTATATTTTCCTTTAAAGCTGTGTTAAAGTTATATGGAATTTGTCGATTTTACACCATTTAATGTTTGCCTCAGTTTATCTTATTAAATGAAAAAGTGTGACTTGATTGTGAATTAGAAACTGACCCACCAATTAATTTTTTTAATCAACTAACAGAAGATCACACAGCTCCAGTGTGAACAATATGGTACAACAAAAGAGCATTCGCATTTGTTTTTAGAATTTTTAGATTTTTTTTAGATTATCACTGGTTTATAAATAGATGTGGTTCATTTTCAGGATGTGTATTAGATATATTTTGTATCCAAATATTTTTATTGGGGTGATAAAATGATAGGAAAAAAAAAAACTTTTTCAAAAGATTTTTAAAATACGTCTATTATATTGTCATCTGTATAGTACAGTGTATATATATATATATATATATATATATATATATATATACCATTATACAGTATTTTTGTCATGTATGTATGAATCAGGATCCATGCGACAGAAAACAAAATCCAGACACGACTTAAGAACTATTGCTAAGTAACAAGAGGGTCAAACAGCACCAAGATAATGTATGAACAACATACTGTAATACTTTTTGTCCATTTCTGTTTAACGTTTAATGACTTTTTAAATGAAGTTATTTCTTGTTGTCACAGATACAGAAGTTATTGTCAGACTTTTTTCCCCAGATCGTTTAAAAAGAAAAGCTTGATACGTTAATAAGTTACACACAAACATAATCTCAAAATCACTCTAAGTTCTTAAGGTAAACTTAAGAAAGAGCATCTTCTGTTCAGGTTCTCACTCTTCCACCTAATGCACTTTATACCATCACTCAGACAAGTTGAAGGTCTGATACAGCCTCTCTTTCTTTCTTTTTTTTTTTTATAAAATTGCAAGAGTTCATAGGAAGTTAAGGCCAGCTTTCTTGTGAGTAGGGAAATCTTGTTTGGCCTGAGATGGATGCCAGGCTTCAGGATTCCTGACATCGCAGTCAACCTACCTTCTTTGGGAGCATAAGAGAGTGAGACAGAGAGAGAGAAAGAAAGTAGTGTCTTTGGACAAAGCCAGCACCTTGGCGGAGAAGATACTTTATAAAATATTGTCTCCAGGACACCCTGACAAGCTTTGACACTAGCCACCAGAATCATTTTAGCTCTTCCTATGGCTGAATAATACAATAAGCACACTGGCTTTGCCAAAAATACAGTAATAGTCTGCCTTTTCCCTGGAATTATCCACGTTGGAAAAGGAACCAGATGATGCCACGATGAGATATCACATTATTATAATGCGATGCTAATGAAGTCTCTCGTGATATTACTACCCACTTAACTATTAATAACTCATTTAAGGGAAATTCATTTGAGTAAAGGATCCATCATGAAAATCTTTTCATCGAGGAACTTGACACTATTGCTTTTACCCAATAATCCAATTGATTAAATGTATGCGTGTCCTAAAAGCTAGGCTTTTCGTGAAATTAATAACCATACTTCGTTGCATGTCAATTCCTGCGAGCATGCTTGAGATAAAACGAGAGAAAAAGTGCAAGGTGAGCACTGTTAGTCGTCGTGTATCGATTTTCCGAGATGATGAGAGAAACCCTCACGCAAACAAACACGCAAAGCCCGTTCTCTACCTCCTTCCACAGCTGGCTAGTTTGTCAACACACAAATTGTGTTAGCTAGAAGCTAAAGCCCCAAATCCCACAGTGAGGATCACAGTACGCAAGCAGATGGCCTTCTTTTTTTTATTGTTTACTTCAGTCTATGGGTTGGTATGTGTTAAAGAAGATGCCAGCACTTTTTTATTTTTTATTTGCTTGGTTTTTTTTTTTTTTTAGTAACAGTACTTGTGGTGAGAGGAAGGCAATAAAGAACTTTTGTAACAATGGGCAGAAATAGCTCTGTTCTCCCTGTAGTGTCACGGAGTCAAGTGCTGTGCTTTGTGTGCTCATATTACTGTCATTATCACCGCGGCCCCACTGAGTCCCAGTAATGCCTCCAGCTCAAGGTCTGCAAACATTGACTCCTGTCAAAAAATGTAAGTTAGATATATATCAGGTGATGAGAAGAGTACAATGACTCAAAGTATTATTATTTTGGAGAATGTGTCAAGTAAAGGTTATCGTCCAAATAGACACTTGAGTAAAAGAAAGAATCCATCTTGTGAAGTAGCGTATTAATCTTTTGAGCGTCAACACATTATTTAGGGAATTAAACATGTGGGGGTGTGCTGTTACGAAAAAATTATAAAGTTACTGTAACCGTCTCAAAGTCAACTGTTGTCCAGTTTCAGCTTGTCCGAAGTGTTTCATTTTATGATATAGGGGCGCTGCCACATTATGCTACTACCACTCAGTCAGGAGGGCCTCCGAACCACGTGACGCCAGCCGACCGCAACTGCTCACTCACGCCCTGTTCGGGGCGGCGTAACACACTTGGAGGACAGTGCTATCCGCTTTTTCCGGTTGCGTGTTCTCACAGACGCCCTTGATTGGCTGTAGAGCTGTGATTAATGTGGGAGCATTAACTACCTTTCATCCCACCCCTCTGAGAGAGCTCGGCCAATCAGCTCTCTCTAGACCTTCGGCTGCGAGAGGTTACAGAGCAATCTCCGGATAATGGGGCGAGCACTTTGTGCCACTCGGAGTGTACTAAAACTCAATCATCTGATCAATCAAAATTAAGAACAGAGCAATTTAATTTTGGACTGTTATAACTATTGATTTTAATCGATTACACAACATCTTGTATTACATTGGTACTTGTGTTATTGCACTAAACTTATTGCCAGTCTTCTACTCTACACTCGAGTCCGGTAATTGGCGGGATTGCTCCAATTGCCCATAAATTCAAAAGATAAAAAGAGATAATCTTGTTAAATATGTGTATTTGTTTAAGATGTTGTCTATATATTTGGTTGTCAATTATTAAATTTAGAACCATTCAATTTAAAAAAAAAAAAAAGATTTTAAATTGAAAACTGACCCACCAATTCAGTTGATGGAGTCGACCAACAAA
Source organism: Clarias gariepinus (assembly GCF_024256425.1). Classification (NCBI taxonomy): domain Eukaryota; kingdom Metazoa; phylum Chordata; class Actinopteri; order Siluriformes; family Clariidae; genus Clarias; species Clarias gariepinus. The sequence continues at coordinate 24,038,107 of NC_071118.1, read as the reverse complement.
GATAAATTAAACAGCATTAGTCTTTAAAATAAGACATTGAAGTACACAACATGCTTATTTGAATGGTTATAGATTTCTAATGATTCTATTTATAACCTGTTCTAAAAAGGAAAACGATCTGTTATAAGGCTCTACTTTTTTTGTAGCAGCGGTTAGCTTTGGGTTGGGCCAGAAGTTAAACAGTCTCAGGTTAAGCAAATTATGGGTCATGTCAGGAGGGCTAATATATGGTCTTAGATAAAGCTGACCAGTTTGACAGTAGGTAAGCCTTAAACTTGCTGTTACCCATTCCAAGGTGAATATAAGACACAAGATGATGGCTGGAGCGAACCATGGCAAGGACAGCTCCAAGACAGTCAACCAAAAATGAAAAAAATAATAAAAAAACGTTTCCCCAGACACACTGATTACATTATCAGTGTGAATTACTTCTTTGGTCATGCGCCCATGGATTCATTTGTCACAACTGTGGGCAGGTTTGGTTCAGAAACATGTAGCCATTATTTCTGACAGTCTGAAGGAAAAATACGTTTTTCAATGCTCAGCCCGCAGCTCCCCATCCTTATTTAATAACTACTTGTCTTCTTAGATATATCCATCTCATCTATTGTAGATCGTAACATGACTGTTTCATTTGTGAAGTCAAGTAGGATGGAGCACATAAAAGAATATAACTGAACATTGTTTGTATAAAAATGAGTAAAAATGAGCAGAACTGCTAATCCAAATACACTTCAATAATTAGGCTAAGTTTTAAGTAGCTGTACTAACTAATTTAGTTAGTTAATTTTAGATACCATTTGCAAATTTACATACTACATTTTCTACTTGTGTACTCAGTACTTTATCAACCATACATCACTCAGTTTCTCTATAAACATCTTTTTAGGAAGCATTTTACAACTCATGACTTTTTTGAGAAAGATCCTATCAAATCTGAACTTTGCAAATGCTAATACCTAGCTGAAATAACACAAATGACATTCAGCTTGTTTGTAGCATGCTAGCAAACAGGTGACAGATTAGAAACAAATGTGTTGGGGTTTTTTTAGCCTTGAATAAAGTTCTCATGTTTTCTATGTGTTGCTAACACATCCCAAAAAATTGGAATTTTGTATTGTTACAGTTTTTTGTTAGCATTCAGACAGTTTGTCTCATCAGCGTTTTTAGCATGCTAGGTAGCTTTTGAGAGATTGGAGAGAGACAGAAGAATCTATCTGTTAATGGTTAGCGCTAGTTCACATTTTTCTTTTTTTTTTTTGTAAAAGAAGCACAAAATTATTATTAGTAAGTAAAGTTAGTCAGTGTGATTTTAGACAGACATTTTCCTTTTGCAAACATTTTTTTGTACATTTTTATACTATCAAGTCAAATTAAGAGTTTATATTATTCTGATTAAAGTATTAACCTCAACCTTTACCACAGAATTTATTTTTGATTTGTCACCAACCCTTTTTAAATAAAAAATCTGCTGGTATGCATGATATACAGTATACAGTATATCCGCTCTGGAGGCAAGTTCAAGGCAAAATTTTGTATTTCGAAACGCATTTTTCCAAAGGAAATATTAACAATATTACTAGTTTTCACTATAATTATAATTTTTTGCATATAAAATACATTTACATTAAGTAAAATATGTTATAAAAAAAACTATCATAACCTTAATTTATAATTCCTTTTGGCACCTGTTGCTTTGAAACGAAACTGCAAGTTGCTTGGCTCAGTTCAGTTGTTCGTTTGCCAAAAATGCTTCACATGCTGAGGCAAATTTCTTGCTAAATTTGAATTCTGAAGGCAAACATGCTGAGGCAGGGCATTCATATGCCGAGGTACCACTGGATGCACTTATTGTATGTTGAGGACGAATTGTTGTTCTGAAACTGTTTGCTGTTAGGTACTGTATTGTCTTCTGCAGTCTGTATTAGCATAAAACCTTTTAATTGTATTTTTTTGGTGGTCAAAACATTGTGGCAGTGTGAATTTGACAACATTACGGATATTGAACGTTTAAATTACTTTGAGAAAATGATGTTAGACCAATATTGGCAGCATGACCTTGTGATAACGTTGAACAAATGACCCTAATGCAACTTTGCAAAACCCACTTAAAATAAGCATGTTAATACTGTTTACTTTTATCCCTTATCTGAAATAAATCTTACATTGCTCTTCTGAAGTTTTCTTTTCTCCAGCAGCAAAGCCAGTGCCCTGACTATGACTCAAACCCCAGTCTCAGCAGTGAGAGGGCTGAATGCTAAGCACTGGTCCACCAGGGATCTCGCTGCTGAGGCTAGTAAATGCACATGAATTACTGTGTCAAACAATGAGCACCACAACATAAATTCTTAAAGTCAAAAATACTAGACAAGCGCAATTCAACAACCCATTAAACCAAACAAAAAGTTAAAAATTAAATCTAGCAGGATGTGCCATTTAACATCAAAAATTCACTGTGTAAAACTGGACGTTAGGCAGTGTGTATGTTGTTTAAATCCCATACAATATCCAAACTGTAAGCAAGATTCTTATTAAAGTTATATGGGATTTCACAGTATAGCTACAGCATACAAATGTGACCTACCTACTGTAAATCCTGGGAAAAGTCATTCATTAACTTTCCATCTTTGTGTAATATTACTCTTTTTGTAGCTAGTCCTAATTTTGCAGCATTTGGCAGCCATGATGAACTTTACAGTAATACAAGGTGATATTAAAAAGTTTCAAAAATAGTTTTGCAAAGGATGGCAGCACAAGGCTGCACGCACCATCACAGGAAGTACCGACCTTCATAAGTCAGTGTGCCAAAAGACATCATCATCGGTAGCTGTACAACTGGTGCTATTCTGACCACATGCGAAACCAAATCTGCGATTTCAACATCAACAGCAAGTTTGAACAAAGCGTGAAACTTGAAAAACTGGATGATATTACTTCCGTACCCACTCTGGTACTCTCCAGATACAGTATGGCTCACGCGGACTCTGCCCCACTTAAGATGCAGGTCCAGCTCAAAGGTCCCAGTTTTAACACTGTTGCTGATATCCATCGCCAATCACAGAAGAAGCTTGATACGCTTAAAAAAATAAGATTTCCAGGACATAATGCAGAAGTGGCAGGAACACTGGGAGTTATTTTTATTTGTATTGCTGTGCAAGAGGACTACAGTATTTTGAAGGCGATAGTATGTCAATGTAGATAAATAAAGAACATTCCTGTAAACAGAGCTAATCTCAAAACTACCACCTCGTATTTTCAAACGTTAATTCAACAGGGATATAATATAACCTTACAACACTCAAGAGACAAACAAGTGCTTCGTGTGCAAAAAAAAAAAAACTGATACAAGCATGCACACTTTGTGTTTAAAGTTATTGTGTTCTTCGGGTCCTTCAGCTGGAATTTCTGAACTCTTTTACAAACATAATGAACCAATGATGTATGAGCGCCTGGTTGTTAAATGGCATGAATGTTGATATTCAGTTGCTTTGAAGTTGCAATTATGGTGTTGTGATGCGTTTAAGGTAATTCCAATGTCACTTTATCAAAGTCATTCTAATTTTCCAAAAACAATGCCGTCCTGATGTTCATGGATGTTGTCCTAATGGATGGATGACATTGCAACCTAATTACAACTATAATACGATAAAAATAATTACATCTGATGTTACGGTTCCTGCTGGGACATTACTCAGATCATCAATTTCAGATCATAAGTGACCTTTGCAACAACAAACAAAGCATTATACTGGATACATTGCTTATTGTCCTCCGGTGCTGGAGAATATTTATTTTCCTGAGATCAACAGGGATCTCAGCTTCTTCATCATTCATGTTGATGAGTCTGAGAAGTGTCATTGGTATACATTGACATTTTTAAACAATTAAGGTGGCTAGATTAGTCTACGTAAGGTTTTTCTCTAAAGACCATTTTAATTAGCTGAGTTTGTCTGGAGGAGGATTTCAATATGACCTTTGAATATAAATAATGTAAGGTCATGCTGAAGCGCTATATAAACCTTCATAATAGCATTGTTAGACTGGTTTAAACCTGTATACTTTAGACGGAAAAGATAATTTTATGAGGTTGGAATAATAATTGTAGCATGTCGATGAGACAAAGTTCATATACTGTTTAGACAGGTGAGGAAAAAAGGTACAAACTCAATGATTGCGTTAATAGAATTTGCAATCGTGAGCAAAATGTAGGATCTTAAAAATATTTATATCAATTTTTAAATCTTAGTATTTGTTAGGACTTCCCCTTTTGCTTAAATGATAGTGTGCACTTAAGATAGAGTTTTAAGAGTAAAAACTTTCTCTAGATTAAAAAATCTTTCTATATAATCCCCTTCTACAGTACACTAATGCACTTATGGCAGAATTTCACTAGTGCTTAGATACCATTAAGGTAGATCAATTAGACAGCCTGCCTCATGTGGCCCTGCCAATGTGGGCCTCCCAGGAGCTCCTTTAATGGCACAAACATGTGGACATGGCATGGAGCAAGACCATGACTGTAAGGGGGATTTGGCAATAACTCCCAACATCGTTCCTGTATTGATTTGGTGTACAGATCCCACGGTCAGATACCTCTTTTCCTAAATTTGGTGACACGTTATCCGTCCAATTTTTAAGGATCATGTTCACAGAAACGACTGCAGTGGACTCTGAGCCACCTCGGCCAGGATCGTCAATCATAGACATACCGGCTTCTTAAAAACGTTCGCACCACATTTTACTATGGCTGAGTGTCTGATCACCGTACTGAGCCCTAGTTTGCAGTTTCCTGTAAATGTCAATTGGTTTTCTGTTTTAATTCATGGGAAATTTCATCAAACAGTACCGGTTTGACTTGAACGCTTTTCATATATAACCTGGCAAGACATATTAGATTAAATGTATCAAAGTGTCATTGTTATGCCAACGCTAGGACCTGCATTGAACTGCAATTCTCAGATCGCATTGTGGGTGGTCCGCAAACAGTCTTTACTCAAGGTCATCTGATTGCTGACATTTTTGCACCTGGGCTTGATCACACACACACTCACACACACATTATATAAGTCACTAAGTATGTGAAGTTGCTGACCAAGCCTTGTGTTCACATGCATTATTTCCAGGCTTCTGATCACATTTGCTTTGTGATTTTTGAAATCTGGTTTTATTCTCCCCAAGTCTGTTTGTTCATTGCCTCATTTTGCCTGTTGGAGACCGTGGTCTTGTTTGATGCTTTTGGATGTCTGTCTGTATGTTTAATAAAAGCTTAAACCAAACTACAGCCTTTTCTGCCACCAGACATGTGCTTCAGTGGAAGCAGCAAAACCCATGAAAAACACCCATGTGCCTAAAAATTGTGCAGACTATTAAACTTTTAGATTATTTAGCATGGCATAATTCGTTTTCAGTTTTAACAAATTCTTAAACGTTCAATTAAAAAGAATTCCCCGATTTTCTTTACCTTTACCTTTACTCCTTACTCTGGGTAAGAGATGTCACACCTGAGTGGAAGACAAAACCATTTTATGGACGAAAAACCACCTAGTCAAGGCGTAAAATGTATTTTTCATTCGAGAAACCACATTAATAGTAAAATATTTTATCCCACGCTAATGCTTGATATGTGACTAGAAGTATGTGACCTCCCAAATGCTTTGAAGCGTAGATAGATGCTTGACTTCTTTAGCGTTTCATTCTTTCCCGAAATTGCTGTGTAAACACAAAGCAATTTAAATAATGGAATTTGTTGATGCGGTGTCAGTGAAGATGGGGCCGTGTTATTGATCTGAGTAATTCGGCATTTATACGTACCTGTCAAAACAACATTGAAATTCAAGACACTCCGAGTTTTAATTCACAGCAGCCGCCAAGTAAAGATGCCCAGGGGCGTAGGGTATGGAACCGAAAATCAATTATTAGTTAATGTTCATCCAGCAGTTGAAATGTGTTGTTATTGGTATAAAATGCATTTGCGGTATATTTGAGTGTTTGAAAGGGAAATCAAGCAGATGGTTGTCAGTTAAATAACACAGAGAGACAATGAGGCCTGGGCACATGCATATGCTCTTTGGAAACCCTGGGAGAGCAGCTTCTGATGAGAAGAAGCGCATAATAATGCTAATATGTATTTAATAGTCTTTTCATGCTGAGTACGGTATATGCTTAAATTCTTATGCAGTGAAGCAAAACATTCAAGAACCCCGATTTCTCTGTATATACAGGACTGGCTGAGTAAGTTCGGATACCTCCCACCAGCTGACCCTGTGACCGGCCAACTGCAGACCAAGGAGGCACTGACCAGGGCGATTAAAGCCATGCAGCGATTCGGAGGCCTGGACGAGACCGGAGTGTTTGGTGGGTGACTGCTTGCAATTCTTTGCATCACACGGCTTGTTAAAGATTTTCTTTTTGTTTAAGTCAGACCTCTAAATTAAAATAGTAGAACGATTATTTCGCATAGATGAGTGAACAAGATCCCCAACCTATTTCTATAGATTTGCTAGTGCAATGTATAAACTCGTATAAAAATGTTTATTTATTTATATCTCACCTGGGACCTTTTTATTTTACTGTTGTGCGTAGTGAAGTCGTATACAGACCCTGATCAGTCATAACAATAAAACCACTCACCCAATATTGTCTAGATGTCCCCTGTGCCACCATAAAAGCTCTGACCTGTCGAAGCATGGGCTTTTTTAAGACTTCTAAAGTTGTGCTGTGTTATCCGGTCCCAGGGCATCAGTACCACATATCTTAAGTCCTGTAAAGTGCGAAGTGGAACCTCCATGGATCGGACTTGTTTGTCCAGCACATCCCACAAATGCTTGATCGGATTGAGGTCTGGGGTATTTGAAGGTCAGGTCAACACCGTGAACTTTGGTCTGTTTCTCAAACCATTGCTAAACAGTTTTTGCAGTGTGGCCAGACGCAATGTCCTGCTAAAAGAGGCCACTGCTACAGTATTAGAGAATATGATTACCATGAAAGGGGGAACCTGGTCTGTAAGAATTTACATGAATGGCCGGAATTATGGTTTCTCAGCAGAACACTGCTCAAAGCAAAACTACTGCATCTGCTATCTTGCCTTTTTCCCATAGTTACCTTGGTGCCATTTCTTCCACAGGTAAGCAACACACATGCACCCAGCTATCCACATGAAATAAAAGGAAAGCGTGTTTCATCAGACTTCAATTCCATCGCTTTCAATTGCTTCATGGTCCAGTACTGTAGCTGCTTTCAGCAGCGGACACAGATCAGCACGGGCACTTTGGCCGGGCTACAGCTAAGCAGCCCCATACACAGCAAACTGCTGAGCACTGGTTCACTGGATTTGATTCCTTGGACCACTTTTTGTAGGCCACAAAAGCTGCCATTTTGGAGATTTTCTAACCCAGTTGTCTAGCCATCAAAATTGTAACCTTTTTTAAAGTCGCTTAAATCCTTACGCGTGCCCATTTTTTCTGCTTCCAACACATCAACTTCTAAAACTTCTCATAATCTCTCACAAGTGTCTTTTTAAACTGCTCCTAAGGAAACTATACGGTATATTTGACTTATGTAAGACATGCGTGAAAAAAATGATATTTTAAGCTAATTAGATGTATTATCAAAATTAGATATTTACATTTACATTTACATTTAGGCATTTGGCAGACGCTCTTATCCAGAGCGACTTACAAAAAGTGCTTTAATGTTTACATAATTGGATACATAATAAGATACTAAGAAAAAAAGATATAGTTATATAATCATAATTTTATATTGACATCGTCTTAGTGGTGGCTCAGCAGTGGCTTAATGGTTAGCGCTGTCGCCTTGCAACTTCAGGGTCCAGGTTCGATTCCCAGAAAGGTTCGATTCCAATCTCTTTGTGCATGAGTTTGTATGTTCTTGGTGGGTTTCCTCCCACAGTCCAAAGACATGCAGATTATGATTATTGGTGTTCCCACATGGCCCATAGTAAGTGAATGAGTGTACTGTATGTGCTATGCAGTGGACTGGCACCCTGTCCAGGGTGTATCCCTACATCTTCTGGGAAAGGATCCAGGCTTCCTGCGACCCTGTATACAGGATAAGGAGGTATAGACGATGAGATTACACTTCGGGTCTATAATTTGGGCAACAGGGTTGTATTTTCGAAGTGACCTTATAAACCTCAGGTAACTTCCTGTTGAACATTTTACTTTTTGAAGATTCCAGTCATTTTATACTGGTGAAATAAGATGTATTATTAATTGTAATTTATTATCGAGAGCTTATGAAAAAAGATGTTTTAAGGATGAACTAAATTATGTAATTGTTACATTTTAATATAATGTGGTTATAGTGTTTATAAGTGTTTTGTATACGTGTTTTTAATGGATCATTATATCAGTCGTGGTAATGCATATATCCGTTCACTCCAGAAATTCAAATTTAGGGAGAACTGACTAAATTTCCAAATAGACATTTTTTTTTTGCATGCTTAGCTAAATAGTGTTTGTGTTTTTTTCTTCCTCCCCTTCAGACCAGGCCACCCTAGGTTTGATGAAGACACCACGCTGTTCTCTGCCAGACATGTCCGAGCCTGAGACGGCGGCTGGCAGGAGAAGGCGAGCACTGGCACCTCAGAAAAAGTGGACCAAGAGACATCTATCCTGGAGGTACGACAGCAGCACTGTAGCTATGCATTGTCATGAAAACCTTCATCGAATATGTGTGGGTGGAGCGCTTACCATGCACTAGGTATTATAGCCCATGTGTATAAATAGGGACAGAGAAAGCGTGGCAGCTATGAATGACAGAACACGGGTTGTCTGTCTTGATGCTGTTATTTATTAAAAAGCCTTAAGCAACATATGGAATTTGGTATTTAATCAACACAGATGGCTGCTGATGCTGATGGAGACTTTGCAGAGATAAATCGTGCCTGTGTGTGTGTACAGGTCTGTGCATGCCTGCGAGCTCACAAATGCACGTGTAAGCTGTGCCACTTTTATTGATGGCACAAGGTTTCGGCAGACCTGTCTATTTTTTTTTTTTTCCAGTGTCGCACATCCTTTTCTTTCTCTCATTACCAGATCCTGCTGAGATCTCACACGCTCGTCTGTACCAATACGACAGCTATAGTGTAGTGCCCCTACTGTAATTCTCTTTCCCTGCCTTTAGTGGGAAACAGATTTGGGCCACAGTATGAAACCGCGTACATACGAGTTAGTTGGTTGCTGAACTTTAGCTTTTCCTTATTTCACGGCTCACTGGTTCGGAGTTAATTTGGTCTCAGTTCTTGTCTGAAAGGACAAATGTGTGAAGACTGAAAAGCTTTATTATGGAATTATTAGGATCAGTGGATGGGCTTACTGCGAGGCCGTTGATTTCCAACGCATTATTCTCGTTCATGTTGTAATTAAGTGGCAACAAGTCCACTGGGTTGAATTAGAGAACGAACGTTTACAAGCTGAACTACAAAATCATTAGAATGATTAATAAAGACAAAATATAAACACGATCCAGAGCAATCCAAAGTTATGGGCTAAGGGAGGTAAAGGTCACAACTGATAATGATAACCACTGGGCGCAGTGATAAAGTGCTCGCCCTATCATCCGGAGATTGGCCCTACAGCCAATCAGGGGTGCCTGCAAGCAGAGGGAGCAGATAGCGCTGTCCTCCGAGTGTGTTACGCCGCCCCCAACGGTCGGCTTCGTCACGTGCTTCGAAGAAAACACATCATAGTCTTCAGCCCTCCCGACTGAGTGGTAGTATTAGCTTAGTATGGGAGCCCCCTAGTGACAGGGAGAAAATGGAAACAACTAAATTGGAGAGAAAATCTGGAAAAAAAAAGAAAGAAAGCAAACAGTAATCCAATGACAATGCAAGGGACATTGGACAACAACAAGGCAGTCAGCAATAAAAAAAAGCCTCCGTACTTACATACATGACAGGAATGGCAAGACGTGATATTAAGAATATTGCTTTTTTCTAATTGAAAAGCTGCATTGTAAGAATAAATCAACTGAGTTTTACCAACAACAACAAAAAATTGTCTCTAAAGCTTTATAACCTCATAGCATAATCCATACTCTGTATACAGTGAACGTATAATAACTGATGCCACTTATACAAATTGAAGCCGATCGATCAAGATGTTAAGACTTGTTGTGCAAATTTACTCAAGCTCAGTGGCTCTCGTGGGATATCTGTTTTATTCCCGAACTAACTGTACTTTCCCGATATACATGGTCTTGCAAACAGTTTATGAATAAATATATTAATTTCCCAGCTTAATGAATAAGACCGGTCTTTCAACATTCATGTTTTACAATTTTTTTTATAATAATTTGAAGAAATAAATGTATTTTAATATACCACCCACAATGGTAAAGACTTTGAGAAGACTTTGACTTTGCTTCCTTTTTCCTTTTTTTTTTTTTTTTTTTTTGCCTAAAATTATTATTATTATTATTATTGGGTGACTTATATAATATGCTGCGTTTTTATCTGGCATTCAAATATTTTTTCTGTAACTTTTAATTTTGTTGTGGAAACTAAAAACAGATTTTTTTCGTCGTTGTTGTTGTTGTACTGACCCAATAATAAAGTCATAAAACATTTGGTGTACCAAGAGGTTATAAACGGTAAATTAGTAGAGCGGAAACATTTAAGCCTTATCCTTCCGTGCACCTGCTTCTACATATGTGTGACTGTGTGTGTCTGTGTGTGTTTTTATGTGATGGGCAGGGGAAGCTGCAGAGAAGTGCACGTAAACCAGGTGAAAGGCCGGGCACAGTAATAACCCAAGTAATGGTCTGTTTTAGAAGCAATGATAAAAAGCCTTATTTGATCCTGTAGTAATGGAACAGGTATGGAGAGAGCGAATGACAGTGAGAGAGAGAGAGAGAGAGAGAGAGAGAGAGAGACTGACAAGCACTGTGAATTGTTGTTCTACGGATTGATCCAGAAGAGATATTTTATATAACAGACCCAGAAGGAGCAGTGGATCGATATTACAGGATAAAATACAGTATGGGCATCTCGGATCGGCTGTAGTTAACATTCTTCTGTCTAGGTTCTGGTTAAACATACAGTATGCCAAAGTTACCTCAAGCTCTGTGTCATTGCTAGCAGCTAAATAGCTAAATTACTTTCTGTAGCTATGTTGGCTTTTGGGGTATATTTTGGGATCCAAATACTGTATACCATACTGTACATCTATAAGGATTTTTAAAAAATCTGAAGTCGCAACAACAGTAAAAAGATTTTACAAAAATACACCCTGCAGACTTACAGAATAATACAGTACCCATCTGATGTAAAAATAAACAAATATTCCTCTATTAAAATTAAATAACTTGTATTCACGTTTACGCTTTCATAATTTCCTTATCAGGATCCTTATAATTAACATTTATTTGAGAACAAGACTGAATCTGATATATCTTGTAGGCTGCTGCTCTTGGGATGCTCGTTCGTACAAAAGCATTTAAAATTCTATTATACAACAGTTCGATCCAGCTGAGTAATCTGATTGGTCAGTACTGGAGGTATTCAGTGTGAGTGCTGGCATGGGGAACAACGGCAATGGTATGTTTAACTGTATGCATCACCTCGCATCACAGGTGCTCTAATAATCGTTAGTTACACTAACTGTGGGTCTCCAGCGTGGGTGAAAGTAGGTCGGTACGGTCTGCAGTATTGGAAAGAGGAGAGAGCAGATGCCTGCCAAATCCCACATCCCAAAGCAGTCACAAAAGCACTTTAAGATAACGTTATGCCATTCGAAACAACACTTTGTCTTCTTACGTCTTTGTTGTTCTGCTCATAGCAAACGCAAGATGCAAAGCTAACTACCTTCATCCACATATTTGGCAGACACCCTTATCCATTTCTTACTTATTATACATCTAAGCAGTTGTTGGTTAAGTGCCTTGCTCAAGGGCCCTTAAACTGTTGGGTTTAAACCTGGGACTTTCCAAACCATAGCCCAATGCCTTAACCACTAAACTGCCCCTGACCACCTTAAACACCAAACTACCTTCTAACACAAGGTTGAATCCCCAATCTGTCTCGGACCCCTGATCAAGGGCACTACAGTGGAACCTCGGATTGCAAGTAACACGGTTTGCGAGTGTTCCGCAAGACGAGCAAAGATTTTTAATTAATTTTTACTTGGAAAATGAACAAGCCTTGGTTTGCGAGTACCGAGTATTATGTATCACGCATGCGCTTCTCGTTTTGATGCCGAGCGTTATGTGCATCATGAGCGTTATGTGCATCATGAGCGTCATAGAACTGAGCCAACAGTTTTTCTCTTGCACTGCGGAATTGTGGGTAATCATCTGCCCTGCTGGGTCTTAGTGCGCTTACAGGTATAATCAACATCCGTGCACGCATGTACTGTTTACTATAACACTTTGACCATGTGTTTGTGCTTAAAACATATTTTATTTTGTGTCTGTGTGCGCGCGCATCATTAGACACCATGCCACACACACACAGACCCCTCCCACTATCGGCTTTACACACACGCACATACACACATACACACACAGCACCTGTGCACACAAATGGAAACACTTATCTGTCGGGATTTATTTTTACTGTTTTTAAAGGTAAAGTGCAGGTAAATTTGTTTTATTTTTACTTTTTATTTTGTGTTAATTATTATTTTTATGTATTTATTTTTTGGGGGGCTGTGGAATGAAATAATTCTCGTTTCCATTATTGTTTATGTTAAAATTTGATTTGGTTTAGGAGTGTTTTGAAATACAAGCCCACTTTTGGAATGAATAATGCTCATAATCCAAGGTTCCACTGTACTTGGTACTGTATGTGGAACAAAAGACTGTACACTATACATAGCACACTAGCTTTTTATTTAACGCTATTTGGGTTCAACCACGGAAACCCTGGAAATAAGTGGAAAAAAGAAACTTTTTAAGATTTTTAGAACCGCCCACCACCTACATGATTTATTCTCCTCATCTTTTGGCTACATAGTACCTGTAGCAATTTATGACTGCATTAACCCCTGTTAAGGAATTAGACTAACAGCCGGTTGCCAGTTACTCTAGGCGTTGTATAAAAGCTATATCGCACTTAATGCCGTGCCGCCGTATTCAATATCACCGCGGCTGTGATATCTTTAGCCACATCATATTCGGTGCAAAGGCATTTCTTCTCGTATGGTATGACTTAATTATAGTTCTAGATGAAATGCCTGTGGGCTGTCATTTCCAAAGATATGTTCCCACACCCAAGTCTGTATGAATTGTGATACACTAATCATCATAAAGATCTAATTAATGATCTCTCTCTTGGCAGAGCCAACCAGGTTTGGAGATAAATTACCAGGTTCGTGATGCGATCATTCTTCAAAATGTGGAGACTAGTTGTATTTTACAGTTCCACAGTTTTTCCTATACCACAGTTGTTTTGAAGGACTTGTCTCTAAATGCAAAAAAAAAAAACATGATTGTAAAACCGAAATATGAATAGATGATTTGAAGTCTAATCAATGAAACGCAGTCAGTGAGTCTCCTTATACCTACTTTCCTACAGGCTCAGAAGCTCTCATCTCAGACTACCAACGTTTATCTCAACTTCTGGAATGTACACTGGGAATGATTTCAGACATCTTTTTCTGGTCATATTGCACGGGGCAAATACTTTTTGGAGAAGATCATACAGGTCCTTGCTACTGTAAGATACATGCAGTTTGGATGTACAGTAGGGTGTTATTATTGTGAAAAGTGCAAAAGAGCTCATAGTAAAGCCTGTGCTTCACAATCTCTGACAAAGATGATGTATGATATCTGGTGTCACCCTGTAAAGTGTGTAAATATGCAAGGTGCGCAAACATACAAGTGAAAAATGTCCTCTGCAGAGTGTCAAAAAGCGAATTGGATCAGAGATATGGCTCTGCAGAAGGTGTGAGTGTGTGTGCTGGGTGTGTGTGTGTGTTCGTGAGGAGCCTCAAATGGAGCTCCGGCACTCTGTGGGTATTGAGGGAGCGGTGATTGATTGTCCAGCGAAAACCCACGTCCAAGACTCAGCTGTGTGTACAAGAGTCATGGGCACACAGTACACAGGGCAATGCCAGTCAGAGACAGACCCTCACTCTGGGCTCATCACTCCATATTAGTGCGCTACCACACGGGAGACCAGCCTCCCACTTGTTAACACTCACTATAATTACCCAAATAGATTAGGAGTGATTGCATAGGACCGAGTCTGTTTTTTCCCTGCAGTCCCATTGTGTTCTTGATTTCCCTGGCTGATTACTGGGGAGCGGAATGAAAAGGAGTTATGATATGCATCTCACTGTTTGCTATCCTTCATTACTCTCTATCATGTTTCAATCTATCTGTCTCCTCTCGGAATTTAACTCTTTAGGCGCATACAGTGGCGTTTGAGGATCTACAAAGCCACTCATTTGTCACTGGGCAGTGGTAAAGATACATCATACAGGTGGGGGTAACTGCAGACCTGGTCGTGCGACTTACTGTAACCGCTGACTACAGTGGTGGGGCAGCCATCATCATCATCATCATCATCATCATTCTACATTCATCATGCATCATATTTCTACCCTAAAGGTGTGTAATAGGATTGGGATCTTGCTCTATGCAGCAGGAAAAAGTTGCATGAGCAAGAAATTTTCTCTTAACCGACTGAAAACAAGCAGTCAGATACGATCTGCTCATCAGTTAGCATACAGCGGGAGATTTATTTCACTATTCTTTAAAGAAATCAGACGAAAGCATTCCTTTTGTTTTTAATTGGATTCAAATTCAGCTATAAGCCATCACAATCATTAAAAAAAAAAGATGACAATAAAGAAAATAATTAGATGTTCCCTGCCAAAAGTTTGCATTGCCTTAGTTCTTAGTACTGTGTGCAGCTCTCTTTAGCATCAATGATGGCTTGCAGTGGTTTGTGAGATTGTTAGTTAAGTCCATTTTTTTTGTAAGACTGTAAAAACTTGCTGTTCTTCTTGTTAAAAAGCCTTCAGGTCCTGGTAATTCTTGGGACGTCTTGCACGAACTGTATGTTTGAGATCTGTCTCGATGATATTCAGGTCAGGAGACTCTGATAAGAAGCTGTTGTAGCCAGCAGAGGGTCATCTTGGCTTTGTGTTTTGGGTCAGTCCCAATCCATGCTACATTCATCTTGCCTAATTCTTCCTGTGTAGCTCACATAACCATGCTACACAGTTGGGATGGTAACTTCTCATCATTCTCATAGTGTTCATGGTCCAAAAAGTTCAAGCTTTGGTCTCATCACTCCAAAGGACTTTGTGCCAGAAGGTTTGCTTATCTACAGTAGGTGCTATTGAAACCATGATGTAAACGGGTTGTTTTGTGCCATTGGCACAGCAATGACTTTTTCCCCCCAGCAACTCCTTGTACCTCCTTATTGTGCATCTTGAAACAGCCACACCACTTTTTTTTGCAGAAGCCTATATTTTAGCTGAAGTTGCTCGTGTGGTTTTCTTTGCAGCATGAAAGATTTTCCTGGCAGTCTTGATTAAAACCTTTGCCGGTCTAACTGACCATGTCTTGGTATCAAAAGAACGCTCTAATTTTTCACATTTTTATCAGGGTTTAAACATTAGAGACTGGCATTTTAAAATATTTCGATATCTTTTTCTGATTTACCTTTCCTCTTAAGATCCTTTAACAGATATATTTTTGCTTTGCCCATGGTTCAGTCGGTGCAGCTTGGATGAAATGTGCATCGGGTCTTTCAAGAGCTCAAAAAATCTCATTCACTATCGAATGATGGAAATTAGACTCAAACAAGACACGTTTGTGCCAACTTACCCTTAATAGCTGTTATCTGTGTCTGTCAGCTTGAGACTGCATGTAATCAGATCAACATTCAAAAGTATTTAAACTTTACATCAGGACCATTATTTTGATTTGATTTTAAAAGGGCTCGCACAATTATGTGATAATAACTGGCTTCACCTCAACACTGTTATTAAATAAATACATTTAAAAAAGGTTTCTGGATGATAGGGCATATAAAAAAAATCTATATTTTACAAAAATATTAACAATATTTCAGAACTTTATGAAGCATGTTGGAAAGCAACGACCAAATTGATGAACATGAACATGATACTTGATTCCTGGTGTTTATTCGTCTTTAGTAACTCTCTTGTTAACCAAAGGTGGTTTAAACTAGGCGACTAGTTTATTTATTTATTTTTTTGGTAAATAGAACAAAATTCATAAGGAAATATTGCAGGCAGGTACGAACATGAATAATATGTAATAATACTTTGCGAGTGAGATTCAACCAGTCTCCAGTCGAGGCCAATTATGAATTTACAAATAGTGACTTTAAATTTTGGGCTTTTTAATTCCAGTACTAAACAGATACAGATAGTGTATAACACTGGTTTACATCCTTAATGAAGATTACATACCAGTGTAGGAAATAACAACACAATGAAAAAAATCTGCCTTTTCCCCAGCAAAGTTATTTACACTGGATGCTCTTTCTGCCACAAACCCACCCATTTATCAAAGTGTCTAGGCATTGTATACTGTATGGGCTTAGGGTTAATGACCTTACCCAAGGGCTCAACGTTGACAACCCAGGAGTGGCATCGCTCGCAAACCCCTACCATCCGATCGCCTGATCCACCACTGCCCCAATCAACGTTCTACTCTAAGATCTCATAGAATTTCCCTAAATTCTGTCTGTTAATGCAGCTGTTACTGTGATAGACTCAGAAACAATAATGCTTTTTTTTTTACACCTCAATCTCTCTCTGTTGCTTCAATTGCTCCCCTTTAAATTAAAAGACCTATTTTTAAAGTGCCTCCCTGACCAAAGTGTGTAAAAACACTGTCTTGAATAAAAGGCTAAAAATTTATGATATGACAAATCACATTAAGCAAAAACAAAAAAAAAAAGTCTGTGCCCTGTCTCATTCGCATTTTCTGTAAATAATAAATACATCCATTTTGTTTCTCTTTTACAGCTTTTGTCTTTAGCGCATCATTTCATTCCCCGTTATCCGCTGGTTCCAGTCACTGAGCTTCAAGAATAAAACAGAGCGTAATGATTTGTGCCAGAGTAACATTTACGCCAGAGGCCATTAACTTTCCTTTGTACGTCCTTTACAAGAGACGTGCCGAATGCTTGTATATACGCATTTACACTACGTGGGCAAAAGTTTCCGGACACCTCATTACCACACCCCGTAACTGCAATCACACAGTCATATGGGATGGCTTTGTATATGCTGCAGCATTACAGTTTGCCTTGGGTCCAGACATGGTCTAGCAATGTCCCTGTGCACAAAATGAGCCCCATGAAGACATGATTTGCCAAGGGTGGAAGAACTTGACTGGTCTACACAGAGCCCTGACCTCAACCCAACTCAACACCTACTGTATAGTGTGAGCTGGCCATCTTCCAAAGACTTTCATGAAGAGTCGAGGTTATTATAACAGCAGAGGATGACTCTGGAATGGGATGTTCATCATGCACATATGGGTGTGATGGGCAGGTGTTCAAACCATCATGGGTGTGAAGGAATTAGTTATATTTATATTTATAGTCATGTGAAGGAATTAATTATATTTCACTTCTCTTCTTTTGAATTTAGTTTTACTTTTCAGACTTTTAATCCCTACATTTATACTACAGAAGTAAATCTGATTATTGATTGATTCATTTGTAGGCATGGAGCACCTTATTTTGTCTTATGTCATGAAGTTCTTAAGTTCTTGTGGCCTGGATTCCGCAACATGTTGGAAACATTACGTTGATATTGTGGTCCATGTCAAGATGATGTCATCATGCAATTCTTGCAGGTTCCTAGGAATCTCCTATTGTCCCTCATTCCTATTCTATTCGGAAACCGGTGACTGAAGTGGGACTGAATGGGGTTGATTGAACTCTTTATTTTGCTTTGTGACATGAGGATGATGGAAGTAGATATTAGCAGGTGGGAAAATTGTGGCCATGCACAGCAAAGTGCATTAAACGGTATTTAGAAGATAATTGACTGCTTCAAGCTTTGATGTGTGGTGTGTCCTTTGTGCTCACCACAATTGTACAGAGTGGTTATCTGAGTAGCCTTTCTGTCAACTTGAACTAACCTGGCCATTTCTCTTCATGCTATTGCTGTCCATGCAACTCCTGCTCCCTGGATTTTTTATTTTGCCTTATCAATCATTCTGAGTAAACTCTGCATTCTGTTGTATGTTAAAATCCCTGGAGATCCGCAGGTACCACGATACTCAAACCAGCTCGTCTGGCACCAACAACCACGGCACAGCCAAAATCATTAAGATCACATTTTTATCCCTGTTCTAATGGACGATATAAACATTACCCAAAGCTGCTGGCCTGTATCTGCATGACTTTACACTGCTTCCATATACAGTAATTGGCCGATTAGATCAATTGCATGAATGAGTAGGTATACAGGTGTTCCTAATAAAATGCAGACCCTTTCTCATTTGCAGAAAATTTACAGCCAAGTATGCAGACAAACTATAGGCGATGTCTGTGTCCAAGATTTGCATGCATTTTTAGCAGCCTGCAGGCTGTTTTGTATGCTTTAAGCAGCTTTTGGCTCATCTCAGTCAGAATATTCACCCTGCTTATTCACACTGATATAGCTATTCTAACTCTGCCAGATAGCCGAGCAGGTGTATCTTCCATTTGAAATCCAACACACTCCTGTATTTTGATTTTGATTTTTTTTTTTCCTGTTGCAAAATGATTTAACTGTTGTCTTGTTATATTTTTTTTCAATCTTTTAAAAACCACAGGGGATGAAAACCTTTGCTCTACTGTATAAGCACATGTAAAGATCAAGAACATAAAATAGGTCATTATTAAAAAAAAATAATAATAAAATAAAAAAAAAACTCAGGGTAGTTTTCTGTCCAAAACAATCTAATTTGAAACAGGACAGCGAAGTGGGTGGTGTGTATGGCTGATGATGACAGATGATGGCTTTCTCAGGAAGGTTGATCGTTATGTTGTCGTCTAGCCGGATTATCCCATCAGGTTTATAAGAGCTTTGAGATGGGTTTTTTATCTAAGTCATTAAAGCAGGGTACCCAATGTGAGCTGCTACAGAAATTGATGGAAAAATCTATATATTTTTTTTTGTTTTGCTTTTTTTTATTTGTTTGCTTTGCTTCGTTTTTCTGCCTGGGTGGATGGGTTAGCTTGTTCTGTATGATTAGAAAAACATACAGCGCATTCCCCAAGCACATGCCCTCCTGTTTGCTTAATCTGCACATTGTAACATGGTGGCAGAGGACAGGGCCGTGACTAGAAATTAAAAGGCAGCGTTTGAGAGTGAGTGGGCTTCACTTATCAAGCTGGATATAAACGAATTGATTTGTAAATCGCTTCTCACGAGAGATGTGGTAAGTGTAAAAATAGATTCAATTCAGAAAAACAGAGTTTGTGTAAATCAGTGTATTCACTAATGTACACCAATTAGCCATAACATCATGACCACCTGATTAATATTGAGTAGGTTCCCCATTTTGGCCACCCATGAACCGTATGCTGGTCCACCAGTTTAAATTCTTTGCACCACTTTTTAGTCGGTTCTCACCACTGCATTCTGGGAACAGATATTGTAAATAATATAGCTGCTATAACAAGGGCCAAACTGTCACAGCTAGACGACGGGACTTAAAAACTCCAGCTCTTGTGGGATATTCCTTGTGAACCGGCAACATGGTCATGGGCAGCCAAGGCTTATTGATGCACACGGGGAGTGAAGCCTAGTCTGTGTAGTCTGATTCAATATAAGAGCTCTAATCGCTGAAAAGGTTAATGCTGGTTTCCTTTAAAAAGTGTCAGAACACATAGGTCATTGCTGTTTTGGTGGCACAAAAGGAGGACCCTATTCAATATTAAGCAGGAGGTCATAATGTTATGGCTGATCTGTGCATATCTTGATTGACAGGTGTAGGGGAGAGAGAGAGAGAGAGAGATCTGAGAAAGAAACAGGAGCTTGGGAAACTTAACTCATCTTTCATAGCAGGCTTCAGGTTTCAGAGATTCACATATTACTTTAAATAAAGTCCTTAGCATTTGACAGCAATATATATATACAGTATATTGCAAGGAAACAAGGCTAAGGAGACTAAGTGACTGAAAAGGAGTTCCATCTGCTGGTCAGTAAGGTTGAGAAGTGGTATAGAAAAAAGAAACTCAGTAAATTGCCCACTCCAGTCGGTACTGAGTACATTACTGAGAGTGACCTGAGGCAGTGTACTGATATCGGTGATGATATTCCTTTAAAACTCTGGTTTTGAAATACCCCAAGCTAGGACTGGGAGATATGACCTCACATTAATTTCACGATTAATCATCGATTGCCCTCAGTTATGATGAATTAATTTTTGTTTGTTCGTTTGTTTGTTTTTGTCCTAATAGCTATGAAGCTGGAGGATTTTTTTTTTTATAAAGAGTTCTCCTTCATGTTGCAGATGGGTACGGCAGAGGCATGTGACTGTTTATAAAGTGCGAAATGTATTACCAGAATTAAAAAATATAAATAAATATTAACAAAATAAATGAATAAACAAAATTATTGGCATGGGCAAGATTGCAGTGGCATAAAACAATTTTTTTTTTATTACACAGAGTAAATACAAAATATAGTTTTGAAGGATATTTTATCAGACCTGATAGGAGTCTCTGTTCTCTTGTTTCATATTTGAGTTTCTTGTATCCCCTAAAACCCAGAGCATTTTAGCCATTATTTGTTTTGTAGTTTTTAAATACAGTGGAACCTCGGATTACGAGCATAATTCGTTTCAGAAGTGGGCTCGTATTCCAAAACACTTGTAAACCAAATTTTATTTTCCTATAAGAAATATTGAAAACTAAAATTATTCGTTCTACAGCCCAAAAAAATAAATACATAAAAATAATTAATACAAAATATAAAGTAAAAATAAAACAAATTAACCTGCACTTTACCTTTCAAAAAAGTTAAAAATAAATCCTGGCAGATAAGTGTTTTTATTTGTGCATGCAGGCGCTGTGTGTGTGTGTGTGTGTGTGTGTGTGTTTGTGTGTGTGTGTGTGTGTGTGTGTGAGGCTAGAGTAAGTGGAGACTCTTGCTTTCAGCCCCTCCTGTCTCCCCCTCCTCATCTTACACATTAAAAGTTTCTCCTCTCATTTAAACACACACACACACACATTAACAGAAAGACTGTTGTTCTCTTCTAAATTATTAAAGCTTCTCCGCTTTATTTTAATGCTGCTTGGACAGCGTAACAGCCTGTTAATTAATTCTCGTGTAATGATGAGATGGACAAACTGGTCGATGCATGACCGTTCTTTTATTTGCTGCATTGTCGAGCTATAGTACAAACTTTCGGGTGGATCCTGCACTTAAATCCAACAGCGGTCATAAATTAACGTCTCTCTCCCGCTACACTGTTTTATCTGAAAATTAGCAATAAACATCGCTAATAACACTCGTGTGACCGCAAACTAACAGAATCACTGCTGTAAAGTAAAACAAACAAACAAATGAACCAGCACCTTACATGTGAAAAGATTTGCGACAGAGCAGAGTTTCTTTAGAGAGCAGAGTGTGCGCGTTTGTTTATGAAGGGGGTTTCACACACACACACACATAGCCGGCACAGTGTCAAATTACGCTCGCGCGCACACACACACACACACACCGTGATGGGGAAGAAAATAGATTTTTAACCTCTGTATTGAGAATTTCTTTTGCTTAACTCGCGCGCACACACGTGTGTTATAAGAAACAGTACCCGCGCTGTACACACACGCTTCAGAACACAAAATGTTATGTTGTGAACCAAGACAATGCTTGTTTTTCAAGTCAAAATGTAATAAAAAATTTTTAATAAAAAGTAAATAGTAAACCACGTTACACGTAATCTAAGGTTCCACTGAAAATATTATATAATAATATAATATTAAATATTATATATATATATATATATATATATATATATATATATATATATATATATATATATATATATATCAGAATTGTACAGTATAGAATGACAAATCCTTTTTCCATATCCTTGGAGGAAACAAGCCCAATCAAGCATTTGTGACGACTGACGAGTTTTTCACATTGCAGTGGAGGAATTTTGGCCCACTTTTCTTTAAAGAGTTGTTTTAATTTAGCCACATTGAAGGGGTTTAATCTGTTTAAGCTCATGCCGCAGCTTCTCAATCGGATTTAAGACTTTGACTAGGCCAGTCCTATACTTAATGTTGTTTTTTAATGTTGTGCTGGTGACAAACACACATGCATGCATGATGTATGAAGTTCTCTGTTTAATATCAGCAAAGTGAGCATATTTAATCTTTGGGCCAGCTTCTCTGTGTCATGTACAGAAAAAGAACATTTCATTAACATGTAAGTCATAGAGAGGCCCTGAGACAGACGACAGCATTTAAACAAAAGGGTTAATATATTTTCCATATAAGGAATCAGGTAACACCATGAGGAAGTTGTTTTTATGGACATTGAGGCATGGGAAAGTTTAGGTAATATCACAAAACCGTACAAAGTAAGAGAAAGAGAGAGCATGGTAGGCATGCACAGAGATGTTAAAATAAATCTTAAAAGCAATGTTTCCCTTTTCTCAAATCTAGTTATTTCACAGCCACTCTGCTCTCCTTAATGGAAACTGTTCACCTGCATGTTGACTGTTCGTGATAATGTTAATTGGCATCAGCGTCAGATTCATTTAATGACCTTTTATTAACAGATCTGTGGGCCCAGATTGGCATTAGAGCTGTCGAAATTACAATGACTAAATTAAACAAGTGGAGTCTAATTACAAAAATAATGCTATAACATTATTCCCATAATAAATCATACAGATTTGACTTTTTTAATAGAATTGAAGGCAATGTATTTTTGAATAGTGATGGATTTTAGTGATGGACTGAAGTACAGGATTTGTATGCTTCATCCACAACTGATACAGTATTTTATAAAAAATTAAAGAACTTAATCAGTACATCAGTGATCTACGATCATTAAATGTAGATCTTCTTTGCATAGAAGTAAAAAAAGAACAGTACAAATAAATGTTAAAGCAGAAATCACAAAACATTCTAAATTCTGTTTACTGGCAGTAAATTAGTTTGGACACACATCTGAATAATAACAGCCCCTATACATCGCTGAACTTGTAAATCAGTGTTTGCATGCATGCTAGTGTGGAGCGTGCCGAGTGTACCTGGGTTCCCAGGCCCTAATGTCCCTTAGTTAATTTTCCTGTTTCCTGCATTAACCCTTTTATTCTATTAGGGACAAACGTGACCCATTTAAGAAAAAAATCATTCCTAAATACCCTCTACTCTATCTCCCCTCTGAATAACCTTTTCATCATTTTATGAGGTTGTGGCTATAATGTCTCTTTAAATAATTTTTTTAAACAAACACAGAGCCAGGAAACATAATTTTCAGGTTTCCATTATGTGCTATATAGAATATAAGACCCTCGTAACATGGGACAATAGAAGTGGGGAACATTGTTCTCCATTTGTCTTGCTCCCATTATGTGCCGTATACTGTAAATTTGTGGACCATAGGACCACAGGAAAACATAGGAACATAGGAATAATACACATAACATAACGTAGTGTACTGTAACAACAGAGACAGGGATAAGGTCTCAAATAATTGTGGTCACTTTAGTTAAAGTTTAGATTTATTAGGAATATCAAGCATTTGCTTATATATCGACAAAAATATCCGGCTACACCTGCAATGAAACTGTATCCATGATAACTGCTCTTGGAAGGCTGTCTACAAGATTTTGGAGTGTTTCTGTGGGAATTTGTGCTCATTCATTCTGTAGAGCATTTATGAGGTCAGGATCCACTGATATTGGACGAGAGGGCCTGGCTCGTAATCTCCGTTCCAGTTCATCCCAAAGGTGCTCGATGGGGTTGAGGTCAGGGCTCTGTGCGGGCCAGTCAAGCTCTTCCACATTAAACCATGTCTTTAGAGTCCTTGCCTTGTGCACTGAGACACAGTAATGTTGGAATGGAAAAGGGTCTTTTCCGAACTGTTGCCACAATGTTGGAAGCATGGCATTGTCCAAAATGTCTTGGTATTGTTGATGCATTACATTTACATTACAGCATTTGGCAGACACCCTTATCCAGAACGACTTATATATATATATATATTATACATCTGAGCAGTTGAGGGTTAAGGGCCTTGTCCAAGGGCCCAACAGTGGCAACTTTGTGGGTTGATGAAACAAATATAAACTAAATATATCAAGATTATATTAAACTGTAGGGGTTTGTTTTTTAAAATTGTTGTAATTTGAAAGGCCGAAGTAAAGGACCAAAACACACCGCTACCTAATAATCAGTTAATAAACAGGCCGATAATATGTCAGTGCAAAATTCAATTTCCCGCAATTCACCAAATTACTGATCACACACTGTGTACCCATTTTGCACCTATATAAGCACACTCCAAACACACAAACCAAGCATTGATTCATGTTTGCTATTTTTGGATTTAACCCACGTTTGTTCTCTCGTTTTGTGATTCTCGCCTCGTTCTTTGATAAACTGTTTGTACATCGCCTGACCTTGTGCCTGTTTCTTGACTCTGAGTCTTGTGCTACGATTCAGATTTGTTTGTACCTGCCAGTACATTTAATAAAATGGCAACTAATAGCTCAGTCAGAATAAAATTAAAAATGCATACATCTTTACCGAACAGACTCAATCAAATAGGACCAGTCTGAGACCAGTAAAATATCTGAGATGATCCTGCTCGAGTCCTATCTCTGTGTGCATGGAGTTTGCATGTTCTCCCCGTGTTTGGTGGGTTTCCTCCAGGTATTCCGGTTTCCTCACACAGTCCAAAGACATGCAGATTAGGTTAATTAAGCGTGGAAGCCTCCTGGGATGGGCCCCGGGTCCCCCGCGACCCTGAATGCAGAATAGAGCGGGAGGTATAGACGATGAGTCAGAGAGTGAGTGATGATCCTGTGAACATAAACTTACGGCCAAACCTTAGATTAGCTTTAAACTTACATATTTTGCAGAAAGCATAAAGCATACTGTAGCTGGCAGATTTTCGAGCCAAAGCCGACATAGCTTTGTGACGCGCGATCACTTCTATCTGTCACATGATCAGTGAACCGAAGATACGTCCTGTGCAACACAGTGGCGGCCATGAGTGGTTTGAATGTGTTCAGTGGGTTTTTGGATTTTGGATCATGTCGAAGCCAAGAAAAGGACATTTACACTCTGTGATATATTTCCGATACGGTCTGTGAAATAGGACTTTATGCGATTTGGATGATTTTCGAACAACATGTTATATATTTAACAAGACTGTGTGGCAAACTGCAGTGTTAAGGACTGTTGTGAAGCAGAGAAATAATATTAAAAAATGTAAAATATGCACAAGTCAATTGTTTACAAGAGACATGAGACGCTGTGTGTGCATTTGTTGCATTCCATCATTACTTTAATATTAGGACCTGATGGACCCGCGGTCGATTGCTGCATGAATGGACGTTATTTGCTGCATTGTTGTACTATATGGAGCTAGGGTGATGTACCGAAGTCAAACTAAAACAGGTGGAGGACGAGGCTGATGATGCTTGAAACTGAAAATGTTCTTGCTTTGTTTTTAATGTCTCGCAAGAACTTCAACAATTTCTGTAATTAAAAAGGTTTCATGTGCAACAAAACTCTACACCTTTTTCTTTGATCCAATGTTCTGCCACTAATTTCTGTTTGGATCACTACAGAAACAGAATGAAAGCATGAGTTTGCTAAATTTTTTATTAAAACCCAACCAACGTATTATTGATGCTGAATTGGATACTTAAATAACCACAAACACAACTCCAGGCTGATTGTATCCATTGTGACAAAACTGTGGGAGGTGGAATTATAGCTTTTTGAAAAAAATTATACAAAATTCACACTTACATAACCCAAAGAATTTTGACAAAATGTTTTGCCATTCATGCTTTTGAGACTCAATAAAAAAAAAAAAACATGCACAATATAATCGGTTTGCAAAATGTCATGTTTTATTTGAAAATAATTTAAAATTCTGCCGTCAAAAAATAATACCAAAGAATACGCCTTGGCATGAGAGATATAATCGGGTTTGTTTAGCTTTTTCTTAATTGATGAAGATCTTTATTCTTTTGATAACACCAGATTACTGTGACTTTGTGGTAAAAAACTATACATTAACACACATTCCGAAAAAACTAATTAGCATGAGGGTCAACATAAAGAAATTAGGAAGTAACTACGGTAGATGACCATACTGGATAATATAAGGCTCATTAAACTAATGCCGCTCGCAATGATATGATATGCCTAGAATATTTAGATGTAGGAGGCATTCACTGTCAATCATCCTCCCAGGGGAAGTCATGCAGAAAAGTGGCAAGGTGATACGCGTAATAGCTCCATAGCCGATCCAACAGTGTTAACACGGTAAACATTGAAAGCTTACTCAGCTGATCTCTAATGCGATACAGCCTGCTTTTGACCTTGTCTCCCTGCTTCGAGCATCATCTCTGCATCTCCAGGAGCCCTAGTGGCTTTCTGCTCTTCAAATCACTGTCTGGGGACATCTACATATTGCCCTTGAACAGGTGACAAGCTGTAATACCAGCATCCAAACATAGAGTTCATATCATCCGAGTCATAAAGTTGACAAACGCATCGCAATCCATTAACCTGCTCTAAACAATGTCCTGCAAAGCCATGTATATTTACTGTCCTTCAAGGGTACGGTTTCTCCTTGCTGCTTGTTGAGCAGGCACCTGAAAATTAATTTTCCATTGATTCTGTTCTCTGTCAGGTCGCAGGACTCAAATTGCCCTTGGTGGAAGAGATTACCGTGTTTCTAAGTGGCACTTGGCCTCTAAAAAAAATAAAAATGGGGCTGTCTTGAGTTTAAACAAAACTGAATCCAGGAGTCTAGGAGTGGAAAAGAGAAGAAGAAGAAGCAAATCCGATTATCACCTAATCCACATTTGGGCAGACTGAGTTGAGACTGCTTCAAAAGACAGTCTTAGGAGTTTGAGTGCTTTTGTGTGGTTCCTGGTATTGCTAACATTAATCCTTTTTTAAATGCCAAGGCTACAACCATTTTATTTTTTTCTTCTGGTAATAATGTTTACTTATCCATGAAATGAAAAAACTCAAATAAGTCCAGACTTTCGTTCATGAAATTATGGACGTTTTGTCCTGGATAGGCAGGTGGTGGATCCTGGGAACACTGGGTTCACAAGGTGGGAAAACTAAGTCTAGTCCACGTTAGCTACGCATATAAAAAATGTTAGTTAAATATATATTTCATAGATATGAGGTTGGGGAATAAGATGAGTTTTTCAGGTGTTGGAAGTTAAAATAGCTTGAATCGTTCAGATTAATAAAACAATTTGCGTTACAAGTGGACGCTCGGTGTGTTAAGGCTCTGGGTTACTGATCAGAAGGTTGGGGGTTCAAGCCTTTAAACAAGACTCTAATGCCATATCATGGGCAACCCGGTGCTCTGACCCCTGAGCCAGATTCTTGATTGTTGGCCAAGCTGGATTATGCGGGCAAGAAAATAATTTAACTATCTTGGTTATTTAAGGTTATTTACTATTTTGGTTTTGATTAGGCTTTTAAAACAAAATATCTCACTGAGCTCCAATGCAAAATGGTACAAATTGGCAGGTTTGGTAATATAATTAAGGGTACCATCAATGTGTATGTCACATAGCCTTAAAACCGGGTTTACTGTACACCAATTTGGTAAAAGGCAGCTGGAGAACTCATAGGAAACTCCCATAAATGTTGAAAGAACAAAAGATCCTCTGAACGGACAATAACTTTAAGCTCAAGATCAACTCAGGGAGCCATAAGGCGACAATGCTTTTGTCTCCACCAGTGTACCGCCATGTTCTGTATTTCTACCATCAGCTTTATGGCTTTTACCTTCTTCCTAGGGTGCGGACATTTCCCAAAGAGTCGGCCGTGCTGGGGAGGGAAACGGTTCGAGCCCTGATGTACTACGCTCTGAAGGTCTGGAGCGACATCACACCGCTCAATTTCCATGAGGTGGCGGGAAACAAGGCGGACATCCAGATCGACTTCACCAAAGCAGACCACAACGACGGCTACCCTTTCGACGGGCCTGGCGGTACCGTAGCCCATGCCTTCTTCCCAGGGGAACGTTTCACTGCAGGAGATACACACTTTGATGATGATGAGGCATGGACTTTCAGGTCTCCAGGTAAGGGCACATGAGTGTGGTTTGAGTGCGGGGTAGTGTGACTACTTAGCTCTTGGGGAAAAATGTTTTAGAATAGAGTCTTTAATTAGATTTTTCCTTTATAAAAAACAAAACAGTACATTTCTGGCATTCCATGAACAAAAAACAGCAGGTCCCATAAAAGCAGGTCGGGTTCTGTTTGTAGCATTCGCTCCCTCGATACGCTCGCATTGATCTGTCTAGATTACAAGTCTTTTTTTAAACCTGCAGATCTTTGACTTCAAACCGGGCACTCATTTACAAATCAATCGCTCTCCTTTTCCTCTGTCATTCACATTCATTATAAGTATTGTAAGCACTGAAATTGAAGAACAATAATGTTTTACAAAGCACCAGCATGCCAGTGGTTTTGGTTTAAACACGTAGGTCTATACTGAGTAAATTATAAAAAATAATCATTGAAGTTTAAGCTTTTACAGTTACAGACATTTTGATTCTGTATTATTATTTTTGAATGCCCTTAGTTTGCATTAAATCAATTTTTTTTAATTACCCGATAAAGATATTTAAGCATATTAACATCAAATGATAATCATATGTTTGTTTCATATGATTTTCATTTTTCTGATCTCATTGAAATTGAACATTGAAATCCGATTTTCACCTAGAAGCCTAACATTTATATAAAAATTTTGAAGTTGAACATACATTCCATGTTTTTGGTTCGTACGGCTTTTAAAAAAGATCTCAGTAAACGGTGTGGAACGTTCGAGTCTAAGCTGAGTTTGTGACCTCATTTCTCTCCGACTAAAACCATTTAAAGCAGTGTTACAGTGTATTTTATGTTAGCAACAAGGCCTGGAGTTTGAGGTCTCCAGGTGGAGCTGTGAGAGCCAGACTATATGAGAGGTTTGATTCTGCCTGTGTTGACTTTCTAACCTCATTTTGCTCGTGGCAAAGCCATTTTAGTGCAAGCCCATGGAGACAGTGCTACAGCAGTAGATGCACTCCTCCGTCATCTGAGTACTTTATCCCTGCATGGCTTTGTGGGACGGAAGGAGCTTGTTTTTGAATAGCAACTGAATTTCCTCTGGGTTTCAAGGAACATCATCGCCTCCCTCTTTCCATTTTTTTTTTTCCCTTGGCCTGCCTGAGGCCATATGCTCCTAGACAGATGTGGGGCCTGTACTAATAATTCCTCGGATCAAGGAAGCATATGTTTGCATGGGGCGACTAGCAAGTGCATGTCTAGTGGTGTGAAAAAAAATGAAAAAGTCTGGAGATTTCCGTCAGCTCCTCAGCATGTATACATCCTCTTTGTCATTTCTTTCTCTCCGATATAGAAACGGCTCCTGGATTGCACTTAAACCCAGAGTCATCAAATTCTAGTCAAATTCCGTCAACCATTTAAGCACTACAAGATCCTGCTTCCTGTGTCTCTGTTGATGTCAAGAGACGTTTAAGGCTCTCCATATCCACTCTTCCAAGTGCACACTCCAGAGCCACGAAATTTGTAATTTTCTGAAAACAAATCACAAAATGCACCCTCTCCGTTAATGCAGTAAATGCAGTTAATGGCCCCCAAAATAGCTTCTTTGGTCTCTAATTCATCTCTCCAAGGATACAAGTGTGTGTAAGGGTGTTCGCTGTGCCACCTTGTGGAGATTTAAATAAACATGTTAAGTTTCTCAAAGCTGTTGTAGGCCACCAGATACTGAGATTGTAAATTCTGTTCTTCTTCTGCAACTGCAGACTATCATTAAGAGGTGTAGCACCAGGGTAATATCTAAAGCTGTATTCAGATTTGAACCTGGAGTGGACGTGGTTTAGGATTTACTTTCTTTCTGCCTTGCTTTTACTGTATGAAACCCTACCGTGAGAATCCAGAGGTTTTCAAACTCTACATTATTCGAGATCTTCAAATGATGTCTAGAATTCTCACTCACTTACTCACTCATCTTCTGTACCACTTTATCCTGTATTCAGGGTCGCGGGGGCCTGGAGCCTATCCCAGGAGGCTTAGGGCACACCCAGGACAGGGTGCCAATCCATCTCAGGGCACACACACTCACACACTACGGGCAATTTGGGAACTCTATTTAGTCTAACCTACATATCTTTGGACTGTGGGAGGAAACTGGAGTACCCGGAGGAAACCCACCCAGCACAGGGAGAACATGCAAACTCCATGCACACAGAGACGGGAATCGAACCCGGACCCCGGAGGTGCCAGTTCAAAGTTTAAAATAAACCACAACCCTAATTTAATCCTCAGAAACCCTGACCCACGCAGTTTCCTTAGGATAAAGAAATGAACATTTTCACACTTATTCAATTATCTGATCTGTGATGGTGGTATGAACTGTTCGGTTTGTGATCCGTTGCACCCATACCAATAATCTATTCATATTCAGTCACGTCTGTAATATAACTTCATGCTATACTAGGTATTTGTTTCGCAATTCTGATTATTGGTACTGACTGTCCACACTGTTATTTGAAAACAATCAGATCAGATTTGGCCTTGTTCAGACTGCCAGCCCGAAATCCGACACATTGTCAACCTGTCTGCATACTGTAGGTTGCTACAGTAATAACGGCAGAGCTTAGCATGCAGCACAATCCTTCCTTCATATATCGCTCTGTTTCTGTACAGTACATTCCCTTTAGTTTTGCTTGTACTGATGCAGCCTCCCAAAGTACTATCAGACATTTCATTTCATCCTCTGTCCAGGGACTATTGTATATCCATACTGCGGTTAAGCCAGCTGCTCTCTTTGAAAACACGATTAATCCAGCCACACAGGAAATTCAAAAGAAGAAAGTTGAAACTTGGAAAGTAACATTGCTCTGCTTTTTTTTTTTTCTTTTGCTTTTGCCGTTGTTACCGCTAATTAAGTACAAGCAGCACCCTTGAATTTGCAGTGCAGCTAAATTAACCATGTTTTCAGGAAGAGTAGTTGCCTTAACCGATGTGTTTTCATCTACATTTCTTACACCATCTTTATACTCAGTTTTCCAACATGTGATCCATGTGAAACTATGGGATCGTGTAGACTTGATCTCCCCAATCGCGTTATGGACAGAACTGATTTGAGTGAGTAGAGTTTCCAGGCTGACACGCATTTTTAAAGTTATCTGATTCCGATTTGAATATGTCGAAAAATCGGGTTTGGGCTGGCAGTCTGAACAAGCCCTAAGGTACAGTATGTTGAAAGAATGTGAGCATATAGTGAACACAAGTACTAAGAACAACATCTTTGAGATTACAGTTTACTTTTACTTCTTTGGTACGAATCTGTAGTGCTCAGGTGTGATTATTCATCAAAGCAAGACTGAGACTTGGGCATAAACTGTAATGGGAAGTGCGATTCAGTTATTGTTCTCTCCTCTGAAGGATGCATTTTTACTTAAAGATTCTAGAAATAAAGTTTTTAGGATTTTCTTTAAGCATCTATATACTAAAGATTTGCTTAAGACTATATTTATAAAGCAGGTCACTATGAATACAATGTTCTGGAAAGTTTCTTCTAACCTAAAAGAAAAGAAGTTTTTTTTTTTTTTTTTCCAGGGATCGATCCTTAAATGTTGTTCGTCTTTCCCACTGGAATAAAGCTTAAAAATTCTATCTAGAACCCTATTACAGAGTATTCCCCTTTTAGGAGTCATAATTTGGATTTAGTGTGCATAAACACACCCTGGATGGATTGCCAGTCCATTGCAGGGCACCTTGCACAGGCACCTCTGGGATAATTTACAGTTGCCGGTCTACCTACTGGCATGTTTTTTTGGAATGTCCAAGGAGACCTATGAATCCAGAGGAAACCCATGGATCAAACTGAGGACCCTAGAGCTATGAAGCAGCCACGCTACCTGCTCCACCACCATGTCAACTAATTTCTTGTTTTTTTCATTTTTCTCTGGAAGTTCCTCTTCGCCTTCTCAACTATTTGTCGAACATCTTTTAGATGTATTGTTCTTGGCAGGACGTTAGAACTTTTCCCTGTTGAGGGCCATCTGCTAATGTGCATAATTACCTCTGAAGCGAAATGGAGCTCTAGCAGAAGTGCCTAATGTTAGACGCTTCATTTGAGCTGGTAGGTGGCTCCACGTCGATTGAGTGGCAGCCGGAGTGCCCTATGGTGCGGGATTGACGTGCTCCTGTGGGTCAGTTAAGCAGAGTAGCAGGATCGCTGCCCCGTTTCTTGACAGCATGCAAATACCTTTTATTAATTATCTCTCTGGTTGCTCACTAATGCGGACGGATGATTGCGGCCCGAAGAAAAGCCTCATTAAGCAGGTGTGTTTTCGATGACTTTTGCAATTTGGCACCAGCCTCTCATTTTCGTGTGAGGGTGTATGTGAGTGTGTGTGAGGCACATTGAGCCAGAGAAGGGGTAGGAGAAATTACACTCATCCATTATCACTCATTACATAGCTGTCAGTTGCAACTGTTGGGGGATTGGCAACGTTTCTGATCATCTTTAATATAGATGGGAGTTTAAAGGAGAAATCTAAGTTTAAAACATTTCTCTTGTTTTGTCGTTTCCTATTCCTCCCCATCACTAGGGGGCTCCCGCATTGAGGCCACTACTACCACTCAGTCGGGAGGGCCGAAGACAATCATGCGTTTCCTCCGAACCACGTGACGCCAGCTGACCGCGTCTTTTCAAGCATCGTAGGGAGCGGAGTAACACTCGGAGGACAGCGCTATCTCTAGGAAAGGTTACAGCATCACCCGGGAATCGAACTCGTGATCTCCGGATGATAGGGCGAGCACTTTACCACTCCGCCACGTGGAGGCTGAAAATTCTAAACATTTCTATAAGAGAAAGAAGGATGATCTGCTAAGGCAAACCTAAAAGGAAACTAGGTGTTTTTTTTTGTTTTTTTTTATAATAATAATAAAATTATGGCTAGAGATGAAAATTTTGTAGCCATGTTATTCAAGATCTGGACATTTAAAAATTAGTGAGCGAGATAAATTGATAGAATTAGACCATTGTGGTCAGGTGCAGGTATTACATGCCTACAAGAGGCAAGATGCAAGCTGTGAGTGTGAGCATAAATAGTAGCTCCTGTCCACACCTTGAAAAATATCCACCATGTCACCTCGGAGGTACAGTCGGAAACCGTGCACTAAAAGTTCCGCCGCTGTGAAGCGACTCACACTGTTCTTTCCTAATCATCATCTGTTATACACGACACTATCTCTGCCAGCAGAGATTCCTTCATCTGGCATGTTGTGCCTCTCGTTCCTCAGAGATTCATCCCAAAGAGTGTGTTATCGCTGCCAAGTGATCATTGAGAAGCTCCACGGGCCTCTAAAAGGCACAAATAGATGCAGCAGCGTCTCGAAAGGAACATCATTATATCAAAACTCCAAAGTCTTCACTTCAGTCGTTCATCTGCCTTTTGGAGCGTGTCTCTGTGTAGATTAGAGCCTGCTTTGTGCCTTAAGGTCATCCAGGTGATTTCCAGAGTTTGGGTAAATTTATGTCTTTTTGTACTGAGGAACCATCGAAATGCCTGAAGCTTATACAAAACACAAACTGCAGGGGGTTTCAGAGATGTCTGTGATGTGCGCATATATGTTGAGGGATTTTTTTAGTAAGTCACAGCATTTATTTTAGCATTTATAGATAAGAGGGGCATTCAAGTCAAGCCGGGACTGTTGATTGTGCAGAATAGAGATCACTGTGGGATCACAGTAAAAGTAAAAACAGTCCTTATTTCATACTTTTATAATCCCCTGCTACACTAACGCACTTACTCGAAAGTTTCACTGGCACTTGGATGCCATCAAGGTGTAAAGTTTTAAGCATGCCAGAGCTACAGTGTGAAATGCCGGCCTCCCAGGAACACCTTTAATGCCCCAAACCTACAGTATGGAAATCATTTGGAGCAAGGTCGGGACTGTATGATGGATGTGGCAATAATAACACCCAGGCGAGTTGCTGTAATGTGCAAGTGGTGTATTGTCCAGCAGAAACACAACACCTTCTATGATCAAACCTGATCATTTTTTTCCGTCCAATTTGCTGAATGTTTACATGAATGACTGAAGTGGGCTCTTTTCATGGGCGTACGTCTTTCTTAAAAACGTTCGCACCTTCTTAAATGTTTTACTGCCGTTAAGAGTCTTATTTCCATAATGCTGTGCTTGAAGTCTCTTGTACTGTACATGTCAATCGGTTTTACAGCTTGATTCCCATTTAAGATTTCCCATTCGGATTTAAACCAGACATAGATGGGGTTTAACCCAAATTAAATATGATCGCTATACAGTATTTAAAGAGAAAAAACTAAATGCAGGAGTTAAAATGCCAGCTCTGACAACATGGTTCGTGTATACTTTCTCAAACTAGTTGTAACTACCATGAGTCTGACCAGGCAGTTAGTAAGGATGGAAGAATTCACACCATAAATGCATTGTGTTGCACCTTTTGTCCTGCAAGTTTTATATCTGAACATTGACTCACACCCGCACAAAGTAATCCTCAAACCAATTCCCTGTGAACATTTCCGGGGGGCAAAAATATATTTCACCTTCTATTGGTTTCTGTATCTTTGTATATCTTTTTGAACACATTTTTTTTTTCAAATAATGCATTTGCTTATATGTAACTCATATAACAGTACATATGCTTATTATAATGTAGTAAATAATCCACAGAGAGCTCTCTCTTTTATCCTCTCCACGCTCACATTTGATTGACACTTTCTTGACTCTGTGGTAGTATTGCCACCCATTTAATGGAAAGCATTTATGTCTGATTGAACATTTCATAACCGTCTGACTACAGAGATTAATTTAAGAATAAAGAACTTCGAGAAATGAATAAGGTGAGAGTGTGACAGCGTCCCTCATCCAATTTCAGCACAGTACATTCCAATTTTTTTTATGCAGCTCTGGGTGCTGAATTATTATCCTCTGTTCATCTGGGAGGTCCTTTGAAAGTGCAGCCGACTGAAACGACTTAATCCTAAAACAGTGGGACTGTTCTTTCTTCCTAGATTCTCATGGCATGGACCTGTTTGCCGTGGCGGTACACGAGTTCGGCCACGCCATAGGACTCGCGCATACATCCGCTATGGAGTCCATCATGCGTCCGTACTACCAGGGGCCGGTGGGAGACCCGCTCAAGTACGATCTCCCTTATGAAGACAAGGTTCGAGTCTGGCAACTTTATGGTAAGAGCAGCTTTCTTTGCTGTGCAGCTCCCTGCTTTCCTTATGTCTTTCTGACTCATACA
Organism: Clarias gariepinus; assembly: GCF_024256425.1. Classification (NCBI taxonomy): domain Eukaryota; kingdom Metazoa; phylum Chordata; class Actinopteri; order Siluriformes; family Clariidae; genus Clarias; species Clarias gariepinus. The sequence goes on along the minus strand of NC_071118.1, from coordinate 24,002,601 downwards.
GGAAACCTCTCGCCTTCGAATGTTTAACTCCCTTGCTCCTACGCTTTGCTGAGTTTCTCTTTTATTTATATGCACTGGAACTTTTGGCACAGCAGAAACATTTTCCATTGGCCAAAGGTCTTACTCTCTAATTAAATGTCTTGGTATGAGTTTTTATGAAGCCCATATGAAATGTGTATAACGTTGTAGGCTGGAAATGATTTCTGTGACCATTTTTCTTCTACACGCTCTATTAATGCCTCATAATAGCTTATAATAATTATGCATTATAATGCCATGTGCAACCTTTTACAATCCACCAATGACCTGTGAATGATTATTGCAACTATAACAGTACTCTTCCTATTCTTTTTACATTCCTTTTCTTCTTTCTTTTTCATATTATTATATTTTATATTCTTCTTCCTATCCTAAGTAGTTTAAACCAAAGACAGAACGTCCTTTCCCGAAGACTTATACAGAACCTTGTGAGACAGGTGCCCAGTTTTGCGTAAATCCCAGATTCGGGCACACTGATGAGAATCAAAAGAGTTATTACAGAAGGTGAAGGGACGCTGCCATGGCTGACGGAAAAATAGATGTTATAATACATTTCTGACTAGACACAGACTGTTGCTTTCCTATATAGTTTTTTTCTCCTTTGCCTGTCATAAAGTCCAGCTCCCACTTTAATGATATTTGCTACAGTTCAGAATGGGTTTCGCATCAGGGCGGGAGCTGGATCTGACATCTGATGACATCATTGCCTAGCGCATAGCAATACAATTTTAAAGGCTGAACTAATATATCATTAAATGCTTTTAATCATTAACCTGCAGATGGTACTGATTGTAACTTTTTACAATTTATCATGTTTGTCAACAAAAATTACAGAAAAATATTAAAGTTTACTAAACAGCATCCTTGCACTTAAAACCCCTAGCTGTTTGATGTTAATTGATCCATTGGACATTGGATTAGTTCCCAATTCAGAACCGATTCCCAGTTTTTAAATATTATAGGTAACCAAAAATTGTCATACAAGTTGTCAAATAGACTAAAATGAACAAAATTCTAAAAAAAAAATTTAACGCAGCTTATTATTTAAAAAACAAACAAAAAAAAAAAACCAATAAAAATACAAACTACTTCCATCTTCCACAAAAACTCAAATTTTGTGAGATTATTACTTCTTCCTCTTCTGTGAAGTTTATACAGGGTTGATGAAACACCACCCCCTACTGGACTGGAGTTTTGTACAAGCCGTGACATTTAATCTATCAATAGCACAAGTTACGTAGCATTTCAGTGTTTATTCAACGTTCACTACTTTCAATATTTCTAAACCTGCCTAAAACAAATATATGTAAATATATGTGTTATTTAATCAAAATAAAAATCACAATGCCTAAAAAAAGGTTAGAATAGAATCAAAAGTGTACGTGTGATTTACAGTTCTAGTCAGGAGATGTAGCAGCACTATGGTGCATACGACTGAATTGAAGTCATAAATAACCTCCGATAGGCTTACGGAATATATAGTGGACTTACGGCACACAGTTCGTAGACTACGCTAGACTTTGTAGCCATCTGGAGGAAAAATCATGAAGGTAGGAACTGGGCTTAATTATTTGCCTTGATTACTGGGTAATGTGGTAATTAGTGGGTAATGTGGTTATTAGTGGGGCTTAAGCATTTCCATTAATTAGTGGGTAAACCAGTAAACTGGTTGGGGTCAGAAGGAATCTAAAGCCTATTCCAGGAACACATTTTTTGAGTCTCCAGTTCCTTTGTTGGCTTTAAAGCAAAGCGAGAACGCAGAGAAAAGCCCTAGAGGCATGAAACGAAAGTGCAAAAAGTCATCACAGCTGTTTCCACACAGCCATTCCTCCCAATACAGGTAGACTCTGACTTACAAACATTTGGGTTTACAAATTTATGCAAATATGAACAAAAAATAGACACTGCACCAGATACCAATATTCTCAGTACAATATTTTCAGTGTGTGAAAGTACAGAAATGAGTCATCCTCATCGGTTTCAATGAATCAGCCCAGGAGCACAATGATAGAAAATGGCTGTCCTGTAAAGCTGTCCTGATGGTGAATAATGCTCATTTCGGAAAATCCATACGAGACAGAGTTCACAGTCCAATACAGTGGAAAACAGTTCTGAGTCTGAGACAAAATGGTCTTCAGTAACCCCCCCACGTGATTTTAAGGCGCAGAGACACCACTGTTAAATTCTACATTTTACTGTGAGATTCATTTCCTTAGGCACAGGTATGGCTTTTGGCCACATGATGGCGGTGTTGGGAAAGGGGGCAGAGATTTAGTCTAGTGGATTGTAATGCTTTACATTGCATTTTCTGATCAAAGGCGAATAAGACTCACTTTATCGGTCTTAAGAACAAATCCAACTTACGAACCTGCTCCCAGAATCAAGCTCATTGGGAAGTCAGGGACTACATGTACTGAGTTCTCATCACATTTTGGTGTGTATGGAAATGCTCTTAATTTCACTATTAAGCATAGCTATGTTTTTTTGTTGTTTTTTATCATTTTTACCTTGCAACTTCAAATATCCAACTGGTCTTCATTCATGATCTTTTCCGATCACGTTTCTTGCACAAAGTTGACGGTTCAGCACTATTCTTTCATGTGTCGAACTGTTCTTAATCCAGTTTTAATAATAGTTGTTTTCTTTGCTTAATGCAGCCCAATAATTCGACCATTCAGATAAATGTTAAATTGTTTGTTTTTTGTTTAGATGCAAGCAGTTTATATTGGTAGAACAATAGACAAATATCATACATTAGAAAACAACCACAGACAACTCCTTGGCTTTAAAACATGGACCAATATCTAAAAATGCTTACTGTACCAGGGGCGGTGTTTGTGAAAAGCGCATGGTGTATGAATCTGTGGACCAGAGACGTGAGGCTAAGAATAGTAATGCACACCGAAGAACCAGTTTCTTTATATTAGGGGATTATTGATGTAATTACATGGTGGTGCTGTGACAGATGGAGAACTCCAGGATTTAATGGGCCGTCTCAGAGGCTCGGACCAAACTTATCACAAGTCAGCATGCCATTGTGCACCCTGCCTTCGCCAGACAGGGAGGGAGCGCATGGAGGAAAGGAGGGAGTGAGAGAGAGAAAACAATAAGACAGGGTGGATGGATGATGAGCTGCGAGATCCTGAGACCTCAGGTTAGGCCATTAACCCTTGCCATTGTAGAGACTCCATATTTCTTCCAGTAATTGAATGCGACAGTTTATGTTTGTTTGAGCAAAAGTTTCTATAAATTTCTCACAATGATTAAGGTAATGCCTCACCGATAAATGCTGATATGGCCAGCAATTAATGAGACCTGGTGGTGACCTAGTGGTGCGATTTCATTTACATAACGCCGTCCAGTCCCTACTGATATTCGTTTGCTATTAGAAAATTCATCATTTTGGTGCAGCCTAATTACATGCTCCCAAAGCATGCAGAATGGCTAAATCAAACGCGCAGCCTTGCTGCCTTGGATTTTTTAGACTATTCTAAATAAGGAGCTGAAGTTGAAGTGTTTTTAAGTCAGCTCTGGTCAAATTCTGACTGAAGGAGGACTGACATGTTTATTTGAAGAAATCATGTAGGCATAGAAAAAAGTGCATGGCTAGACTCAGAGCGCAGGTGGACCAAGACGGAGTGGGGCAAAAAAAATGTCTGTAAAAATAAATAAATAAATAAATAAATTCTGATTAACATGAAACGCTAGATGAAACATTAGAGACTTAAAAATACCTATACAGTACAGTATTCCAAATATATATATATTTATATATGATTTACATTAAGTATATAAATAGTAAAAAAAAATAAAAAATGTCGTAATTATTTGTTTTCTATACAAATCTATTGTTGTTCATTAAGGTTTGGACTTGCCTTTTAAACCTGAAATAAAAAGGAAACATGAAATGCCTTCTTTTTTTTTTGCTATTAATTACATAATGCAGTATAACGTAAAAGTAAGAGACGATTAAAAAAACAAAAAGCATACAGTGTGTATAAATGAAAAGATTTAAAGCATTGAAATCAATCTCAATATATATATATATATTCCTGCATGAATAGTGACATTAATCAGTGTCTTGTAAAATCGCACTGCACCTGGAGATATTACATTGGATGGGTGTTCAAGTCAAACCAAGACTTGATTGGATCGTACAGAACAACAGAACAGGGTTATAAAGGAGAGTGCTTGGAAACCATCAAGGTAAAAAAGTGATCATGTCTAAAACGGGAACGACTCGTGGATGATTCGTGTGTGCAGTTTCCATGCACTGATGTGACAAGCTGTCCATTGATTTACCGTTATCCACTTGCATTCCACTTGCTAAATGTTCCCAGGAACAACCGCAGTGGATTCTGAGTCACATCAGCTAGGATTGTTATTCACAGATGTTCCGGCCTTATTTTAAAACATTCGTCTCATCACCGTACCGAGCTTAAAGTCTTTTGTAAATGTCAATCAGTTTTACGCCTTCATTCTTTAATAATTTTGTCTTGGTTTACCTCGAATGCCTCTCATATAATATTTTTTTTCAAGCGTAACTGATGCACACAAGTTTTTCCTCGGACTTTGCACTGAGTGTGCAACTTCTGAATACTGTTTAATATCAAAGGTATAGCACCTCAGTTACACTTGTGTAACCAAACCCTTAGTCTAACTACACCCCCAGAAGCAACAAATTGGAATAATTAACAGTCATGGGAATGAAAACAAGAACAGGAAGCTTCGACCATATAAGGAAAGTGACGAGCGAAACAGGACAGACAGTGGAAAGTGCACAGAGTGTGGAGGATTTATCAGGCACATCGGTTTGGTTGTTTTTCTTTAACTTGAGCCTTTTTGTCTCAGGTGTACGGGACTCAGTCTCACACACGGCTCGTCCAGATGGCGTGTCTCAAACCGACGATCCACCTGTTCTTATGGACCTGCCAGAAAACAAATCCACAGTGCCGTGAGTTCATCTGCAGATTTACACATACGCAGAGATGTACATTCAACACTTTTCACATGTCCTGACGTTGCAGGGAAAATCCGCCCTGAATGTCTAATTTTTACAAGATTCTAAGCTAGCACACTCTATTTACATATTGGTTAACCTGTTTTGTACAATTCCCATATGCTGTTTTGGCTCCAGAGTGATCCTAGGGTTAGTGCGGTTGATCCCGCGTTTCATCTTCACCTAAAGAGAGCGATGCAGTGGCACTGTAGTCCTTTGGTCTGTCCATTCCTGTCGTCTATTTAAGACATGTGAACAGCTCAGGTTCCAGCTTATACTTTAACCTCTTTGGCATAGCCTCCATAAGTACCATCATGCTCCTTGGCATCTTTTAGCTCAGCATTTAACTTGTTTTTTGTAAGCAGCGAGAACATAACCCATTATCCTGTTATTTTGGAAAGCGTTCATTTTTTCCTCCCATTAAATTCGATTGTAGCTGCGCTAGCAGTCTCTCCGTGCTATGCCCGAGCAAAAGACAACCATTCATTTCTTCTGGGACTAACGAAAATACAGCTCTAGTCGAAAAATTTGCACGGGCATCATTATTATTTCAATACGATCATATGTAATGTGTTACAGGATGGACTTTTCCTTCAAGACCAACATGATCCAAGCAACTCTCAGAATGAAAGGTTTAATCCCCATCTCTCCGTCAGCGGGCTCTTGGCCCGCTGAGACCAGCTTGTATATCTTAATTCTTCGTTCCCTCCATCTTCACAGATGGTGGGTGAATAACATTGGATTTATTCAAACTAAGGTCTTTAATATTTTCATCCCTGAGAGCTTTCTTAATAAGCTGTGAATGGAGATCTTTGTTAATAAGGTGCACATCGAGTACTATCTCACAAAAGAAAGCCATAATCTTTGTGTCATTAGCAAACCAAACACGACGAGTCATAAGCCGGGGGATAATGCATGCAAAGACCCTTTTCCGCAAACAGGTGATAAGATCTCGCTTTAAATTTTGATTAATCACGCTGTCTGGGCAAATATAGCAAGCTTGAAATGAATGCACACTTGACTGCACAGTTGCGCACACTTACCCACCCAGGCTCTGTTTATAGTACAAGAGATCAATAGGAAAAAAGGCTGTATATTTTTCACTGTCATCTGATGGCGAGCAGTGGTGTTTTTTTTTTTTCCTTCTTCTTCATTTGTTCTTTTTCTGCTTTTTCCTCTTCGTCTCTCAGGCCAGCACGCGATGCCCCTGACAGATGTACCAGTCACTTTGATGCAGTGGCTCAAATCCGAGGGGAGGCCTTCTTTTTCAAAGGTAAAGACTTAGACTGGAGGACCACAGCACAATCGATAAGAACCCGTAATCAAGCGGTGCATTCGTGCTTTACGCACACTTGCTGTCCAAACTCATCATTTTCCTGATCAGACAATGAATTTGAAAAGATTCTTTGGAGATATGCAAGGAATAAAACCTGACAGGTCATGCTGATATAAGAGGAGAAAAAGAAAAATCAATGACAGGGTGTTGTGATGCTGCCTGACACGAAGTGAGTTACACTTAGACCCACAAAAAAGTTGCATTTTTTATTTCACATATACAACAGCAGGTGCAGGAGCAGTGTTTTACTCCTTTTTTCTTTTTACAAATGACAAACCAACCATCTTGACAAACCAATTTACAATAGGCATCATGCATAAATCATGGGAAAAGTTTATATGTGCATAAATGAATGTTACTGATCATTTATATTCTCATTTAAACACAACTTCATTACACTGAGCCACTGAAACCAGCCATTTCAAACTTTTTTATGCATTCGTTATTGAAAACATTCATTTTAAAAGTCAACAATAAAACTAGACTATACACATGATAGCACATTATATCTAAATAAAATCTCCCCAGAAACCCGATTAAAATTAAATTTATAAATTCTTAATTAAAGAACAACATACTGTACAGTTTTTTTTTTTAATAAATCGATTTATAGTTACAGTTAATGGTGCCCAAGTTCCCGTTATCACTTATGTTATAGTAGCTGTAAACATATTTCCTCATAAGCTGCTATTTCTCTCTCATGAATGCAATAAAAAGGCATCCTATAACAAAAAGTTCTCCCATATTGGAAATTTTTTTTTACAGTTATACGCCACCCGGCAGGTCAAAATATTGTAGCCACATTAATTATTAAATTATTAAATATCCTAACAGATATTGAACAACATTGGCATTGGGTTGAACCAACGTTGGACTACATGACATGGTGGCCAGAGTGCTCAGTTCTAACCACTAGTCCACTAGCAAAGTTGGTGTTAAGGCTGTTAAATTTGTGTTCACGCCGCTCTGTGGACGCCATGGATGGATATGTGGTTGGATGTTGGAAGAACAAACGTTTTAACTTACTAACTATAATACTGTACATAAAAGGTGTGTTATACGTAAACGTCGCAACCTAATATGAACCGACTTCATATAAAACGTTAGAGTTTATACTGGGAAAGTGTTGACACTGGAGACTAATGCTAAATAAACACTATCATCAATAATGTATTTTTTTTTATGCATCTGCAATACGATTTATTGTACAGGATTCATCAACCAAATAGCATCTTCTAGTCATTCTCAAGCATTCCACCGTGCTATGTTGTAAATAATATGAGCTGAAATATACATTAGTGACGCTAAAACCACTCGAGCGTAAAGGCATAAAGGCAAACCTTGTACACTAAATAAATGTGCATAATGGAAAATATTCCATTTTTTGTAGGAAAATATTTTTGGCGACTGACTCGGGATAAGCACCTCGTGACGCTAAGGCCGACTCAGATCCATCGCTTCTGGAGAGGTCTGCCTGCTAACCTGGATAGCATCGACGCTGTGTATGAGCGACCCGGAGACCATAAGATCGTCTTTTTTAAGGGTGCGTTTTTCAGTTTCTTAAACTCGATGTAATGACTGTTGTGGTCCACGAAACCGAACTTTATTACTAATTATATTACTGTATCATAATTATAAATCGTACTCAGTGCTGACTTTGATTAATGAAATAATGTGGATTCAATGCAGCTTCATTTTGAAATATTAGATTAGATTTGGTAACAGTCATGATTTTCGAATGTCTAACTTGTTAACTGATTTAATTAAGCACTTAATGACCTTATATGACCCTATAGCACTATATGACCTTATCTCAGGACTTGAGCAGTTTTTGCTAACTTTTTATAAAATCCCGCACTGACTAATCAATCAGCAACGTAACTGGACATTTTATTTAGCAATGTTAATGTTAGAAATAGTGTAAATATTTTAATAGTGAAATATGTGTGTTTATGCATTTAGGCTGCAAGGCTAGCTCTTTATAATGTTAGCAATAAATGAATCGCCTTAGCTAGCAACCTTGGTAGGTGGTAATACTGAATTGAGTAGAGATGCACTGAAAAAGAGAAGGTCTTGTGTGCCTGTAGTAAAGTCCTTTTTAAAATTGTAAGTAAAGTACACTTTTCATTTTAATTTAGTTTGGTTTTAATGGCGAGAACGATATACCAGCTAAGAGCTAATTTAGCTAGCCTTTGCTTCAGTAATGATTAAAGAAAAAAAAAATTACCAAAATTTTATATGTTATAAAAGATCATGTAAAAGTAAAATTTCCTCCTTATTATAATTTTTTCACGGAACAAATTCCAAATTTATTATTATTATTTTTATTTTTTTTGTAACCCATAAGAGAGCAAGTACTAGGGGTAGTATCAGTGTTAATATTAACGCATGCCAGTGCTCACATTCTAGTTCTTCATGCTTTCTTCAGGAGCGAAGTACTGGGTATTCAAGGACAACATCGTGGAGGAAGGCTACCCACGGCCCATCAGTGATTACGGCCTGCCCATGGAGGGCATAGATGCCGTCTTTGTCTGGCTACATAACGACAAGACGTACTTCTTTAAGGACAACCATTACTGGCGCTACGACGATCATTTGCGGCACATGGATCAGGGCTACCCGAAAGACACCACGTTATGGAAAGGGATTCCGTCTCACCTAGACGACGCCATGCGCTGGTCTGACAGTAAGTGTGTAGTTTTTTTTTTTGTTTTGTTTTGTTTCTTTTTCATAGTCTACTCTCAGCATGATGACTTTAAAGTATTCAGCAGACTGCCTTTGTTCTCCTGTCTCTAGACATCTCTGGAACAACCACGCACGGTTTTCCCTATGTCTCTTTGTATTATAGAGAAAATAAATCCAGAGACACACAGTATATGCCCTGTTCGTTTTTGATCCATTTTTCCTTCAAAATACGCATTAAGGAATTCATTGTATATTCCTACCGTACGCTGTGTGGAAAGTATGAAATATTTATAGAGTTAAATTTGTATTCGTCACACTGTGCATAAATACAAAGCAAAGCCTCTAGGATTACTCACAGTGCATTCCAACAACGTGCCCTGATGATGCTACTGAGAGTAGATTATGTTAAAAAAATAAAAAAATTGTGCATTATATTCCAAGCAGAATTGGGTTAGAGTAGCCAAGAAGCTTATTCAGCTTTCTTTAAAACTTAATTACAGACTTACTTAGCAAAGTTTAAAAAATGGTCTTTTGTGTTCAGAGGGAAAGAAATGCTCAGGCAGCACACTCCACAGGAAATGTTTCAGTTTCAGAAGTGGTGATGATGTAAGGAGTAAAGCATGACTGTGCGTGCAGTAATCGGAATATAAGAAGTTTCCCATAACAACATCTCTACATCGGAAAAACAGGGAAGGCTTACTCCTAAAGGAAAATTTCAACTTAAAAAGTATGTTAAACTGGAGACTCCTTCCACAAATGTAAAAAAGGCTGTTTGCGAAAAGTGTCACGACATTATTAGAGCTGGTGTGATTTAAATCAGTCTTGTCTTAGGCTTGTCAGTTTCCGATTCTGAATTTTTGAAGTAAACTTTACAACTGTTAAAATGTCTCAAATTGAAAACCCACCACAGCTTTTTCAGAAGATGCAAACCGCTTCCATCTTCCACATAGTGCTTTGCGTTTGAGCTTTCTTTTTTTTTTTTTCTTTCTTTTTTTTTTTTTTGAGTTTATGGGCAGGGGGTGCTGTAACGCCACCTGATGGCCTGAAGTGTTGAACAGAAAATTGGCAGCAGAATAACTATCGCTTTGTAAGAGGCATGGCCATTAAACAATCAACAAGTTACCCAGCATTTTAGTGTCTAATAGATATTTTAATAGTTTATTGCTTTAAAACCTGTAATGAATATAGTTGATTGAGACAAATTGGACCATAATAATTAGCGCATAGATATAAAAGTCGACTTTCTACCAGTTATCCATGCTCTTTATCAAATAATAATTTCTATATAGTTTTCTGGTGAGGCCCTGTGAATTACCTATTAATATAAAAACATTAATGTTGCTAGCTGGCCACATTCATAGCTAGCTGGCATAGCTAATGGCTAGCAGTTAGCAGCTATCATAGAGACCAACACATTTTACTTTATAGAATATTACACATTTATGTAGTTTTTCGTGGCCAGAAATGTTAATGGACAAATTAGCTTTTACTCTTGACAGTGTGTGTGTGGGTGTGTGTGTATGTGTATGGAGTGTGAACTTCCTTCACGATGCCCCGCCCATGATCAGTAAACAGTCTTCTCCATAGATTCGTCCATTGCTGCTGTTGGCAATATTAATGTACAGTCAGCATTTTGAACAGAAATTGGCTGAAAATATCTGTAGGAACACAAAGTCCATGCACAGTTTTGCTGTGTACGCACAACATGATTGACAGACAGTGTTTTGGCTCAAATGGCTGAAAGGTTGGCGATCCACAGAGACAAGTGTTTCTCTGCTAAACAGATGTTTTAGTAACAAAGGGGATTTTGAGGAGAACTTTGCCAGAAATTACTAAAATGTCCTGACTTGTGTCTGGTTTCTGCTACAGAAGTGCTGCAGGAAACAGCATGAAAGGGGAAAAACATTTTGTTTTGTTTTGTTTTTCCAGAAAACTGTTCAGATCTTAGCTTAGCCTAACTTACAATGGGCCAATGCTGGAAACAGTAAGTAGAATAAGGGAAAAGCTTACATGTTGGTGTTATATAGTATAGTACATAGTACATATAGTCAGTGGCTATAAACTTGTGGCAATTTTATCATTAGAAGACGTCAAGGATTTGGATTGTACTTGGACTGTATTTATAGTACAAAAACCAACCTCAAAAGCCAAACAAGCTATGTGAACTGACTGTCGCTCATAAATAGTACTACTGGATGTACTATATGGGGTGGGTGAAAAGTAACTAGTATTTGTGTGATTTGTCTTAATTTTACTATGTAATAAGGTACATTTACAATTTGTTTCAATAATAGTTTCTAATTCATATTAGAAATATGAACTTGATTTTTAATGCCTAGTTACTTTTATTCACCCTGTAGTGTACTATACTATAGTACATACCATAATATTCACATATGGAAGAATTCGTTGGTAGGCACAATGGCCACTGAAATTACTATTGAACAAAGTACGAGGGTGGGTCAGAAACTATCGGCACCCCAGGTCATTTGTAACTGAGTAAAAGTTGTTGTTTTTTTGTCTGAGGGTAAACCTGGTGCCAAAACTTTTTTAAATAAACATGTTTAAATACAAGTTTTAATTTGAATTTAAAAAAAGATTTTTCAAATTTAATTCAAATTTAATTTGAGTTTTGAAACAACTCATGGGAGAGCATAAACGGAAGCACTTGGATATTTACGAACAAAATTTGGACCAATACTCTAAGGTACTGTGGGTGAAAATTTCATAAAGAGAATCATTACTGGTGACGAGACATGGATTTATCACTACGAGCCTGAAAGTAAATGGCAGCGTATGGAATGGAGACGATACCGTGAAAGCCCTATGAGGACAAAGATTTACTTCTAATGAATAATTCCATTATAATTAAATGAACATCGACTAATGAAAATTAGACATTGCTTTTAAATTGTGATTCAACAGAATAAAAAAACCCTAATGAAACTGGCCTGTTTAAAAATGATGAGACCCCTAACCTGATGTTTTGTTGCCCTCCTTTGGAGGCAATCACTGCAATCAAGCAATTTCTGTAGCTCTCAGTGAGACTTCTCTTTCAGCTCTTTTCACAGATGTTGGATAGGATTTAGATCAGGGCTCATAGAAGGCCACTTCAAAATAATCCATTATTTTGTTCTTAGCCATCCTTGGGTGTTTTTAGCTGTGTGTTTTGGGTCATTATCCTGTCTGAGGACCTATGACCTGTGACTGAGACAAAGCTTTCCGACACTGGGAAGTACAACTCACTCCAGAATGTCTTAAAAGTCTTGAGATTTCATTGTAGCCTGCACAGATTCAGGACACTGTGTGCCAGTCACAGCACAGCAGCCCCAGAACATAACCTAGCCTCCACCATGTTTCTCGATAGATACAATGTTCTTTTCTTTGAAAGCTTCATTTTTGCATCGGTGAACATGCAGCTGATGTGACTTGCCAAAAAGTTCCAGTTTTGTCTCATCTGTCCAAAGGAAATTCACTCATAGAAGTATTGTGGCTTGCCAATATGTATTTTGGCATATTCCAGTCTTTTTTATGATTTGGTTTTAACAGAAGATCCTCCTGGGTCGTCTTCCATTAAGTCAACTTTTGCTCAAACATCAATGTGCGGTGCGATCCGACACCGATGGACCTTGAGATTGGAGTTCATCATGAATCTCTTTGGAAGCTATCCTTGGCTCTCCATTTGTGTTATCCTTCTGTGCAATATAATAAGTTTTTATCTTGTGGCCACATCCAGGGAGTTTAGCCACAGTTCCATGGACCCTAAACTTCTTAATAATATTTGCAACTGCAGTCACAGGAATATTAATCTGCTTAAAGATGGTCTTAACTTTAACATGCTTTAACTTTAACATGCTTGCCAATCATTTCCTTTCTGCTCTTTTCAAACAACCCTTCGCCTTTGCTTTCTCTGGTCCATGTTCAGTGTGGTACACATCCTGATACCAAACGTAGTAGACTGCTTTTCACCATTTAAATAGGCTGAATAACTGATTGCAAGGGTGAAGACACCTGTGATGATAATTACAGGACACACTTTTGTTTAACACGTCACTATGGTCAATTAATTTTCTACAGGTTCCAACTAATTTGTCCAGGCAAGTTTCATTTGTTCGTTTTTTTGTTGTTATATATTATTCTCTTGAATGGAAAGCAAAACCTGATTTTCATTTATGTTTATTAAGCTACTTTTATTATTTCTTTTGTCAATTTCAACAAAACGTTCTTTCTTTAATGGAAAGGTATCATCAAATTCAT